>NW_027116825.1:2400000-3000000 GCF_024137725.1 Prorops nasuta | reverse complement strand
AAGTACTCTCTGACCGCAAGTGAGTTATCCTAGCACCTTTATATGTACTCTCTGACAGCAAGTGAGTTACCCTAGTCCCATATAAGTACTCCCTGACCCCAAGTGAGTTACCCTAGTCCCTTATAAGTACTCCCTGACCCCAAGTGAGTTACCCTAGCCCCTTGATAAGTACTCCCTGACTGCAAGCGAGTTATCCTAGGCCCTTTATATGTACTCTCTCACCATAAGTGAGTTATCCTAACCCCTTTATATGTACTCCCAGACACCAATTGAGTCATCCTAGTCGCTTTATATGTACTCCCAGACCCCAAGTGAGTTACCCTAGTCCCTTATAAGTACTCCCTGATCCCAAGTGAGTTACCCTAGTTCTTTAATAAGTACACCCTGGCCCCAAGTGTGTTACCCTGGTCCCATATAATTACTCACAGACACCAAGTGAGTTACCATATCACCTTTATAAGTACTCCCTGACCCCAAGTGAGTTATCCTAGCCCCTTTATATGTACTCTCTGACCGCAAGTGAGTTACCCTAGTCCCATAGTAGTACTCCCTGACCCCAAGTGAGTTACCATATCCCCTTTATAAGTACTCCCTGACCCCAAGTGAGTTATCCTAGCCCCTTTATATGTACTCTCTGACAGCAAGTGAGTTACCCTAGTCCCATATAAGTACTCCCTCACCCCAAGTGAGTTATCCTAGCCCCTTTATATGTACTCTCTGACCGCAAGTAAGTTACCCTAGTCCCATAGTAGTACTCCCTGACCCCAAGTGAGTTAACCTAGCCCCTTGATAAGTACTCCCTGACCGCAAGTGAGTTATCCTAGCCCCTTATAAGTACTCCCTGACACCAAGTGAGTTACCCTAGTCCCATAGAATTACTCCCTGACCACAAGTGAGTTACCATAGCGTCTTTATAAGTACTCCCTGACCCCTAGTGAGTTATCCTAGGCCCTTTATAAGTACTCCCTGACTCCAAGTGAGTTACCCTGGTCCCATATAAATACTCCCAGACCCCAAGTGATTTACCCTAGCCCCCATATAAGTACTTCCTGACCCCAAGTGAGTTACCCTAGTCCCATAAAAGTGCTCCCTGACCCCATGTGAGTTACCATATCACCTTTATAAGTACTCCCTGACCCCTAGTGAGTTACCCTAGTCCCATAGAAGTACTCTCTGACAGCAAGTGAGTTATCCTAGTCCCATAGAAGTACCCCTTGACCCCAAGTGAATTACCATAGCCCCTTTATAAGTACTCCCTGACCCCATGTGAGTTATCCTAGCCCCTTTATATGTACTCTCTGACAGCAAGTGAGTTATCCTAGCCCCTTATAAGTACTCCCTGACACCAAGTGAGTTACCCTAGCCCCTTGATAAGTACTCCCTGACTGCAAGTGAGTTACCCTAGTCTCTTATAAGTACTCCCTGACCCCAAGTGAGTTACCCTAGCCCCTTGATAAGTACTCCCTGACTGCAAGTGAGTTATCCTAGCCCTTTATTAGTACTCCCTGACACCAAGTGAGTTACCCTAGCCCCTTAATAAATACTCCCTGACTGCAAGTGAGTTATCCTAGCCCCTTATAAGTACTCCCTGACACCAAGTGAGTTACCCTTTTTTTTTTTTTTTTTTTTTTCCGACGCTTTGCGAGGTAGGGGGAAACTTCTTAAAGCCTTACGGCTTGTTAAGTACCTCCGGCGGCCGATGTTTTGGCCAGAGGTTATGTGGGATTCTAACCCACCAAAACCCCCTACCTGCCCCCCTACCCGGTACCAAGCATAGCTTATAACATCAGGTAGGAGGGTATACGCTCTACTCTACGACCGTATGCGGTCATCCCAAGACAAACAAAAACCCCAGACTCTACCCCACCCCAGAGGAGAGAGCAGCAGACTCCTCAGCTCGGACTCTACTGTCCTTGGAGGTGAGGACCCTAACCGAGAAGCTGGAAAATGCATTCCAAGCTCTCGGCGTACTCGTAACATGGGACACAAGGGTCTCCACCTCCAACGAGGGCACACCTAAAGCATCACAGTGTTCTGCTCTTTCGCATTCCCACAGGGGACACCACAACAGCGTGTGCTCCGCCGTATCCGCGACCGGATTCGGGGAGCACCAGCAGTCGGGAGTCGCCCTGCGGCCCACCCTCGCGCGATGACTCATGAAACTACCATGCCCCAGGAGCATCTGGGAAACATGGTAGTTCAAGCTTCTACAATTAGCAGCCAGCCAGGACCGGATGTCCGGGATGAGGCGGTGGGTCCACCTACCCCGACCATCCGAGTCCCATGCTGCCTGCCATCTCTCTACTAAATTAGCCCTCGCCAATCTCCGCGCTTCGGCCACGCCAGCCGAGGAGCCATCCGCACGCGACGCACCGTACACCTCCCTGCGCTCCAAAGCTAAAAGATGGGCCGGTGGTATGCCCGAGATTACTAATAGCGCACAGGACGAAGCCGTACGACACGCGCGGGAAACCCTCAGCGCCATGACCCTCTGCGCGGAGATTAGGGACCTCGCAATGGTTGGGCGAGAGGCAGCCTCAGCCCAGCAAGGCGCCCCGTAAAGAAGAATGCTGTGCACTAAATTCGTGTACAACATCCTTCCCGAGACCCCCGACCCACCCACGTTCGGCAATAAATTACTCAACGCCCACCCAGCCTTTTTGGCTTTTCCCACCATGCAATCAATGTGAAACTTGAAGGAAAGACGACGATCCAACCACACACCGAGGTATTTCGCCCGCGGGGAGACGGAAACCGTCTCGCCCCCGACCGAAAACCGCGGAGCCCGATCAGACCGCCTCCTAGAGAAGAAAACAGCCTCCGATTTGGAGACGTTCACCTCCAGGTTCCTCCCCTCAAGCCACAGAACGATACGCGACAAAGCCCTGTTAGCCTTCAACTGCAAGGACCCGACGCTTCCCGCAGACACACACAATGCCGTATCGTCCGCGTAACAAGTCAACGTGCAGCCCTCCGGGAGACTCAACCGCAGCAGACCGTCGAAACAAATGTTCCACAGGAGAGGTCCTAAGACCGATCCCTGCGGAACACCCGCCCCAACGCGCCACTGCCGTCCAGCGCACTCAATGACCCGGTCCCCCAGGTAACTGCGGACTATATCCACAATCACCCCCGGGACCGCGCCATTGGCGGCCAGGGCCTCCAAGATGGCCGCATGCGACACAGAATTGAACGCGTTCTTAATGTCGAGAAGGATTACGGCCACGCGTTTGCTCCGGTACACAGACCCCCGAAGGGCGATCCGAATAAAATTCTGGACAGCCGATACGGCATCCATGGTACTTCTACCAGGACGGAACCCGTATTGACCGTCCGCGAGAGGTGCGACCCCCTCATAAACCTCCGTAAGACGAGCGACAACTACCCTCTCGAACAACTTCCCCACCACCGGTAGGAGAGATATGGGTCTGAAGCCCCCGATCCCTTTCGGGATTAGGACAACCCTCGCCCTCCTCCAGATAGCGGGAAAGTCGCCGAGTTCCAGGCAGCGGTTGAACAACCGGGCAAAATCAGCGGGGCAGCTCATTGCTGCAACCTTAACCACTTCCGGGAGAATGCCATCGACACCAGGGGCCCCCTTTGCAGGGGACCTCCCGGCAGCCATGACAATCTCTGTTTCCGTGATGAGATCAGACTCCAAGATCGGCCTGGTGTTACCGCGAAACACGAATGGAACGCCCCCAGGCCTCACTTGCGACGTCGAGAAAAGACTCTCAATCGCAACCACCGTCTCAGACTCCGTCAGACTAGCAGATGTCTGTCTCTTCAATCTCTTGTAGGCCACCCAGAAGGGGCGACCCCAAGGATCTGCCTCCACTTCATTCACCAGCGCCAACCATGCGGCCCGCTTCCTCTCGCGTATAGCGGAGGAGAAAGCGGTTCTCGCCGTCTTATAGGCTTCGCGCAAGTGAACTTCCGTATTGGCACCCCTCGACCTCGACCACCTCCTGCGGGCAGCATTCGCTGCCTTACGGAGACGGTCGAGGTCCTCACACCACCAATACGCTGCTTTCCAGCGCTTGGCAGTTCCGTGAGCCCTGGGCATAGAAGCGTCGGACGCCCCGACGAGTCTCCGGAGATAACCCTCCGGCGAGACGCCCGAGCCGTCACCGCCGACGTCCGCCCCGGCCCTCCCCCGCCCGGACGGAGGGGAAGCTGAGCTGCTCGAGGCTATTCCCCACGCAAATGCCAATTCGCATAAGAGTGGGTCGAACCTCGAGCGAACCCAGCGCACCCCCCGCTCCGGCGAGGCAGGGCCAGGACCCCCATCCGTGAGAATCCACTGGATGAAGCGGTGATCGCTCAGAGTCTCGTCATCGAGCACCTCCCAAGAGACTACTCTCGAGGCGATCGACGACGATACCCAGGTGAGATCTATTATACTACCACGGTCGCCTGAGACGAAGGTCGGAGAACGACCTCGGTTGAGCAATGTCAACCCGAGCTGACCGCCCCATTCCTCAACAAGCTCTCCACGTCGGTTAGTGCAACCGGATCCCCATGATGTCGACCACGAGTTGAAGTCTCCACCAATGAGGACCGGCACCCCATGCTCCCTGACACTCCCCGCCAAGTCCTCCAGGAAAGCCTCGAACTCCCCGATGGGGGCATTAGGGGTAAAGTAAACACTGTACACCCTAATGTCCCCAACGAGAGACGAACAAAACCCCCGACCGGACGAGACGGATGCCAGTTTGCACGAAGCACCGGGCAGCATAGCCGAATCCCCCCCGACATCCTCCAAGCCGGTGCTTGGGAAATTACTATTCCTATGCTGCTCTGAGACAAGGCAGACCGTGTACTCGCCAGAGTACGTGCAATGGACGGCCAAGTCCTGAGCAGATCGCGAACGATTGACATTGATCTGGAGACCCTTCATGTACGTCTCGATCCTCTCCACACCCCGATCGATCCGCACGCTGAAGAGCCCCCAGCGTGATCATGCGCAAGCCCCGAGTCCCTACAGGCGAGACAACAAGGAGAACCCCTACAACTGGCAGAGGCATGACCCCCCTCCCCGCATCTCCAACACAGCCCCGAACGGTCTGTGCTGAATTTGCAGCTACCCGAGGTGTGACCGAAGTGGTGACACCTCTTGCACCGCACGATACTGGTCGCAGGGCGAACCCTGCAGACCACCCACCCAACGCGAACGCGCCCAAGCCGCAACAACTTGCCAGCCACCTCGGGTGGCATGGAAGCGCCGACGGCCCAGGAGCCCCCACCAGTTCTTCGCGGCGCGGAGACTCTAACCCCGGCTGCCTCCTCGCCCAGTGCGGCCAGAAGGGCCGCACGCACATCCTCCCCGGACGAAACCCCATCGAGGTCCCGGATCTCCACCCTCTCCATCGGAGAGAGAGCAGAGACCGGAATCCCGTTACCCAACGCCTCCGCGACCGCCCCCGCGAGCGTGGACGCGGAGCCCCCTCCTTTGTTCAGCTCAATCAGGAGGTCTCCCCTGCGAGTCCTCCTGATCGACCTGACCTCAACCCCGACCTTACCGGGGTCCACCCTTTCCTTCAGCAACCTCATCGCCCCCCCATACCCATCCGACCCGCACGCTACGAGCACGGCCTGGGCACGGGGGCGACGAGGAGGTCCCCCAACCCTACCCGAATGAGGAGGACGGGATATCGGGGCCGGCCCCAAATCCCTCCTCCCCCTTCCCTTCCGCCCAGCCACGACCGACCATTGCACCCCCTCCTCCCGCGGAGGAGATGCCGTAGCCACTGGTGGCGGGCCAGCTGCCCCAGAGGCCCCCTCCTTCGGCGGAGAAGGCGTCCCCAGGGCAGCTCCCCTTTTCGCGCCCCTTTCCCTATTGCCGCTTCCACCCGACTTAATCGAAACCCCCCTCCCCCCTTTAGAAGTCGGTGGAAGCGGAAGCGACGTCTGCGTACCCTTATTCTTCAGCGCTGGCCGTTGCACCTCTTCTCGCGCTTCGTCCCGCTCCCTCGTCTCAAGAAGCACAGGGAAAAGTGACCCACAATCCTGGGTCGCAGCTCCCTGCACCTCCTGCACAGCGGAGACGACGAGATCCCGCAGGTCCCTCACTTTTCCCTGGATGCTCCTCTTGACGCCCTTTCTCCCGTCCGTGAGTCCAAGAAGCTCCGTCATTGCTACTGACATACGCTGGATGAGCGTATGCAGTTCCTGCGCACTTCTGTCACGGGCCTCCAGGCGCAGCCGCACCTCCTCCAAGTCCATGGCTCTGGAGCCCGATCCTGCGCTAACGCCGTTACCTGTAGGGGAAGAATAAGAAGAAGTTTGGTTTTCCATAAATTAATAAATAATCACCAGCATGCGGAGCGTCTCCGAACGCGCCGCCTCAGGAAGTGGAGGGGTGATCACCATGATGCCTACCTCCATCAGACACCATGGCTTGGGGCTCAAGCCCGGGGACAAACATCCAGGCCGCCTTACACCTTCTTCCATCACTGGCATTCCGCATACCTCCGTGGGAGGACGGTGCGTAGACACCGGGATCCGACACGAGCACGACCTTACTGGAATCATCCACACATCCCTTTCGGGCAGTGTCAACACAGAGGCCGTACCCGTGTCCCCTGAAATGGGTGAAATGAGAAAAGTGATGTTATGGGGCCCTCGTCCGGAATCCGTACGACGGCAGATGACACATGAGAATGAAATGAGGCGAGGGTGAGAATACCATTTTGGTTCGCGACTGCTTATTCGTCCGTATGAAACGGCTTATTTCGCAGCTAACCGGCATATCTGCCGGCCGTCCCCCTATCCACCACCCGGGGACGCGCCTGGTAGCGTGGTAAACCGCCCCAGGAAGTGAGTTACCCTAGTACCATAGAATTACTCCCTGACCACAAGTGAGTTACCATAGCCCCTTGATAAGTACTCCCTGACTGCAAGTGAGTTATCCTAGCCCCTTATAAGTACTCCCTGACCCCAAGTGAGTTATCCTAGGCCCTTTATATGTACTCTCTCACCATAAGTGAGTTATCCTAACCCTTTTATATGTACTCCCAGACACCAAGTGAGTCATCCTAGTCGCTTTATATGTACTCCCAGACCCCAAGTGAGATACCCTAGTCCCTTATAAGTACTCCCTGATCCCAAGTGAGTTACCCTAGTTCTTTAATAAGTACACCCTGGCCCCAAGTGTGTTACCCTGGTCCCATATAATTACTCACAGACACCAAGTGAGTTATCCTAGCCCCTTTTGTATTTACTCTCTGACCGCAAGTGAGTTACCCGAGTCCCATAAAGTACTCCCTGACCCCAAGTGAGTTACCATATCACCTTTATTAGTACTCCCTGACCCCATGTGAGTTATCCTAGCCCTTTATATGTACTCTCTGACCGCAAGTGAGTTAATCTAGCCCCGTTATATCTACTCCCAGACCCCAAGTGAGTTACCCTAGTGCCTTATAAGTACTCCCTGACCCCAAGTGAGTTGCCCTAGCCCCTAATAAGTACACCCTGACCCCATGTAAGTTACCCTGGTCCCATATAAGTACTCACAGACACCAAGTGATTTACCCTAGTCAAATATAAGTAATCCTTGACCCAAAGTGAGTCACCCTAGCCCCTTTATATGTACTCTCTGACAGCAAGTGAGTTACCCTAGTCCCATATAAGTACTCCCTGACCCCAAGTGAGTTACCATATCTCCTTTATAAGTACTCCCTGACCCAAAGTGAGTTATCCTAGCCCCTTTATATGTACCCTCTGACCGCAAGTAAGTTACCCTACTCCCATAGTAGTACTCCCTGACCTCAAGTGAGTTATCGTGGCCCCTTTATAAGTACTCTCTGACCGCAAGTGAGTTACCCTAGTCCCATAGAAGTACACCTTGACCCCAAGTGAATTACCATAGCCCCTTTATAAGTACTCCCAGACCCCAAGTGAGTTACCCTAGTCCCTTATAAGTACACCCTGACCCCAAGTGAGTTACCCTAGCCCCTTGATAAATACTCCCTGACTGCAAGTGAGTTATCCTAGCTCCTTATAAGTACTCCCTGACCCCAAGTGAGTTATCCTAGGCCCTTTATATGTACTCTCTGACCACAAGTGAGTTATCCTAGCCCCTTTATATGTACTCCCAGACACCAAGTGAGTTATTCTAGTCGCTTTATATGTACTCCCAGACCCCAAGTGAGTTACCCTGGTCCCATATAAGTACTCACAGACACCAAGTGTGTTACCCTAGCCCCTTAATAAGTACACCCTGACCCCAAGTGAGTTACCCTGGTCCCATATAAGTACTCACAGACACCAAGTCAGTTACCCTAGTCCCATAGAAGTACTCCTTGACCCAAAGTGAGTTACCCTAGTCCCATATCAGTACTCCCTGACCCCAAGTGAGTTATCCTAGCCCCTTTTGTATGTACTCTCTGACGGCAAGTGAGTTATCCTAGCCCCTTTATATTTACTCCTAGACCTCAAGTGTGTTACCCTGGTGCCTTATAAGTACTGCCTGACCCCAAGTGTGTTATCCTAGCCCCTTAATAAGTACATCCTGGCCCCAAGTGAGTTACCCTGGTCCCATATAAGTACTCACAGACACCAAGTGTGTTAACTTAGCCCCTTAATAAGTACACCCTGGCCCCAAGTGAGTTACCCTGGTTCCATATAAGTACTCACAGACACCAATTGAGTTACCCTAGTCCCATATAAGTACTCCTTGACCCAAAGTGAGTCACCATAGCCCCTTTATATGTACTCTCTGACCGCAAGTGAGTTATCCTAGCCCCTTTATATGTACTCTTCACCCCCCAAGTGAGTTACCCTAGTCCCTTATAACTACTCCCAGACACCAAGTGAGTTACCCTAGTACGATAGAAGTGCTCCCTGACCCCAAGTGAATTACCCTAGCCCCTATATAAGTACTCCCTGACCCCAAGTGAATTATCCTTGCCCCTTTATATGTACTCTCTGACCGCAAGTGAGTTACCCTAGTCACATAGAGGTACTCCCTGACCCCAAGTGAGTTATCGTGGCCCCTTTATATGTACACTCTGACCGCAAGTGTGTTACCCTAGCCCCTTTATATGTACTCTCTGACCGCAAGTGAGTTACCCTAGTCCCATAGTAGTACTCCCTGACCCCTATTTAGTTACCATAGCACCTTTATAAGTACTCCCTGACCCCAAGTGAGTTATCCTAGCCCTTTCATATGTACTCTCTGACGGTAAGTAAGTTACACTAGTCCCATAGTAGTACTCCCTGACCCCAAGTGAGTTATACTAGCCCCTTTGTATGTACTCTCTGACGGCAAGTGAGTTACACTAGTCCCATAGTAGTACTCCCTGACCCCAAGTGAGTTACCATAGCCCCTTTATAAGTACTCCCTGACCCCAAGTGAGTTACCCTAGCCCCTTTATATGTACTCCCAGACCCCAAGTGAGTTACCCTAGTCCCTTGTAACTACTACCTGACCCCAAGTGAGTAACCCTAGCCCCTTTATAAGTACACCCTGGCCCCAAGTGAGTTACCCTGGTCCCAAATAAGTACTCCCAGACACCAAGTGAGTTAGCCTAGTCCAATATAAGTACTCCTTGACCCCAAGTGAGTTACCATAGCCGCTTTATAAGTACTCCCTGACCCCGAGTGAGTTATCCTAGCCACTTTATATGTACTACCATACCCCAAGTGAGTTACCCTAGTCCCTTTATAAGTACACCCTGGCCCCAAATGAGTTACCCTGGTCCCATATATGTACTCCCAGACACCAAGTGAGTTAGCCTAGTCCAATATAAGTACTCCTTGAGCCAAAGTTAGTTACCCTAGCCACTTTATAAGTACTCCCTGACCCCAAGTGAGTTACCCTAGACCCATAGAAGTACTCCCTGACCCAAAGTGAGTTACCCTAGTCCCATAGAAGTACTCCCTGACCCCAAGTGAGTTATCCTAGCAACTTTATATGTACTCTCTGACCGAGAGTGAGTTATCCTAGCTCTTTATATGTACTCCCAGACCCCAAGTGTGTTACCCTAGTCCCTTATAAGTACTCCCTGAATCCAAGTGAGTTACCCTAATCCCATAGAAGTACTCCCTGACCCCAAGTGAGTTACCCTAGTCCCTTATAAGTACTTCCTGAACCCAAATGAGTTACCCTAGCCCCTTAATAAGTTCACCCTGGCCCCAAGTGAGATACCCTGGTCCCATATAAGTATTCACAGACACCAAGTGAGTTACCCTAGTCCCATATAAGTACTCCTTGACCCAAAGTGAGTTACCCTAGCCACTTTATAAGTACTCCCTGACCCCAAGTGAGTTACCCTAATCCCATATAAGTACTCCCAGACCCCAAGTGAGTTACCATATCACCTTTATAAGTACTCCCTGACCCCTATTGAGTTATCCTAGCCCTTTTATATGTACTCCCTGACCCCAAGTGAGTTATCCTAGCCCCTTTATATGTACTCCCTGACCCCAAGTTAGTTACACTAGCCCCGATATAAGTACTCCCTGACCCCAAGTGAGTTATCCTAGCCCCTTTATATGTACCCTCTGACCGCAAGTGAGTTACCCTAGTTCCATATATGTACTCCCTGACCCTATGTGTGTTAACCTAGCCCCATAATAAGTACTCCCTGACCCCCAGTGTGTTACCTTAGTCACATAAATGTACTCCCTGACCCCAAGTGAGTTACCCTAGACCCATAGAAGTACTCCCTGACCCAAAGTGAGTTACCCTAGTCCCATAGAAGTACTCCCTGACCCCAAGTGAGTTACCCTAGCCCCTTAATAAGTTCACCCTGACCCCGAGTGAGTTATCCTAGCCCCTTTATATGTACTCTCTGACCGCAAGTGAGTTATCCTAGCCCCTTTATATTGTTATGGGTTCACACCGTGACAAACTAATTCAAGTACTTTTGGTACAACTAAATTTATTCAGTCCTTGTAGAGTTATTTTACAATGTTGAGTTATAAAAATAAATTATAGTTATACAGGTTTTTAGAGGTTTTAAATAAAAAGATTATCTAATTGAGGTTAGATTGAAATTAGAGTAACTTGGGAGCTAATGCTCGGTTAAAGTCATATGACTTGTTCTAGTTACTGCTGGGCCTGGACTGATCGGTCAGGAACCGAGCAGTCAAGTCGTTGCCTCAAAATGCATCGATTCTCATGACCATGTATGGTATGGTTTTAGGGAATCGATCGTGCGTCAGTGGTTACTAAGTCAACCGTGCGTCAATAAGACGATTGCTCTAATAGCTGACTAAGATTTTTAGCCACGCGCGCTCTGAGGCCCTGGCAACAGAGAAGTACTGTTGCCTAAGAAAGAGGTTCAGGTTGCATACGAATGACGCCACACGGCTCTGGATTAGAATGCAACCGGAGCCTTTTTGAATTAAACTAACTTTTATGAATTAAATGTTTTAGTTCTAGTTATTGGCTAGTTAATAGAGAAAAGTAGTATAAGTAGTTATATGTATATAACACCCCTCCCCCCCTGGGGGAAGAGTACCATAAGGGACTCTTAATTGTTTACAGCACGGACATGTGGTCGGAGTTTTGAGAGTTAACATCCTCTTGCATCTCCATCGCTTCTTTTTTTATTACTCTGGTCCTTGGCTTGGGTGTGGGCCTACGTTGACAATAGTGCCACAATGCGTAGAGTCCTATTCCAAGTAGTAGTAAAACCAAGGCTGAGTATGAGGATACTGTGTGGTGAAACAGGTAGTGGCCCGTCCCTTGACCTTTTTTTTCTAGGTCCTTCTCGAGGTCCTTTAATTGAACGCTGAGGGTGTTGAGTTCGTTCACTTTGTTTAACACATTGTGAAGTCGAGGTATCTTGTTGGTGTCCGCTGTATTCATGCTGTTTTTGGGATCAATTGTATTTAGAGAAAAATTATAGTTTGGAATGTAATTCCTTCGCTTGCTTATTCTATAGGTTTGTACGGTTTCCAATATAAAATCAGTAGCTGTTAGCAAACAATTATTATGTAGGTAAATTGTCCCGGAGCCCATTAATTCTACGCTAAATTTCGGTTTATTTTTACAAATTATCTCTATAATTTCTTTATGCGGAGTCGTAAATATCCATGATGATGGATTGTTCATTGGTATCAGCATTGGCTGAACCAGGTGTACTGCTTTATGTTCACATGTATCTGTTTCTATCGCTTTAAGATATAAGGCAATTTCACATGGGTTTACGCTTTTTATCTTTATCATCGGTTTTTCTAACGGGCAAAAATATTGGTCGTTAATTATGTTACAATTTCCTAATTCTTTTAGGTCATATTCTGTGTACCTTTCTGTTGTACTATCTATTGCTAGGTATTCTCTTTTCAGATTTATTATTGTAAAGAGTGTTTTTGAAATGTTTGTTGGAATCGGAATAGGGTATAAGTGTATAAGCTCGTATTCTTTTGGTGTAACTAATGGTATACTTAATATTACTATTAGTTTATTGGTTTTAGACCAAATTGTGGGTTTCATTAACCTTGCAATTAAGTGTATATTTAGATTGTCTAATGTTATTGGGAATTTCGTACCCGATGGAATGTGTTGTACCGCATCTTTTAAATATTGTAAGATTTTTGAATGTGGGATAACTTTTGGGTTTATTACTCCGTTTGTTGCTTGTATCGCAAAATTTAGGAGATGATCGGTATCTATCATTAGCTGTTCCGCGGCAAAGTCTATATTATATAACGTTTCTTTTTCCGCTTGCTGCGTAAGCAGGCTATTCGCCGTGCGTGATAGCATTTCTTCGTTCGCGTACAGATTTCTTACGCTGCTATTAAATATTTCTAGATTCCTAATAATAATTTGTATTTGACTTTTTAATGCTTTTTTATTAGTATCTACTTCATTATCTAAATCTTCTAAATGTTTATTTATTTTTTCTTCATCTTCGCTATCCATTGTTCCGAATAACGATTTTCCTAATGAACCAATCGCATTAACTAAACCTCGCTTTGATCTATCTGTATGTTCTGTTATTTCAGTAAGTTCTTGTAAGTTTCGTTTTGTCGTGTTTAATTTGTAGTCTATGTCGTTTATCGTGTTCATGCAAGTTTGCTTGTTGTTGTCGTTATTACAAAATCGTTGTTCTTTCATTATTTTTTCTAGTGTCTTGTGTCTCGTATAATATTCGGTGACGTCCGTTGTAATTACTAGTTTCCATTTTTCTTTATAGTAGTTTATAGTTCCAATACGTTCGTAAAAGAGTCCTGGTTGTCCAACTATGGGGTCTATTTTGACTTGTTGTTTCGTCCGTCCAATGTGGATAATTGTTAATAACAATAGGAACCTAGAAAGAATGTTATTTATTAGAAAGTGAAAGATTTCTTTCTTTTCTTGTCTTTTTTTTTTTTTTTCAGTGCTGTTCGACCCATGGCTTGAACGTTATGCGATCGCCAGGTCAGCGCTTTTTTTTATGTGTTCCTAAGTGGGGATTTTCCTATATAATGTGCGTTTTTCGGACGTGAAGTCATTTTCGTTCCTTCTTTCGAAGTGCATAGTTGCTCTACGTTTTTAAAAGAAATTATGGTTAGTGCTCGGAAACAACAGTTGGCTAAGTACCGGCCTCATGATCGGGGATTATGCAACGAACATGGCGTTCCCCTGTTTGGATTTTTTGGTGGTTGTAAGTATTTAAAGAATTACTTTTGTTATATATTTGGTTGTAACTTTTCCGTTTTTAATATCGTTGTCTGTTTCGTTTAGTTTTATGAAAAAATCTCCGAGCCGTCACAGCGCAGAAACAATATCGCCGGCAGGAGCGGTACTTCGCGGAGGCTCACGCGGACTTCGCGGAGCAAGACAACGACTTCCATGAAGTCTTTGACTACTACGGGATCCGGTGGTTGCAGTACACCGGCGTGGTACCCAAACGTGGCTGGGGGTACACTAATCGTCAAGTGGAGTATCCGGAGGAATGGTATCCACATGCCCCCTCGGAGGATTATGTCCTGTGGTACAACGGGCTGATTAATTAAGAGGAGTAAAAAAAATTTTTTTTTTTTTGTATAACTTTATGTTTAATTTTTTTCTTTTTATAATAAATTGATAATTTTACTCAATTTTGTGATTCTCCTTTATGTTTTCCTTTCCCAAACGAATTTTTGAATAAATTATTGATTTTACCTAATTTTTTCTTATTTTATTTGTATTTTCCTACCTTTTAGTATGTAATTAATATAAGATAGCTCAGGTTTAGTTTTAATTACGATTGGTTGCTAGTTTGCAGTAGAGTAGATTTGTTAGTTATTTTAAAAAAAATTATAGTGTTAATTATTAAAACTACGCGATTAATTATTATACTTATTTGACTATTCACATAATATAGGGTTTTAATCTGTTTATGTGTACATTCACGAATTTTTTTCCGGTTAGTATTTCGTAGTTTAAGTCGTATCGTTTCCTTGTAACCGTATAGGGACCATCGTAGATAGGTTCAAGTTTCTTTGGTCTACCATGCCGAATCATTTCCCTTTTTAGCAAAACTTTATCTCCTATATTAAAGTCAATTTCTCGCGTGTTTTTATCGTATTGCAGTTTAGATTTTTCTTTTTCCCTTATCAGATGGTCTTTCATCATGATTCCTGCCGAACGCATTCTTTCGCGTAATTCTTCACGGTAATCTCCGTATGTATATGATGGTTTCGGCTGTGATTTTAGTGATGTTGGGAGTTCTATTTCTCTCCCAAATAACAATGAAAATGGAGTTTCGTTTGTGGCAGTATGAGGGGTTGTATTATATGCAAACATAGCGTAGGGTAGCCACTCATCCCAATTACTTAAGTCGTCATTAACGTAGCTTTTTAAGTATGACGTTAGTGTTCTATGCGAACGTTCTAAAGCTCCATTTGATTGTGGATGGTATGCGGTTGTTTGAATTTCCTCGATCTTCAACAATTTGCATACGTTTTTGAAGAGTTGACTGACAAAGTTAGTACCTTGACCAGTTAATACTTTTTGCGGGATTCCGAATATAAAAAGTATTTTTTCCACAAAATATTTAGCCACAATAGAAGCTGACTGGTCTGGTATTGGTAAGGCAATACTATACCTCGTAAATAAGTCTTGGAACGTCAGCGCATATTTATTTCCACGTGGTGTTGGCGGGTAGGGTCCAATAATGTCAAGTGCTACCTTTTCGAAGGGTTCTAACGGTGTATCCGTAATAAGCATTGGAGCCCTTTTTACTCCCCCTGTTTTGTTCCTTTGGCATTTGTCACATTTTGCGATGTATTCCTGTATATCTTTTTTCATGTTGGGCCAGGTATGTCGGAGTTTAATTCTTTTTAATGTTCTGTGTATACCTTCATGACCTCCAAAGGGTGTGTCATGGTATTCGTACAGTATGCGAGCTATTTTTTCAGCGGAATATGTCTCCTCTTTTTCCAATATTTCTGACTCGCTTTCTTCCTCTGATTCGCTTTCTTCTGGCCTTGACGAGTCAGCTGTGTCGGCGTCAACGTTCGGCGTCTCCTGTTCTGGGTCCACGTTCGGTGTCGCTAGTGATGTAACAGTTTCAGCTGTCGTCTTCTCTTTGCGGGTTTTTTGTTTCTTCTGTAACAACTTAGGATCTGCTATTGGAGATTTTGCCTTATCATTTGTTAGCGGATCTGAGGATACCGTTTTCGCTGTGGCCCTTGTGACAACATGTATTCTACTAAGAGCATCTGCGTTGGTGTTTTGTTTTCCTGGCTTGTACTTTATTTCGTAATCGTATTCCTCAAGTTTCAGTCTCCATCTAATAAGTCTTGATCCTGGATCTTGAATATTGAATAACCATGTCAAAGGTTGATGGTCTGTAACTATAGTGAATTTTGTTCCATATAAGTATAGTCTGAAATTTTGAACTGCCCAAACTATGGCTGCTAGTTCTTTTTCGGTTGTACTATAGTTTATTTCTGCTTTGTTTAATGTTCTACTGGCATATGCCACTGGCAGATCTTCTCCCAGAATTCCTTGTGACAACACGGCTCCTACTGCTAGTTCAGATGCGTCCGTAGTTAAAATGAAAGGTTGTTTAAAATCTGGGTATTGCAATATTGGTGCGCTTACGAGTTTCCTTTTCAGTGTGTTGAAAGCGGTTTCTTCCGCCGTAGTCCAATGAAAATTTTTCCTTTTTTTAAGAGTTCTGTTAGCGGTTTGGCTAGGTCAGCAAATTGGTCTATAAAACGTCTATAATAGCCTGCTAATCCTAGGAATGATTGAATGTCTTTTACATTTTTGGGTCGTGGATATTTTTCCACAGCTGTTGTTTTGCTCGGATCAGGGTAGATTCCTTTATCCGATATTATATGTCCCAGATAACATGTTTCTTTTCGTAGAAAACGACATTTTTCTGGTTGTAATTTTAACGTATTTTCCCTTAATCTGGTAAACACTTCTTGTAGCCTCTTATTATGTTCTGTTAAAGTTGGTGCATGGATTACTATATCATCCAGATACACGTAACATTTGATTCCATGCAGTCCTGACAACACTGAGTTCATCATACGCTGGAATGTTGCGGGTGCATTTTTCAAACCGAATGGCATACGATTATATTCGTAGTGTCCCATTGGCGTAGAGAATGCTGTTTTCTCCTTGTCCTTCTCTGCCATTTCTATCTGATGGAAGCCTGATGCCAAATCTAATGTTGTGAAATATTTAGAATATCCTAATTGATCCAGTATTTCTGTTATATTTGGTAAAGGAAATGCATCTCCTACCGTTACTTCGTTTAATTTACGGAAGTCTACGACTATGCGCATCTTCACATTTCCCTGGGCATCAGGTTTCTTAGGAACCACCAGGAGTGGTGCATTCCATTGACTTTTACTCGTGCGTACTATACCTTCTTCTTCCATCTGATTTATCTGTTTATTTATTTCGTTCTTATGTTTTTCTGGCAGACGATAAGGTTTCTTGATAATTGAGGTGGTCCCTTCTTTTAGGGTGAGTGTGTGTTTTACTGCTTTTGTAGTCAAAAGACGATCTCCTTCTATTTGGAATATATCGCTGAAGCTTTTACAAATCATGTATAATTTCCGTTTTTCTTCTTCATTGAGATGGGCTACATCTATGAGATTTATCAGTTTATCAATTCTATCTTCATTGTAATTGTTTATGTGATAAATTGCTGGAGGTTGAGAGTGCTCGATGTTTTCTTCGGGTGGGTCGGGAATTTTTTCTAGTTCCACTATTGGGGTATCTATCTCCTGCTCGTCTTCTGTAACATTAATTATGCTGACGCAGCAGGTAGACTCAGACGGCCTGGTGACACAGTTTCCCATGTATACGCCTGGTCTAATCTCTTGAGCTGTCGCTAGCCCCTCACTCGTGCTATGTGTTATCGCCGCCACTAAAGTTTCGGTTCTCGGTTTCAGGGTCACTGTCCGGGGAACTGAGTAGTGCATTTGCCAGCTGTGTCCTAGCATTGTAATTGAATGATCTCGGTTTACCGTGTAAACATTTTTCTCCCAGAAATCTACACCTAAGATTCCGTCTGCGATTAGAGGGAATGAACTAGGTATTACCTGGAATGGATGCAAAATTACGTGTTTCCCTATTTTCACATGTAGTTCCACTGTTCCTGCAGTAGTGAATGGGTAGTTTCCTAATCCAGTAACGGTGTTTTCCTTTTGGTTGATCATCGTTTTTCCTTGGAGAACTCCTGCCTTTATGATAGAAATATCAGCTCCTGTGTCAAAAAGTAACATAGCTGTTCGGTTTTTGAATTCATCAGCTTGAACTTCAATTAAATTTCTATGTGACGAGTTCTGTAATACGTTTAGTCTCGTAGTGTTGAGTCGTACTCGTTCCTCTGCTTGCGACTCTGCGGCACTTGTTTGCTGAGTGGATTCCCTTTGTTTTTTCCTTTTTAAGGTTCGGCACTCTTGGACTGTGTGTCCAGGTTTTTTGCAATAATTGCATACATCAGATATTTTATTAATTGATACTCTCTTATCTTGAGGTTTTTTAGCGTTAGATAATCGTGCGTAGCAATTTTTTGCGAGGTGTCCCTTCCTATCGCACCTTTCGCAATGTAGGTTATCATTTTTCTTATTATTACCTGTATGAGAGCCTTGTTGAACTCCTCTCTTGTTATGATTAGGTTCATGATAGGATGGGTAGGTGCTATCTTCTTCTATAGCTATAGAGATAGCTTCTTGTAGAGTGAGGCATTTAGAAGCCTTCACTATCGTTGCAATACGCGAATTTAAACCGTGATTAAATTGAATCAATGCTTGTTTTCTCAGCAATCCTTCTATTGCGGCATTACTGTCTGCTGAGTTTCCTGGGTGTAAGCTTAATTGTAATAGCTCGGTTAGCAATCCTTCTATTCGGTTAGCGTATGCTTTTACTGGCTCGTCCTTCCTTTGGCGGCTAGTATATAGGTCGTTTTGTACGACTGCTACTGATCGTTTAGGCCTGAATATGGCTTCTAATTCTACGACTAAATCGTCGATGGTATCAATGGCCCTATGTTTAAGTTCATGGAACGCTCTGCCTTTTAAACTTGAGAATCTAATGAATTGTAATAGGTCGCTTCGATCTTTAGGGGCTATACCATCGTGAATAAGGTACGCTGTACTTATAAATGGGTCTAATCCATCTGGATTCTCTGAGAAAGTGGGTAACATTTTCATAGCGGTTTCGAACGAGAATCGGGGTTTCGGTTCGTCTTCGTTATGAGTTAATTCTTCCCGTTCATGATTTGAACCATGGTTTAATGGTTTAGAGAAGGTCCTCCGTGAAGGTTTCCTTATTGTGGAACTTCCGCAAGGTCGCGGTTCGTTTTCTGTTGCATAATAAATCGCATCCTGCCGGAAACGTAGTTGTCTAAGTTCTTCTCTTAGCCTAGCATTCTCTTCTTCGAGAGGATTAGTCTCTCGTCGTAAGGTTTCAGTTAGTCTGTTTATTTCAGTCGTTACTGGCGACTGAGACACCCTTGGGGCAGGTGTTACAGGTAGTCTGGTATCCAGAGTTCTATCTGTATTTTGTTCAGGAACCAAGTTTGGGTCATGAAAAACAACACGATCGCGATTTGCCATAATGGACCTTCCGCGCCTACGAATAGTAACGTTGCGTCTAAGAGCACTGCGGTCTACGCTCCCAACTAATGGATTTCGGTTTGTGTTTGTATTTGATGTGCTAGGAAATGCAACGGTATCGGTCACTACTGGGCTTTCCGAATCGAATAGTGCACGTTCGGTATTTTCCTGCACTTCATGCAAGAAGGAAGTTACTTCGTCACTGATAGAGACTTGATTAAATAAGCGCCTAGAAGTTGCTGTAAGATTTGGAACCGATTGAGTCCGGTCAAGGTTTCCGTCGTCTTGACTCATGAGAAAATTTTTCCTCTAAAATTTAATTTCGCTCGCGGGGCTCGCGTTTACAATGATTCGCAAAGTAAATAGTTTTGCTACTGATTTTTTACAAGTTGGAACCGTACTCACTAAAGATCCATTCTTCTTCAGTTGAGTCCTGATGTCGTAGGTCCTCTTGTAGATTCCTTGAGTAAGCTGGTCGGTGATGTTGAATCCTCTAGGATAGGCAGTGATCTTCCGAATGAACGAGGTCGAAATGTTGAGACTGCGATAATGATCGATGAGTCCCTTGAGGACTGGAGTACTGAGGGGTTGATTTGAAGTGAGAATTCCTCCAGTTGTTGCCGTCGTAGTAGTTGATGAGCGTAAGGAAATCTCCTTTCTTTTTCCTGCTGCTTCACCAGTCGATAGATCTTTCAGCCCATCCCACCGCTGCCACCACTTTTGTTATGGGTTCACACCGTGACAAACTAATTCAAGTACTTTTGGTACAACTAAATTTATTCAGTCCTTATAGAGTTATTTTACAATGCTGAGTTATAAAAATAAATTATAGTTATACAGGTTTTAAAAATGTTTTAAATAAAAAGATTATCTAATTGAAGTTAGATTGAAATTAGAGTAACTTGGGAGCTAATGCTCGGTTAAAGTCAGATGACTTGTTCTAGTTACTGCTGGGCCTGGACTGATCGGTCAGGAACCGAGCAGTCAAGTCGTTGCCTCAAAATGCATCGATTCTCATGACCATATATGGTATGGTTTTAGGGAATCGATCGTGCGTCAGTGGTTACTAAGTCAACCGTGCGTCAATAAGACGATTGTTCTAATAGCTGACTAAGATTTTTAGCCACGCGCGCTCTGAGGCCCTGGCAACAGAGAAGTACTGTTGCCTAAGAAAGAGGTTCAGGTTGCATACGAATGACGCCACACGGCTCTTGATTAGAATGCAACCGGAGCCTTTTTGAATTAAACTAACTTTTATGAATTAAATGTTTTAGTTCTAGTTATTGGCTAGTTAATAGAGAAAAGTAGTATAAGTAGTTATATGTATATAACAATATGTACTACCATACCCCAAGTGAGTTACCCTAGTCCCTTTATAAGTACACCCTGGCCCCAAATGAGTTACCCTGGTCCCATATATGTACTCCCAGACACCAAGTGAGTTAGCCTAGTCCAATATAAGAATTCCTTGAGCCAAAGTTAGTTACCCTAGCCGCTTTATAAGTACTCCCTGACGCAGAGTGAGTTATCCTAGCCCCTTTATATGTACTCTCTGACCGCAAGTGAGTTACCCTAGTCCCATATAAGTACTCCCTGACCCCAAGTGAGTTATCCTAGCCCCTTTATATGTACCCTCTGACCGCAAGTGAGTTACCCTAGTCCCATATATGTACACCCTGACCCTATGTGTGTTACCCTAGCCCCATAATAAGTACTCCCTGACCCCCAGTGTGTTACCTTAGTCACATAAATGTACTCCCTGACCACAAGTGAGTTACCCTAGACCCATAGAAGTACTCCCTGACCCAAAGTGAGTTACTCTAGTCCCATAGAAGTACTCCCTGACCCCAAGTGAGTTATCCTAGCAACTTTATATGTACTCTCTGACCGAAAGTGAGTTATCCTAGACCCTTTATATGTACTCCCAGACCCCTAGTGTGTTACCCTAGTCCCTTATAAGTACTCCCTGAATCCAAGTGAGTTACCCTAGTCCCATAGAAGTACTCCCTGACCCCAAGTGAGTTACCCTAGTCCCTTATAAGTACTTCCTGACCCCAAGTGAGTTACCCTAGCCCCTTATTAAGTTCACCCTGGCCCCAAGTGAGTTACCCTGGTCCCATATAAGTATTCACAGACACCAAGTGAGTTACCCTAGTCCCATATAAGTACTCCCTGACCCCAAGTGAATTACCCTAATCCCATATAAGTACTCCCAGACCCCAAGTGAGTTACCATATCACCCTTATATGTACTCCCTGACCCCTAGTGAGTTATCCTAGCCCTTTTATATGTACTCCCTGACCCAAAGTGAGTTACCCTTGCCCCTTTATATGTACTCCCTGACCCTAAGTGGGTTACCCTAGTCCCTTTTATGTACTCCCTGACCCCAAGTGAGTTATCCAAGCCCCTTTATATGTACTCCTGACCCCAAGTTAGTTACCCTAGCCCCGATATAAGTACTCCATGACCCCAAGTGAGTTATCCAAGCCCTTTATATGTACTCTCTGACCGCAAGTGAGTTACTTTAGTCCCATAGAAGTACTCCCTGACCACAAGTGAGTTACCATATCACCTTTATAAGTACTCCCTGACCCCTAGTGAGGTACCCTAGCCCCTTTATATGTACTCTCTGACCGCAAGTGAATTATCCTAGCCGCTTTATATGTACTCCCAGACCCCAAGTGAGATACACTAGTCCCTTATAAGTACTCCCTGACCCCAAGAGTGATACCCTAGACCTTTAATAAGTGCACCCTGGCCCCAAGTGAGTTACCCTAGCCCCTTTATAAGTACTCCCTGACCCCAAGTGAGTTACCCTAGTCCCATAGTAGTACTCCCTGACCCCAAGTGAGTTACCATAGCACCTTTATAAGTACTCCCTGAACCCAAGTGAGTTATCCTAGCCCCTTCATATGTACTCTCTGACGGCAAGTGAGTAACACTAGTCCCATAGTAGTACTCCCTGACCCCAAGTGAGTTACCATAGCCCCTTTATAAGAACTCCCTGACCCCAAGTAAGTTATCCTAGCCCCTTTATATGTACTCTCTGATGGCAAGTGAGTTACACTAGTCCCATAGTAGTACTCCCTGACCCCAAGTGAGTTACCCTAGTCCCATAGAAGTACTCCCTGACCCCAAGTGATTTATCCTAGCCCCTTATAAGTACTCCCTGACCCCAAGTGAGTTATCCTAGCCCTTTTATATGTACTCCCTGACCCCAAGTGAGTTACCCTAGCCCCTTTATAAGTACACCCTGGCCCCAAGTGTGTTACCCTAGTCCCTTATAAGTACTCCCTGACTCCAAGTGAGTTACCCTAGTCCCATAGAAGTACTCCCTGACCCCAAGTGAGTTACCGTAGTCCCTTATAAGTACTTCCTGACCCCAAGTGAGTTACCCTAGTCCCATAGAAGTACTCCCTGACCACAAGTGAGCTACCATATCACCTTTATAAGTACTCCCTGACCCCTAGTGAGGTATCCTAGCCCCTTTATATGTACTCCCTGACCCAAAGTGAGTTACCCTAGTCCCATAGAAGTACAACCTGACCCCAAGTGAGTTACCATATCACTTTTATAAGTACTCCCTGACCCCTAGTGAGTTATCCTAGCCCCTTTATATGTACTCCCTGACCCAAACTGAGTTAACCAAGCCCCTTTATATGTACTCCCTGACCCTAAATGGGTTACCCTAGTTTCTTATAAGTACTCCCTGACCACAAATGTGCTACCTTAGTCCCAAAAATGTACTTCCTGACCCCAAGTGTGTTACCTTAGTCACATAAATGTACTCCCTGACCCCAAGTGAGTTATCCTATCCATTTTATATGAACTCTCTGACCGCAAGTGAGTTACCCTAGTCCTATATAAGAACTCCCTGTCCCTAAGTGAGTTACCCTAGCCCCTTTATAAGTACACCCTGGCCCCAAGTGTGTTACCCTAGTCCCTTATAAGTACTCCCTGACTCCAAGTGAGTTACCCTAGTCCCATAGAAGTACTCCCTGACCCCAAGTGAGTTACCGTAGTCCCTTATAAGTACTTCCTGACCCCAAGTGAGTTACCCTAGTCCCATAGAAGTACTCCCTGACCACAAGTGAGCTACCATATCACCTTTATAAGTACTTCCTGACCCCTAGTGAGTTATCTTAGCCCCTTTATATGTACTCCCTGACCCAAACTGAGTTACCCAAGCCCCTTTATATGTACTCCCTGACCCTAAATGGGTTACCCTAGTTTCTTATAAGTAATCCCTGACCCCAAGTGAGTTACCATAGCCCCTTTATGAGGACTCCCTGACCTTAAGTGAGTTATCCTAGCCCCTTTATATGTACTCTCTGACCGCAAGTGAGTTACCCTAGTCCCATAGAAGTACTCCCTGACCCCAAGTGAGATACCATAGCCCCTTTGTAAGTACTCCCAGACCCCAAGTGAGTTACCCTAGTCCCTTATAGGTACTCCCTGACACCAAGTGAGTTACACTAGCCCCTTTGTAAGTACTCCCTGGCCGCAAGCGAGTTATCCTAGCCCCTTTATATGTACTCTCTAACCGCAAGTGAGTTACCATAGTCCCATATAAGTACTCCTTGACCCAAAGTGAGTTACCCTAGCCCCTTTATAAGTACTCCCTGACCCGAAGTGAGTTACACTAATCCCTTAAAAGTACTCCCAGACACCAAGTGAGTTACCCTACTCCCATAGAAGTACTACCTGACCCCAAGTGAGTTACCCTAGCCCCGATATAAGTACTCCCTGCCCCCAAGTGAGTTATCCTAGCCCTTTATATGTACTCCCTGACCCCAAGTGTGTTACCCTAGTCTCATATATGTATTCCCTGAACCCAAGTGAGTTACCCTAGTCTCATAGAGGTACTCCCTGACCCTAAGTGAGTTATCCTATCCCCTTTATATGTACTCTCTGACCGCAAGTGAGATACCCTAGTCCCATATAAGAACTCCCTGTCCCTAAGTGAATAACCTAGTCCCAAATAAGTACTCCTTGACCCCAAGTGAGTTATCCTAGCCCCTTTATATGTACTCTCTGACCGCAAGTGAGTTACCCTAGTCCCATATATGTACTCCCTGACCCTATGTGTGTTACCCTAGCCCCATTATAAGTACTCCCTGACTCCAAGTGTCTTACCTTAGTCACATAAATGTACTCCCTGACCCCAAGTGAGTTATCCTATCCCCTTTATATGTACTCTCTGACCACAAGTGAGTTACCCTAGTCCCATATAAGAACTCCCTGTCCCTAAGTGAGTACCCTAGTCCCAAATAAGTACTCCCTGACCCCAAGTAAGTTACATTAGCCCCTTTATAAGTACTCCCTGACCACAAGTGAGTTACCCTAGCCCCGTTATATGTACACCCTGGCCCCAAGTGAGTTACCCTGGTCCCATATAAGTACTCCCTGACTCCAAGTGAGTTACCCTAGTTCCATAGAAGTACCCCCTGACCCCAAGTGTGTTGCCCTAGTCCCATATCAGTACTCCCTGACCCCAAATGTGGTGTCCTAGCCCCTTTATATGAACTCTCTGACCGCAATAGAGTTACCCTTGTCCCATATAAGTACTCCCTGACCCCAAGTGAGTTACCCTAGCCCCTTTATATGTACTCTCTGACCGTAAGTGAGTTACCCTAGTCCCATATATGTACTCCCTGACCCCAAGTGAGTTACCATAGCCCCTTTATAAGTACTCCCAGACCCCAAGTGAGTTACCCTAGTCCCTTATAAGTACTCCCTGACCCCAAGTGAGTTACCCTATCCCCTTTATAAGTACTCCCTGATCCCAAGTGAGTTATCCTAGCCGCTTTATATGTACTCCCAGACTCCAAGTGAGTTACCCTAGTCCCTTATAACTACCCCCTGACCCAAAGTGAGTTACCCTAGCCCCTTTATAAGTACTCCCTGACCCTAAGTGGGTTACCCTAGTCCCATAGAATTACTCCCTGACCCCAAGTGTTTTACCCTAGTCACATAAAAGTAATCCCTGACCCCTAGTCTGTTACCCTTGTCCCATATAAGTACTTCCTGACCCCAAATGTGTTGTCCAAGCCCCTTTATATGAACTCTCTGACAGCAAGTGAGTTAATCAAACCCCTTTATAAGTACTCCCTGACCCCAAGTGTGATACCCTAGTCTCATATAAGTACTCCTTGACCCTAAGAGAGTTACCATAGCCCCTTTATAAGTACTCCCTGACCCCGAGTGAGTTACCCTAGCCTTTTTATATGTACTCTCTGGCGGCAAGTGAGTTACCCTAGTCCAAATAAGTACTCCCTGACCCTAGTGAGTTATCCTAGCCCCTTTATATGTACTCTCTGACCGCAAGTGAGTTATCCTAGCCCCTTTATATGTACTCTCTGACCGCAAGTGAGTTATCCTAGCCCCTTTATATGTACTCTCAGAACCCCATGTGAGTTACCCTTGTCCCTTATAACTACTCCCTGACACCAAGTGAGTTATCCTAGCCCCATTATATGTACTCTCTGACCCCAAGTGAGTTATCCTATCCCCTTTATATGTTCTCTCTGACCGAAAGTGAGTTATCCTAGACCCTTTATATGTACTCCCAGACCCCTAGTGTGTTACCCTAGTCCCTTATAAGTACTCCCTGAATCCAAGTGAGTTACCCTAGTCCCATAGAAGTACTCCCTGACCCCAAGTGAGTTACCCTAGTCCCTTATAAGTACTTCCTGACCCCAAGTGAGTTACCCTAGCCCCTTATTAAGTTCACCTTGGCCCCAAGTGAGTTACCCTGGTCCCATATAAGTATTCACAGACACCAAGTGAGTTACCCTAGTCCCTTATAAGTACTCCCTGACCCCAAGTGAGTTACCCTAATCCCATATAAGTACTCCCAGACCCCAAGTGAGTTACCATATCACCCTTATATGTACTCCCTGACCCCTAGTGAGTTATCCTAGCCCTTTTATATGTACTCCCTGACCCAAAGTGAGTTACCCTTGCCCCTTTATATGTACTCCCTGACCCTAAGTGGGTTACCCTAGTCCCTTTTATGTACTCCCTGACCCCAAGTGAGTTATCCAAGCCCCTTTATATGTACTCCTGACCCCAAGTTAGTTACCCTAGCCCCGATATAAGTACTCCATGACCCCAAGTGAGTTATCCAAGCCCTTTATATGTACTCTCTGACCGCAAGTGAGTTACTTTAGTCCCATAGAAGTACTCCCTGACCACAAGTGAGTTACCATATCACCTTTATAAGTACTCCCTGACCCCTAGTGAGGTACCCTAGCCCCTTTATATGTACTCTCTGACCGCAAGTGAATTATCCTAGCCGCTTTATATGTACTCCCAGACCCCAAGTGAGATACACTAGTCCCTTATAAGTACTCCCTGACCCCAAGAGTGATACCCTAGACCTTTAATAAGTGCACCCTGGCCCCAAGTGAGTTACCCTAGCCCCTTTATAAGTACTCCCTGACCCCAAGTGAGTTACCCTAGTCCCATAGTAGTACTCCCTGACCCCAAGTGAGTTACCATAGCACCTTTATAAGTACTCCCTGAACCCAAGTGAGTTATCCTAGCCCCTTCATATGTACTCTCTGACGGCAAGTGAGTAACACTAGTCCCATAGTAGTACTCCCTGACCCCAAGTGAGTTACCATAGCCCCTTTATAAGTACTCCCTGAACCCAAGTAAGTTATCCTAGCCCCTTTATATGTACTCTCTGATGGCAAGTGAGTTACACTAGTCCCATAGTAGTACTCCCTGACCCCAAGTGAGTTACCCTAGTCCCATAGAAGTACTCCCTGACCCCAAGTGATTTATCCTAGCCCCTTATAAGTACTCCCTGACACCAAGTGAGTTATCCTAGCCCTTTTATATGTACTCCCTGACCCCAAGTGAGTTACCCTAGCCCCTTTATAAGTACTCCCTGACCCCAAGTGAGTTATCCTAGCCCTTTTATATGTACTCCCTGACCCCAAGTGAGTTACCCTAGCCCCTTTATAAGTACACCCTGGCCCCAAGTGTGTTACCCTAGTCCCTTATAAGTACTCCCTGACTCCAAGTGAGTTACCCTAGTCCCATAGAAGTACTCCCTGACCCCAAGTGAGTTACCGTAGTCCCTTATAAGTACTTCCTGACCCCAAGTGAGTTACCCTAGTCCCATAGAAGTACTCCCTGACCACAAGTGAGCTACCATATCACCTTTATAAGTACTCCCTGACCCCTAGTGAGGTATCCTAGCCCCTTTATATGTACTCCCTGACCCAAAGTGAGTTACCCTAGTCCCATAGAAGTACAACCTGACCCCAAGTGAGTTACCATATCACTTTTATAAGTACTCCCTGACCCCTAGTGAGTTATCCTAGCCCCTTCATATGTACTCCCTGACCCAAACTGAGTTACCCAAGCCCCTTTATATGTACTCCCTGACCTTAAATGGGTTACCCTAGTTTCTTATAAGTAATCCCTGACCCCAAGTGAGTTACCATAGCCCCTTTATGAGCACTCCCTGACCTTAAGTGAGTTATCCTAGCCCCTTTATATGTACTCTCTGACCGCAAGTGAGTTACCCTAGTCCCATAAAAGTACTCCCTGACCCCAAGTGAGATACCATAGCCCCTATGTAAGTACTCCCAGACCCCAAGTGAGTTACCCTAGTCCCTTATAGGTACTCCCTGACACCAAGTGAGTTACACTAGCCCCTTTGTAAGTACTCCCTGGCCGCAAGCGAGTTATCCTAGCCCCTTTATATGTACTCTCTAACCGCAAGTGAGTTACCATAGTCCCATATAAGTACTCCTTGACCCAAAGTGAGTTACCCTAGCCCCTTTATAAGTACTCCCTGACCCGAAGTGAGTTACACTAATCCCATAAAAGTACTCCCAGACACCAAGTGAGTTACCCTACTCCCATAGAAGTACTACCTGAACCCAAGTGAGTTACCCTAGCCCCGATATAAGTACTCCCTGCCCCCAAGTGAGTTATCCTAGCCCTTTATATGTACTCCCTGACCCCAAGTGTGTTACCCTAGTCTCATATATGTATTCCCTGAACCCAAGTGAGTTACCCTAGTCTCATAGAGGTACTCCCTGACCCTAAGTGAGTTATCCTATCCCCTTTATATGTACTCTCTGACCGCAAGTGAGTTACCCTAGTCCCATATAAGAACTCCCTGTCCCTAAGTGAGTACCCTAGTCCCATTATAAGTACTCCCTGACTCCAAGTGTCTTACCTTAGTCACATAAATGTACTCCCTGACCCCAAGTGAGTTATCCTATCCCCTTTATATGTACTCTCTGACCACAAGTGAGTTACCCTAGTCCCATATAAGAACTCCCTGTCCCTAAGTGAGTACCCTAGTCCCAAATAAGTACTCCCTGACCCCA
The DNA here is from genome assembly GCF_024137725.1 of Prorops nasuta. Taxonomy (NCBI): domain Eukaryota; kingdom Metazoa; phylum Arthropoda; class Insecta; order Hymenoptera; family Bethylidae; genus Prorops; species Prorops nasuta. The sequence goes on along the minus strand of NW_027116825.1, from coordinate 2,971,642 downwards.
AGTAAGTTACATTAGCCCCTTTATAAGTACTCCCTGACCACAAGTGAGTTACCATAGCCCCTTTATAAGTACTCCCTGACCCCAAGTGAGTTACCCTAGCCTTTTTATATGTACTCTCTGGCGGCAAGTGAGTTACCCTAGTCCAAATAAGTACTCCCTGACCCCTAGTGAGTTATCCTAGCCCCTTTATATGTACTCTCTGACCGCAAGTGAGTTATCCTAGCCCCTTTATATGTACTCTCTGACCGCAAGTGAGTTATCCTAGCCCCTTTATATGTACTCTCAGAACCCCATGTGAGTTACCCTAGTCCCTTATAACTACTCCCTGACACCAAGTGAGTTATCCTAGCCCCATTATATGTACTCTCTGACCCCAAGTGAGTTATCCTATCCCCTTTATATGTTCTCTCTGACCGCAAGTGAGTTACCATATCACCTTTATTAGTACTTCCTGACCCCAAGTGAGTTATCCTAGCCTTTTTATATGTACTCTCTGGCCGCAAGTGAGTTAACCTAGTGCCTTATAAGTACTCCCTGACCCCAAGTGAGTTAACCTAGCCCCTTTATAAGTACACCCTGTCCCCATGTGAGTTACCCTGGTCCCTTATAAGTACTCGCAGACACCAAGTGAGTTACCCTAGTCCCACATAAGTACTCCTTGACCCAAAGTGAGTTACCCTAGCCCCTTTATAAATAATCCCTGACCCCATGTGAGTTATCCTAGCCTCCTTATATGTACCCACTGCCGCAAGTGAGTTACCCTAGTGCCTTATAAGTACTCCCTGACCCCAGGTGAGTTTCCCTAGCCCCTTAATAAGTACACCCTGTCCCCATGTGAGTTACCCTGGTCCCTTATAAGTACTCGCAGACACCAAGTGAGTTACCCTAGTCCCACATAAGTACTCCTTGACCCAAAGTGAGTTACCCTAGCCCCTTTATAAATAATCCCTGACCCCAAGTGAGTTATCCTAGCCCCTTTATATGTACCCTCTGACAGCAAGTGAGTTACCCTAGTCCCATATAAGTACTCCCTGACCCCCAGTGAGTTACCATATCACCTTTATAAGTACTCCCTGACCCAAAGTGAGTTATCCTAGCCCCTCTATATGTACTCTCTGACCGCAAGTAAGTTACCCTCGTCCCATAGTAGTACTCCCTGACCTCAAGTGAGTTATCCTAGCCCCTTTATATGTACTCTCTGACCGCAAGTGAGTTACCCTAGTCCGATAGTACTCCTCCCTGACCACAAGTCAGTTACCCTAGCCCCTATATAAGTACCCCCTGACCCCAAATGAGTTACCTTTGTCCCATAAAAGTACTCCCTGACCACAAGTGAGTTACCCTAGCCCCTTTATATTTACTCCTAGACCTCAAGTGTGTTACCCTGGTGCCTTATAAGTACTCCCTGACCCCAGGTGAGTTTCCCTAGCCCCTTAATAAGTACACCCTGTCCCCATGTGAGTTACCCTAGTCCCTTATAACTACTCCCAGACACCAAGTGAGTTACCCTAGTACGATAGAAGTGCTCCCTGACCCCAAGTGAATTACCCTAGCCCCTATATAAGTACTCCCTGACCCCAAGTGAATTATCCTTGCCCCTTTATATGTACTCTCTGACCGCAAGTGAGTTACCCTAGTCACATAGAGGCACTCCCTGACCCCAAGTGAGTTATCGTGGCCCCTTTATAAGTACTCTCTGACCGCTAGTGAGTTATCCTAGCCCCTTTATATGTACTCTCTGACAGCAAGTGAGTTACCCTAGTCCCTTATAAGTACTCCCTGACTCCAAGTGAGTTACCCTAGTCCCTTAAAAGCACTCCCTGACCCCAAGTGAGTTACCCTTGCCCCTTGATAAGTTCTCCCTGACTGCAAGTGAGTTATCCTAGCCCCTTTTGTATTTACTCTCTGACCGCAAGTGAGTTACCCTAGTCCCATAAAGTACTCCCTGACCCCAAGTGAGTTACCATATCACCTTTATTAGTACTCCCTGACCCCAAGCGAGTTATCCCAGCCCGTTTATATGTACTCTCTGACCTCAAGTGAGTTACCCTAGTCCAATATAAGTACTCCCTGACCCCATGTGAGTTATCCTAGCCTCCTTATATGTACCCACTGCCGCAAGTGAGTTACCCTAGTCCGATAGTACTCCTCCCTGACCACAAGTCAGTTACCCTAGCCCCTATATAAGTACCCCCTGACCCCAAATGAGTTACCTTTGTCCCATAAAAGTACTCCCTGACCACAAGTGAGTTACCCTAGCCCCTTTATATTTACTCCTAGACCTCAAGTGTGTTACCCTGGTGCCTTATAAGTACTCCCTGACCCCAGGTGAGTTTCCCTAGCCCCTTAATAAGTACACCCTGTCCCCATGTGAGTTACCCTAGTCCCTTATAACTACTCCCAGACACCAAGTGAGTTACCCTAGTACGATAGAAGTGCTCCCTGACCCCAAGTGAATTACCCTAGCCCCTATATAAGTACTCCCTGACCCCAAGTGAATTATCCTTGCCCCTTTATATGTACTCTCTGACCGCAAGTGAGTTACCCTAGTCACATAGAGGCACTCCCTGACCCCAAGTGAGTTATCGTGGCCCCTTTATAAGTACTCTCTGACCGCTAGTGAGTTATCCTAGCCCCTTTATATGTACTCTCTGACAGCAAGTGAGTTACCCTAGTCCCTTATAAGTACTCCCTGACTCCAAGTGAGTTACCCTAGTCCCTTAAAAGCACTCCCTGACCCCAAGTGAGTTACCCTTGCCCCTTGATAAGTTCTCCCTGACTGCAAGTGAGTTATCCTAGCCCCTTTTGTATTTACTCTCTGACCGCAAGTGAGTTACCCTAGTCCCATAAAGTACTCCCTGACCCCAAGTGAGTTACCATATCACCTTTATTAGTACTCCCTGACCCCAAGCGAGTTATCCCAGCCCGTTTATATGTACTCTCTGACCTCAAGTGAGTTACCCTAGTCCAATATAAGTACTCCCTGACCCCATGTGAGTTATCCTAGCCTCCTTATATGTACCCACTGCCGCAAGTGAGTTACCCTAGTGCCTTATAAGTACTCCCTGACCCCAGGTGAGTTTCCCTAGCCCCTTAATAAGTACACCCTGTCCCCATGTGAGTTATCCTAGCCCCTTTATATGTACTCTCTGACAGCAAGTGAGTTACCCTAGTCCCATATAAGTACTCCCTTACCCCAAGTGAGTTACCATATCACCTTTATAAGTACTCCCTGACCCAAAGTGAGTTATCCTAGCCCCTTTATATGTACTCTCTGACCGCAAGTAAGTTACCCTCGTCCCATAAAGTACTCCCTGCCCCAAGTGAGTTACCCTAGTCCCTTTATATGTACTCTCTGACAGCAAGTGAGTTACCCTAGTCCCTTAAAAGCACTCCCTGACCCCAAGTGAGTTACCCTTGCCCCTTGATAAGTTCTCCCTGACTGCAAGTGAGTTATCCTAGCCCCTTTTGTATTTACTCTCTGACCGCAAGTGAGTTACCCTAGTCCCATAAAGTACTCCCTGGCCCCAAGTGAGTTACCCTGGTTCCATATAAGTACTCACAGACACCAAGTGAGTTACCCTAGTCCCATATAAGTACTCCTTGACCAAAAGTGAGTCACCATAGCCCCTTTATATGTACTCTCTGACCGCAAGTGAGTTATCCTAGCCCCTTTATATGTACTCTTCACCCCCCAAGTGAGTTACCCTAGTCCCTTATAACTACTCCCAGACACCAAGTGAGTTACCCTAGTACGATAGAAGTGCTCCCTGACCCCAAGTGAATTACCCTAGCCCCTATATAAGTACTCCCTGACCCCAAGTGAATTATCCTTGCCCCTTTATAAGTACTCCCTGACCCCAAGTGAGTTACCATAGCCCCTTGATAAGTTCTCCCTGACTGCAAGTGAGTTATCCTAGCCCCTTTTGTATTTACTCTCTGACCGCAAGTGAGTTACCCTAGTCCCATAAAGTACTCCCTGACCCCAAGTGAGTTACCATATCACCTTTATTAGTACTCCCTGACCCCATGTGAGTTATCCTAGCCCCTTTATATGTACTCTCTGACAGCAAGTGAGTTATTCTAGCCCCTTATAAGTACTCCCTGACACCAAGTGAGTTACCCTAGCCCCTTGATAAGTACTCCCTGCCTGCAAGTGAGTTACCCTAGTCCCTTATAAGTACTCCAGGACACCAAGTGAGTTACCCTAGTACGATAGAAGTGCTCCCTGACCCCAAGTGAATTACCCTAGCCCCTATATAAGTACTCCCTGACCCCAAGTGAATTATCCTTGCCCCTTTATATGTACTCTCTGACCGCAAGTGAGTTACCCTAGTCATATAGAGGTACTCCCTGACCCCAAGTGAGTTATCGTGGCCCCTTTATAAGTACTCTCTGACCGCAAGTGAGTTATCCTAGCCCCTTTATATGTACTCTCTGACAGCAAGTGAGTTACCCTAGTCCCATATAAGTACTCCCTGACTCCAAGTGAGTTACCCTAGTCCCTTATAAGTACTCCCTGACCCCAAGTGAGTTACCATAGCCCCTTGATAAGTTCTCCCTGACTGCAAGTGAGTTATCCTAGCCCCTTTTGTATTTACTCTCTGACCGCAAGTGAGTTACCCTAGTCCCATAAAGTACTCCCTGACCCCAAGTGAGTTACCATATCACCTTTATTAGTACTCCCTGACCCCATGTGAGTTATCCTAGCCCCTTTATATGTACTCTCTGACAGCAAGTGAGTTATTCTAGCCCCTTATAAGTACTCCCTGACACCAAGTGAGTTACCCTAGCCCCTTGATAAGTACTCCCTGCCTGCAAGTGAGTTACCCTAGTCCCTTATAAGTACTCCCTGACCCCAAGTGAGTTACCCTTGCCCCTTGATAAGTACTCCCTGACTGTAAGTGAGTTATCCTAGCCCCTTATAAGTACTCCCTGACACCAAGTGAGTTACCCTAGCCCCTTGATAAGTACTCCCTGACTGCAAGTGAGTTATCCTAGCCCCTTATAAGTACTCCCTGACACCAAGTGAGTTACCCTAGTACCATAGAATTACTCCCTGACCACAAGTGAGTTACCATAGCCCCTTGATAAGTACTCCCTGACTGCAAGTGAGTTATCCTAGCCCCTTATAAGTACTCCCTGACCCCAAGTGAGTTATCCTAGGCCCTTTATATGTACTCTCTCACCATAAGTGAGTTATCCTGACCCCTTTATATGTACTCCTAGACACCAAGTGAGTCATCCTAGTCGCTTTATATGTACTCCCAGACCCCAAGTAAGTTACCCTAGTCCCTTATAAGTACTCCCTGATCCCAAGTGAGTTACCCTAGTTCTTTAATAAGTACACCCTGGCCCCAAGTGTGTTACCCTGGTCCCATATAATTACTCACAGACACCAAGTCAGTTATCCTAGCCCCTTTTGTATTTACTCTCTGACCGCAAATGAGTTACCCTAGTCCCATAAAGTACTCCCTGACCCCAAGTGAGTTACCATATCACCTTTATTAGTACTCCCTGACCCCAAGTGAGTTACCCTAGTCCCTTATAAGTACTCCCTGACCCCAAGTGAATTACCCTAGCCCCTTGATAAGTAATCCCTGACTGCAAGTGAGTTATCCTAGCCCCTTATAAGTACTCCCTGACACCAAGTGAGTTACCCTAGCCCCTTGATAAGTACTCCCTGACTGCAAGTGAGTTATCCTAGCCCCTTATAAGTACTCCCTGACACCAAGTGAGTTACCCTAGTCCCATAGAATTACTCCCTGACCACAAGTGAGTTACCATAGCCCCTTTATAAGTACTCCCTGACTCCAAGTGAGTTACCCTAGTCCCATATAAATACTCCCAGACCCAAAGTGATTTACCCTAGCCCCCATATAAGTACTTCCTGACCCCAAGTGAGTTACCCTAGTCCCATAAAAGTGCTCCCTGACCCCAAGTGAGTTACCATATCACCTTTATAAGTACTCCCTGACCCCAAGTGAGTTACCCTAGTCCCATAGAAGTACTCTCTGACAGCAAGTGAGTTATCCTAGCCCCTTTATATTTACTCCTAGACATCAAGTGTGTTACCCTGGTGCCTTATAAGTACTGCCTGACCCGAAGTGAGTTATCCTAGCCCCTTTATATGTACTCTCTGACAGCAAGTGAGATACCCTAGTCCCATATAAGTACTCCCTGACCCCAAGTGAGTTACCATATCTCCTTTATAAGTACTCCCTGACCCAAAGTGAGTTATCCTAGCCCCTTTATATGTACTCTCTGACCGCAAGTAAGTTATCCTAGTCCCATATTAGTACTCCCTGACCTCAAGTGGGTTATCGTAGCCCCTTTATAAGTACTCTCTGACAGCAAGTGAGTTACCCTAGTCCCATAGAAGTACCCCTTGACCCCAAGTGAATTACCATAGCCTTTTTATAAGTACTCCCAGACCCCAAGTGAGTTACCCTAGTCCCTTATAAGTACTCCCTGACCCCAAGTGAGTTAACTTAGCCCCTTGATAAGTACTCCCTGACCGCAAGTGAGTTATCCTAGCCCCTTATAAGTACTCCCTGACCCCAAGTGAGTTACCCTAGTCCCTTATAAGTACTCCCTGACCCCAAGTGAGTTACCCTAGCCCCTTGATAAGTACTCCCTGACTGCAAGTGAGTTATCCTAGGCCCTTTATATGTACTCCCTGACACCAAGTGAGTTACCCTAGTCCCATAGAATTACTCCCTGACCACAAGTTAGTTACCATAGCCTCTTTATAAGTACTCCCTGACCCCAAGTGAGTTATCCTAGGCCCTTTATATGTACTCTCTCACCATAAGTGAGTTATCCTAACCCCTTTATATGTACTCCCAGACACCAAGTGAGTCATCCTAGTCGCTTTATATGTACTCCCAGACCCCAAGTGAGTTACCCTAGTCCCTTATAAGTACTCCCTTATCCCAAGTGAGTTACCCTAGTTCTTTAATAAGTACACCCTGGCCCCAAGTGTGTTACCCTGGTCCCATATAATTACTCACAGACACCAAGTGAGTTACCATATCACCTTTATAAGTACTCCCTGACCCCAAGTGAGTTATCCTAGCCCCTTTATATGTACTCTCTGACCGCAAGTGAGTTACCCTAGTCCCATAGTAGTACTCCCTGACCCCAAGTGAGTTACCATAGCCCCTTTATAAGTACTCCCTGACCCCAAGTGAGTTATCCTAGCCCCTTTATATGTACTCTCTGACAGCAAGTGAGTTACCCTAGTCCCATATAAGTACTCCCTCACCCCAAGTGAGTTATCCTAGCCCCTTTATATGTACTCTCTGACCGCAAGTAAGTTACCCTAGTCCCATAGTAGTACTCCCTGACCCCAAGTGAGTTAACCTAGCCCCTTGATAAGTACACCCTGACCGCAAGTGTGTTATCCTAGCCCCTTATAAGTACTCCCTGACACCAAGTGAGTTACCCTAGTCCCATAGAATTACTCCCTGACCACAAGTGAGTTACCATAGCGTCTTTATAAGTACTCCCTGACCCTTAGTGAGTTATCCTAGGCCCTTTATGTGTACTCTCTGACCACAAGTGAGTTATCCTAACCCCTTTATATGTACTCCCAGACACCAAGTGAGTCATCCTATTCGCTTTATATGTACTCCCAGACCCTAAGTGAGTTACCCTCGCCCCTATATAAGTACCCCCTGACCCCAAGTGAGTCACCCTAGTCCCATAAAAGTACTCCCTGACCACAAGTGAGTTACCCTAGTCCCATAGAAGTACTCTCTGACCGCAAGTGAGTTATCCTAGCCCCTTTATATTTACTCCTAGACCTCAAGTGTGTTACCCTGGTGCCTTATAAGTACTGCCTGACCCCAAGTGTGTTACCCTAGCCCCTTAATAAGTACATCCTGGCCCCAAGTGAGTTACCCTGGTCCCATATAAGTACTCACAGACACCAAGTGTGTTACCCTAGCCCTTTAATAAGTACACCCTGGCCCCAAGTGAGTTACCCTAGTCCCTTAGAAGTACTCTCTGACAGCAAGTGAGTTATCCTAGCCCCTTTATATTTACTCCTAGACCTCAAGTGTGTTACCCTGGTGCCTTATAAGTACTGCCTGACCACAAGTGAGTTATCCTAGCCCCTTTATATGTACTCTCTGACAGCAAGTGAGTTACCCTAGTCCCATATAAGTACTCCCTGACCCCAAGTGAGTTACCATATCATCTTTATAAGTACTCCCTGACCCAAAGTGAGTTATCCTAGCCCCTTTATATGTACTTTGTGACCGCAAGTAAGTTACCCTAGTCTCATAATATTACTCCCTGACCTCAAGTGAGTTATCGTGGCCCCTTTATAAGTACTCTCTGACCGCAAGTGAGTTACCCTAGACCCATAGAAGTACTCCTTGACCCCAAGTGAATTACCATAGCCCCTTTATAAGTACTCCCAGACCCCAAGTGAGTTACCCTAGTCCCTTATAAGTACTCCCTGACCCCAAGTGAGTTAACCTAGCCCCTTGATAAGTACTCCCTGACCGCAAGTGAGTTATCCTAGCCCCTTATAAGTACTCCCTGACACCAAGTGAGTTACCCTAGTCCCATAGAATTACTCCCTGACCACAAGTGAGTTACCATAGCGTCTTTATAAGTACTCCCTGACCCCAAGTGAGTTATCCTAGGCCCTTTATATGTACTCTCTGACCACAAGTGAGTTATTCTAGCCCCTTTATATGTACTCCCAGACACCAAGTGAGTTATTCTAGTCGCTTTATATGTACTCCCAGACTCCAAGTGAGTTACCCTGGTCCCAAATAAGTACTCACAGACACCAAGTGTGTTACCCTAGCCCCTTAATAAGTACACCCTGTCCCCAAGTGAGTTACCCTGGTCCCATATAAGTACTCACAGACACCAAGTCAGTTACCCTAGTCCCATAGAAGTACTCCTTGACCCAAAGTGAGTTACCCTAGTCCCATAAAGTACTCCCTGACACCAAGTGAGTTACCATATAACCTTTATTAGTACTCCCTGACCCCAAGCGAGTTATCCTAGCCCGTTTATATGTACTCTCTGACCTCAAGTGAGTTACCCTAGTCCAATATAAGTACTCCCTGACCCCATGTGAGTTATCCTAGCCTCCTTATATGTACCCACTGCCGCAAGTGAGTTACCCTAGTGCCTTATAAGTACTCCCTGACCCCAGGTGAGTTTCCCTAGCCCCTTCATAAGTACACCCTGTCCCCATGTGAGTTACCCTGGTCCCTTATAAGTACTCGCAGACACCAAGTGAGTTACCCTAGTCCCTTAGAAGTACTCTCTGACAGCAAGTGAGTTATCCTAGCCCCTTTATATTTACTCCTAGACCTCAAGTGTGTTACCCTGGTGCCTTATAAGTACTGCCTGACCACAAGTGAGTTATCCTAGCCCCTTTATATGTACTCTCTGACAGCAAGTGAGTTACCCTAGTCCCATATAAGTACTCCCTGACCCCAAGTGAGTTACCATATCACCTTTATAAGTACTCCCTGACCCAAAGTGAGTTATCCTAGCCCCTTTATATGTACTTTGTGACCGCAAGTAAGTTACCCTAGTCTCATAATATTACTCCCTGACCTCAAGTGAGTTATCGTGGCCCCTTTATAAGTACACTCTGACCGCAAGTGAGTTACCCTAGACCCATAGAAGTACTCCTTGACCCCAAGTGAATTACCATAGCCCCTTTATAAGTACTCCCAGACCCCAAGTGAGTTACCCTAGTCCCTTATAAGTACTCCCTGACCCCAAGTGAGTTAACCTAGCCCCTTGATAAGTACTCCCTTACCGCAAGTGAGTTATCCTAGCCCCTTATAAGTACTCCCTGACACCAAGTGAGTTACCCTAGTCCCATAGAATTACTCCCTGACCACAAGTGAGTTACCATAGCGTCTTTATAAGTACTCCCTGACCCCAAGTGTGTTATCCTAGGCCCTTTATATGTACTCTCTGACCACAAGTGAGTTATTCTAGCCCCTTTATATGTACTCCCAGACACCAAGTGAGTTATTCTAGTCGCTTTATATGTACTCCCAGACTCCAAGTGAGTTACCCTGGTCCCAAATAAGTACTCACAGACACCAAGTGTGTTACCCTAGCCCCTTAATAAGTACACCCTGACCCCAAGTGAGTTACCCTGGTCCCATATAAGTACTCACAGACACCAAGTCAGTTACCCTAGTCCCATAGAAGTACTCCTTGACCCAAAGTGAGTTACCCTAGTCCCATAAAGTACTCCCTGACACCAAGTGAGTTACCATATAACCTTTATTAGTACTCCCTGACCCCAAGCGAGTTATCCTAGCCCGTTTATATGTACTCTCTGACCTCAAGTGAGTTACCCTAGTCCAATATAAGTACTCCCTGACCCCATGTGAGTTATCCTAGCCTCCTTATATGTACCCACTGCCGCAAGTGAGTTACCCTAGTGCCTTATAAGTACTCCCTGACCCCAGGTGAGTTTCCCTAGCCCCTTAATAAGTACACCCTGTCCCCATGTGAGTTACCCTGGTCCCTTATAAGTACTCGCAGACACCAAGTGAGTTACCCTAGTCCCACATAAGTACTCCTTGACCCAAAGTGAGTTACCCTAGCCCCTTTATAAATAATCCCTGACCCCAAGTGAGTTATCCTAGCCCCTTTATATGTACTCTCTGACAGCAAGTGAGTTACCCTAGTCCCATATAAGTACTCCCTGACCCCAAGTGAGTTACCACATCACCTTTATAAGTACTCCCTGACCCAAAGTGAGTTATCCTAGCCCCTCTATATGTACTCTCTGACCGCAAGTAAGTTACCCTCGTCCCATAGTAGTACTCCCTGACCTCAAGTGAGTTATCCTAGCCCCTTTATATGTACTCTCTGACCGCAAGTGAGTTACCCTAGTCCGATAGTAGTCCTCCCTGACCACAAGTCAGTTACCCTAGCCCCTATATAAGTACCCCCTGACCCCAAATGAGTTACCTTTGTCCCATAAAAGTACTCCCTGACCACAAGTGCGTTACCCTAGTCCCATAGAAGTACTCTCTGACCGCAAGTGAGTTATCCTAGACCCTTTATATTTACTCCTAGACCTCAAGTGTGTTACCCTGGTGCCTTATAAGTACTCCCTGACCCCAGGTGAGTTTCCCTAGCCCCTTAATAAGTACACCCTGGCCCCAAGTGAGTTACCCTGGTCCCATATAAGTACTCACAGACACCAAGTGTGTTAACTTAGCCCCTTAATAAGTACACCCTGGCCCCAAGTGAGTTACCCTGGTTCCATATAAGTACTCACAGACACCAAGTGAGTTACCCTAGTCCCATATAAGTACTCCCTGACCCCAAGTGAATTATCCTTGCCCCTTTATATGTACTCTCTGACCGCAAGTGAGTTACCCTAGTCACATAGAGGCACTCCCTGACCCCAAGTGAGTTATCGTGGCTCCTTTATAAGTACTCTCTGACCGCAAGTGAGTTATCCTAGCCCCTTTATATGTACTCTCTGACAGCAAGTGAGTTACCCTAGTCCCATATAAGTACTCCCTGACTCCAAGTGAGTTACCCTAGTCCCTTAAAAGTACTCCCTGACCCCAAGTGAGTTACCCTTGCCCCTTGATAAGTTCTCCCTGACTGCAAGTGAGTTATCCTAGCCCCTTTTGTATTTACTCTCTGACCGCAAGTGAGTTACCCTAGTCCCATAAAGTACTCCCTGACCCCAAGTGAGTTACCATATCACCTTTATTAGTACTCCCTGACCCCATGTGAGTTATCCTAGCCCCTTTATATGTACTCTCTGACAGCAAGTGAGTTATCCTAGCCCCTTATAAGTACTCCCTGACACCAAGTGTGTTACCCTAGCCCCTTGATAAGTACTCCCTGACTGCAAGTGAGTTACCCTAGTCTCTTATAAGTACTCCCTGACCCCAAGTGAGTTACCCTAGCCCCTTGATAAGTACTCCCTGACTGCAAGTGAGTTATCCTAGCCCTTTATTAGTACTCCCTGACACCAAGTGAGTTACCCTAGCCCCTTGATAAGTACTCCCTGACTGCAAGTGAGTTATCCTAGCCCCTTATAAGTACTCCCTGACACCAAGTGAGTTACCATAGCCCCTTGATAAGTACTCCCTGACTGCAAGTGAGTTATCCTAGCCCCTTATAAGTAATCCCTGACCCCAAGTGAGTTATCCTAGGCCCTTTATATGTACTCTCTCACCATAAGTGAGTTATCCTAACCCTTTTATATGTACTCCCAGACACCAAGTGAGTCATCCTAGTCGCTTTATATGTACTCCCAGACCCCAAGTGAGATACCCTAGTCCCTTATAAGTACTCCCTGATCCCAAGTGAGTTACCCTAGTTCTTTAATAAGTACACCCTGGCCCCAAGTGTGTTACCCTGGTCCCATATAATTACTCACAGACACCAAGTGAGTTATCCTAGCCCCTTTTGTATTTACTCTCTGACCGCAAGTGAGTTACCCTAGTCCCATAAAGTACTCCCTGACCCCAAGTGAGTTACCATATCACCTTTATTAGTACTCCCTGACCCCATGTGAGTTATCCTAGCCCCTTTATATGTACTCTCTGACCGCAAGTGAGTTAACCTAGCCCCTTTATATCTACTCCCAGACCCCAAGTGAGTTACCCTAGTGCCTTATAAGTACTCCCTGACCCCAAGTGAGTTGCCCTAGCCCCTAATAAGTACACCCTGACCCCATGTAAGTTACCCTGGTCCCATATAAGTACTCACAGACACCAAGTGATTTACCCTAGTCAAATATAAGTACTCCTTGACCCAAAGTGAGTCACCCTAGCCCCTTTATAAGTACTCCCTGACTCCAAGTGAGTTACCCTGGTCCCATATAAGTACTCACAGACACCAAGTCAGTTACCCTAGTCCCATAGACGTACTCCTTGACCCAAAGTGAGTTACCCTAGTCCCATAAAGTACTCCCTGACACCAAGTGAGTTACCATATAACCTTTATTAGTACTCCCTGACCCCAAGCGAGTTATCCTAGCCCGTTTATATGTACTCTCTGACCTCAAGTGAGTTACCCTAGTCCAATATAAGTACTCCCTGACCCCATGTGAGTTATCCTAGCCTCCTTATATGTACCCACTGCCGCAAGTGAGTTACCCTAGTGCCTTATAAGTACTCCCTGACCCCAGGTGAGTTTCCCTAGCCCCTTAATAAGTACACCCTGTCCCCATGTGAGTTACCCTGGTCCCTTATAAGTACTCGCAGACACCAAGTGAGTTACCCTAGTCCCACATAAGTACTCCTTGACCCAAAGTGAGTTACCCTAGCCCCTTTATAAATAATCCCTGACCCCAAGTGAGTTATCCTAGCCCCTTTATATGTACTCTCTGACAGCAAGTGAGTTACCCTAGTCCCATATAAGTACTCCCTGACCCCAAGTGAGTTACCATATCACCTTTATAAGTACTCCCTGACCCAAAGTGAGTTATCCTAGCCCCTCTATATGTACTCTCTGACCGCAAGTAAGTTATCCTAGCCCCTTTATATTTACTCCTAGACCTCAAGTGTGTTACCCTGGTGCCTTATAAGTACTGCCTGACCCCAAGTGTGTTACCCTAGCCCCTTAATAAGTACATCCTGGCCCCAAGTGAGTTACCCTGGTCCCATATAAGTACTCACAGACACCAAGTGTGTTACCCTAGCCCTTTAATAAGTACACCCTGGCCCCAAGTGAGTTACCCTAGTCCCTTAGAAGTACTCTCTGACAGCAAGTGAGTTATCCTAGCCCCTTTATATTTACTCCTAGACCTCAAGTGTGTTACCCTGGTGCCTTATAAGTACTGCCTGACCACAAGTGAGTTATCCTAGCCCCTTTATATGTACTCTCTGACAGCAAGTGAGTTACCCTAGTCCCATATAAGTACTCCCTGACCCCAAGTGAGTTACCATATCACCTTTATAAGTACTCCCTGACCCAAAGTGAGTTATCCTAGCCCCTTTATATGTACTTTGTGACCGCAAGTAAGTTACCCTAGTCTCATAATATTACTCCCTGACCTCAAGTGAGTTATCGTGGCCCCTTTATAAGTACTCTCTGACCGCAAGTGAGTTACCCTAGACCCATAGAAGTACTCCTTGACCCCAAGTGAATTACCATAGCCCCTTTATAAGTACTCCCAGACCCCAAGTGAGTTACCCTAGTCCCTTATAAGTACTCCCTGACCCCAAGTGAGTTAACCTAGCCCCTTGATAAGTACTCCCTGACCGCAAGTGAGTTATCCTAGCCCCTTATAAGTACTCCCTGACACCAAGTGAGTTACCCTAGTCCCATAGAATTACTCCCTGACCACAAGTGAGTTACCATAGCGTCTTTATAAGTACTCCCTGACCCCAAGTGTGTTATCCTAGGCCCTTTATATGTACTCTCTGACCACAAGTGAGTTATTCTAGCCCCTTTATATGTACTCCCAGACACCAAGTGAGTTATTCTAGTCGCTTTATATGTACTCCCAGACTCCAAGTGAGTTACCCTGGTCCCAAATAAGTACTCACAGACACCAAGTGTGTTACCCTAGCCCCTTAATAAGTACACCCTGACCCCAAGTGAGTTACCCTGGTCCCATATAAGTACTCACAGACACCAAGTCAGTTACCCTAGTCCCATAGAAGTACTCCTTGACCCAAAGTGAGTTACCCTAGTCCCATAAAGTACTCCCTGACACCAAGTGAGTTACCATATAACCTTTATTAGTACTCCCTGACTCCAAGCGAGTTATCCTAGCCCGTTTATATGTACTCTCTGACCTCAAGTGAGTTACCCTAGTCCAATATAAGTACTCCCTGACCCCATGTGAGTTATCCTAGCCTCCTTATATGTACCCACTGCCGCATGTGAGTTACCCTAGTGCCTTATAAGTACTCCCTGACCCCAGGTGAGTTTCCCTAGCCCCTTAATAAGTACACCCTGTCCCCATGTGAGTTACCCTGGTCCCTTATAAGTACTCGCAGACACCAAGTGAGTTACCCTAGTCCCACATAAGTACTCCTTGACCCAAAGTGAGTTACCCTAGCCCCTTTATAAATAATCCCTGACCCCAAGTGAGTTATCCTAGCCCCTTTATATGTACTCTCTGACAGCAAGTGAGTTACCCTAGTCCCATATAAGTACTCCCTGACCCCAAGTGAGTTACCATATCACCTTTATAAGTACTCCCTGACCCAAAGTGAGTTATCCTAGCCCCTCTATATGTACTCTCTGACCGCAAGTAAGTTACCCTCGTCCCATAGTAGTACTCCCTGACCTCAAGTGAGTTATCCTAGCCCCTTTATATGTACTCTCTGACCGCAAGTGAGTTACCCTAGTCCGATAGTAGTCCTCCCTGACCACAAGTCAGTTACCCTAGCCCCTATATAAGTACCCCCTGACCCCAAATGAGTTACCTTTGTCCCATAAAAGTACTCCCTGACCACAAGTGCGTTACCCTAGTCCCATAGAAGTACTCTCTGACCGCAAGTGAGTTATCCTAGCCCCTTTATATTTACTCCTAGACCTCAAGTGTGTTACCCTGGTGCCTTATAAGTACTCACAGACACCAAGTGTGTTAACTTAGCCCCTTAATAAGTACACCCTGGCCCCAAGTGAGTTACCCTGGTTCCATATAAGTACTCACAGACACCAAGTGAGTTACCCTAGTCCCATATAAGTACTCCCTGACCCCAAGTGAATTATCCTTGCCCCTTTATATGTACTCTCTGACCGCAAGTGAGTTACCCTAGTCACATAGAGGCACTCCCTGACCCCAAGTGAGTTATCCTAGCCCCTTATAAGTACTCCCTGACACCAAGTGAGTTACCCTAGCCCCTTGATAAGTACTCCCTGACTGCAAGTGAGTTATCCTAGCCCCTTATAAGTACTCCCTGACACCAAGTGAGTTACCATAGCCCCTTGATAAGTACTCCCTGACTGCAAGTGAGTTATCCTAGCCCCTTATAAGTAATCCCTGACCCCAAGTGAGTTATCCTAGGCCCTTTATATGTACTCTCTCACCATAAGTGAGTTATCCTAACCCTTTTATATGTACTCCCAGACACCAAGTGAGTCATCCTAGTCGCTTTATATGTACTCCCAGACCCCAAGTGAGATACCCTAGTCCCTTATAAGTACTCCCTGATCCCAAGTGAGTTACCCTAGTTCTTTAATAAGTACACCCTGGCCCCAAGTGTGTTACCCTGGTCCCATATAATTACTCACAGACACCAAGTGAGTTATCCTAGCCCCTTTTGTATTTACTCTCTGACCGCAAGTGAGTTACCCTAGTCCCATAAAGTACTCCCTGACCCCAAGTGAGTTACCATATCACCTTTATTAGTACTCCCTGACCCCATGTGAGTTATCCTAGCCCCTTTATATGTACTCTCTGACCGGAAGTGAGTTAACCTAGCCCCTTTATATCTACTCCCAGACCCCAAGTGAGTTACCCTAGTACGATAGAAGTGCTCCCTGACCCCAAGTGAATTACCCTAGCCTCTATATAAGTACTCCCTGACCCCAAGTGAATTATCCTTGCCCCTTTATATGTACTCTCTGACCGCAAGTGAGTTACCCTAGTCACATAGAGGCACTCCCTGACCCCAAGTGAGTTATCGTGGCCCCTTTATAAGTACTCTCTGACCGCTAGTGAGTTATCCTAGCCCCTTTATATGTACTCTCTGACAGCAAGTGAGTTACCCTAGTCCCATATAAGTACTCCCTGACTCCAAGTGAGTTACCCTAGTCCCTTAAAAGTACTCCCTGACCCCAAGTGAGTTACCCTTGCCCCTTGATAAGTTCTCCCTGACTGCAAGTGAGTTATCCTAGCCCCTTTTGTATTTACTCTCTGACCGCAAGTGAGTTACCCTAGTCCCATAAAGTACTCCCTGACCCCAAGTGAGTTACCATATCACCTTTATTAGTACTCCCTGACCCCAAGCGAGTTATCCTAGCCCGTTTATATGTACTCTCTGACTTCAAGTGAGTTACCCTAGTCCAATATAAGTACTCCCTGACCCCATGTGAGTTATCCTAGCCTCCTTATATGTACCCTCTGCCGCAAGTTAGTTACCCTAGTGCCTTATAAGTACTCCCAGACCCCAGGTGAGTTTCCCTAGCCCCTTAATAAGTACACCCTGTCCCCATGTGAGTTACCCTGGTCCCTTATAAGTACTCGCAGACACCAAGTGAGTTACCCTAGTCCCACATAAGTACTCCTTGACCCAAAGTGAGTTACCCTAGCCCCTTTATAAATAATCCCTGACCCCAAGTGAGTTATCCTAGCCCCTTTATATGTACTCTCTGACAGCAAGTGAGTTACCCTAGTCCCATATAAGTACTCCCTGACCCCAAGTGAGTTACCATATCACCTTTATAAGTACTCCCTGACCCAAAGTGAGTTATCCTAACCCCTTTATATGTACTCTCTGACCGCAATTAAGTTACCCTCGTCCCATAGTAGTACTCCCTGACCTCAAGTGAGTTATCCTAGCCCCTTTATATGTACTCTCTGAGCGCAAGTGAGTTACCCTAGTCCGATAGTAGTCCTCCCTGACCACAAGTCAGTTACCCTAGCCCCTATATAAGTACCCCCTGACCCCAAATGAGTTACCTTTGTCCCATAAAAGTACTCCCTGACCACAAGTGAGTTACCCTAGTCCCATAGAAGTACTCTCTGACCGCAAGTGAGTTATCCTAGCCCCTTTATATTTACTCCTAGACCTCAAGTGTGTTACCCTGGTGCCTTATAAGTACTGCCTGACCCCAAGTGTGTTACCCTAGCCCCTTAATAAGTACACCCTGGCCCCAAGTGAGTTACCCTGGTCCCATATAAGTACTCACAGACACCAAGTGTGTTAACTTAGCCCCTTAATAAGTACACCCTGGCCCCAAGTGAGTTACCCTGGTTCCATATAAGTACTCACAGACACCAAGTGAGTTACCCTAGTCCCATATAAGTACTCCCTGACCCCAAGTGAATTATCCTTGCCCCTTTATATGTACTCTCTGACCGCAAGTGAGTTACCCTAGTCACATAGAGGCACTCCCTGACCCCAAGTGAGTTATCGTGGCCCCTTTATAAGTACTCTCTGACCGCAAGTGAGTTATCCTAGCCCCTTTAAATGTACTCTCTGACAGCAAGTGAGTTACCCTAGTCCCATATAAGTACTCCCTGACTCCAAGTGAGTTACCCTAGTCCCTTAAAAGTACTCCCTGACCCCAAGTGAGTTACCCTTGCCCCTTGATAAGTTCTCCCTGACTGCAAGTGAGTTATCCTAGCCCCTTTTGTATTTACTCTCTGACCGCAAGTGAGTTACCCTAGTCCCATAAAGTACTCCCTGACCCCAAGTGAGTTACCATATCACCTTTATTAGTACTCCCTGACCCCATGTGAGTTATCCTAGCCCCTTTATATGTACTCTCTGACAGCAAGTGAGTTATCCTAGCCCCTTATAAGTACTCCCTGACACCAAGTGTGTTACCCTAGCCCCTTGATAAGTACTCCCTGACTGCAAGTGAGTTACCCTAGTCTCTTATAAGTACTCCCTGACCCCAAGTGAGTTACCCTAGCCCCTTGATAAGTACTCCCTGACTGCAAGTGAGTTATCCTAGCCCTTTATTAGTACTCCCTGACACCAAGTGAGTTACCCTAGCCCCTTGATAAGTACTCCCTGACTGCAAGTGAGTTATCCTAGCCCCTTATAAGTACTCCCTGACACCAAGTGAGTTACCATAGCCCCTTGATAAGTACTCCCTGACTGCAAGTGAGTTATCCTAGCCCCTTATAAGTAATCCCTGACCCCAAGTGAGTTATCCTAGGCCCTTTATATGTACTCTCTCACCATAAGTGAGTTATCCTAACCCTTTTATATGTACTCCCAGACACCAAGTGAGTCATCCTAGTCGCTTTATATGTACTCCCAGACCCCAAGTGAGATACCCTAGTCCCTTATAAGTACTCCCTGATCCCAAGTGAGTTACCCTAGTTCTTTAATAAGTACACCCTGGCCCCAAGTGTGTTACCCTGGTCCCATATAATTACTCACAGACACCAAGTGAGTTATCCTAGCCCCTTTTGTATTTACTCTCTGACCGCAAGTGAGTTACCCTAGTCCCATAAAGTACTCCCTGACCCCAAGTGAGTTACCATATCACCTTTATTAGTACTCCCTGACCCCATGTGAGTTATCCTAGCCCCTTTATATGTACTCTCTGACCGCAAGTGAGTTAACCTAGCCCCTTTATATCTACTCCCAGACCCCAAGTGAGTTACCCTAGTGCCTTATAAGTACTCCCTGACCCCAAGTGAGTTGCCCTAGCCCCTAATAAGTACACCCTGACCCCATGTAAGTTACCCTGGTCCCATATAAGTACTCACAGACACCAAGTGATTTACCCTTGTCAAATATAAGTAGTCCTTGACCCAAAGTGAGTCACCCTAGCCCCTTTATAAGTACTCCCTGACTCCAAGTGAGTTACCCTAGTCCCATATAAATACTCCCAGACCCCAAGTGATTTACCCTAGCCCCCATATAAGTACTTCCTGACCCCAAGTGAGTTACCCTAGTCCCATAAAAGTGCTCCCTGACCCCAAGTGAGTTACCATATCACCTTTATAAGTACTCCCTGACCCCAAGTGAGTTACCCTAGTCCCATAGAAGTACTCTCTGACAGCAAGTGAGTTATCCTAGCCCCTTTATATTTACTCCTAGACATCAAGTGTGTTACCCTGGTGCCTTATAAGTACTGCCTGACCCCAAGTGAGTTATCCTAGCCCCTTTATATGTACTCTCTGACAGCAAGTGAGTTACCCTAGTCCCATATAAGTACTCCCTGACCCCAAGTGAGTTACCATATCTCCTTTATAAGTACTCCCTGACCCAAAGTGAGTTATCCTAGCCCCTTTATATGTACTCTCTGACCGCAAATAAGTTACCCTAGTCCCATAGTAGTACTCCCTGACCTCAAGTGAGTTATCGTGGCCCCTTTATAAGTACTCTCTGACCGCAAGTGAGTTACCCTAGTCCCATAGAAGTACCCCTTGACCCCAAGTGAATTACCATAGCCCCTTTATAAGTACTCCCAGACCCCAAGTGAGTTACCCTAGTCCCTTATAAGTAATCCCTGACCCCAAGTGAGTTAACTTAGCCCCTTGATAAGTACTCCCTGACCGCAAGTGAGTTATCCTAGCCCCTTATAAGTACTCCCTGACACCAAGTGAGTTACCCTAGTCCCATAGAATTACTCCCAGACCACAAGTGAGTTACCATAGCGTCTTTATAAGTACTCCCTGACCCCAAGTGAGTTATCCTAGGCCCTTTATATGTACTCTCTGACCACAAGTGAGTTATCCTAGCCCCTTTATATGTACTCCCAGACACCAAGTGAGTTATTCTAGTCGCTTTATATGTACTCCCAGACCCCAAGTGAGTTACCCTGGTCCCATATAAGTACTCACAGACACCAAGTGTGTTACCCTAGCCCCTTAATAAGTAAACCCTGACCCCAAGTGAGTTACCCTGGTCCCATATAAGTACTCACAGACACCAAGTCAGTTACCCTAGTCCCATAGAAGTACTCCTTGACCCAAAGTGAGTTACCCTAGTCCCATATAAGTACTCCCTGACCCCAAGTGAGTTATCCTAGCCCCTTTTGTATGTACTCTCTGACCGCAAGTGAGTTATCCTAGCCCCTTTATATTTACTCCTAGACCTCAAGTGTGTTACCCTGGTGCCTTATAAGTACTGCCTGACCCCAAGTGTGTTACCCTAGCCCCTTAATAAGTACACCCTGGCCCCAAGTGAGTTACCCTGGTCCCATATAAGTACTCACAGACACCAAGTGTGTTAACTTAGCCCCTTAATAAGTACACCCTGGCCCCAAGTGAGTTACCCTGGTTCCATATAAGTACTCACAGACACCAAGTGAGTTGACCCTAGTCCCATATAAGTACTCCCTGACCCCAAGTGAATTATCCTTGCCCCTTTATATGTACTCTCTGACCGCAAGTGAGTTACCCTAGTCACATAGAGGCACTCCCTGACCCCAAGTGAGTTATCGTGGCCCCTTTATAAGTACTCTCTGACCGCAAGTGAGTTATCCTAGCCCCTTTATATGTACTCTCTGACAGCAAGTGAGTTACCCTAGTCCCATATAAGTACTCCCTGACTCCAAGTGAGTTACCCTAGTCCCTTAAAAGTACTCCCTGACCCCAAGTGAGTTACCCTTGCCCCTTGATAAGTTCTCCCTGACTGCAAGTGAGTTATCCTAGCCCCTTTTGTATTTACTCTCTGACCGCAAGTGAGTTACCCTAGTCCCATAAAGTACTCCCTGACCCCAAGTGAGTTACCATATCACCTTTATTAGTACTCCCTGACCCCATGTGAGTTATCCTAGCCCCTTTATATGTACTCTCTGACAGCAAGTGAGTTATCCTAGCCCCTTATAAGTACTCCCTGACACCAAGTGTGTTACCCTAGCCCCTTGATAAGTACTCCCTGACTGCAAGTGAGTTACCCTAGTCTCTTATAAGTACTCCCTGACCCCAAGTGAGTTACCCTAGCCCCTTGATAAGTACTCCCTGACTGCAAGTGAGTTATCCTAGCCCTTTATTAGTACTCCCTGACACCAAGTGAGTTACCCTAGCCCCTTGATAAGTACTCCCTGACTGCAAGTGAGTTATCCTAGCCCCTTATAAGTACTCCCTGACACCAAGTGAGTTACCATAGCCCCTTGATAAGTACTCCCTGACTGCAAGTGAGTTATCCTAGCCCCTTATAAGTATTCCCTGACCCCAAGTGAGTTATCCTAGGCCCTTTATATGTACTCTCTCACCATAAGTGAGTTATCCTAACCCTTTTATATGTACTCCCAGACACCAAGTGAGTCATCCTAGTCGCTTTATATGTACTCCCAGACCCCAAGTGAGATACCCTAGTCCCTTATAAGTACTCCCTGATCCCAAGTGAGTTACCCTAGTTCTTTAATAAGTACACCCTGGCCCCAAGTGTGTTACCCTGGTCCCATATAATTACTCACAGACACCAAGTGAGTTATCCTAGCCCCTTTTGTATTTACTCTCTGACCGCAAGTGAGTTACCCTAGTCCCATAAAGTACTCCCTGACCCCAAGTGAGTTACCATATCACCTTTATTAGTACTCCCTGACCCCATGTGAGTTATCCTAGCCCCTTTATATGTACTCTCTGACCGCAAGTGAGTTAACCTAGCCCCTTTATATCTACTCCCAGACCCCAAGTGAGTTACCCTAGTGCCTTATAAGTACTTCCTGACCCCAAGTGAGTTGCCCTAGCCCCTAATAAGTACACCCTGACCCCATGTAAGTTACCCTGGTCCCATATAAGTACTCACAGACACCAAGTGATTTACCCTAGTCAAATATAAGTAGTCCTTGACCTAAAGTGAGTCACCCTAGCCCCTTTATAAGTACTCCCTGACTCCAAGTGAGTTACCCTAGTCCCATATAAATACTCCCAGACCCCAAGTGAGTTACCATATCACCTTTATAAGTACTCCCTGACCCCAAGTGAGTTACCCTAGTCCCATAGAAGTACTCTCTGACAGCAAGTGAGTTATCCTAGCCCCTTTATATTTACTCCTAGACATCAAGTGTGTTACCCTGGTGCCTTATAAGTACTGCCTGACCCCAAGTGAGTTATCCTAGCCCCTTTATATGTACTCTCTGACAGCAAGTGAGTTACCCTAGTCCCATATAAGTACTCCCTGACCCCAAGTGAGTTACCATATCTCCTTTATAAGTACTCCCTGACCCAAAGTGAGTTATCCTAGCCCCTTTATATGTACTCTCTGACCGCAAGTAAGTTACCCTAGTCCCATAGTAGTACTCCCTGACCTCAAGTGAGTTATCGTGGCCCCTTTATAAGTACTCTCTGACCGCAAGTGAGTTACCCTAGTCCCATAGAAGTACCCCTTGACCCCAAGTGAATTACCATAGCCCCTTTATAAGTACTCCCAGACCCCAAGTGAGTTACCCTAGTCCCTTATAAGTACTCCCTGACCCCAAGTGAGTTAACTTAGCCCCTTGATAAGTACTCCCTGAACGCAAGTGAGTTATCCTAGCCCCTTATAAGTACTCCCTGACACCAAGTGAGTTACCCTAGTCCCATAGAATTACTCCCAGACCACAAGTGAGTTACCATAGCGTCTTTATAAGTACTCCCTGACCCCAAGTGAGTTATCCTAGGCCCTTTATATGTACTCTCTGACCACAAGTGAGTTATCCTAGCCCCTTTATATGTACTCCCAGACACCAAGTGAGTTATCCTAGCCCCTTTTGTATGTACTCTCTGACCGCAAGTGAGTTATCCTAGCCCCTTTATATTTACTCCTAGACCTCAAGTGTGTTACCCTGGTCCCATATAAGTACTCACAGACACCAAGTGTGTTACCCTAGCCCCTTAATAAGTACACCCTGACCCCAAGTGAGTTACCCTGGTCCCATATAAGTACTCACAGACACCAAGTCAGTTACCCTAGTCCCATAGAAGTACTCCTTGACCCAAAGTGAGTTACCCTAGTCCCATATAAGTACTCCCTGACCCCAAGTGAGTTATCCTAGCCCCTTTTGTATGTACTCTCTGACCGCAAGTGAGTTATCCTAGCCCCTTTATATTTACTCCTAGACCTCAAGTGTGTTATCCTGCTGCCTTATAAGTACTGCCTGACCCCAAGTGTGTTACCCTAGCCCCTTAATAAGTACAACCTGGCCCCAAGTGAGTTACCCTGGTCCCATATAAGTACTCACAGACACCAAGTGTGTTAACTTAGCCCCTTAATAAGTACACCCTGGCCCCAAGTGAGTTACCCTGGTTCCATATAAGTACTCACAGACACCAAGTGAGTTGACCCTAGTCCCATATAAGTACTCCCTGACCCCAAGTGAATTATCCTTGCCCCTTTATATGTACTCTCTGACCGCAAGTGAGTTACCCTAGTCACATAGAGGCACTCCCTGACCCCAAGTGAGTTATCGTGGCCCCTTTATAAGTACTCTCTGACCGCAAGTGAGTTATCCTAGCCCCTTTATATGTACTCTCTGACAGCAAGTGAGTTACCCTAGTCCCATATAAGTACTCCCTGACTCCAAGTGAGTTACCCTAGTCCCTTAAAAGTACTCCCTGACCCCAAGTGAGTTACCCTTGCCCCTTGATAAGTTCTCCCTGACTGCAAGTGAGTTATCCTAGCCCCTTTTGTATTTACTCTCTGACCGCAAGTGAGTTACCCTAGTCCCATAAAGTACTCCCTGACCCCAAGTGAGTTACCATATCACCTTTATTAGTACTCCCTGACCCCATGTGAGTTATCCTAGCCCCTTTATATGTACTCTCTGACAGCAAGTGAGTTATCCTAGCCCCTTATAAGTACTCCCTGACACCAAGTGTGTTACCCTAGCCCCTTGATAAGTACTCCCTGACTGCAAGTGAGTTACCCTAGTCTCTTATAAGTACTCCCTGACCCCAAGTGAGTTACCCTAGCCCCTTGATAAGTACTCCCTGACTGCAAGTGAGTTATCCTAGCCCTTTATTAGTACTCCCTGACACCAAGTGAGTTACCCTAGCCCCTTGATAAGTACTCCCTGACTGCAAGTGAGTTATCCTAGCCCCTTATAAGTACTCCCTGACACCAAGTGAGTTACCATAGCCCCTTGATAAGTACTCCCTGACTGCAAGTGAGTTATCCTAGCCCCTTATAAGTATTCCCTGACCCCAAGTGAGTTATCCTAGGCCCTTTATATGTACTCTCTCACCATAAGTGAGTTATCCTAACCCTTTTATATGTACTCCCAGACACCAAGTGAGTCATCCTAGTCGCTTTATATGTACTCCCAGACCCCAAGTGAGATACCCTAGTCCCTTATAAGTACTCCCTGATCCCAAGTGAGTTACCCTAGTTCTTTAATAAGTACACCCTGGCCCCAAGTGTGTTACCCTGGTCCCATATAATTACTCACAGACACCAAGTGAGTTATCCTAGCCCCTTTTGTATTTACTCTCTGACCGCAAGTGAGTTACCCTAGTCCCATAAAGTACTCCCTGACCCCAAGTGAGTTACCATATCACCTTTATTAGTACTCCCTGACCCCATGTGAGTTATCCTAGCCCCTTTATATGTACTCTCTGACCGCAAGTGAGTTAACCTAGCCCCTTTATATCTACTCCCAGACCCCAAGTGAGTTACCCTAGTGCCTTATAAGTACTTCCTGACCCCAAGTGAGTTGCCCTAGCCCCTAATAAGTACACCCTGACCCCATGTAAGTTACCCTGGTCCCATATAAGTACTCACAGACACCAAGTGATTTACCCTAGTCAAATATAAGTAGTCCTTGACCCAAAGTGAGTCACCCTAGCCCCTTTATAAGTACTCCCTGACTCCAAGTGAGTTACCCTAGTCCCATATAAATACTCCCAGACCCCAAGTGAGTTACCATATCACCTTTATAAGTACTCCCTGACCCCTAGTGAGTTACCCTAGTCCCATAGAAGTACTCTCTGACAGCAAGTGAGTTATCCTAGCCCCTTTATATTTACTCCTAGACATCAAGTGTGTTACCCTGGTGCCTTATAAGTACTGCCTGACCCCAAGTGAGTTATCCTAGCCCCTTTATATGTACTCTCTGACAGCAAGTGAGATACCCTAGTCCCATATAAGTACTCCCTGACCCCAAGTGAGTTACCATATCTCCTTAATAAGTACTCCCTGACCCAAAGTGAGTTATCCTAGCCCCTTTATATGTACTCTCTGACCCCAAGTGAGTTATCTTAGCCCCTTGATAAGTACTCCCTGACCGCAAGTGAGTTATCCTAGCCCCTTATAAGTACTCCCTGACCCCAAGTGAGTTACCCTAGTCCCTTATAAGTACTCCCTGACCCCAAGTGAGTTACCCTAGCCCCTTGATAAGTACTCCCTGACTGCAAGTGAGTTATCCTAGGCCCTTTATATGTACTCCCTGACACCAAGTGAGTTACCCTAGTCCCATAGAATTACTCCCTGACCACAAGTGAGTTACCCTAGTCCCATAGTAGTACTCCCTGACCTCAAGTGAGTTATCGTGGCCCCTTTATAAGTACTCTCTGACAGCAAGTGAGTTACCCTAGTCCCATAGAATTACTCCCAGACCACAAGTGAGTTACCATAGCGTCTTTATAAGTACTCCCTGACCCCAAGTGAGTTATCCTAGGCCCTTTATATGTACTCTCTGACCACAAGTGAGTTATCCTAGCCCCTTTATATGTACTCCCAGACACCAAGTGAGTTATCCTAGCCCCTTTTGTATGTACTCTCTGACCGCAAGTGAGTTATCCTAGCCCCTTTATATTTACTCCTAGACCTCAAGTGTGTTACCCTGGTCCCATATAAGTACTCACAGACACCAAGTGTGTTACCCTAGCCCCTTAATAAGTACACCCTGACCCCAAGTGAGTTACCCTGGTCCCATATAAGTACTCACAGACACCAAGTCAGTTACCCTAGTCCCATAGAAGTACTCCTTGACCCAAAGTGAGTTACCCTAGTCCCATATAAGTACTCCCTGACCCCAAGTGAGTTATCCTAGCCCCTTTTGTATGTACTCTCTGACCGCAAGTGAGTTATCCTAGCCCCTTTATATTTACTCCTAGACCTCAAGTGTGTTATCCTGCTGCCTTATAAGTACTGCCTGACCCCAAGTGTGTTACCCTAGCCCCTTAATAAGTACAACCTGGCCCCAAGTGAGTTACCCTGGTCCCATATAAGTACTCACAGACACCAAGTGTGTTAACTTAGCCCCTTAATAAGTACACCCTGGCCCCAAGTGAGTTACCCTGGTTCCATATAAGTACTCACAGACACCAAGTGAGTTGACCCTAGTCCCATATAAGTACTCCCTGACCCCAAGTGAATTATCCTTGCCCCTTTATATGTACTCTCTGACCGCAAGTGAGTTACCCTAGTCACATAGAGGCACTCCCTGACCCCAAGTGAGTTATCGTGGCCCCTTTATAAGTACTCTCTGACCGCAAGTGAGTTATCCTAGCCCCTTTATATGTACTCTCTGACAGCAAGTGAGTTACCCTAGTCCCATATAAGTACTCCCTGACTCCAAGTGAGTTACCCTAGTCCCTTAAAAGTACTCCCTGACCCCAAGTGAGTTACCCTTGCCCCTTGATAAGTTCTCCCTGACTGCAAGTGAGTTATCCTAGCCCCTTTTGTATTTACTCTCTGACCGCAAGTGAGTTACCCTAGTCCCATAAAGTACTCCCTGACCCCAAGTGAGTTACCATATCACCTTTATTAGTACTCCCTGACCCCATGTGAGTTATCCTAGCCCCTTTATATGTACTCTCTGACAGCAAGTGAGTTATCCTAGCCCCTTATAAGTACTCCCTGACACCAAG
This sequence comes from Prorops nasuta, assembly GCF_024137725.1. Taxonomy (NCBI): domain Eukaryota; kingdom Metazoa; phylum Arthropoda; class Insecta; order Hymenoptera; family Bethylidae; genus Prorops; species Prorops nasuta. Next base: position 2,944,227 of record NW_027116825.1, on the reverse strand, counting down.
TGTGTTACCCTAGCCCCTTGATAAGTACTCCCTGACTGCAAGTGAGTTACCCTAGTCTCTTATAAGTACTCCCTGACCCCAAGTGAGTTACCCTAGCCCCTTGATAAGTACTCCCTGACTGCAAGTGAGTTATCCTAGCCCTTTATTAGTACTCCCTGACACCAAGTGAGTTACCCTAGCCCCTTGATAAGTACTCCCTGACTGCAAGTGAGTTATCCTAGCCCCTTATAAGTACTCCCTGACACCAAGTGAGTTACCATAGCCCCTTGATAAGTACTCCCTGACTGCAAGTGAGTTATCCTAGCCCCTTATAAGTATTCCCTGACCCCAAGTGAGTTATCCTAGGCCCTTTATATGTACTCTCTCACCATAAGTGAGTTATCCTAACCCTTTTATATGTACTCCCAGACACCAAGTGAGTCATCCTAGTCGCTTTATATGTACTCCCAGACCCCAGGTGAGTTACCCTAGTCCCTTATAAGTACTCCCTGACCCCAAGTGAGTTACCATATCTCCTTAATAAGTACTCCCTGACCCAAAGTGAGTTATCCTAGCCCCTTTATATGTACTCTCTGACCCCAAGTGAGTTATCTTAGCCCCTTGATAAGTACTCCCTGACCGCAAGTGAGTTATCCTAGCCCCTTATAAGTACTCCCTGACCCCAAGTGAGTTACCCTAGTCCCTTATAAGTACTCCCTGACCCCAAGTGAGTTACCCTAGCCCCTTGATAAGTACTCCCTGACTGCAAGTGAGTTATCCTAGGCCCTTTATATGTACTCCCTGACACCAAGTGAGTTACCCTAGTCCCATAGAATTACTCCCTGACCACAAGTGAGTTACCCTAGTCCCATAGTAGTACTCCCTGACCTCAAGTGAGTTATCGTGGCCCCTTTATAAGTACTCTCTGACAGCAAGTGAGTTACCCTAGTCCCATAGAATTACTCCCTGACCACAAGTGAGTTACCATAGCCTCTTTATAAGTACTCCCTGACCCCAAGTGAGTTATCCTAGGCCATTTATATGTACTCTCTCACCATAAGTGAGTTATCCTAACCCCTTTATATGTACACCCTGGCCCCAAGTGTGTTACCCTGGTTCCATATAATTACTCACAGACACCAAGTGAGTTACCATATCACCTTTATAAGTACTCCCTGACCCCAAGTGAGTTATCCTAGCCCCTTTATATGTACTCTCTGACCGCAAGTGAGTTACCCTAGTCCCATAGTAGTACTCCCTGACCCCAAGTGAGTTACCATAGCCCCTTTATAAGTACTCCCTGACCCCAAGTGAGTTATCCTAGCCCCTTTATATGTACTCTCTGACAGCAAGTGAGTTACTCTAGTCCCATATAAGTACTCCCTCACCCCAAGTGAGTTAACCTAGCCCCTTGATAAGTACTCCCTGACCGCAAGTGTGTTATCCTAGCCCCTTATAAGTACTCCCTGACACCAAGTGAGTTACCCTAGTCCCATAGAATTACTCCCTGACCACAAGTGAGTTACCATAGCGTCTTTATAAGTACTCCCTGACCCCTACTGAGTTATCCTAGGCCCTTTATGTGTACTCTCTGACCACAAGTGAGTTATCCTAACCCCTTTATATGTACTCCCAGACACCAAGTGAGTCATCTTATTCGCTTTATATGTACTCCCAGACCCCAAGTGAGTTACCCTCGCCCCTATATAAGTACTCCCTGACCCCAAGTGAGTTATCCTTGCCCCTTTATATGTACTCTCTGACCGCAAGTGAGTTACCCTAGTCACATAGAGGTACTCCCTGACCCCAAGTGAGTTATCGTGGCCCCTTTATAAGTACTCTCTGACCGCAAGTGAGTTACCCTAGTCCCATATAAGTACTCCCTCACCCCAAGTAAGTTAACCTAGCCCCTTTATATGTACCCACTGCCGCAAGTGAGTTAACCTAGCCCCTTTATATGTACTCCCAGACCACAAGTGAGTTGCCCTAGCCCCTTAATAAGTACACCCTGTCCCCATGTGAGTTACCCTGGTCCCTTATAAGTACTCACAGACACCAAGTGTGTTACCCTAGCCCCTTAATAAGTACACCCTGGCCCCAAGTGAGTTACCCTGGTTCCATATAAGTACTCGCAGACACCAAGTGAGTTACCCTGGTCCAATATAAGTACTTCTTGACACAAAGTGAGTCACCATAGCCCCTTTATATGTACTCTCTGACCGCAAGTGAGTTATCCTAGGCCCTTTTTATGAACTCTTCACCCCCCAAGTGAGTTACCCTAGTCCCTTATAACTACTCCCAGACACCAAGTGAGTTACCCTAGTACGATAGAAGTGCTCCCTGACCCCAAGTGAGTTACCCTCGCCCCTATATAAGTACTCCCTGACGCCAAGTGAGTTATCCTTGCCCCTTTATAAGTACTCTCTGACCGCAAGTGAGTTATCCTAGCCCCTTTATATGTACTCTCTGACAGCAAGTGAGTTACCCTAGTCCCATATAAGTACTCCCTGACCCCAAGTGAGTTACCCTAGTCCCTTATAAGTACTCCCTGACCCCAAGTGAGTTACCCTAGCCCCTTGATAAGTACTCCCTGACTGCAAGTGAGTTATCCTAGGCCCTTTATATGTACTCCCTGACACCAAGTGAGTTACCCTAGTCCCATAGAATTACTCCCTGACCACAAGTGAGTTACCATAGCCTCTTTATAAGTACTCCCTGACCCCAAGTGAGTTATCCTAGGCCCTTTATATGTACTCTCTCACCATAAGTGAGTTATCCTAACCCCTTTATATGTACTCCCAGACACCAATTGAGTCATCCTAGTCGCTTTGTATGTACTCCCAGACCCCAAGTGAGTTACCCTAGTCCCTTATAAGTACTCCCTGATCCCAAGTGAGTTACCCTAGTTCTTTAATAAGTACACCCTGGCCCCAAGTGTGTTACCCTGGTCCCATATAATTACTCACAGACACCAAGTGAGTTACCATATCACCTTTATAAGTACTCCCTCACCCCAAGTGAGTTATCCTAGCCCCTTTATATGTACTCTCTGACCGCAAGTATGTTACCCTAGTCCCATAGTAGTACTCCCTGACCTCAAGTGAGTTATCGTGGCCCTTTATAAGTACTCTCTGACCGCAAGTGAGTTACCCTAGTCCCATAGTAGTACTCCCTGACCCCAAGTGAGTTACCATATCCCCTTTATAAGTACTCCCTGACCCCAAGTGAGTTATCCTAGCCCCTTTATGTGTACTCTCTGACAGCAAGTGAGTTACCCTAGTCCCATATAAGTACTCCCTCACCCCAAGTGAGTTATCCTAGCCCCTTTATATGTACTCTCTGACCGCAAGTAAGTTACCCTAGTCCCATAGTAGTACTCCCTGACCCCAAGTGAGTTAACCTAGCCCCTTGATAAGTACTCCCTGACCGCAAGTGAGTTATCCTAGACCCTTATAAGTACTCCCTGACACCAAGTGAGTTACCCTAGTCCCATAGAATTACTCCCTGACCACAAGTGAGTTACCATAGCGTCTTTATAAGTACTCCCTGACCCCTAGTGAGTTATCCTAGGCCCTTTATGTGTACTCTCTGACCACAAGTGAGTTATCCTAACCCCTTTATATGTACTCCCAGACACCAAGTGAGTCATCCTATTCGCTTTATATGTACTCCCAGACCCCAAGTGAGTTACCCTCGCCCCTATATAAGTACTCCCTGACCCCAAGTGAGTTATCCTTGCCCCTTTATATGTACTCTCTGACAGCAAGTGAGTTACCCTAGTCCCATATAAATACTCCCTGACTCCAAGTGAGTTACCCTAGTCCCTTAAAAGTACTCCCTGACCCCAAGTGAGTTACCCTTGCCCCTTGATAAGTTCTCCCTGACTGCAAGTGAGTTATCCTAGCCCCTTTTGTATTTACTCTCTGACCGCAAGTGAGTTACCCTAGTCCCATAAAGTACTCCCTGACCCCAAGTGAGTTACCATATCACCTTTATTAGTACTCCCTGACCCCATGTGAGTTATCCTAGCCCCTTTATATGTACTCTCTGACAGCAAGTGAGTTATCCTAGCCCCTTATAAGTACTCCCTGACACCAAGTGTGTTACCCTAGCCCCTTGATAAGTACTCCCTGACTGCAAGTGAGTTACCCTAGTCTCTTATAAGTACTCCCTGACCCCAAGTGAGTTACCATAGCCCCTTGATAAGTACTCCCTGACTGCAAGTGAGTTATCCTAGCCCTTTATAAGTACTCCCTGACCCCAAGTGAGTTATCCTAGGAGCTTTATATGTACTCTCTCACCATAAGTGAGTTATCCTAACCCTTTTATATGTACTCCCAGACACCAAGTGAGTCATCCTAGTCGCTTTATATGTACTCCCAGACCCCAAGTGAGATACCCTAGTCCCTTATAAGTACTCCCTGATCCCAAGTGAGTTACCCTAGTTCTTTAATAAGTACACCTTGGCCCCAAGTGTGTTACCCTGGTCCCATATAATTACTCACAGACACCAAGTGAGTTTTCCTAGCCCCTTTTGTATTTACTCTCTGACCGCAAGTGAGTTACCCTAGTCCCATAAAGTACTCCCTGACCCCAAGTGAGTTACCATATCACCTTTATTAGTACTCCCTGACCCCATGTGAGTTATCCTAGCCCTTTATATGTACTCTCTGACCGCAAGTGAGTTAACCTAGCCCCTTTATATCTACTCCCAGACCCCAAGTGAGTTACCCTAGTGCCTTATAAGTACTCCCTGACCCCAAGTGAGTTGCCCTAGCCCCTAATAAGTACACCCTGACCCCATGTAAGTTACCCTGGTCCCATATAAGTACTCACAGACACCAAGTGATTTACCCTAGTCAAATATAAGTAGTCCTTGACCCAAAGTGAGTCACCCTAGCCCCTTTATAAGTACTCCCTGACTCCAAGTGAGTTACCCTAGTCCCATATAAATACTCCCAGACCCCAAGTGATTTACCCTAGCCCCCATATAAGTACTTCCTGACCCCAAGTGAGTTACCCTAGTCCCATAAAAGTGCTCCCTGACCCCAAGTGAGTTACCATATCACCTTTATAAGTACTCCCTGACCCCAAGTGAGTTACCCTAGTCCCATAGAAGTACTCTCTGACAGCAAGTGAGTTATCCTAGCCCCTTTATATTTACTCCTAGACATCAAGTGTGTTACCCTGGTGCCTTATAAGTACTGCCTGACCCCAAGTGAGTTATCCTAGCCCCTTTATATGTACTCTCTGACAGCAAGTGAGTTACCCTAGTCCCATATAAGTACTCCCTGACCCCAAGTGAGTTACCATATCTCCTTTATAAGTACTCCCTGACCCAAAGTGAGTTATCCTAGCCCCTTTATATGTACTCTCTGACCGCAAGTAAGTTACCTTAGTCCCATAGTAGTACTCCCTGACCTCAAGTGAGTTATCGTGGCCCCTTTATAAGTACTCTCTGACCGCAAGTGAGTTACCTTAGTCCCATAGAAGTACCCCTTGACCCCAAGTGAATTACCATAGCCCCTTTATAAGTACTCCCAGACCCCAAGTGAGTTACCCTAGTCCCTTATAAGTACTCCCTGACCCCAAGTGAGTTAACTTAGCCCCTTGATAAGTACTCCCTGACCGCAAGTGAGTTATCCTAGCCCCTTATAAGTACTCCCTGACACCAAGTGAGTTACCCTAGTCCCATAGAATTACTCCCAGACCACAAGTGAGTTACCATAGCGTCTTTATAAGTACTCCCTGACCCCAAGTGAGTTATCCTAGGCCCTTTATATGTACTCTCTGACCACAAGTGAGTTATCCTAGCCCCTATATATGTACTCCCAGACACCAAGTGAGTTATTCTAGTCGCTTTATATGTACTCTCAGACCCCAAGTGAGTTACCCTGGTCCCATATAAGTACTCACAGACACCAAGTGTGTTACCCTAGCCCCTTAATAAGTACACCCTGACCCCAAGTGAGTTACCCTGGTCCCATATAAGTACTCCCTGACCCCAAGTGAGTTATCCTAGCCCCTTTTGTATGTACTCTCTGACCGCAAGTGAGTTATCCTAGCCCCTTTATATTTACTCCTAGACCTCAAGTGTGTTACCCTGGTGCCTTATAAGTACTGCCTGACCCCAAGTGTGTTACCCTAGCCCCTTAATAAGTACACCCTGGCCCCAAGTGAGTTACCCTGGTTCCATATAAGTACTCACAGACACCAAGTGAGTTACCCTAGTCCCATATAAGTACTCCTTGACCCAAAGTGAGTCAACATAGCCCCTTTATATGTACTCTCTGACCGCAAGTGAGTTATCCTAGCCCCTTTATATGTACTCTTCACCCCCCAAGTGAGTTACCCTAGTCCCTTATAACTACTCCCAGACACCAAGTGAGTTACCCTAGTACGATAGAAGTGCTCCCTGACCCCAAGTGAATTACCCTAGCCCCTATATAAGTACTCCCTGACCCCAAGTGAATTATCCTTGCCCCTTTATATGTACTCTCTGACCGCAAGTGAGTTACCCTAGTCACATAGAGGTACTCCCTGACCCCAAGTGAGTTATCGTGGCCCCTTTATAAGTACTCTCTGACCGCAAGTGAGTTATCCTAGCCCCTTTATATGTACTCTCTGACAGCAAGTGAGTTACCCTAGTCCCATATAAGTACTCCCTGACTCCAAGTGAGTTACCCTAGTCCCTTATAAGTACTCCCTGACCCCAAGTGAGTTACCATAGCCCCTTGATAAGTTCTCCCTGACTGCAAGTGAGTTATCCTAGCCCCTTTTGTATTTACTCCCAGACCCCAAGTGAGTTACCCTGGTCCCATATAAGTACTCACAGACACCAAGTGTGTTACCCTAGCCCCTTAATAAGTACACCCTGACCCCAATTGAGTTACCCTGGTCCCATATAAGTACTCCCTGACCCCAAGTGAGTTATCCTAGCCCCTTTTGTATTTACTCTCTGACCGCAAGTGAGTTACCCTAGTCCCATAAAGTACTCCCTGACCCCAAGTGAGTTACCATATCACCTTTATTAGTACTCCCTGACCCCATGTGAGTTATCCTAGCCCCTTTATATGTACTCTCTGACAGCAAGTGAGTTATCCTAGCCCCTTATAAGTACTCCCTGACACCAAGTGTGTTACCCTAGCCCCTTGATAAGTACTCCCTGACTGCAAGTGAGTTACCCTAGTCTCTTATAAGTACTCCCTGACCCCAAGTGAGTTACCCTAGCCCCTTGATAAGTACTCCCTGACTGCAAGTGAGTTATCCTAGCCCTTTATTAGTACTCCCTGACACCAAGTGAGTTACCCTAGCCCCTTGATAAGTACTCCCTGACTGCAAGTGAGTTATCCTAGCCCCTTATAAGTACTCCCTGACACCAAGTGAGGTACCCTAGTACCATAGAATTACTCCCTGACCACAAGTGAGTTACCATAGCCCCTTGATAAGTACTCCCTGACTGCAAGTGAGTTATCCTAGCCCCTTATATGTACTCCCTGACCCCAAGTGAGTTATCCTAGGACCTTTATATGTACTCTCTCACCATAAGTGAGTTATCCTAACCCTTTTATATGTACTCCCAGACACCAAGTGAGTCATCCTAGTCGCTTTATATGTACTCCCAGACCCCAAGTGAGATACCCTAGTCCCTTATAAGTACTCCCTGATCCCAAGTGAGTTACCCTAGTTCTTTAATAAGTACACCTTGGCCCCAAGTGTGTTACCCTGGTCCCATATAATTACTCACAGACACCAAGTGAGTTTTCCTAGCCCCTTTTGTATTTACTCTCTGACCGCAAGTGAGTTACCCTAGTCCCATAAAGTACTCCCTGACCCCAAGTGAGTTACCATATCACCTTTATTAGTACTCCCTGACCCCATGTGAGTTATCCTAGCCCTTTATATGTACTCTCTGACCGCAAGTGAGTTAACCTAGCCCCTTTATATCTACTCCCAGACCCCAAGTGAGTTACCCTAGTGCCTTATAAGTACTCCCTGACCCCAAGTGAGTTGCCCTAGCCCCTAATAAGTACACCCTGACCCCATGTAAGTTACCCTGGTCCCATATAAGTACTCACAGACACCAAGTGATTTACCCTAGTCAAATATAAGTAGTCCTTGACCCAAAGTGAGTCACCCTAGCCCCTTTATAAGTACTCCCTGACTCCAAGTGAGTTACCCTAGTCCCATATAAATACTCCCAGACCCCAAGTGATTTACCCTAGCCCCCATATAAGTACTTCCTGACCCCAAGTGAGTTACCCTAGTCCCATAAAAGTGCTCCCTGACCCCAAGTGAGTTACCATATCACCTTTATAAGTACTCCCTGACCCCAAGTGAGTTACCCTAGTCCCATAGAAGTACTCTCTGACAGCAAGTGAGTTATCCTAGCCCCTTTATATTTACTCCTAGACATCAAGTGTGTTACCCTGGTGCCTTATAAGTACTGCCTGACCCCAAGTGAGTTATCCTAGCCCCTTTATATGTACTCTCTGACAGCAAGTGAGTTACCCTAGTCCCATATAAGTACTCCCTGACCCCAAGTGAGTTACCATATCTCCTTTATAAGTACTCCCTGACCCAAAGTGAGTTATCCTAGCCCCTTTATATGTACTCTCTGACCGCAAGTAAGTTACCCTAGTCCCATAGTAGTACTCCCTGACCTCAAGTGAGTTATCGTGGCCCCTTTATAAGTACTCTCTGACCGCAAGTGAGTTACCCTAGTCCCATAGAAGTACCCCTTGACCCCAAGTGAATTACCATAGCCCCTTTATAAGTACTCCCAGACCCCAAGTGAGTTACCCTAGTCCCTTATAAGTACTCCCTGACCCCAAGTGAGTTAACTTAGCCCCTTGATAAGTACTCCCTGACCGCAAGTGAGTTATCCTAGCCCCTTATAAGTACTCCCTGACACCAAGTGAGTTACCCTAGTCCCATAGAATTACTCCCAGACCACAAGTGAGTTACCATAGCGTCTTTATAAGTACTCCCTGACCCCAAGTGAGTTATCCTAGGCCCTTTATATGTACTCTCTGACCACAAGTGAGTTATCCTAGCCCCTATATATGTACTCCCAGACACCAAGTGAGTTATTCTAGTCGCTTTATATGTACTCCCAGACCCCAAGTGAGTTACCCTGGTCCCATATAAGTACTCACAGACACCAAGTGTGTTACCCTAGCCCCTTAATAAGTACACCCTGACCCCAAGTGAGTTACCCTGGTCCCATATAAGTACTCCCTGACCCCAAGTGAGTTATCCTAGCCCCTTTTGTATGTACTCTCTGACCGCAAGTGAGTTATCCTAGCCCCTTTATATTTACTCCTAGACCTCAAGTGTGTTACCCTGGTGCCTTATAAGTACTGCCTGACCCCAAGTGTGTTACCCTAGCCCCTTAATAAGTACACCCTGGCCCCAAGTGAGTTACCCTGGTCCCATATAAGTACTCACAGACACCAAGTGTGTTAACTTAGCCCCTTAATAAGTACACCCTGGCCCCAAGTGAGTTACCCTGGTTCCATATAAGTACTCACAGACACCAAGTGAGTTACCCTAGTCCCATATAAGTACTCCTTGACCCAAAGTGAGTCAACATAGCCCCTTTATATGTACTCTCTGACCGCAAGTGAGTTATCCTAGCCCCTTTATATGTACTCTTCACCCCCCAAGTGAGTTACCCTAGTCCCTTATAACTACTCCCAGACACCAAGTGAGTTACCCTAGTACGATAGAAGTGCTCCCTGACCCCAAGTGAATTACCCTAGCCCCTATATAAGTACTCCCTGACCCCAAGTGAATTATCCTTGCCCCTTTATATGTACTCTCTGACCGCAAGTGAGTTACCCTAGTCACATAGAGGTACTCCCTGACCCCAAGTGAGTTATCGTGGCCCCTTTATAAGTACTCTCTGACCGCAAGTGAGTTATCCTAGCCCCTTTATATGTACTCTCTGACAGAAAGTGAGTTACCCTAGTCCCATATAAGTACTCCCTGACTCCAAGTGAGTTACCCTAGTCCCTTATAAGTACTCCCTGACCCCAAGTGAGTTACCATAGCCCCTTGATAAGTTCTCCCTGACTGCAAGTGAGTTATCCTAGCCCCTTTTGTATTTACTCCCAGACCCCAAGTGAGTTACCCTGGTCCCATATAAGTACTCACAGACACCAAGTGTGTTACCCTAGCCCCTTAATAAGTACACCCTGACCCCAATTGAGTTACCCTGGTCCCATATAAGTACTCCCTGACCCCAAGTGAGTTATCCTAGCCCCTTTTGTATTTACTCTCTGACCGCAAGTGAGTTACCCTAGTCCCATAAAGTACTCCCTGACCCCAAGTGAGTTACCATATCACCTTTATTAGTACTCCCTGACCCCATGTGAGTTATCCTAGCCCCTTTATATGTACTCTCTGACAGCAAGTGAGTTATCCTAGCCCCTTATAAGTACTCCCTGACACCAAGTGTGTTACCCTAGCCCCTTGATAAGTACTCCCTGACTGCAAGTGAGTTACCCTAGTCTCTTATAAGTACTCCCTGACCCCAAGTGAGTTACCCTAGCCCCTTGATAAGTACTCCCTGACTGCAAGTGAGTTATCCTAGCCCTTTATTAGTACTCCCTGACACCAAGTGAGTTACCCTAGCCCCTTGATAAGTACTCCCTGACTGCAAGTGAGTTATCCTAGCCCCTTATAAGTACTCCCTGACACCAAGTGAGGTACCCTAGTACCATAGAATTACTCCCTGACCACAAGTGAGTTACCATAGCCCCTTGATAAGTACTCCCTGACTGCAAGTGAGTTATCCTAGCCCCTTATAAGTACTCCCTGACCCCAAGTGAGTTATCCTAGGACCTTTATATGTACTCTCTCACCATAAGTGAGTTATCCTAACCCTTTTATATGTACTCCCAGACACCAAGTGAGTCATCCTAGTCGCTTTATATGTACTCCCAGACCCCAAGTGAGATACCCTAGTCCCTTATAAGTACTCCCTGATCCCAAGTGAGTTACCCTAGTTCTTTAATAAGTACACCTTGGCCCCAAGTGTGTTACCCTGGTCCCATATAATTACTCACAGACACCAAGTGAGTTTTCCTAGCCCCTTTTGTATTTACTCTCTGACCGCAAGTGAGTTACCCTAGTCCCATAAAGTACTCCCTGACCCCAAGTGAGTTACCATATCACCTTTATTAGTACTCCCTGACCCCATGTGAGTTATCCTAGCCCTTTATATGTACTCTCTGACCGCAAGTGAGTTAACCTAGCCCCTTTATATCTACTCCCAGACCCCAAGTGAGTTACCCTAGTGCCTTATAAGTACTCCCTGACCCCAAGTGAGTTGCCCTAGCCCCTAATAAGTACACCCTGACCCCATGTAAGTTACCCTGGTCCCATATAAGTACTCACAGACACCAAGTGATTTACCCTAGTCAAATATAAGTAGTCCTTGACCCAAAGTGAGTCACCCTAGCCCCTTTATAAGTACTCCCTGACTCCAAGTGAGTTACCCTAGTCCCATATAAATACTCCCAGACCCCAAGTGATTTACCCTAGCCCCCATATAAGTACTTCCTGACCCCAAGTGAGTTACCCTAGTCCCATAAAAGTGCTCCCTGACCCCAAGTGAGTTACCATATCACCTTTATAAGTACTCCCTGACCCCAAGTGAGTTACCCTAGTCCCATAGAAGTACTCTCTGACAGCAAGTGAGTTATCCTAGCCCCTTTATATTTACTCCTAGACATCAAGTGTGTTACCCTGGTGCCTTATAAGTACTGCCTGACCCCAAGTGAGTTATCCTAGCCCCTTTATATGTACTCTCTGACAGCAAGTGAGTTACCCTAGTCCCATATAAGTACTCCCTGACCCCAAGTGAGTTACCATATCTCCTTTATAAGTACTCCCTGACCCAAAGTGAGTTATCCTAGCCCCTTTATATGTACTCTCTGACCGCAAGTAAGTTACCCTAGTCCCATAGTAGTACTCCCTGACCTCAAGTGAGTTATCGTGGCCCCTTTATAAGTACTCTCTGACCGCAAGTGAGTTACCCTAGTCCCATAGAAGTACCCCTTGACCCCAAGTGAATTACCATAGCCCCTTTATAAGTACTCCCAGACCCCAAGTGAGTTACCCTAGTCCCTTATAAGTACTCCCTGACCCCAAGTGAGTTAACTTAGCCCCTTGATAAGTACTCCCTGACCGCAAGTGAGTTATCCTAGCCCCTTATAAGTACTCCCTGACACCAAGTGAGTTACCCTAGTCCCATAGAATTACTCCCAGACCACAAGTGAGTTACCATAGCGTCTTTATAAGTACTCCCTGACCCCAAGTGAGTTATCCTAGGCCCTTTATATGTACTCTCTGACCACAAGTGAGTTATCCTAGCCCCTATATATGTACTCCCAGACACCAAGTGAGTTATTCTAGTCGCTTTATATGTACTCCCAGACCCCATGTGAGTTACCCTGGTCCCATATAAGTACTCACAGACACCAAGTGTGTTAACCTAGCCCCTTAATAAGTACACCCTGACCCCAAGTGAGTTACCCTGGTCCCATATAAGTACTCCCTGACCCCAAGTGAGTTATCCTAGCCCCTTTTGTATGTACTCTCTGACCGCAAGTGAGTTATCCTAGCCCCTTTATATTTACTCCTAGACCTCAAGTGTGTTACCCTGGTGCCTTATAAGTACTGCCTGACCCCAAGTGTGTTACCCTAGCCCCTTAATAAGTACACCCTGGCCCCAAGTGAGTTACCCTGGTCCCATATAAGTACTCACAGACACCAAGTGTGTTAACTTAGCCCCTTAATAAGTACACCCTGGCCCCAAGTGAGTTACCCTGGTTCCATATAAGTACTCACAGACACCAAGTGAGTTACCCTAGTCCCATATAAGTACTCCTTGACCCAAAGTGAGTCAACATAGCCCCTTTATATGTACTCTCTGACCGCAAGTGAGTTATCCTAGCCCCTTTATATGTACTCTTCACCCCCCAAGTGAGTTACCCTAGTCCCTTATAACTACTCCCAGACACCAAGTGAGTTACCCTAGTACGATAGAAGTGCTCCCTGACCCCAAGTGAATTACCCTAGCCCCTATATAAGTACTCCCTGACCCCAAGTGAATTATCCTTGCCCCTTTATATGTACTCTCTGACCGCAAGTGAGTTACCCTAGTCACATAGAGGTACTCCCTGACCCCAAGTGAGTTATCGTGGCCCCTTTATAAGTACTCTCTGACCGCAAGTGAGTTATCCTAGCCCCTTTATATGTACTCTCTGACAGCAAGTGAGTTACCCTAGTCCCATATAAGTACTCCCTGACTCCAAGTGAGTTACCCTAGTCCCTTATAAGTACTCCCTGACCCCAAGTGAGTTACCATAGCCCCTTGATAAGTTCTCCCTGACTGCAAGTGAGTTATCCTAGCCCCTTTTGTATTTACTCCCAGACCCCAAGTGAGTTACCCTGGTCCCATATAAGTACTCACAGACACCAAGTGTGTTACCCTAGCCCCTTAATAAGTACACCCTGACCCCAATTGAGTTACCCTGGTCCCATATAAGTACTCCCTGACCCCAAGTGAGTTATCCTAGCCCCTTTTGTATTTACTCTCTGACCGCAAGTGAGTTACCCTAGTCCCATAAAGTACTCCCTGACCCCAAGTGAGTTACCATATCACCTTTATTAGTACTCCCTGACCCCATGTGAGTTATCCTAGCCCCTTTATATGTACTCTCTGACAGCAAGTGAGTTATCCTAGCCCCTTATAAGTACTCCCTGACACCAAGTGTGTTACCCTAGCCCCTTGATAAGTACTCCCTGACTGCAAGTGAGTTACCCTAGTCTCTTATAAGTACTCCCTGACCCCAAGTGAGTTACCCTAGCCCCTTGATAAGTACTCCCTGACTGCAAGTGAGTTATCCTAGCCCTTTATTAGTACTCCCTGACACCAAGTGAGTTACCCTAGCCCCTTGATAAGTACTCCCTGACTGCAAGTGAGTTATCCTAGCCCCTTATAAGTACTCCCTGACACCAAGTGAGGTACCCTAGTACCATAGAATTACTCCCTGACCACAAGTGAGTTACCCTAGTCCCATAAAAGTGCTCCCTGACCCCAAGTGAGTTACCATATCACCTTTATAAGTACTCCCTGACCCCAAGTGAGTTACCCTAGTCCCATAGAAGTACTCTCTGACAGCAAGTGAGTTATCCTAGCCCCTTTATATTTACTCCTAGACATCAAGTGTGTTACCCTGGTGCCTTATAAGTACTGCCTGACCCCAAGTGAGTTATCCTAGCCCCTTTATATGTACTCTCTGACAGCAAGTGAGTTATCCTAGCCCCTTATAAGTACTCCCTGACACCAAGTGTGTTACCCTAGCCCCTTGATAAGTACTCCCTGACTGCAAGTGAGTTACCCTAGTCTCTTATAAGTACTCCCTGACCCCAAGTGAGTTACCCTAGCCCCTTGATAAGTACTCCCTGACTGCAAGTGAGTTATCCTAGCCCTTTATTAGTACTCCCTGACACCAAGTGAGTTACCCTAGCCCCTTGATAAGTACTCCCTGACTCCAAGTGAGTTACCCTAGTCCCATATAAATACTCCCAGACCCCAAGTGATTTACCCTAGCCCCCATATAAGTACTTCCTGACCCCAAGTGAGTTACCCTAGTCCCATAAAAGTGCTCCCTGACCCCAAGTGAGTTACCATATCACCTTTATAAGTACTCCCTGACCCCAAGTGAGTTACCCTAGTCCCATAGAAGTACTCTCTGACAGCAAGTGAGTTATCCTAGCCCCTTTATATTTACTCCTAGACATCAAGTGTGTTACCCTGGTGCCTTATAAGTACTGCCTGACCCCAAGTGAGTTATCCTAGCCCCTTTATATGTACTCTCTGACAGCAAGTGAGTTACCCTAGTCCCATATAAGTACTCCCTGACCCCAAGTGAGTTACCATATCTCCTTTATAAGTACTCCCTGACCCAAAGTGAGTTATCCTAGCCCCTTTATATGTACTCTCTGACCGCAAGTAAGTTACCCTAGTCCCATAGTAGTACTCCCTGACCTCAAGTGAGTTATCGTGGCCCCTTTATAAGTACTCTCTGACCGCAAGTGAGTTACCCTAGTCCCATAGAAGTACCCCTTGACCCCAAGTGAATTACCATAGCCCCTTTATAAGTACTCCCAGACCCCAAGTGAGTTACCCTAGTCCCTTATAAGTACTCCCTGACCCCAAGTGAGTTAACTTAGCCCCTTGATAAGTACTCCCTGACCGCAAGTGAGTTATCCTAGCCCCTTATAAGTACTCCCTGACACCAAGTGAGTTACCCTAGTCCCATAGAATTACTCCCAGACCACAAGTGAGTTACCATAGCGTCTTTATAAGTACTCCCTGACCCCAAGTGAGTTATCCTAGGCCCTTTATATGTACTCTCTGACCACAAGTGAGTTATCCTAGCCCCTATATATGTACTCCCAGACACCAAGTGAGTTATTCTAGTCGCTTTATATGTACTCCCAGACCCCATGTGAGTTACCCTGGTCCCATATAAGTACTCACAGACACCAAGTGTGTTAACCTAGCCCCTTAATAAGTACACCCTGACCCCAAGTGAGTTACCCTGGTCCCATATAAGTACTCCCTGACCCCAAGTGAGTTATCCTAGCCCCTTTTGTATGTACTCTCTGACCGCAAGTGAGTTATCCTAGCCCCTTTATATTTACTCCTAGACCTCAAGTGTGTTACCCTGGTGCCTTATAAGTACTGCCTGACCCCAAGTGTGTTACCCTAGCCCCTTAATAAGTACACCCTGGCCCCAAGTGAGTTACCCTGGTCCCATATAAGTACTCACAGACACCAAGTGTGTTAACTTAGCCCCTTAATAAGTACACCCTGGCCCCAAGTGAGTTACCCTGGTTCCATATAAGTACTCACAGACACCAAGTGAGTTACCCTAGTCCCATATAAGTACTCCTTGACCCAAAGTGAGTCAACATAGCCCCTTTATATGTACTCTCTGACCGCAAGTGAGTTATCCTAGCCCCTTTATATGTACTCTTCACCCCCCAAGTGAGTTACCCTAGTCCCTTATAACTACTCCCAGACACCAAGTGAGTTACCCTAGTACGATAGAAGTGCTCCCTGACCCCAAGTGAATTACCCTAGCCCCTATATAAGTACTCCCTGACCCCAAGTGAATTATCCTTGCCCCTTTATATGTACTCTCTGACCGCAAGTGAGTTACCCTAGTCACATAGAGGTACTCCCTGACCCCAAGTGAGTTATCGTGGCCCCTTTATAAGTACTCTCTGACCGCAAGTGAGTTATCCTAGCCCCTTTATATGTACTCTCTGACAGCAAGTGAGTTACCCTAGTCCCATATAAGTACTCCCTGACTCCAAGTGAGTTACCCTAGTCCCTTATAAGTACTCCCTGACCCCAAGTGAGTTACCATAGCCCCTTGATAAGTTCTCCCTGACTGCAAGTGAGTTATCCTAGCCCCTTTTGTATTTACTCCCAGACCCCAAGTGAGTTACCCTGGTCCCATATAAGTACTCACAGACACCAAGTGTGTTACCCTAGCCCCTTAATAAGTACACCCTGACCCCAATTGAGTTACCCTGGTCCCATATAAGTACTCCCTGACCCCAAGTGAGTTATCCTAGCCCCTTTTGTATTTACTCTCTGACCGCAAGTGAGTTACCCTAGTCCCATAAAGTACTCCCTGACCCCAAGTGAGTTACCATATCACCTTTATTAGTACTCCCTGACCCCATGTGAGTTATCCTAGCCCCTTTATATGTACTCTCTGACAGCAAGTGAGTTATCCTAGCCCCTTATAAGTACTCCCTGACACCAAGTGTGTTACCCTAGCCCCTTGATAAGTACTCCCTGACTGCAAGTGAGTTACCCTAGTCTCTTATAAGTACTCCCTGACCCCAAGTGAGTTACCCTAGCCCCTTGATAAGTACTCCCTGACTGCAAGTGAGTTATCCTAGCCCTTTATTAGTACTCCCTGACACCAAGTGAGTTACCCTAGCCCCTTGATAAGTACTCCCTGACTGCAAGTGAGTTATCCTAGCCCCTTATAAGTACTCCCTGACACCAAGTGAGGTACCCTAGTACCATAGAATTACTCCCTGACCACAAGTGAGTTACCATAGCCCCTTGATAAGTACTCCCTGACTGCAAGTGAGTTATCCTAGCCCCTTATAAGTACTCCCTGACCCCAAGTGAGTTATCCTAGGACCTTTATATGTACTCTCTCACCATTAGTGAGTTATCCTAACCCTTTTATATGTACTCCCAGACACCAAGTGAGTCATCCTAGTCGCTTTATATGTACTCCCAGACCCCAAGTGAGATACCCTAGTCCCTTATAAGTACTCCCTGATCCCAAGTGAGTTACCCTAGTTCTTTAATAAGTACACCTTGGCCCCAAGTGTGTTACCCTGGTCCCATATAATTACTCACAGACACCAAGTGAGTTTTCCTAGCCCCTTTTGTATTTACTCTCTGACCGCAAGTGAGTTACCCTAGTCCCATAAAGTACTCCCTGACCCCAAGTGAGTTACCATATCACCTTTATTAGTACTCCCTGACCCCATGTGAGTTATCCTAGCCCTTTATATGTACTCTCTGACCGCAAGTGAGTTAACCTAGCCCCTTTATATCTACTCCCAGACCCCAAGTGAGTTACCCTAGTGCCTTATAAGTACTCCCTGACCCCAAGTGAGTTGCCCTAGCCCCTAATAAGTACACCCTGACCCCATGTAAGTTACCCTGGTCCCATATAAGTACTCACAGACACCAAGTGATTTACCCTAGTCAAATATAAGTAGTCCTTGACCCAAAGTGAGTCACCCTAGCCCCTTTATAAGTACTCCCTGACTCCAAGTGAGTTACCCTAGTCCCATATAAATACTCCCAGACCCCAAGTGATTTACCCTAGCCCCCATATAAGTACTTCCTGACCCCAAGTGAGTTACCCTAGTCCCATAAAAGTGCTCCCTGACCCCAAGTGAGTTACCATATCACCTTTATAAGTACTCCCTGACCCCAAGTGAGTTATCCTAGCCCCTTTATATTTACTCCTAGACATCAAGTGTGTTACCCTGGTGCCTTATAAGTACTGCCTGACCCCAAGTGAGTTATCCTAGCCCCTTTATATGTACTCTCTGACAGCAAGTGAGTTACCCTAGTCCCATATAAGTACTCCCTGACCCCAAGTGAGTTACCATATCTCCTTTATAAGTACTCCCTGACCCAAAGTGAGTTATCCTAGCCCCTTTATATGTACTCTCTGACCGCAAGTAAGTTACCC
This sequence comes from Prorops nasuta, assembly GCF_024137725.1. NCBI lineage: Eukaryota > Metazoa > Arthropoda > Insecta > Hymenoptera > Bethylidae > Prorops > Prorops nasuta. The sequence continues at coordinate 2,925,925 of NW_027116825.1, read as the reverse complement.
TAGTCCCATAGTAGTACTCCCTGACCTCAAGTGAGTTATCGTGGCCCCTTTATAAGTACTCTCTGACCGCAAGTGAGTTACCCTAGTCCCATAGAAGTACCCCTTGACCCCAAGTGAATTACCATAGCCCCTTTATAAGTACTCCCAGACCCCAAGTGAGTTACCCTAGTCCCTTATAAGTACTCCCTGACCCCAAGTGAGTTAACTTAGCCCCTTGATAAGTACTCCCTGACCGCAAGTGAGTTATCCTAGCCCCTTATAAGTACTCCCTGACACCAAGTGAGTTACCCTAGTCCCATAGAATTACTCCCAGACCACAAGTGAGTTACCATAGCGTCTTTATAAGTACTCCCTGACCCCAAGTGAGTTATCCTAGGCCCTTTATATGTACTCTCTGACCACAAGTGAGTTATCCTAGCCCCTATATATGTACTCCCAGACACCAAGTGAGTTATTCTAGTCGCTTTATATGTACTCCCAGACCCCAAGTGAGTTACCCTGGTCCCATATAAGTACTCACAGACACCAAGTGTGTTACCCTAGCCCCTTAATAAGTACACCCTGACCCCAAGTGAGTTACCCTGGTCCCATATAAGTACTCCCTGACCCCAAGTGAGTTATCCTAGCCCCTTTTGTATGTACTCTCTGACCGCAAGTGAGTTATCCTAGCCCCTTTATATTTACTCCTAGACCTCAAGTGTGTTACCCTGGTGCCTTATAAGTACTGCCTGACCCCAAGTGTGTTACCCTAGCCCCTTAATAAGTACACCCTGGCCCCAAGTGAGTTACCCTGGTCCCATATAAGTACTCACAGACACCAAGTGTGTTAACTTAGCCCCTTAATAAGTACACCCTGGCCCCAAGTGAGTTACCCTGGTTCCATATAAGTACTCACAGACACCAAGTGAGTTACCCTAGTCCCATATAAGTACTCCTTGACCCAAAGTGAGTCAACATAGCCCCTTTATATGTACTCTCTGACCGCAAGTGAGTTATCCTAGCCCCTTTATATGTACTCTTCACCCCCCAAGTGAGTTACCCTAGTCCCTTATAACTACTCCCAGACACCAAGTGAGTTACCCTAGTACGATAGAAGTGCTCCCTGACCCCAAGTGAATTACCCTAGCCCCTATATAAGTACTCCCTGACCCCAAGTGAATTATCCTTGCCCCTTTATATGTACTCTCTGACCGCAAGTGAGTTACCCTAGTCACATAGAGGTACTCCCTGACCCCAAGTGAGTTATCGTGGCCCCTTTATAAGTACTCTCTGACCGCAAGTGAGTTATCCTAGCCCCTTTATATGTACTCTCTGACAGCAAGTGAGTTACCCTAGTCCCATATAAGTACTCCCTGACTCCAAGTGAGTTACCCTAGTCCCTTATAAGTACTCCCTGACCCCAAGTGAGTTACCATAGCCCCTTGATAAGTTCTCCCTGACTGCAAGTGAGTTATCCTAGCCCCTTTTGTATTTACTCTCTGACCGCAAGTGAGTTACCCTAGTCCCATAAAGTACTCCCTGACCCCAAGTGAGTTACATTTCACCTTTATTATTACTCCCTGACACCATGTGAGTTATCCTAGCCCCTTTATATGTACTCTCTGACAGCAAGTGAGTTATTCTAGCCTCTTATAAGTACTCCCTGACACCAAGTGAGTTACCCTAGCCCCTTGATAAGTACTCCCTGACTGCAAGTGAGTTATCCTAGCCCCTTATAAGTACTCCCTGACACCAAGTGAGTTACCCTAGCCCCTTGATAAGTACTCCCTGACTGCAAGTGAGTTATCCTAGCCCCTTATAAGTACTCCCTGACACCAAGTGAGTTACCCTAGTACCATAGAATTACTCCCTGACCACAAGTGAGTTACCATAGCCCCTTGATAAGTACTCCCTGACTGCAAGTGAGTTATCCTAGCCCCTTATAAGTACTCCCTGACCCCAAGTGAGTTATCCTAGGCCCTTTATATGTACTCTCTCACCATAAGTGAGTTATCCTGACCCCTTTATATGTACTCCTAGACACCAAGAGAGTCATCCTAGTCGCTTTATATGTACTCCCAGACCCCAAGTGAGTTACCCTAGTCCCTTATAAGTACTCCCTGATCCCAAGTGAGTTACCCTAGTTCTTTAATAAGTACACCCTGGCCCCAAGTGTGTTACCCTGGTCCCATATAATTACTCACAGACACCAAGTCAGTTATCCTAGCCCCTTTTGTATTTACTCTCTGACCGCAAATGAGTTACCCTAGTCCCATAAAGTACTCCCTGACCCCAAGTGAGTTACCATATCACATTTATTAGTACTCCCTGACCCCAAGTGAGTTACCCTAGTCCCTTATAAGTACTCCCTGACCCCAAGTGAGTTACCCTAGCCCCTTGATAAGTAATCCCTGACTGCAAGTGAGTTATCCTAGCCCCTTATAAGTACTCCCTGACACCAAGTGAGTTACCCTAGCCCCTTGATAAGTACTCCCTGACTGCAAGTGAGTTATCCTAGCCCCTTATAAGTACTCCCTGACACCAAGTGAGTTACCCTAGTCCCATAGAATTACTCCCTGACCACAAGTGAGTTACCATAGCCCCTTTATAAGTATTCCCTGACTCCAAGTGAGTTACCCTAGTCCCATATAAATACTCTCTGACAGCAAGTGAGTTATCCTAGCCCCTTTATATTTACTCCTAGACATCAAGTGTGTTACCCTGGTGCCTTATAAGTACTGCCTGACCCCAAGTGAGTTATCCTAGCCCCTTTATATGTACTCTCTGACAGCAAGTGAGTTACCCTAGTCCCATATAAGTACTCCCTGACCCCAAGTGAGTTACCATATCTCCTTTATATTTACTCCTAGACATCAAGTGTGTTACCCTGATTCCTTATAAGTACTGCCTGACCCCAAGTGAGTTATCCTAGCCCCTTTATATGTACTCTCTGACAGCAAGTGAGATACCCTAGTCCCATATAAGTACTCCCTGACCCCAAGTGAGTTACCATATCTCCTTTATAAGTACTCCCTGACCCAAAGTGAGTTATCCTAGCCCCTTTATATGTACTCTCTGACCGCAAGTAAGTTATCCTAGTCCCATAGTAGTACTCCCTGACCTCAAGTGAGTTATCGTGGCCCCTTTATAAGTACTCTCTGACAGCAAGTGAGTTACCCTAGTCCCATAGAAGTACCCCTTGACCCCAAGTGAATTACCATAGCCTCTTTATAAGTACTCCCAGACCCCAAGTGAGTTACCCTAGTCCCTTATAAGTACTCCCTGACCCCAAGTGAGTTAACTTAGCCCCTTGATAAGTACTCCCTGACCGCAAGTGAGTTATCCTAGCCCCTTATAAGTACTCCCTGACCCCAAGTGAGTTACCCTAGTCCCTTATAAGTACTCCCTGACCCCAAGTGAGTTACCCTAGCCCCTTGATAAGTACTCCCTGACTGCAAGTGAGTTATCCTAGGCCCTTTATATGTACTCCCTGACACGAAGTGAGTTACCCTAGTCCCATAGAATTACTCCCTGACCACAAGTGAGTTACCATAGCCTCTTTATAAGTACTCCCTGACCCCAAGTGAGTTATCCTAGGCCCTTTATATGTACTCTCTCACCATAAGTGAGTTATCCTAACCCCTTTATATGTACTCCCAGACACCAAGTGAGTCATCCTAGTCGCTTTATATGTACTCCCAGACCCCAAGTGAGTTACCCTAGTCCCTTATAAGTACTCCCTGATCCCAAGTGAGTTACCCTAGTTCTTTAATAAGTACACCCTGGCCCCAAGTGTGTTACCCTGGTCCCATATAATTACTCACAGACACCAAGTGAGTTATCCTAGCCCCTTTTGTATTTACTCTCTGACCGCAAATGAGTTACCCTAGTCCCATAAAGTTCTCCCTGACCCCAACTGAGTTACCATATCACCTTTATTAGTACTCCCTGACCCCATGTGAGTTACCCTAGTCCCTTATAAGTACTCCCTGACACCAAGTGAGTTACCCTAGTCCCATAGAATTACTCCCTGACCACAAGTGAGTTACCATAGCCCCTTTATAAGTACTCCCTGACTCCAAGTGAGTTACCCTAGTCCCATATAAATACTCCCAGACCCCAAGTGATTTACCCTAGCCCCCATATAAGTACTTCCTGACCCCAAGTGAGTTACCCTAGTCCCATAAAAGTGCTCCCTGACCCCAAGTGAGTTACCATATCACCTTTATAAGTACTCCCTGACCCCTAGTGAGTTACCCTAGTCCCATAGAAGTACTCTCTGACAGCAAGTGAGTTATCCTAGCCCCTTTATATTTACTCCTAGACATCAAGTGTGTTACCCTGGTGCCTTATAAGTACTGCCTGACCACAAGTGAGTTATCCTAGCCCCTTTATATGTACTCTCTGACAGCAAGTGAGATACCCTAGTCCCATATAAGTACTCCCTGACCCCAAGTGAGTTACCATATCTCCTTTATAAGTACTCCCTGACCCAAAGTGAGTTATCCTAGCCCCTGTATATGTACTCTCTGACCGCAAGTAAGTTACCCTAGTCCCATAGTAGTACTCCCTGACCTCAAGTGAGTTATCGTGGCCCCTTTATAAGTACTTTCTGACAGCAAGTGAGTTACCCTAGTCCCATAGAAGTACCCCTTGACCCCAAGTGAATTACCATAGCCCCTTTATAAGTACTCCCAGACCCCAAGTGAGTTACCCTAGTCCCTTATAAGTACTCCCTGACCCCAAGTGAGTTAACTTAGCCCCTTGATAAGTACTCCCTGAACGCAAGTGAGTTATCCTAGCCCCTTATAAGTACTCCCTGACCCCAAGTGAGTTACCCTAGTCCCTTATAAGTACTCCCTGACCCCAAGTGAGTTACCCTAGCCCCTTGATAAGTACTCCCTGACTGCAAGTGAGTTATCCTAGGCCCTTTATATGTACTCCCTGACACCAAGTGAGTTACCCTAGTCCCATAGAATTACTCCCTGACCACAAGTGAGTTACCATAGCCTCTTTATAAGTACTCCCTGACCCCAAGTGAGTTATCCTAGGCCCTTTATATGTACTCTCTCACCATAAATGAGTTATCCTAACCCCTTTATATGTACTCCCAGACACCAAGTGTGTCATCCTAGTCGCTTTATATGTACTCCCAGACCCCAGGTGAGTTACCCTAGTCCCTTATAAGTACTCCCTGATCCCAAGTGAGTTACCCTAGTTCTTTAATGAGTACACCCTGGCCCCAAGTGTGTTACCCTGGTTCCATATAATTACTCACAGACACCAAGTGAGTTACCATATCACCTTTATAAGTACTCCCTGACCCCAAGTGAGTTATCCTAGCCCCTTTATATGTACTCTCTGACCGCAAGTGAGTTACCCTAGTCCCATAGTAGTACTCCCTGACCCCAAGTGAGTTACCATAGCCCCTTTATAAGTACTCCCTGACCCCAAGTGAGTTATCCTAGCCCCTTTATATGTACTCTCTGACAGCAAGTGAGTTACCCTAGTCCCATATAAGTACTCCCTCACCCCAAGTAAGTTATCCTAGCCCCTTTATATGTACCCACTGCCGCAAGTGAGTTAACCTAGCCCCTTTATATGTACACCCAGACCACAAGTGAGTTGCCCTAGCCCCTTAATAAGTACACCCTGTCCCCATGTGAGTTACCCTGGTCCCTTATAAGTACTCACAGACACCAAGTGTGTTACCCTAGCCCCTTAATAAGTACACCCTGGCCCCAAGTGAGTTACCCTGGTTCCATATAAGTACTCGCAGACACCAAGTGAGTTACCCTGGTCCAATATAAGTACTTCTTGACACAAAGTGAGTCACCATAGCCCCTTTATATGTACTCTCTGACCGCAAGTGAGTTATCCTAGGCCCTTTTTATGAACTCTTCACCCCCCAAGTGAGTTACCCTAGTCCCTTATAACTACTCCCAGACACCAAGTGAGTTACCCTAGTACGATAGAAGTGCTCCCTGACCCCAAGTGAGTTACCCTCGCCCCTATATAAGTACTCCCTGACGCCAAGTGAGTTATCCTTGCCCCTTTATATGTACACTCTGACCGCAAGTGAGTTACCCTAGTCACATAGAGGTACTCCCTGACCCAAAGTGAGTTATCGTGGCCCCTTTTATAAGTACTCTCTGACCGCAAGTGAGTTATCCTAGCCCCTTTATATGTACTCTCTGACAGCAAGTGAGTTACCCTAGTCCCATATAAGTACTCCCTGACCCCAAGTGAGTTACCCTAGTCCCTTATAAGTACTCCCTGACCCCAAGTGAGTTACCCTAGCCCCTTGATAAGTACTCCCTGACTGCAAGTGAGTTATCCTAGGCCCTTTATATGTACTCCCTGACACCAAGTGAGTTACCCTAGTCCCATAGAATTACTCCCTGACCACAAGTGAGTTACCATAGCCTCTTTATAAGTACTCCCTGACCCCAAGTGAGTTATCCTAGGCCCTTTATATGTACTCTCTCACCATAAGTGAGTTATCCTAACCTCTTTATATGTACTCCCAGACACCAATTGAGTCATCCTAGTCGCTTTGTATGTACTCCCAGACCCCAAGTGAGTTACCCTAGTCCCTTATAAGTACTCCCTGATCCCAAGTGAGTTACCCTAGTTCTTTAATAAGTACACCCTGGCCCCAAGTGTGTTACCCTGGTCCCATATAATTACTCACAGACACCAAGTGAGTTACCATATCACCTTTATAAGTACTCCCTGACCCCAAGTGAGTTATCCTAGCCCCTTTATATGTACTCTCTGACCGCAAGTGAGTTACCCTAGTCCCATAGTAGTACTCCCTGACCCCAAGTGAGTTACCATATCCCCTTTATAAGTACTCCCTGACCCCAAGTGAGTTATCCTAGCCCCTTTATATGTACTCTCTGACAGCAAGTGAGTTACCCTAGTCCCATATAAGTACTCCCTCACCCCAAGTGAGTTATCCTAGCCCCTTTATATGTACTCTCTGACCGCAAGTAAGTTACCCTAGTCCCATAGTAGTACTCCCTGACCCCAAGTGAGTTAACCTAGCCCCTTGATAAGTACTCCCTGACCGCAAGTGAGTTATCCTAGCCCCTTATAAGTACTCCCTGACACCAAGTGAGTTACCCTAGTCCCATAGAATTACTCCCTGACCACAAGTGAGTTACCATAGCGTCTTTATAAGTATTCCCTGACCCCTAGTGAGTTATCCTAGGCCCTTTATGTGTACTCTCTGACCACAAGTGAGTTATCCTAACCCCTTTATATGTACTCCCAGACACCAAGTGAGTCATCCTATTCGCTTTATATGTACTCCCAGACCCCAAGTGAGTTACCCTCGCCCCTATATAAGTACTCCCTGACCCCAAGTGAGTTATCCTTGCCCCTTTATATGTACTCTCTGACAGCAAGTGAGTTACCCTAGTCCCTTAAAAGTACTCCCTGACCCCAAGTGAGTTACCCTTGCCCCTTGATAAGTTCTCCCTGACTGCAAGTGAGTTATCCTAGCCCCTTTATATGTACTCTCTGACAGCAAGTGAGTTACCCTAGTCCCATATAAGTACTCCCTGACTCCAAGTGAGTTACCCTAGTCCCTTATAAGTACTCCCTGACCCCAAGTGAGTTACCATAGCCCCTTGATAAGTTCTCCCTGACTGCAAGTGAGTTATCCTAGCCCCTTTTGTATTTACTCTCTGACCGCAAGTGAGTTACCCTAGTCCCATAAAGTACTGCCTGACCCCAAGTGAGTTACATTTCACCTTTATTATTACTCCCTGACACCATGTGAGTTATCCTAGCCCCTTTATATGTACTCTCTGACAGCAAGTGAGTTATTCTAGCCTCTTATAAGTACTCCCTGACACCAAGTGAGTTACCCTAGCCCCTTGATAAGTACTCCCTGACTGCAAGTGAGTTATCCTAGCCCCTTATAAGTACTCCCTGACACCAAGTGAGTTACCCTAGCCCCTTGATAAGTACTCCCTGACTGCAAGTGAGTTATCCTAGCCCCTTATAAGTACTCCCTGACACCAAGTGAGTTACCCTAGTACCATAGAATTACTCCCTGACCACAAGTGAGTTACCATAGCCCCTTGATAAGTACTCCCTGACTGCAAGTGAGTTATCCTAGCCCCTTATAAGTACTCCCTGACCCCAAGTGAGTTATCCTAGGCCCTTTATATGTACTCTCTCACCATAAGTGAGTTATCCTGACCCCTTTATATGTACTCCTAGACACCAAGTGAGTCATCCTAGTCGCTTTATATGTACTCCCAGACCCCAAGTGAGTTACCCTAGTCCCTTATAAGTACTCCCTGATCCCAAGTGAGTTACCCTAGTTCTTTAATAAGTACACCCTGGCCCCAAGTGTGTTACCCTGGTCCCATATAATTACTCACAGACACCAAGTCAGTTATCCTAGCCCCTTTTGTATTTACTCTCTGACCGCAAATGAGTTACCCTAGTCCCATAAAGTACTCCCTGACCCCAAGTGAGTTACCATATCACCTTTATTAGTACTCCCTGACCCCAAGTGAGTTACCCTAGTCCCTTATAAGTACTCCCTGACCCCAAGTGAGTTACCCTAGCCCCTTGATAAGTAATCCCTGACTGCAAGTGAGTTATCCTAGCCCCTTATAAGTACTCCCTGACACCAAGTGAGTTACCCTAGCCCCTTGATAAGTACTCCCTGACTGCAAGTGAGTTATCCTAGCCCCTTATAAGTACTCCCTGACACCAAGTGAGTTACCCTAGTCCCATAGAATTACTCCCTGACCACAAGTGAGTTACCATAGCCCCTTTATAAGTATTCCCTGACTCCAAGTGAGTTACCCTAGTCCCATATAAATACTCTCTGACAGCAAGTGAGTTATTCTAGCCCCTTTATATTTACTCCTAGACATCAAGTGTGTTACCCTGGTGCCTTATAAGTACTGCCTGACCCCAAGTGAGTTATCCTAGCCCCTTTATATGTACTCTCTGACAGCAAGTGAGTTACCCTAGTCCCATATAAGTACTCCCTGACCCCAAGTGAGTTACCATATCTCCTTTATATTTACTCCTAGACATCAAGTGTGTTACCCTGGTGCCTTATAAGTACTGCCTGACCCCAAGTGAGTTATCCTAGCCCCTTTATATGTACTCTCTGACAGCAAGTGAGATACCCTAGTCCCATATAAGTACTCCCTGACCCCAAGTGAGTTACCATATCTCCTTTATAAGTACTCCCTGACCCAAAGTGAGTTATCCTAGCCCCTGTATATGTACTCTCTGACCGCAAGTAAGTTACCCTAGTCCCATAGTAGTACTCCCTGACCTCAAGTGAGTTATCGTGGCCCCTTTATAAGTACTTTCTGACAGCAAGTGAGTTACCCTAGTCCCATAGAAGTACCCCTTGACCCCAAGTGAATTACCATAGCCCCTTTATAAGTACTCCCAGACCCCAAGTGAGTTACCCTAGTCCCTTATAAGTACTCCCTGACCCCAAGTGAGTTAACTTAGCCCCTTGATAAGTACTCCCTGAACGCAAGTGAGTTATCCTAGCCCCTTATAAGTACTCCCTGACCCCAAGTGAGTTACCCTAGTCCCTTATAAGTACTCCCTGACCCCAAGTGAGTTACCCTAGCCCCTTGATAAGTACTCCCTGACTGCAAGTGAGTTATCCTAGGCCCTTTATATGTACTCCCTGACACCAAGTGAGTTACCCTAGTCCCATAGAATTACTCCCTGACCACAAGTGAGTTACCATAGCCTCTTTATAAGTACTCCCTGACCCCAAGTGAGTTATCCTAGGCCCTTTATATGTACTCTCTCACCATAAATGAGTTATCCTAACCCCTTTATATGTACTCCCAGACACCAAGTGTGTCATCCTAGTCGCTTTATATGTACTCCCAGACCCCAGGTGAGTTACCCTAGTCCCTTATAAGTACTCCCTGATCCCAAGTGAGTTACCCTAGTTCTTTAATGAGTACACCCTGGCCCCAAGTGTGTTACCCTGGTTCCATATAATTACTCACAGACACCAAGTGAGTTACCATATCACCTTTATAAGTACTCCCTGACCCCAAGTGAGTTATCCTAGCCCCTTTATATGTACTCTCTGACCGCAAGTGAGTTACCCTAGTCCCATAGTAGTACTCCCTGACCCCAAGTGAGTTACCATAGCCCCTTTATAAGTACTCCCTGACCCCAAGTGAGTTATCCTAGCCCCTTTATATGTACTCTCTGACAGCAAGTGAGTTACCCTAGTCCCATATAAGTACTCCCTCACCCCAAGTAAGTTATCCTAGCCCCTTTATATGTACCCACTGCCGCAAGTGAGTTAACCTAGCCCCTTTATATGTACTCCCAGACCACAAGTGAGTTGCCCTAGCCCCTTAATAAGTACACCCTGTCCCCATGTGAGTTACCCTGGTCCCTTATAAGTACTCACAGACACCAAGTGTGTTACCCTAGCCCCTTAATAAGTACACCCTGGCCCCAAGTGAGTTACCCTGGTTCCATATAAGTACTCGCAGACACCAAGTGAGTTACCCTGGTCCAATATAAGTACTTCTTGACACAAAGTGAGTCACCATAGCCCCTTTATATGTACTCTCTGACCGCAAGTAAGTTATCCTAGGCCCTTTTTATGAACTCTTCACCCCCCAAGTGAGTTACCCTAGTCCCTTATAACTACTCCCAGACACCAAGTGAGTTACCCTAGTACGATAGAAGTGCTCCCTGACCCCAAGTGAGTTACCCTCGCCCCTATATAAGTACTCCCTGACGCCAAGTGAGTTATCCTTGCCCCTTTATATGTACACTCTGACCGCAAGTGAGTTACCCTAGTCACATAGAGGTACTCCCTGACCCAAAGTGAGTTATCGTGGCCCCTTTATAAGTACTCTCTGACCGCAAGTGAGTTATCCTAGCCCCTTTATATGTACTCTCTGACAGCAAGTGAGTTACCCTAGTCCCATATAAGTACTCCCTGACCCCAAGTGAGTTACCCTAGTCCCTTATAAGTACTCCCTGACCCCAAGTGAGTTACCCTAGCCCCTTGATAAGTACTCCCTGACTGCAAGTGAGTTATCCTAGGCCCTTTATATGTACTCCCTGACACCAAGTGAGTTACCCTAGTCCCATAGAATTACTCCCTGACCACAAGTGAGTTACCATAGCCTCTTTATAAGTACTCCCTGACCCCAAGTGAGTTATCCTAGGCCCTTTATATGTACTCTCTCACCATAAGTGAGTTATCCTAACCCCTTTATATGTACTCCCAGACACCAATTGAGTCATCCTAGTCGCTTTGTATGTACTCCCAGACCCCAAGTGAGTTACCCTAGTCCCTTATAAGTACTCCCTGATCCCAAGTGAGTTACCCTAGTTCTTTAATAAGTACACCCTGGCCCCAAGTGTGTTACCCTGGTCCCATATAATTACTCACAGACACCAAGTGAGTTACCATATCACCTTTATAAGTACTCCCTGACCCCAAGTGAGTTATCCTAGCCCCTTTATATGTACTCTCTGACCGCAAGTGAGTTACCCTAGTCCCATAGTAGTACTCCCTGACCCCAAGTGAGTTACCATATCCCCTTTATAAGTACTCCCTGACCCCAAGTGAGTTATCCTAGCCCCTTTATATGTACTCTCTGACAGCAAGTGAGTTACCCTAGTCCCATATAAGTACTCCCTCACCCCAAGTGAGTTATCCTAGCCCCTTTATATGTACTCTCTGACCGCAAGTAAGTTACCCTAGTCCCATAGTAGTACTCCCTGACCCCAAGTGAGTTAACCTAGCCCCTTGATAAGTACTCCCTGACCGCAAGTGAGTTATCCTAGCCCCTTATAAGTACTCCCTGACACCAAGTGAGTTACCCTAGTCCCATAGAATTACTCCCTGACCACAAGTGAGTTACCATAGCGTCTTTATAAGTACTCCCTGACCCCTAGTGAGTTATCCTAGGCCCTTTATGTGTACTCTCTGACCACAAGTGAGTTATCCTAACCCCTTTATATGTACTCCCAGACACCAAGTGAGTCATCCTATTCGCTTTATATGTACTCCCAGACCCCAAGTGAGTTACCCTCGCCCCTATATAAGTACTCCCTGACCCCAAGTGAGTTATCCTTGCCCCTTTATATGTACTCTCTGACAGCAAGTGAGTTACCCTAGTCCCTTAAAAGTACTCCCTGACCCCAAGTGAGTTACCCTTGCCCCTTGATAAGTTCTCCCTGACTGCAAGTGAGTTATCCTAGCCCCTTTATATGTACTCTCTGACAGCAAGTGAGTTACCCTAGTCCCATATAAGTACTCCCTGACTCCAAGTGAGTTACCCTAGTCCCTTATAAGTACTCCCTGACCCCAAGTGAGTTACCATAGCCCCTTGATAAGTTCTCCCTGACTGCAAGTGAGTTATCCTAGCCCCTTTTGTATTTACTCTCTGACCGCAAGTGAGTTACCCTAGTCCCATAAAGTACTCCCTGACCCCAAGTGAGTTACATTTCACCTTTATTATTACTCCCTGACACCATGTGAGTTATCCTAGCCCCTTTATATGTACTTTCTGACAGCAAGTGAGTTATTCTAGCCTCTTATAAGTACTCCCTGACACCAAGTGAGTTACCCTAGCCCCTTGATAAGTACTCCCTGACTGGAAGTGAGTTATCCTAGCCCCTTATAAGTACTCCCTGACACCAAGTGAGTTACCCTAGCCCCTTGATAAGTACTCCCTGACTGCAAGTGAGTTATCCTAGCCCCTTATAAGTACTCCCTGACACCAAGTGAGTTACCCTAGTACCATAGAATTACTCCCTGACCACAAGTGAGTTACCATAGCCCCTTGATAAGTACTCCCTGACTGCAAGTGAGTTATCCTAGCCCCTTATAAGTACTCCCTGACCCCAAGTGAGTTATCCTAGGCCCTTTATATGTACTCTCTCACCATAAGTGAGTTATCCTGACCCCTTTATATGTACTCCTAGACACCAAGTGAGTCATCCTAGTCGCTTTATATGTACTCCCAGACCCCAAGTGAGTTACCCTAGTCCCTTATAAGTACTCCCTGATCCCAAGTGAGTTACCCTAGTTCTTTAATAAGTACACCCTGGCCCCAAGTGTGTTACCCTGGTCCCATATAATTACTCACAGACACCAAGTCAGTTATCCTAGCCCCTTTTGTATTTACTCTCTGACCGCAAATGAGTTACCCTAGTCCCATAAAGTACTCCCTGACCCCAAGTGAGTTACCATATCACCTTTATTAGTACTCCCTGACCCCAAGTGAGTTACCCTAGTCCCTTATAAGTACTCCCTGACCCCAAGTGAGTTACCCTAGCCCCTTGATAAGTAATCCCTGACTGCAAGTGAGTTATCCTAGCCCCTTATAAGTACTCCCTGACACCAAGTGAGTTACCCTAGCCCCTTGATAAGTACTCCCTGACTGCAAGTGAGTTATCCTAGCCCCTTATAAGTACTCCCTGACACCAAGTGAGTTACCCTAGTCCCATAGAATTACTCCCTGACCACAAGTGAGTTACCATAGCCCCTTTATAAGTATTCCCTGACTCCAAGTGAGTTACCCTAGTCCCATATAAATACTCTCTGACAGCAAGTGAGTTATCCTAGCCCCTTTATATTTACTCCTAGACATCAAGTGTGTTACCCTGGTGCCTTATAAGTACTGCCTGACCCCAAGTGAGTTATCCTAGCCCCTTTATATGTACTCTCTGACAGCAAGTGAGTTACCCTAGTCCCATATAAGTACTCCCTGACCCCAAGTGAGTTACCATATCTCCTTTATATTTACTCCTAGACATCAAGTGTGTTACCCTGGTGCCTTATAAGTACTGCCTGACCCCAAGTGAGTTATCCTAGCCCCTTTATATGTACTCTCTGACAGCAAGTGAGATACCCTAGTCCCATATAAGTACTCCCTGACCCCAAGTGAGTTACCATATCTCCTTTATAAGTACTCCCTGACCCAAAGTGAGTTATCCTAGCCCCTTTATATGTACTCTCTGACCGCAAGTAAGTTATCCTAGTCCCATAGTAGTACTCCCTGACCTCAAGTGAGTTATCGTGGCCCCTTTATAAGTACTCTCTGACAGCAAGTGAGTTACCCTAGTCCCATAGAAGTACCCCTTGACCCCATGTGAATTACCATAGCCTCTTTATAAGTACTCCCAGACCCCAAGTGAGTTACCCTAGTCCCTTATAAGTACTCCCTGACCCCAAGTGAGTTAACTTAGCCCCTTGATAAGTATTCCCTGACCGCAAGTGAGTTATCCTAGCCCCTTATAAGTACTCCCTGACCCCAAGTGAGTTACCCTAGTCCCTTATAAGTACTCCCTGACCCCAAGTGAGTTACCCTAGCCCCTTGATAAGTACTCCCTGACTGCAAGTGAGTTATCCTAGGCCCTTTATATGTACTCCCTGACACGAAGTGAGTTACCCTAGTCCCATAGAATTACTCCCTGACCACAAGTGAGTTACCATAGCCTCTTTATAAGTACTCCCTGACCCCAAGTGAGTTATCCTAGGCCCTTTATATGTACTCTCTCACCATAAGTGAGTTATCCTAACCCCTTTATATGTACTCCCAGACACCAAGTGAGTCATCCTAGTCGCTTTAAATGTACTCCCAGACCCCAAGTGAGTTACCCTAGTCCCTTATAAGTACTCCCTGATCCCAAGTGAGTTACCCTAGTTCTTTAATAAGTACACCCTGGCCCCAAGTGTGTTACCCTGGTCCCATATAATTACTCACAGACACCAAGTGAGTTATCCTAGCCCCTTTTGTATTTACTCTCTGACCGCAAATGAGTTACCCTAGTCCCATAAAGTACTCCCTGACCCCAACTGAGTTACCATATCACCTTTATTAGTACTCCCTGACCCCAAGTGAGTTACCCTAGTCCCTTATATGTACTCCCTGACACCAAGTGAGTTACCCTAGTCCCATAGAATTACTCCCTGACCACAAGTGAGTTACCATAGCCCCTTTATAAGTACTCCCTGACTCCAAGTGAGTTACCCTAGTCCCATATAAATACTCCCAGACCCCAAGTGATTTACCCTAGCCCCCATATAAGTACTTCCTGACCCCAAGTGAGTTACCCTAGTCCCATAAAAGTGCTCCCTGACCCCAAGTGAGTTACCATATCACCTTTATAAGTACTCCCTGACCCCTAGTGAGTTACCCTAGTCCCATAGAAGTACTCTCTGACAGCAAGTGAGTTATCCTAGCCCCTTTATATTTACACCTAGACATCAAGTGTGTTACCCTGGTGCCTTATAAGTACTGCCTGACCCCAAGTGAGTTATCCTAGCCCCTTTATATGTACTCTCTGACAGCAAGTGAGATACCCTAGTCCCATATAAGTACTCCCTGACCCCAAGTGAGTTACCATATCTCCTTTATAAGTACTCCCTGACCCAAAGTGAGTTATCCTAGCCCCTGTATATGTACTCTCTGACCGCAAGTAAGTTACCCTAGTCCCATAGTAGTACTCCCTGACCTCAAGTGAGTTATCGTGGCCCCTTTATAAGTACTTTCTGACAGCAAGTGAGTTACCCTAGTCCCATAGAAGTACCCCTTGACCCCAAGTGAATTACCATAGCCCCTTTATAAGTACTCCCAGACCCCAAGTGAGTTACCCTAGTCCCTTATAAGTACTCCCTGACCCCAAGTGAGTTAACTTAGCCCCTTGATAAGTACTCCCTGAACGCAAGTGAGTTATCCTAGCCCCTTATAAGTACTCCCTGACCCCAAGTGAGTTACCCTAGTCCCTTATAAGTACTCCCTGACCCCAAGTGAGTTACCCTAGCCCCTTGATAAGTACTCCCTGACTGCAAGTGAGTTATCCTAGGCCCTTTATATGTACTCCCTGACACCAAGTGAGTTACCCTAGTCCCATAGAATTACTCCCTGACCACAAGTGAGTTACCATAGCCTCTTTATAAGTACTCCCTGACCCCAAGTGAGTTATCCTAGGCCCTTTATATGTACTCTCTCAACATAAATGAGTTATCCTAACCCCTTTATATGTACTCCCAGACACCAAGTGTGTCATCCTAGTCGCTTTATATGTACTCCCAGACCCCAGGTGAGTTACCCTAGTCCCTTATAAGTACTCCCTGATCCCAAGTGAGTTACCCTAGTTCTTTAATGAGTACACCCTGGCCCCAAGTGTGTTACCCTGGTTCCATATAATTACTCACAGACACCAAGTGAGTTACCATATCACCTTTATAAGTACTCCCTGACCCCAAGTGAGTTATCCTAGCCCCTTTATATGTACTCTCTGACCGCAAGTGAGTTACCCTAGTCCCA
Organism: Prorops nasuta; assembly: GCF_024137725.1. Lineage (NCBI taxonomy): Eukaryota > Metazoa > Arthropoda > Insecta > Hymenoptera > Bethylidae > Prorops > Prorops nasuta. The sequence goes on along the minus strand of NW_027116825.1, from coordinate 2,909,621 downwards.
TAGTAGTACTCCCTGACCCCAAGTGAGTTACCATAGCCCCTTTATAAGTACTCCCTGACCCCAAGTGAGTTATCCTAGCCCCTTTATATGTACTCTCTGACAGCAAGTGAGTTACCCTAGTCCCATATAAGTACTCCCTCACCCCAAGTAAGTTATCCTAGCCCCTTTATATGTACCCACTGCCGCAAGTGAGTTAACCTAGCCCCTTTATATGTACTCCCAGACCACAAGTGAGTTGCCCTAGCCCCTTAATAAGTACACCCTGTCCCCATGTGAGTTACCCTGGTCCCTTATAAGTACTCACAGACACCAAGTGTGTTACCCTAGCCCCTTAATAAGTACACCCTGGCCCCAAGTGAGTTACCCTGGTTCCATATAAGTACTCGCAGACACCAAGTGAGTTACCCTGGTCCAATATAAGTACTTCTTGACACAAAGTGAGTCACCATAGCCCCTTTATATGTACTCTCTGACCGCAAGTGAGTAATCCTAGGCCCTTTTTATGAACTCTTCACCCCCCAAGTGAGTTACCCTAGTCCCTTATAACTACTCCCAGACACCAAGTGAGTTACCCTAGTACGATAGAAGTGCTCCCTGACCCCAAGTGAGTTACCCTCGCCCCTATATAAGTACTCCCTGACGCCAAGTGAGTTATCCTTGCCCCTTTATATGTACACTCTGACCGCAAGTGAGTTACCCTAGTCACATAGAGGTACTCCCTGACCCAAAGTGAGTTATCGTGGCCCCTTTATAAGTACTCTCTGACCGCAAGTGAGTTATCCTAGCCCCTTTATATGTACTCTCTGACAGCAAGTGAGTTACCCTAGTCCCATATAAGTACTCCCTGACCCCAAGTGAGTTACCCTAGTCCCTTATAAGTACTCCCTGACCCCAAGTGAGTTACCCTAGCCCCTTGATAAGTACTCCCTGACTGCAAGTGAGTTATCCTAGGCCCTTTATATGTACTCCCTGACACCAAGTGAGTTACCCTAGTCCCATAGAATTACTCCCTGACCACAAGTGAGTTACCATAGCCTCTTTATAAGTACTCCCTGACCCCAAGTGAGTTATCCTAGCTCCTTTATATGTACTCTCTGACCGCAAGTGAGTTACCCTAGTCCCATAGTAGTACTCCCTGACCCCAAGTGAGTTACCATATCCCCTTTATAAGTACTCCCTGACCCCAAGTGAGTTATCCTAGCCCCTTTATATGTACTCTCTGACAGCAAGTGAGTTACCCTAGTCCCATATAAGTACTCCCTCACCCCAAGTGAGTTATCCTAGCCCCTTTATATGTACTCTCTGACCGCAAGTAAGTTACCCTAGTCCCATAGTAGTACTCCCTGACCCCAAGTGAGTTAACCTAGCCCCTTGATAAGTACTCCCTGACCGCAAGTGAGTTATCCTAGCCCCTTATAAGTACTCCCTGACACCAAGTGAGTTACCCTAGTCCCATAGAATTACTCCCTGACCACAAGTGAGTTACCATAGCGTCTTTATAAGTACTCCCTGACCCCTAGTGAGTTATCCTAGGCCCTTTATGTGTACTCTCTGACCACAAGTGAGTTATCCTAACCCCTTTATATGTACTCCCAGACACCAAGTGAGTCATCCTATTCGCTTTATATGTACTCCCAGACCCCAAGTGAGTTACCCTCGCCCCTATATAAGTACTCCCTGACCCCAAGTGAGTTATCCTTGCCCCTTTATATGTACTCTCTGACAGCAAGTGAGTTACCCTAGTCCCTTAAAAGTACTCCCTGACCCCAAGTGAGTTACCCTTGCCCCTTGATAAGTTCTCCCTGACTGCAAGTGAGTTATCCTAGCCCCTTTTGTATTTACTCTCTGACCGCAAGTGAGTTACCCTAGTCCCATAAAGTACTCCCTGACCTCAAGTGAGTTACCATATCACCTTTATTAGTACTCCCTGACCCCATGTGAGTTATCCTAGCCCCTTTATATGTACTCTCTGACAGCTAGTGAGTTATCCTAGCCCCTTATAAGTACTCCCTGACACCAAGTGAGTTACCCTAGCCCCTTGATAAGTACTCCCTGACTGCAAGTGAGTTACCCTAGTCTCTTATAAGTACTCCCTGACCCCAAGTGAGTTACCCTAGCCCCTTGATAAGTACTCCCTGACTGCAAGTGAGTTATCCTAGCCCCTTATAAGTACTCCCTGACACCAAGTGAGGTACCCTAGTACCATAGAATTACTCCCTGACCACAAGTGAGTTACCATAGCCCCTTGATAAGTACTCCCTGACTGCAAGTGAGTTATCCTAGCCCCTTATAAGTACTCCCTGACCCCAAGTGAGTTATCCTAGGACCTTTATATGTACTCTCTCACCATAAGTGAGTTATCCTAACCCTTTTATATGTACTCCCAGACACCAAGTGAGTCATCCTAGTCGCTTTATATGTACTCCCAGACCCCAAGTGAGATACCCTAGTCCCTTATAAGTACTCCCTGATCCCAAGTGAGTTACCCTAGTTCTTTAATAAGTACACCTTGGCCCCAAGTGTGTTACCCTGGTCCCATATAATTACTCACAGACACCAAGTGAGTTTTCCTAGCCCCTTTTGTATTTACTCTCTGACCGCAAGTGAGTTACCCTAGTCCCATAAAGTACTCCCTGACCCCAAGTGAGTTACCATATCACCTTTATTAGTACTCCCTGACCCCATGTGAGTTATCCTAGCCCTTTATATGTACTCTCTGACCGCAAGTGAGTTAACCTAGCCCCTTTATATCTACTCCCAGACCACAAGTGAGTTACCCTAGTGCCTTATAAGTACTCCCTGACCCCAAGTGAGTTGCCCTAGCCCCTAATAAGTACACCCTGACCCCATGTAAGTTACCCTGGTCCCATATAAGTACTCACAGACACCAAGTGATTTACCCTAGTCAAATATAAGTAGTCCTTGACCCAAAGTGAGTCACCCTAGCCCCTTTATAAGTACTCCCTGACTCCAAGTGAGTTACCCTAGTCCCATATAAATACTCCCAGACCCCAAGTGATTTACCCTAGCCCCCATATAAGTACTTCCTGACCCCAAGTGAGTTACCCTAGTCCCATAAAAGTGCTCCCTGACCCCTAGTGAGTTACCATATCACCTTTATAAGTACTCCCTGACCCCAAGTGAGTTACCCTAGTCCCATAGAAGTACTCTCTGACAGCAAGTGAGTTATACTAGCCCCTTTATATTTACTCCTAGACATCAAGTGTGTTACCCTGGTGCCTTATAAGTACTGCCTGACCCCAAGTGAGTTATCCTAGCCCCTTTATATGTACTCTCTGACAGCAAGTGAGTTACCCTAGTCCCATATAAGTACTCCCTGACCCCAAGTGAGTTACCATATCTCCTTTATATTTACTCCTAGACATCAAGTGTGTTACCCTGGTGCCTTATAAGTACTGCCTGACCCCAAGTGAGTTATCCTAGCCCCTTTATATGTACTCTCTGACAGCAAGTGAGATACCCTAGTCCCATATAAGTACTCCCTGACCCCAAGTGAGTTACCATATCTCCTTTATAAGTACTCCCTGACCCAAAGTGAGTTATCCTAGCCCCTGTATATGTACTCTCTGACCGCAAGTAAGTTACCCTAGTCCCATAGTAGTACTCCCTGACCTCAAGTGAGTTATCGTGGCCCCTTTATAAGTACTTTCTGACAGCAAGTGAGTTACCCTAGTCCCATAGAAGTACCCCTTGACCCCAAGTGAATTACCATAGCCCCTTTATAAGTACTCCCAGACCCCAAGTGAGTTACCCTAGTCCCTTATAAGTACTCCCTGACCCCAAGTGAGTTAACTTAGCCCCTTGATAAGTACTCCCTGAACGCAAGTGAGTTATCCTAGCCCCTTATAAGTACTCCCTGACCCCAAGTGAGTTACCCTAGTCCCTTATAAGTACTCCCTGACCCCAAGTGAGTTACCCTAGCCCCTTGATAAGTACTCCCTGACTGCAAGTGAGTTATCCTAGGCCCTTTATATGTACTCCCTGACACCAAGTGAGTTACCCTAGTCCCATAGAATTACTCCCTGACCACAAGTGAGTTACCATAGCCTCTTTATAAGTACTCCCTGACCCCAAGTGAGTTATCCTAGGCCCTTTATATGTACTCTCTCACCATAAATGAGTTATCCTAACCCCTTTATATGTACTCCCAGACACCAAGTGTGTCATCCTAGTCGCTTTATATGTACTCCCAGACCCCAGGTGAGTTACCCTAGTCCCTTATAAGTACTCCCTGATCCCAAGTGAGTTACCCTAGTCTTTAATGAGTACACCCTGGCCCCAAGTGTGTTACCCTGGTTCCATATAATTACTCACAGACACCAAGTGAGTTACCATATCACCTTTATAAGTACTCCCTGACCCCAAGTGAGTTATCCTAGCCCCTTTATATGTACTCTCTGACAGCAAGTGAGTTACCCTAGTCCCATATAAGTACTCCCTCACCCCAAGTAAGTTATCCTAGCCCCTTTATATGTACCCACTGCCGCAAGTGAGTTAACCTAGCCCCTTTATATGTACTCCCAGACCACAAGTGAGTTGCCCTAGCCCCTTAATAAGTACACCCTGTCCCCATGTGAGTTACCCTGGTCCCTTATAAGTACTCACAGAAACCAAGTGTGTTACCCTAGCCCCTTAATAAGTACACCCTGGCCCCAAGTGAGTTACCCTGGTTCCATATAAGTTCTCGCAGACACCAAGTGAGTTACCCTGGTCCAATATAAGTACTTCTTGACACAAAGTGAGTCACCATAGCCCCTTTATATGTACTCTCTGACCGCAAGTGAGTTATCCTAGGCCCTTTTTATGAACTCTTCACCCCCCAAGTGAGTTACCCTAGTCCCTTATAACTACTCCCAGACACCAAGTGAGTTACCCTAGTACGATAGAAGTGCTCCCTGACCCCAAGTGAGTTACCCTCGCCCCTATATAAGTACTCCCTGACGCCAAGTGAGTTATCCTTGCCCCTTTATATGTACACTCTGACCGCAAGTGAGTTACCCTAGTCACATAGAGGTACTCCCTGACCCAAAGTGAGTTATCGTGGCCCCTTTATAAGTACTCTCTGACCGCAAGTGAGTTATCCTAGCCCCTTTATATGTACTCTCTGACAGCAAGTGAGTTACCCTAGTCCCATATAAGTACTCCCTGACCCCAAGTGAGTTACCCTAGTCCCTTATAAGTACTCCCTGACCCCAAGTGAGTTACCCTAGCCCCTTGATAAGTACTCCCTGACTGCAAGTGAGTTATCCTAGGCCCTTTATATGTACTCCCTGACACCAAGTGAGTTACCCTAGTCCCATAGAATTACTCCCTGACCACAAGTGAGTTACCATAGCCTCTTTATAAGTACTCCCTGACCCCAAGTGAGTTATCCTAGGCCCTTTATATGTACTCTCTCACCATAAGTGAGTTATCCTAACCCCTTTATATGTACTCCCAGACACCAATTGAGTCATCCTAGTCGCTTTGTATGTACTCCCAGACCCCAAGTGAGTTACCCTAGTCCCTTATAAGTACTCCCTGATCCCAAGTGAGTTACCCTAGTTCTTTAATAAGTACACCCTGGCCCCAAGTGTGTTACCCTGGTCCCATATAATTACTCACAGACACCAAGTGAGTTACCATATCACCTTTATAAGTACTCCCTGACCCCAAGTGAGTTATCCTAGCCCCTTTATATGTACTCTCTGACCGCAAGTGAGTTACCCTAGTCCCATAGTAGTACTCCCTGACCCCAAGTGAGTTACCATATCCCCTTTATAAGTACTCCCTGACCCCAAGTGAGTTATCCTAGCCCCTTTATATGTACTCTCTGACAGCAAGTGAGTTACCCTAGTCCCACATAAGTACTCCCTCACCCCAAGTGAGTTATCCTAGCCCCTTTATATGTACTCTCTGACCGCAAGTAAGTTACCCTAGTCCCATAGTAGTACTCCCTGACCCCAAGTGAGTTAACCTAGCCCCTTGATAAGTACTCCCTGACCGCAAGTGAGTTATCCTAGCCCCTTATAAGTACTCCCTGACACCAAGTGAGTTACCCTAGTCCCATAGAATTACTCCCTGACCACAAGTGAGTTACCATAGCGTCTTTATAAGTACTCCCTGACCCCTAGTGAGTTATCCTAGGCCCTTTATGTGTACTCTCTGACCACAAGTGAGTTATCCTAACCCCTTTATATGTACTCCCAGACACCAAGTGAGTCATCCTATTCGCTTTATATGTACTCCCAGACACCAAGTGAGTCATCCTAGTCGCTTTATATGTACTCCCAGACCCCAAGTGAGATACCCTAGTCCCTTATAAGTACTCCCTGATCCCAAGTGAGTTACCCTAGTTCTTTAATAAGTACACCTTGGCCCCAAGTGTGTTACCCTGGTCCCATATAATTACTCACAGACACCAAGTGAGTTTTCCTAGCCCCTTTTGTATTTACTCTCTGACCGCAAGTGAGTTACCCTAGTCCCATAAAGTACTCCCTGACCCCAAGTGAGTTACCATATCACCTTTATTAGTACTCCCTGACCCCATGTGAGTTATCCTAGCCCTTTATATGTACTCTCTGACCGCAAGTGAGTTAACCTAGCCCCTTTATATCTACTCCCAGACCCCAAGTGAGTTACCCTAGTGCCTTATAAGTACTCCCTGACCCCAAGTGAGTTGCCCTAGCCCCTAATAAGTACACCCTGACCCCATGTAAGTTACCCTGGTCCCATATAAGTACTCACAGACACCAAGTGATTTACCCTAGTCAAATATAAGTAGTCCTTGACCCAAAGTGAGTCACCCTAGCCCCTTTATAAGTACTCCCTGACTCCAAGTGAGTTACCCTAGTCCCATATAAATACTCCCAGACCCCAAGTGATTTACCCTAGCCCCCATATAAGTACTTCCTGACCCCAAGTGAGTTACCCTAGTCCCATAAAAGTGCTCCCTGACCCCTAGTGAGTTACCATATCACCTTTATAAGTACTCCCTGACCCCAAGTGAGTTACCCTAGTCCCATAGAAGTACTCTCTGACAGCAAGTGAGTTATACTAGCCCCTTTATATTTACTCCTAGACATCAAGTGTGTTACCCTGGTGCCTTATAAGTACTGCCTGACCCCAAGTGAGTTATCCTAGCCCCTTTATATGTACTCTCTGACAGCAAGTGAGTTACCCTAGTCCCATATAAGTACTCCCTGACCCCAAGTGAGTTACCATATCTCCTTTATATTTACTCCTAGACATCAAGTGTGTTACCCTGGTGCCTTATAAGTACTGCCTGACCCCAAGTGAGTTATCCTAGCCCCTTTATATGTACTCTCTGACAGCAAATGAGATACCCTAGTCCCATATAAGTACTCCCTGACCCCAAGTGAGTTACCATATCTCCTTTATAAGTACTCCCTGACCCAAAGTGAGTTATCCTAGCCCCTGTATATGTACTCTCTGACCGCAAGTAAGTTACCCTAGTCCCATAGTAGTACTCCCTGACCTCAAGTGAGTTATCGTGGCCCCTTTATAAGTACTTTCTGACAGCAAGTGAGTTACCCTAGTCCCATAGAAGTACCCCTTGACCCCAAGTGAATTACCATAGCCCCTTTATAAGTACTCCCAGACCCCAAGTGAGTTACCCTAGTCCCTTATAAGTACTCCCTGACCCCAAGTGAGTTAACTTAGCCCCTTGATAAGTACTCCCTGAACGCAAGTGAGTTATCCTAGCCCCTTATAAGTACTCCCTGACCCCAAGTGAGTTACCCTAGTCCCTTATAAGTACTCCCTGACCCCAAGTGAGTTACCCTAGCCCCTTGATAAGTACTCCCTGACTGCAAGTGAGTTATCCTAGGCCCTTTATATGTACTCCCTGACACCAAGTGAGTTACCCTAGTCCCATAGAATTACTCCCTGACCACAAGTGAGTTACCATAGCCTCTTTATAAGTACTCCCTGACCCCAAGTGAGTTATCCTAGGCCCTTTATATGTACTCTCTCACCATAAATGAGTTATCCTAACCCCTTTATATGTACTCCCAGACACCAAGTGTGTCATCCTAGTCGCTTTATATGTACTCCCAGACCCCAGGTGAGTTACCCTAGTCCCTTATAAGTACTCCCTGATCCCAAGTGAGTTACCCTAGTTCTTTAATGAGTACACCCTGGCCCCAAGTGTGTTACCCTGGTTCCATATAATTACTCACAGACACCAAGTGAGTTACCATATCACCTTTATAAGTACTCCCTGACCCCAAGTGAGTTATCCTAGCCCCTTTATATGTACTCTCTGACCGCAAGTGAGTTACCCTAGTCCCATAGTAGTACTCCCTGACCCCAAGTGAGTTACCATAGCCCCTTTATAAGTACTCCCTGACCCCAAGTGAGTTATCCTAGCCCCTTTATATGTACTCTCTGACAGCAAGTGAGTTACCCTAGTCCCATATAAGTACTCCCTCACCCCAAGTAAGTTATCCTAGCCCCTTTATATGTACCCACTGCCGCAAGTGAGTTAACTTAGCCCCTTTATATGTACTCCCAGACCACAAGTGAGTTGCCCTAGCCCCTTAATAAGTACACCCTGTCCCCATGTGAGTTACCCTGGTCCCTTATAAGTACTCACAGAAACCAAGTGTGTTACCCTAGCCCCTTAATAAGTACACCCTGGCCCCAAGTGAGTTACCCTGGTTCCATATAAGTTCTCGCAGACACCAAGTGAGTTACCCTGGTCCAATATAGGTACTTCTTGACACAAAGTGAGTCACCATAGCCCCTTTATATGTACTCTCTGACCGCAAGTGAGTTATCCTAGGCCCTTTTTATGAACTCTTCACCCCCCAAGTGAGTTACCCTAGTCCCTTATAACTACTCCCAGACACCAAGTGAGTTACCCTAGTACGATAGAAGTGCTCCCTGACCCCAAGTGAGTTACCCTCGCCCCTATATAAGTACTCCCTGACGCCAAGTGAGTTATCCTTGCCCCTTTATATGTACACTCTGACCGCAAGTGAGTTACCCTAGTCACATAGAGGTACTCCCTGACCCAAAGTGAGTTATCGTGGCCCCTTTATAAGTACTCTCTGACCGCAAGTGAGTTATCCTAGCCCCTTTATATGTACTCTCTGACAGCAAGTGAGTTACCCTAGTCCCATATAAGTACTCCCTGACCCCAAGTGAGTTACCCTAGTCCCTTATAAGTACTCCCTGACCCCAAGTGAGTTACCCTAGCCCCTTGATAAGTACTCCCTGACTGCAAGTGAGTTATCCTAGGCCCTTTATATGTACTCCCTGACACCAAGTGAGTTACCCTAGTCCCATAGAATTACTCCCTGACCACAAGTGAGTTACCATAGCCTCTTTATAAGTACTCCCTGACCCCAAGTGAGTTATCCTAGGCCCTTTATATGTACTCTCTCACCATAAGTGAGTTATCCTAACCCCTTTATATGTACTCCCAGACACCAATTGAGTCATCCTAGTCGCTTTGTATGTACTCCCAGACCCCAAGTGAGTTACCCTAGTCCCTTATAAGTACTCCCTGATCCCAAGTGAGTTACCCTAGTTCTTTAATAAGTACACCCTGGCCCCAAGTGTGTTACCCTGGTCCCATATAATTACTCACAGACACCAAGTGAGTTACCATATCACCTTTATAAGTACTCCCTGACCCCAAGTGAGTTATCCTAGCCCCTTTATATGTACTCTCTGACCGCAAGTGAGTTACCCTAGTCCCATAGTAGTACTCCCTGACCCCAAGTGAGTTACCATATCCCCTTTATAAGTACTCCCTGACCCCAAGTGAGTTATCCTAGCCCCTTTATATGTACTCTCTGACAGCAAGTGAGTTACCCTAGTCCCATATAAGTACTCCCTCACCCCAAGTGAGTTATCCTAGCCCCTTTATATGTACTCTCTGACCGCAAGTAAGTTACCCTAGTCCCATAGTAGTACTCCCTGACCCCAAGTGAGTTAACCTAGCCCCTTGATAAGTACTCCCTGACCGCAAGTGAGTTATCCTAGCCCCTTATAAGTACTCCCTGACACCAAGTGAGTTACCCTAGTCCCATAGAATTACTCCCTGACCACAAGTGAGTTACCATAGCGTCTTTATAAGTACTCCCTGACCCCTAGTGAGTTATCCTAGGCCCTTTATGTGTACTCTCTGACCACAAGTGAGTTATCCTAACCCCTTTATATGTACTCCCAGACACCAAGTGAGTCATCCTATTCGCTTTATATGTACTCCCAGACCCCAAGTGAGTTACCCTCGCCCCTATATAAGTACTCCCTGACCCCAAGTGAGTTATCCTTGCCCCTTTATATGTACTCTCTGACAGCAAGTGAGTTACCCTAGTCCCTTAAAAGTACTCCCTGACCCCAAGTGAGTTACCCTTGCCCCTTGATAAGTTCTCCCTGACTGCAAGTGAGTTATCCTAGCCCCTTTATATGTACTCTCTGACAGCAAGTGAGTTACCCTAGTCCCATATAAGTACTCCCTGACTCCAAGTGAGTTACCCTAGTCCCTTATAAGTACTCCCTGACCCCAAGTGAGTTACCATAGCCCCTTGATAAGTTCTCCCTGACTGCAAGTGAGTTATCCTAGCCCCTTTTGTATTTACTCTCTGACCGCAAGTGAGTTACCCTAGTCCCATAAAGTACTCCCTGACCCCAAGTGAGTTACATTTCACCTTTATTATTACTCCCTGACACCATGTGAGTTATCCTAGCCCCTTTATATGTACTCTCTGACAGCAAGTGAGTTATTCTAGCCTCTTATAAGTACTCCCTGACACCAAGTGAGTTACCCTAGCCCCTTGATAAGTACTCCCTGACTGCAAGTGAGTTATCCTAGCCCCTTATAAGTACTCCCTGACACCAAGTGAGTTACCCTAGCCCCTTGATAAGTACTCCCTGACTGCAAGTGAGTTATCCTAGCCCCTTATAAGTACTCCCTGACACCAAGTGAGTTACCCTAGTACCATAGAATTACTCCCTGACCACAAGTGAGTTACCATAGCCCCTTGATAAGTACTCCCTGACTGCAAGTGAGTTATCCTAGCCCCTTATAAGTACTCCCTGACCCCAAGTGAGTTATCCTAGGCCCTTTATATGTACTCTCTCACCATAAGTGAGTTATCCTGACCCCTTTATATGTACTCCTAGACACCAAGTGAGTCATCCTAGTCGCTTTATATGTACTCCCAGACCCCAAGTGAGTTACCCTAGTCCCTTATAAGTACTCCCTGATCCCAAGTGAGTTACCCTAGTTCTTTAATAAGTACACCCTGGCCCCAAGTGTGTTACCCTGGTCCCATATAATTACTCACAGACACCAAGTCAGTTATCCTAGCCCCTTTTGTATTTACTCTCTGACCGCAAATGAGTTACCCTAGTCCCATAAAGTACTCCCTGACCCCAAGTGAGTTACCATATCACCTTTATTAGTACTCCCTGACCCCAAGTGAGTTACCCTAGTCCCTTATAAGTACTCCCTGACCCCAAGTGAGTTACCCTAGCCCCTTGATAAGTAATCCCTGACTGCAAGTGAGTTATCCTAGCCCCTTATAAGTACTCCCTGACACCAAGTGAGTTACCCTAGCCCCTTGATAAGTACTCCCTGACTGCAAGTGAGTTATCCTAGCCCCTTATAAGTACTCCCTGACACCAAATGAGTTACCCTAGTCCCATAGAATTACTCCCTGACCACAAGTGAGTTACCATAGCCCCTTTATAAGTATTCCCTGACTCCAAGTGAGTTACCCTAGTCCCATATAAATACTCTCTGACAGCAAGTGAGTTATCCTAGCCCCTTTATATTTACTCCTAGACATCAAGTGTGTTACCCTGGTGCCTTATAAGTACTCCCTCACCCCAAGTAAGTTATCCTAGCCCCTTTATATGTACCCACTGCCGCAAGTGAGTTAACCTAGCCCCTTTATATGTACTCCCAGACCACAAGTGAGTTGCCCTAGCCCCTTAATAAGTACACCCTGTCCCCATGTGAGTTACCCTGGTCCCTTATAAGTACTCACAGAAACCAAGTGTGTTACCCTAGCCCCTTAATAAGTACACCCTGGCCCCAAGTGAGTTACCCTGGTTCCATATAAGTTCTCGCAGACACCAAGTGAGTTACCCTGGTCCAATATAAGTACTTCTTGACACAAAGTGAGTCACCATAGCCCCTTTATATGTACTCTCTGACCGCAAGTGAGTTATCCTAGGCCCTTTTTATGAACTCTTCACCCCCCAAGTGAGTTACCCTAGTCCCTTATAACTACTCCCAGACACCAAGTGAGTTACCCTAGTACGATAGAAGTGCTCCCTGACCCCAAGTGAGTTACCCTCGCCCCTATATAAGTACTCCCTGACGCCAAGTGAGTTATCCTTGCCCCTTTATATGTACACTCTGACCGCAAGTGAGTTACCCTAGTCACATAGAGGTACTCCCTGACCCAAAGTGAGTTATCGTGGCCCCTTTATAAGTACTCTCTGACCGCAAGTGAGTTATCCTAGCCCCTTTATATGTACTCTCTGACAGCAAGTGAGTTACCCTAGTCCCATATAAGTACTCCCTGACCCCAAGTGAGTTACCCTAGTCCCTTATAAGTACTCCCTGACCCCAAGTGAGTTACCCTAGCCCCTTGATAAGTACTCCCTGACTGCAAGTGAGTTATCCTAGGCCCTTTATATGTACTCCCTGACACCAAGTGAGTTACCCTAGTCCCATAGAATTACTCCCTGACCACAAGTGAGTTACCATAGCCTCTTTATAAGTACTCCCTGACCCCAAGTGAGTTATCCTAGGCCCTTTATATGTACTCTCTCACCATAAGTGAGTTATCCTAACCCCTTTATATGTACTCCCAGACACCAATTGAGTCATCCTAGTCGCTTTGTATGTACTCCCAGACCCCAAGTGAGTTACCCTAGTCCCTTATAAGTACTCCCTGATCCCAAGTGAGTTACCCTAGTTCTTTAATAAGTACACCCTGGCCCCAAGTGTGTTACCCTGGTCCCATATAATTACTCACAGACACCAAGTGAGTTACCATATCACCTTTATAAGTACTCCCTGACCCCAAGTGAGTTATCCTAGCCCCTTTATATGTACTCTCTGACCGCAAGTGAGTTACCCTAGTCCCATAGTAGTACTCCCTGACCCCAAGTGAGTTACCATATCCCCTTTATAAGTACTCCCTGACCCCAAGTGAGTTATCCTAGCCCCTTTATATGTACTCTCTGACAGCAAGTGAGTTACCCTAGTCCCATATAAGTACTCCCTCACCCCAAGTGAGTTATCCTAGCCCCTTTATATGTACTCTCTGACCGCAAGTAAGTTACCCTAGTCCCATAGTAGTACTCCCTGACCCCAAGTGAGTTAACCTAGCCCCTTGATAAGTACTCCCTGACCGCAAGTGAGTTATCCTAGCCCCTTATAAGTACTCCCTGACACCAAGTGAGTTACCCTAGTCCCATAGAATTACTCCCTGACCACAAGTGAGTTACCATAGCGTCTTTATAAGTACTCCCTGACCCCTAGTGAGTTATCCTAGGCCCTTTATGTGTACTCTCTGACCACAAGTGAGTTATCCTAACCCCTTTATATGTACTCCCAGACACCAAGTGAGTCATCCTATTCGCTTTATATGTACTCCCAGACCCCAAGTGAGTTACCCTCGCCCCTATATAAGTACTCCCTGACCCCAAGTGAGTTATCCTTGCCCCTTTATATGTACTCTCTGACAGCAAGTGAGTTACCCTAGTCCCTTAAAAGTACTCCCTGACCCCAAGTGAGTTACCCTTGCCCCTTGATAAGTTCTCCCTGACTGCAAGTGAGTTATCCTAGCCCCTTTATATGTACTCTCTGACAGCAAGTGAGTTACCCTAGTCCCATATAAGTACTCCCTGACTCCAAGTGAGTTACCCTAGTCCCTTATAAGTACTCCCTGACCCCAAGTGAGTTACCATAGCCCCTTGATAAGTTCTCCCTGACTGCAAGTGAGTTATCCTAGCCCCTTTTGTATTTACTCTCTGACCGCAAGTGAGTTACCCTAGTCCCATAAAGTACTCCCTGACCCCAAGTGAGTTACATTTCACCTTTATTATTACTCCCTGACACCATGTGAGTTATCCTAGCCCCTTTATATGTACTCTCTGACAGCAAGTGAGTTATTCTAGCCTCTTATAAGTACTCCCTGACACCAAGTGAGTTACCCTAGCCCCTTGATAAGTACTCTCTGACCGCAAGTAAGTTACCCTAGTCCCATAGTAGTACTCCCTGACCTCAAGTGAGTTATCGTGGCCCCTTTATAAGTACTTTCTGACAGCAAGTGAGTTACCCTAGTCCCATAGAAGTACCCCTTGACCCCAAGTGAATTACCATAGCCCCTTTATAAGTACTCCCAGACCCCAAATGAGTTACCCTAGTCCCTTATAAGTACTCCCTGACCCCAAGTGAGTTAACTTAGCCCCTTGATAAGTACTCCCTGAACGCAAGTGAGTTATCCTAGCCCCTTATAAGTACTCCCTGACCCCAAGTGAGTTACCCTAGTCCCTTATAAGTACTCCCTGACCCCAAGTGAGTTACCCTAGCCCCTTGATAAGTACTCCCTGACTGCAAGTGAGTTATCCTAGGCCCTTTATATGTACTCCCTGACACCAAGTGAGTTACCCTAGTCCCATAGAATTACTCCCTGACCACAAGTGAGTTACCATAGCCTCTTTATAAGTACTCCCTGACCCCAAGTGAGTTATCCTAGGCCCTTTATATGTACTCTCTCACCATAAATGAGTTATCCTAACCCCTTTATATGTACTCCCAGACACCAAGTGTGTCATCCTAGTCGCTTTATATGTACTCCCAGACCCCAGGTGAGTTACCCTAGTCCCTTATAAGTACTCCCTGATCCCAAGTGAGTTACCCTAGTTCTTTAGTGAGTACACCGTGGCCCCAAGTGTGTTACCCTGGTTCCATATAATTACTCACAGACACCAAGTGAGTTACCATATCACCTTTATAAGTACTCCCTGACCCCAAGTGAGTTATCCTAGCCCCTTTATATGTACTCTCTGACCGCAAGTGAGTTACCCTAGTCCCATAGTAGTACTCCCTGACCCCAAGTGAGTTATCCTAGCTCCTATATATGTACTCTCTGACCGCAAGTGAGTTACCCTAGTCCCATAGTAGTACTCCCTGACCCCAAGTGAGTTACCATATCCCCTTTATAAGTACTCCCTGACCCCAAGTGAGTTATCCTAGCCCCTTTATATGTACTCTCTGACAGCAAGTGAGTTACCCTAGTCCCATATAAGTACTCCCTCACCCCAAGTGAGTTATCCTAGCCCCTTTATATGTACTCTCTGACCGCAAGTAAGTTACCCTAGTCCCATAGTAGTACTCCCTGACCCCAAGTGAGTTAACCTAGCCCCTTGATAAGTACTCCCTGACCGCAAGTGAGTTATCCTAGCCCCTTATAAGTACTCCCTGACACCAAGTGAGTTACCCTAGTCCCATAGAATTACTCCCTGACCACAAGTGAGTTACCATAGCGTCTTTATAAGTACTCCCTGACCCCTAGTGAGTTATCCTAGGCCCTTTATGTGTACTCTCTGACCACAAGTGAGTTATCCTAACCCCTTTATATGTACTCCCAGACACCAAGTGAGTCATCCTATTCGCTTTATATGTACTCCCAGACCCCAAGTGAGTTATCCTTGCCCCTTTATATGTACTCTCTGACAGCAAGTGAGTTACCCTAGTCCCTTAAAAGTACTCCCTGACCCCAAGTGAGTTACCCTTGCCCCTTGATAAGTTCTCCCTGACTGCAAGTGAGTTATCCTAGCCCCTTTTGTATTTACTCTCTGACAGCTAGTGAGTTATCCTAGCCCCTTATAAGTACTCCCTGACACCAAGTGAGTTACCCTAGCCCCTTGATAAGTACTCCCTGACTGCAAGTGAGTTACCCTAGTCTCTTATAAGTACTCCCTGACCCCAAGTGAGTTACCCTAGCCCCTTGATAAGTACTCCCTGACTGCAAGTGAGTTATCCTAGCCCCTTATAAGTACTCCCTGACACCAAGTGAGGTACCCTAGTACCATAGAATTACTCCCTGACCACAAGTGAGTTACCATAGCCCCTTGATAAGTACTCCCTGACTGCAAGTGAGTTATCCTAGCCCCTTATAAGTACTCCCTGACCCCAAGTGAGTTATCCTAGGACCTTTATATGTACTCTCTCACCATAAGTGAGTTATCCTAACCCTTTTATATGTACTCCCAGACACCAAGTGAGTCATCCTAGTCGCTTTATATGTACTCCCAGACCCCAAGTGAGATACCCTAGTCCCTTATAAGTACTCCCTGATCCCAAGTGAGTTACCCTAGTTCTTTAATAAGTACACCTTGGCCCCAAGTGTGTTACCCTGGTCCCATATAATTACTCACAGACACCAAGTGAGTTTTCCTAGCCCCTTTTGTATTTACTCTCTGACCGCAAGTGAGTTACCCTAGTCCCATAAAGTACTCCCTGACCCCAAGTGAGTTACCATATCACCTTTATTAGTACTCCCTGACCCCATGAGAGTTATCCTAGCCCTTTATATGTACTCTCTGACCGCAAGTGAGTTAACCTAGCCCCTTTATATCTACTCCCAGACCCCAAGTGAGTTACCCTAGTGCCTTATAAGTACTCCCTGACCCCAAGTGAGTTGCCCTAGCCCCTAATAAGTACACCCTGACCCCATGTAAGTTACCCTGGTCCCATATAAGTACTCACAGACACCAAGTGATTTACCCTAGTCAAATATAAGTAGTCCTTGACCCAAAGTGAGTCACCCTAGCCCCTTTATAAGTACTCCCTGACTCCAAGTGAGTTACCCTAGTCCCATATAAATACTCCCAGACCCCAAGTGATTTACCCTAGCCCCCATATAAGTACTTCCTGACCCCAAGTGAGTTACCCTAGTCCCATAAAAGTGCTCCCTGACCCCTAGTGAGTTACCATATCACCTTTATAAGTACTCCCTGACCCCAAGTGAGTTACCCTAGTCCCATAGAAGTACTCTCTGACAGCAAGTGAGTTATACTAGCCCCTTTATATTTACTCCTAGACATCAAGTGTGTTACCCTGGTGCCTTATAAGTACTGCCTGACCCCAAGTGAGTTATCCTAGCCCCTTTATATGTACTCTCTGACAGCAAGTGAGTTACCCTAGTCCCATATAAGTACTCCCTGACCCCAAGTGAGTTACCATATCTCCTTTATAAGTACTCCCTGACCCAAAGTGAGTTATCCTAGCCCCTTTATATGTACTCTCTGACCGCAAGTAAGTTACCCTAGTCCCATAGTAGTACTCCCTGACCTCAAGTGAGTTATCGTGGCCCCTTTATAAGTACTCTCTGACCGCAAGTGAGTTACCCTAGTCCCATAGAAGTACCCCTTGACCCCAAGTGAATTACCATAGCCCCTTTATAAGTACTCCCTGACCCAAAGTGAGTTATCCTAGCCCCTTTATATGTACTCTCTGACCGCAAGTAAGTTATCCTAGTCCCATAGTAGTACTCCCTGACCTCAAGTGAGTTATCGTGGCCCCTTTATAAGTACTCTCTGACAGCAAGTGAGTTACCCTAGTCCCATAGAAGTACCCCTTGACCCCAAGTGAATTACCATAGCCTCTTTATAAGTACTCCCAGACCCCAAGTGAGTTACCCCAGTCCCTTATAAGTACTCCCTGACCCCAAGTGAGTTAACTTAGCCCCTTGATAAGTACTCCCTGACCGCAAGTGAGTTATCCTAGCCCCTTATAAGTACTCCCTGACACCAAGTGAGTTACCCTAGTCCCATAGAATTACTCCCTGACCACAAGTGAGTTACCATAGCCCCTTTATAAGTACTCCCTGACTCCAAGTGAGTTACCCTAGTCCCATATAAATACTCCCAGACCCCAAGTGATTTACCCTAGCCCCCATATAAGTACTTCCTGACCCCAAGTGAGTTACCCTAGTCCCATAAAAGTGCTCCCTGACCCCAAGTGAGTTACCATATCACCTTTATAAGTACTCCCTGACCCCTAGTGAGTTACCCTAGTCCCATAGAAGTACTCTCTGACAGCAAGTGAGTTATCCTAGCCCCTTTATATTTACTCCTAGACATCAAGTGTGTTACCCTGGTGCCTTATAAGTACTGCCTGACCCCAAGTGAGTTATCCTAGCCCCTTTATATGTACTCTCTGACAGCAAGTGAGATACCCTAGTCCCATATAAGTACTCCCTGACCCCAAGTGAGTTACCATATCTCCTTTATAAGTACTCCCTGACCCAAAGTGAGTTATCCTAGCCCCTTTATATGTTCTCTCTGACCGCAAGTAAGTTACCCTAGTCCCATAGTAGTACTCCCTGACCTCAAGTGAGTTATCGTGGCCCCTTTATAAGTACTCTCTGACAGCAAGTGAGTTACCCTAGTCCCATAGAAGTACCCCTTGACCCCAAGTGAATTACCATAGCCCCTTTATAAGTACTCCCAGACCCCAAGTGAGTTACCCTAGTCCCTTATAAGTACTCCCTGACCCCAAGTGAGTTAACTTAGCCCCTTGATAAGTACTCCCTGACCGCAAGTGAGTTATCCTAGCCCCTTATAAGTACTCCCTGACCCCAAGTGAGTTACCCTAGCCCCTTATAAGTACTCCCTGACCCAAAGTGAGTTACCCTAGCCCCTTGATAAGTACTCCCTGACTGCAAGTGAGTTATCCTAGGCCCTTTATATGTACTCCCTGACACCAAGTGAGTTACCCTAGTCCCATAGAATTACTCCCTGACCACAAGTGAGTTACCATAGCCTCTTTATAAGTACTCCCTGACCCCAAGTGAGTTATCCTAGGCCCTTTATATGTACTCTCTCACCATAAGTGAGTTATCCTAACCCCTTTATATGTACTCCCAGACACCAAGTGTGTCATCCTAGTCGCTTTATATGTACTCCCAGACCCCAAGTGAGTTACCCTAGTCCCTTATAAGTACTCCCTGATCCCAAGTGAGTTACCCTAGTTGTTTAATGAGTACACCCTGGCCCCAAGTGTGTTACCCTGGTTCCATATAATTACTCACAGACACCAAGTGAGTTACCATATCACCTTTATAAGTACTCCCTGACCCCAAGTGAGTTATCCTAGCCCCTTTATATGTACTCTCTGACCGCAAGTGAGTTACCCTAGTCCCATAGTAGTACTCCCTGACCCCAAGTGAGTTACCATAGCCCCTTTATAAGTACTCCCTGACCCCAAGTGAGTTATCCTAGCCCCTTTATATGTACTCTCTGACAGCAAGTGAGTTACCCTAGTCCCATATAAGTACTCCCTCACCCCAAGTGAGTTATCCTAGCACCTTTATACGTACTCTCTGACCGCAAGTAAGTTACCCTAGTCCCATAGTAGTACTCCCTGACCCCAAGTGAGTTAACCTAGCCCCTCGATAAGTACTCCCTGACCGCAAGTGTGTTATCCTAGCCCCTTATAAGTACTCCCTGACCCCAAGTGAGTTATCCTAGGCCCTTTATATGTACTCTCTCACCATAAGTGAGTTATCCTAACCCCTTTATATGTACTCCCAGGCACCAATTGAGTTATCCTAGTCGCTTTGTATGTACTCCCAGACCCCAAGTGAGTTACCCTAGTCCCTTATAAGAACTCCCTGATCCCAAGTGAGTTACCCTAGTTCTTTAATAAGTACACCCTGGCCCCAAGTGTGTTACCCTGGTCCCATATAATTACTCACAGACACCAAGTGAGTTACCATATCACCTTTAAAAGTACTCCCTGACCCCAAGTGAGTTATCCTAGCCCCTTTATATGTACTCTCTGACAGCAAGTGAGTTACCCTAGTCCCATAGAAGTACCCCTTGACCCCAAGTGAATTACCATAGCCCCTTTATAAGTACTCCCAGACACCAAGTGAGTTACCCTAGTCCCTTATAAGTAATCCCTGACCCCAAGTGAGTTAACTTAGCCCCTTGATAAGTACTCCCTGACCGCAAGTGAGTTATCCTAGCCCCTTATAAGTACTCCCTGACCCCAAGTGAGTTACCCTAGTCCCTTATAAGTACTCCCTGACCCAAAGTGAGTTACCCTAGCCCCTTGATAAGTACTCCCTGACCCCAAGTGAGTTACCATAGCCCCTTTATAAGTACTCCCTGACCCCAAGTGAGTTATCCTAGCCCCTTTATATGTACTCTCTGACAGCAAGTGAGTTACCCTAGTCCCATATAAGTACTCCCTCACCCCAAGTGAGTTATCCTAGCACCTTTATACGTACTCTCTGACCGCAAGTAAGTTACCCTAGTCCCATAGTAGTACTCCCTGACCCCAAGTGAGTTAACCTAGCCCCTTGATAAGTACTCCCTGACCGCAAGTGTGTTATCCTAGCCCCTTATAAGTACTCCCTGACCCCAAGTGAGTTATCCTAGGCCCTTTATATGTACTCTCTCACCATAAGTGAGTTATCCTAACCCCTTTATATGTACTCCCAGACACCAATTGAGTCATCCTAGTCGCTTTGTATGTACTCCCAGACCCCAAGTGAGTTACCCAAGTCCCTTATAAGAACTCCCTGATCCCAAGTGAGTTACCCTAGTTCTTTAATAAGTACACCCTGGCCCCAAGTGTGTTACCCTGGTCCCATATAATTACTCACAGACACCAAGTGAGTTACCATATCACCTTTATAAGTACTCCCTGACCCCAAGTGAGTTATCCTAGCCCCTTTATATGTACTCTCTGACCGCAAGTGAGTTACCCTAGTCCCATAGTAGTACTCCCTGACCCCAAGTGAGTTACCATATCCCCTTTATAAGTACTCCCTGACCCCAAGTGAGTTATCCTAGCCCCTTTATATGTACTCTCTGACAGCAAGTGAGTTACCCTAGTCCCATATAAGTACTCCCTCACCCCAAGTGAGTTATCCTAGCCCCTTTATATGTACTCTCTGACCGCAAGTAAGTTACCCTAGTCCCATAGTAGTACTCCCTGACCCCAAGTGAGTTAACCTAGCCCCTTGATAAGTACTCCATGACCGCAAGTGAGTTTTCCTAGCCCCTTATAAGTACTGCCTGACACCAAGTGAGTTACCCTAGTCCCATAGAATTACTCCCTGACCACAAGTGAGTTACCATAGCGTCTTTATAAGTACTCCCTGACCCCTAGTGAGTTATCCTAGGCCCTTTATGTGTACTCTCTGACCACAAGTGAGTTATCCTAACCCCTTTATATGTACTCCCAGACACCAAGTGAGTCATCCTATTCGCTTTATATGTACTCCCAGACCCCAAGTGAGTTACCCTCGCCCCTATATAAGTACTCCCTGACCCCAAGTGAGTTATCCTTGCCCCTTTATATGTACTCTCTGACAGCAAGTGAGTTACCCTAGTCCCATATAAGTACTCCCTGACTCCAAGTGAGTTACCCTAGTCCCTTAAAAGTACTCCCTGACCCCAAGTGAGTTACCCTTGCCCCTTGATAAGTTCTCCCTGACTGCAAGTGAGTTATCCTAGCCCCTTTTGTATTTACTCTCTGACCGCAAGTGAGTTACCCTAGTCCCATAAAGTACTCCCTGACCCCAAGTGAGTTACCATATCACCTTTATTAGTACTCCCTGACCCCATGTGAGTTATCCTAGCCCCTTTATATGTACTCTCTGACAGCAAGTGAGTTATCCTAGCCCCTTATAAGTACTCCCTGACACCAAGTGAGTTACCCTAGCCCCTTGATAAGTACTCCCTGACTGCAAGTGAGTTACCCTAGTCTCTTATAAGTACTCCCTGACCCCAAGTGAGTTACCCTAGCCCCTTGATAAGTACTCCCTGACTGCAAGTGAGTTATCCTAGCCCTTTATTAGTACTCCCTGACACCAAGTGAGTTACCCTAGCCCCTTGATAAGTACTCCCTGACTGCAAGTGAGTTATCCTAGCCCCTTATAAGTACTCCCTGACCCCAAGTGAGTTATCCTAGGACCTTTATATGTACTCTCTCACCATAAGTGAGTTATCCTAACCCTTTTATATGTACTCCCAGACACCAAGTGAGTCATCCTAGTCGCTTTATATGTACTCCCAGACCCCAAGTGAGTTACCCTAGTCCCTTATAAGTACTCCCTGATCCCAAGTGAGTTACCCTAGTTCTTTAATAAGTACACCCTGGCCCCAAGTGTGTTACCCTGGTCCCATATAATTACTCACAGACACCAAGTGAGTTATCCTAGCCCCTTTTGTATTTACTCTCTGACCGCAAATGAGTTACCCTAGTCCCATAAAGTACTCCCTGACCCCAACTGAGTTACCATATCACCTTTATTAGTACTCCCTGACCCCAAGTGAGTTACCCTAGTCCCTTATAAGTACTCCCTGACACCAAGTGAGTTACCCTAGTCCCATAGAATTACTCCCTGACCACAAGTGAGTTACCATAGCCCCTTTATAAGTACTCCCTGACTCCAAGTGAGTTACCCTAGTCCCATATAAATACTCCCAGACCCCAAGTGATTTACCCTAGCCCCCATATAAGTACTTCCTGACCCCAAGTGAGTTACCCTAGTCCCATAAAAGTGCTCCCTAACCCCAAGTGAGTTACCATATCACCTTTATAAGTACTCCCTGACCCCTAGTGAGTTACCCTAGTCCCATAGAAGTACTCTCTGACAGCAAGTGAGTTATCCTAGCCCCTTTATATTTACTCCTAGACATCAAGTGTGTTACCCTGGTGCCTTATAAGTACTGCCTGACCCCAAGGGAGTTATCCTAGCCCCTTTATATGTACTCTCTGACAGCAAGTGAGATACCCTAGCCCCATATAAGTACTCCCTGACCCCAAGTGAGTTACCATATCTCCTTTATAAGTACTCCCTGACCCAAAGTGAGTTATCCTAGCCCCTTTATATGTACTCTCTGACCGCAAGAAAGTTACCCTAGTCCCATAGTAGTACTCCCTGACCTCAAGTGAATTATCGTGGCCCCTTTATAAGTACACTCTGACAGCAAGTGAGTTACCCTAGTCCCATAGAAGTACCCCTTGACCCCAAGTGAATTACCATAGCCCCTTTATAAGTACTCCCAGACCCCAAGTGAGTTACCCTAGTCCCTTATAAGTACTCCCTGACCCCAAGTGAGTTAACTTAGCCCCTTGATAAGTACTCCCTGACTGCAAGTGAGTTATCCTAGGCCCTTTATATGTACTCCCTGACACCAAGTGAGTTACCCTAGTCCCATAGAATTACTCCCTGACCACAAGTGAGTTACCATAGCCTCTTTATAAGTACTCCCTGACCCCAAGTGAGTTATCCTAGGCCCTTTATATGTACTCTCTCACCATAAGTGAGTTATCGTAAACCCTTTATATGTACTCCCAGACACCAAGTGTGTCATCCTAGTCGCTTTATATGTACTCCCATACCCCAAGTGAGTTACCCTAGTCCCTTATAAGTACTCCCTGATCCCAAGTGAGTTACCCTAGTTCTTTAATAAGTACACCCTGGCCCCAAGTGTGTTACCCTGGTCCCATATAATTACTCACAGACACCAAGTGAGTTACCATATCACCTTTATAAGTACTCCCTGACCCCAAGTGAGTTATCCTAGCCCCTTTATATGTACTCTCTGACCGCAAGTGAGTTACCCTAGTCCCATAGTAGTACTCCCTGACCTCAAGTGAGTTATCGTGGCCCCTTTATAAGTACTCTCTGACAGCAAGTGAGTTACCCTAGTCCCATAGAAGTACCCCTTGACCCCAAGTGAATTACCATAGCCCCTTTATAAGTACTCCCAGACCCCAAGTGAGTTACCCTAGTCCCTTATAAGTACTCCCTGACCCCAAGTGAGTTAACTTAGCCCCTTGATAAGTACTCCCTGACCGCAAGTGAGTTATCCTAGCCCCTTATAAGTACTCCCTGACCCCAAGTGAGTTACCCTAGTCCCTTATAAGTACTCCCTGACCCATAGTGAGTTACCCTAGCCCCTTGATAAGTACTCCCTGACTGCAAGTGAGTTATCCTAGGCCCTTTATATGTACTCCCTGACACCAAGTGAGTTACCCTAGTCCCATAGAATTACTCCCTGACCACAAGTGAGTTACCATAGCCTCTTTATAAGTACTCCCTGACCCCAAGTGAGTTATCCTAGGCCCTTTATATGTACTCTCTCACCATAAGTGAGTTATCCTAACCCCTTTATATGTACTCCCAGACACCAAGTGTGTCATCCTAGTCGCTTTATATGTACTCCCAGACCCCAAGTGAGTTACCCTAGTCCCTTATAAGTACTCCCTGATCCCAAGTGAGTTACCCTAGTTCTTTAATGAGTACACCCTGGCCCCAAGTGTGTTACCCTGGTTCCAAATAATTACTCACAGACACCAAGTGAGTTACCATATCACCTTTATAAGTACTCCCTGACCCCAAGTGAGTTATCCTAGCCCCTTTATATGTACTCTCTGACCGCAAGTGAGTTACCCTAGTCCCATAGTAGTACTCCCTGACCCCAAGTGAGTTACCATAGCCCCTTTATAAGTACTCCCTGACCCCAAGTGAGTTATCCTAGCCCCTTTATATGTACTCTCTGACAGCAAGTGAGTTACCCTAGTCCCATATAAGTACTCCCTCACCCCAAGTGAGTTATCCTAGCACCTTTATACGTACTCTCGGACCGCAAGTAAGTTATCCTAGTCCCATAGTAGTACTCCCTGACCCCAAGTGAGTTAACCTAGCCCCTTGATAAGTACTCCCTGACCGCAAGTGTGTTATCCTAGCCCCTTATAAGTACTCCCTGACCCCAAGTGAGTTATCCTAGGCCCTTTATATGTACTCTCTCACCATAAGTGAGTTATCCTAACCCCTTTATGTGTACTCCCAGACACCAATTGAGTCATCCTAGTCGCTTTGTATGTACTCCCAGACCCCAAGTGAGTTACCCTAGTCCCATATAAATACTCCCAGACCCCAAGTGATTTACCCTAGCCCCCATATAAGTACTTCCTGACCCCAAGTGAGTTACCCTAGTCCCATAAAAGTGCTCCCTGACCCCTAGTGAGTTACCATATCACCTTTATAAGTACTCCCTGACCCCAAGTGAGTTACCCTAGTCCCATAGAAGTACTCTCTGACAGCAAGTGAGTTATACTAGCCCCTTTATATTTACTCCTAGACATCAAGTGTGTTACCCTGGTGCCTTATAAGTACTGCCTGACCCCAAGTGAGTTATCCTAGCCCCTTTATATGTACTCTCTGACAGCAAGTGAGTTACCCTAGTCCCATATAAGTACTCCCTGACCCCAAGTGAGTTACCATATCTCCTTTATAAGTACTCCCTGACCCAAAGTGAGTTATCCTAGCCCCTTTATATGTACTCTCTGACCGCAAGTAAGTTACCCTAGTCCCATAGTAGTACTCCCTGACCTCAAGTGAGTTATCGTGGCCCCTTTATAAGTACTCTCTGACCGCAAGTGAGTTACCCTAGTCCCATAGAAGTACCCCTTGACCCCAAGTGAATTACCATAGCCCCTTTATAAGTACTCCCTGACCCAAAGTGAGTTATCCTAGCCCCTTTATATGTACTCTCTGACCGCAAGTAAGTTATCCTAGTCCCATAGTAGTACTCCCTGACCTCAAGTGAGTTATCGTGGCCCCTTTATAAGTACTCTCTGACAGCAAGTGAGTTACCCTAGTCCCATAGAAGTACCCCTTGACCCCAAGTGAATTACCATAGCCTCTTTATAAGTACTCCCAGACCCCAAGTGAGTTACCCCAGTCCCTTATAAGTACTCCCTGACCCCAAGTGAGTTAACTTAGCCCCTTGATAAGTACTCCCTGACCGCAAGTGAGTTATCCTAGCCCCTTATAAGTACTCCCTGACACCAAGTGAGTTACCCTAGTCCCATAGAATTACTCCCTGACCACAAGTGAGTTACCATAGCCCCTTTATAAGTACTCCCTGACTCCAAGTGAGTTACCCTAGTCCCATATAAATACTCCCAGACCCCAAGTGATTTACCCTAGCCCCCATATAAGTACTTCCTGACCCCAAGTGAGTTACCCTAGTCCCATAAAAGTGCTCCCTGACCCCAAGTGAGTTACCATATCACCTTTATAAGTACTCCCTGACCCCTAGTGAGTTACCCTAGTCCCATAGAAGTACTCTCTGACAGCAAGTGAGTTATCCTAGCCCCTTTATATTTACTCCTAGACATCAAGTGTGTTACCCTGGTGCCTTATAAGTACTGCCTGACCCCAAGTGAGTTATCCTAGCCCCTTTATATGTACTCTCTGACAGCAAGTGAGATACCCTAGTCCCATATAAGTACTCCCTGACCCCAAGTGAGTTACCATATCTCCTTTATAAGTACTCCCTGACCCAAAGTGAGTTATCCTAGCCCCTTTATATGTTCTCTCTGACCGCAAGTAAGTTACCCTAGTCCCATAGTAGTACTCCCTGACCTCAAGTGAGTTATCGTGGCCCCTTTATAAGTACTCTCTGACAGCAAGTGAGTTACCCTAGTCCCATAGAAGTACCCCTTGACCCCAAGTGAATTACCATAGCCCCTTTATAAGTACTCCCAGACCCCAAGTGAGTTACCCTAGTCCCTTATAAGTACTCCCTGACCCCAAGTGAGTTAACTTAGCCCCTTGATAAGTACTCCCTGACCGCAAGTGAGTTATCCTAGCCCCTTATAAGTACTCCCTGACCCCAAGTGAGTTACCCTAGCCCCTTATAAGTACTCCCTGACCCAAAGTGAGTTACCCTAGCCCCTTGATAAGTACTCCCTGACTGCAAGTGAGTTATCCTAGGCCCTTTATATGTACTCCCTGACACCAAGTGAGTTACCCTAGTCCCATAGAATTACTCCCTGACCACAAGTGAGTTACCATAGCCTCTTTATAAGTACTCCCTGACCCCAAGTGAGTTATCCTAGGCCCTTTATATGTACTCTCTCACCATAAGTGAGTTATCCTAACCCCTTTATATGTACTCCCAGACACCAAGTGTGTCATCCTAGTCGCTTTATATGTACTCCCAGACCCCAAGTGAGTTACCCTAGTCCCTTATAAGTACTCCCTGATCCCAAGTGAGTTACCCTAGTTCTTTAATGAGTACACCCTGGCCCCAAGTGTGTTACCCTGGTTCCATATAATTACTCACAGACACCAAGTGAGTTACCATATCACCTTTATAAGTACTCCCTGACCCCAAGTGAGTTATCCTAGCCCCTTTATATGTACTCTCTGACCGCAAGTGAGTTACCCTAGTCCCATAGTAGTACTCCCTGACCCCAAGTGAGTTACCATAGCCCCTTTATAAGTACTCCCTGACCCCAAGTGAGTTATCCTAGCCCCTTTATATGTACTCTCTGACAGCAAGTGAGTTACCCTAGTCCCATATAAGTACTCCCTCACCCCAAGTGAGTTATCCTAGCACCTTTATACGTACTCTCTGACCGCAAGTAAGTTACCCTAGTCCCATAGTAGTACTCCCTGACCCCAAGTGAGTTAACCTAGCCCCTCGATAAGTACTCCCTGACCGCAAGTGTGTTATCCTAGCCCCTTATAAGTACTCCCTGACCCCAAGTGAGTTATCCTAGGCCCTTTATATGTACTCTCTCACCATAAGTGAGTTATCCTAACCCCTTTATATGTACTCCCAGGCACCAATTGAGTTATCCTAGTCGCTTTGTATGTACTCCCAGACCCCAAGTGAGTTACCCTAGTCCCTTATAAGAACTCCCTGATCCCAAGTGAGTTACCCTAGTTCTTTAATAAGTACACCCTGGCCCCAAGTGTGTTACCCTGGTCCCATATAATTACTCACAGACACCAAGTGAGTTACCATATCACCTTTAAAAGTACTCCCTGACCCCAAGTGAGTTATCCTAGCCCCTTTATATGTACTCTCTGACCGCAAGTGAGTTACCCTAGTCCCATAGTAGTACTCCCTGACCTCAAGTGAGTTATCGTGGCCCCTTTATAAGTACTCTCTGACAGCAAGTGAGTTACCCTAGTCCCATAGAAGTACTCCCTGACCCAAAGTGAGTTACCCTAGCCCCTTGATAAGTACTCCCTGACCCCAAGTGAGTTACCATAGCCCCTTTATAAGTACTCCCTGACCCCAAGTGAGTTATCCTAGCCCCTTTATATGTACTCTCTGACAGCAAGTGAGTTACCCTAGTCCCATATAAGTACTCCCTCACCCCAAGTGAGTTATCCTAGCACCTTTATACGTACTCTCTGACCGCAAGTAAGTTACCCTAGTCCCATAGTAGTACTCCCTGACCCCAAGTGAGTTAACCTAGCCCCTTGATAAGTACTCCCTGACCGCAAGTGTGATATCCTAGCCCCTTATAAGTACTCCCTGACCCCAAGTGAGTTATCCTAGGCCCTTTATATGTACTCTCTCACCATAAGTGAGTTATCCTAACCCCTTTATATGTACTCCCAGACACCAATTGAGTCATCCTAGTCGCTTTGTATGTACTCCCAGACCCCAAGTGAGTTACCCTAGTCCCTTATAAGAACTCCCTGATCCCAAGTGAGTTACCCTAGTTCTTTAATAAGTACACCCTGGCCCCAAGTGTGTTACCCTGGTCCCATATAATTACTCACAGACACCAAGTGAGTTACCATATCACCTTTATAAGTACTCCCTGACCCCAAGTGAGTTATCCTAGCCCCTTTATATGTACTCTCTGACCGCAAGTGAGTTACCCTAGTCCCATAGTAGTACTCCCTGACCCCAAGTGAGTTACCATATCCCCTTTATAAGTACTCCCTGACCCCAAGTGAGTTATCCTAGCCCCTTTATATGTACTCTCTGACAGCAAGTGAGTTACCCTAGTCCCATATAAGTACTCCCTCACCCCAAGTGAGTTATCCTAGCCCCTTTATATGTACTCTCTGACCGCAAGTAAGTTACCCTAGTCCCATAGTAGTACTCCCTGACCCCAAGTGAGTTAACCTAGCCCCTTGATAAGTACTCCATGACCGCAAGTGAGTTTTCCTAGCCCCTTATAAGTACTGCCTGACACCAAGTGAGTTACCCTAGTCCCATAGAATTACTCCCTGACCACAAGTGAGTTACCATAGCGTCTTTATAAGTACTCCCTGACCCCTAGTGAGTTATCCTAGGCCCTTTATGTGTACTCTCTGACCACAAGTGAGTTATCCTAACCCCTTTATATGTACTCCCAGACACCAAGTGAGTCATCCTATTCGCTTTATATGTACTCCCAGACCCCAAGTGAGTTACCCTCGCCCCTATATAAGTACTCCCTGACCCCAAGTGAGTTATCCTTGCCCCTTTATATGTACTCTCTGACAGCAAGTGAGTTACCCTAGTCCCATATAAGTACTCCCTGATTCCAAGTGAGTTACCCTAGTCCCTTAAAAGTACTCCCTGACCCCAAGTGAGTTACCCTTGCCCCTTGATAAGTTCTCCCTGACTGCAAGTGAGTTATCCTAGCCCCTTTTGTATTTACTCTCTGACCGCAAGTGAGTTACCCTAGTCCCATAAAGTACTCCCTGACCCCAAGTGAGTTACCATATCACCTTTATTAGTACTCCCTGACCCCATGTGAGTTATCCTAGCCCCTTTATATGTACTCTCTGACAGCAAGTGAGTTATCCTAGCCCCTTATAAGTACTCCCTGACACCAAGTGAGTTACCCTAGCCCCTTGATAAGTACTCCCTGACTGCAAGTGAGTTACCCTAGTCTCTTATAAGTACTCCCTGACCCCAAGTGAGTTACCCTAGCCCCTTGATAAGTACTCCCTGACTGCAAGTGAGTTATCCTAGCCCTTTATTAGTACTCCCTGACACCAAGTGAGTTACCCTAGCCCCTTGATAAGTACTCCCTGACTGCAAGTGAGTTATCCTAGCCCCTTATAAGTACTCCCTGACCCCAAGTGAGTTATCCTAGGACCTTTATATGTACTCTCTCACCATAAGTGAGTTATCCTAACCCTTTTATATGTACTCCCAGACACCAAGTGAGTCATCCTAGTCGCTTTATATGTACTCCCAGACCCCAAGTGAGTTACCCTAGTCCCTTATAAGTACTCCCTGATCCCAAGTGAGTTACCCTAGTTCTTTAATAAGTACACCCTGGCCCCAAGTGTGTTACCCTGGTCCCATATAATTACTCACAGACACCAAGTGAGTTATCCTAGCCCCTTTTGTATTTACTCTCTGACCGCAAATGAGTTACCCTAGTCCCATAAAGTACTCCCTGACCCCAACTGAGTTACCATATCACCTTTATTAGTACTCCCTGACCCCAAGTGAGTTACCCTAGTCCCTTATAAGTACTCCCTGACACCAAGTGAGTTACCCTAGTCCCATAGAATTACTCCCTGACCACAAGTGAGTTACCATAGCCCCTTTATAAGTACTCCCTGACTCCAAGTGAGTTACCCTAGTCCCATATAAATACTCCCAGACCCCAAGTGATTTACCCTAGCCCCCATATAAGTACTTCCTGACCCCAAGTGAGTTACCCTAGTCCCATAAAAGTGCTCCCTAACCCCAAGTGAGTTACCATATCACCTTTATAAGTACTCCCTGACCCCTAGTGAGTTACCCTAGTCCCATAGAAGTACTCTCTGACAGCAAGTGAGTTATCCTAGCCCCTTTATATTTACTCCTAGACATCAAGTGTGTTACCCTGGTGCCTTATAAGTACTGCCTGACCCCAAGGGAGTTATCCTAGCCCCTTTATATGTACTCTCTGACAGCAAGTGAGATACCCTAGCCCCATATAAGTACTCCCTGACCCCAAGTGAGTTACCATATCTCCTTTATAAGTACTCCCTGACCCAAAGTGAGTTATCCTAGCCCCTTTATATGTACTCTCTGACCGCAAGAAAGTTACCCTAGTCCCATAGTAGTACTCCCTGACCTCAAGTGAATTATCGTGGCCCCTTTATAAGTACACTCTGACAGCAAGTGAGTTACCCTAGTCCCATAGAAGTACCCCTTGACCCCAAGTGAATTACCATAGCCCCTTTATAAGTACTCCCAGACCCCAAGTGAGTTACCCTAGTCCCTTATAAGTACTCCCTGACCCCAAGTGAGTTAACTTAGCCCCTTGATAAGTACTCCCTGACTGCAAGTGAGTTATCCTAGGCCCTTTATATGTACTCCCTGACACCAAGTGAGTTACCCTAGTCCCATAGAATTACTCCCTGACCACAAGTGAGTTACCATAGCCTCTTTATAAGTACTCCCTGACCCCAAGTGAGTTATCCTAGGCCCTTTATATGTACTCTCTCACCATAAGTGAGTTATCGTAAACCCTTTATATGTACTCCCAGACACCAAGTGTGTCATCCTAGTCGCTTTATATGTACTCCCATACCCCAAGTGAGTTACCCTAGTCCCTTATAAGTACTCCCTGATCCCAAGTGAGTTACCCTAGTTCTTTAATAAGTACACCCTGGCCCCAAGTGTGTTACCCTGGTCCCATATAATTACTCACAGACACCAAGTGAGTTACCATATCACCTTTATAAGTACTCCCTGACCCCAAGTGAGTTATCCTAGCCCCTTTATATGTACTCTCTGACCGCAAGTGAGTTACCCTAGTCCCATAGTAGTACTCCCTGACCTCAAGTGAGTTATCGTGGCCCCTTTATAAGTACTCTCTGACAGCAAGTGAGTTACCCTAGTCCCATAGAAGTACCCCTTGACCCCAAGTGAATTACCATAGCCCCTTTATAAGTACTCCCAGACCCCAAGTGAGTTACCCTAGTCCCTTATAAGTACTCCCTGACCCCAAGTGAGTTAACTTAGCCCCTTGATAAGTACTCCCTGACCGCAAGTGAGTTATCCTAGCCCCTTATAAGTACTCCCTGACCCCAAGTGAGTTACCCTAGTCCCTTATAAGTACTCCCTGACCCATAGTGAGTTACCCTAGCCCCTTGATAAGTACTCCCTGACTGCAAGTGAGTTATCCTAGGCCCTTTATATGTACTCCCTGACACCAAGTGAGTTACCCTAGTCCCATAGAATTACTCCCTGACCACAAGTGAGTTACCATAGCCTCTTTATAAGTACTCCCTGACCCCAAGTGAGTTATCCTAGGCCCTTTATATGTACTCTCTCACCATAAGTGAGTTATCCTAACCCCTTTATATGTACTCCCAGACACCAAGTGTGTCATCCTAGTCGCTTTATATGTACTCCCAGACCCCAAGTGAGTTACCCTAGTCCCTTATAAGTACTCCCTGATCCCAAGTGAGTTACCCTAGTTCTTTAATGAGTACACCCTGGCCCCAAGTGTGTTACCCTGGTTCCAAATAATTACTCACAGACACCAAGTGAGTTACCATATCACCTTTATAAGTACTCCCTGACCCCAAGTGAGTTATCCTAGCCCCTTTATATGTACTCTCTGACCGCAAGTGAGTTACCCTAGTCCCATAGTAGTACTCCCTGACCCCAAGTGAGTTACCATAGCCCCTTTATAAGTACTCCCTGACCCCAAGTGAGTTATCCTAGCCCCTTTATATGTACTCTCTGACAGCAAGTGAGTTACCCTAGTCCCATATAAGTACTCCCTCACCCCAAGTGAGTTATCCTAGCACCTTTATACGTACTCTCGGACCGCAAGTAAGTTATCCTAGTCCCATAGTAGTACTCCCTGACCCCAAGTGAGTTAACCTAGCCCCTTGATAAGTACTCCCTGACCGCAAGTGTGTTATCCTAGCCCCTTATAAGTACTCCCTGACCCCAAGTGAGTTATCCTAGGCCCTTTATATGTACTCTCTCACCATAAGTGAGTTATCCTAACCCCTTTATGTGTACTCCCAGACACCAATTGAGTCATCCTAGTCGCTTTGTATGTACTCCCAGACCCCAAGTGAGTTACCCTAGTCCCTTATAAGAACTCCCTGATCCCAAGTGAGTTACCCTAGATCTTTAATAAGTACACCCTGGCCCCAAGTGTGTTACCCTGGTCCCATATAATTACTCACAGACACCAAGTGAGTTACCATATCACCTTTATAAGTACTCCCTGACCCCAAGTGAGTTATCCTAGCCCCTTTATATGTACTCTCTGACCGCAAGTGAGTTACCCTAGTCCCATAGTAGTACTCCCTGACCCCAAGTGAGTTACCCTAGTCCCTTATAAGTACTCCCTGACCCAAAGTGAGTTACCCTAGCCCCTTGATAAGTACTCCCTGACTGCAAGTGAGTTATCCTAGGCCCTTTATATGTACTCCCTGACACCAAGTGAGTTACCCTAGTCCCATAGAATTACTCCCTGACCACAAGTGAGTTACCATAGCCTCTTTATAAGTACTCCCTGACCCCAAGTGAGTTATCCTAGGCCCTTTATATGTACTCTCTCACCATAAGTGAGTTATCCTAACCCCTTTATATGTACTCCCAGACACCAAGTGTGTCATCCTAGTCGCTTTATATGTACTCCCAGACCCCAAGTGAGTTACCCTAGTCCCTTATAAGTACTCCCTGATCCCAAGTGAGTTACCCTAGTTCTTTAATGAGTACACCCTGGCCCCAAGTGTGTTACCCTGGTTCCAAATAATTACTCACAGACACCAAGTGAGTTACCATATCACCTTTATAAGTACTCCCTGACCCCAAGTGAGTTATCCTAGCCCCTTTATATGTACTCTCTGACCGCAAGTGAGTTACCCTAGTCCCATAGTAGTACTCCCTGACCCCAAGTGAGTTACCATAGCCCCTTTATAAGTACTCCCTGACCCCAAGTGAGTTATCCTAGCCCCTTTATATGTACTCTCTGACAGCAAGTGAGTTACCCTAGTCCCATATAAGTACTCCCTCACCCCAAGTGAGTTATCCTAGCACCTTTATACGTACTCTCTGACCGCAAGTAAGTTACCCTAGTCCCATAGTAGTACTCCCTGACCCCAAGTGAGTTAACCTAGCCCCTTGATAAGTACTCCCTGACCGCAAGTGTGTTATCCTAGCCCCTTATAAGTACTCCCTGACCCCAAGTGAGTTATCCTAGGCCCTTTATATGTACTCTCTCACCATAAGTGAGTTATCCTAACCCCTTTATGTGTACTCCCAGACACCAATTGAGTCATCCTAGTCGCTTTGTATGTACTCCCAGACCCCAAGTGAGTTACCCTAGTCCCTTATAAGAACTCCCTGATCCCAAGTGAGTTACCCTAGTTCTTTAATAAGTACACCCTGGCCCCAAGTGTGTTACCCTGGTCCCATATAATTACTCACAGACACCAAGTGAGTTACCATATCACCTTTATAAGTACTCCCTGACCCCAAGTGAGTTATCCTAGCCCCTTTATATGTACTCTCTGACCGCAAGTGAGTTACCCTAGTCCCATAGTAGTACTCCCTGACCCCAAGTGAGTTACCATATCCCCTTTATAAGTACTCCCTGACCCCAAGTGAGTTATCCTAGCCCCTTTATATGTACTCTCTGACAGCAAGTGAGTTACCCTAGTCCCATATAAGTACTCCCTCACCCCAAGTGAGTTATCCTAGCCCCTTTATATGTACTCTCTGACCGCAAGTAAGTTACCCTAGTCCCATAGTAGTACTCCCTGACCCCAAGTGAGTTAACCTAGCCCCTTGATAAGTACTCCATGACCGCAAGTGAGTTATCCTAGCCCCTTATAAGTACTCCCTGACACCAAGTGAGTTACCCTAGTCCCATAGAATTACTCCCTGACCACAAGTGAGTTACCATAGCGTCTTTATAAGTACTCCCTGACCCCTAGTGAGTTATCCTAGGCCCTTTATGTGTACTCTCTGACCACAAGTGAGTTATCCTAACCCCTTTATATGTACTCCCAGACACCAAGTGAGTCATCCTATTCGCTTTATATGTACTCCCAGACCCCAAGTGAGTTACCCTCGCCCCTATATAAGTACTCCCTGACCCCAAGTGAGTTATCCTTGCCCCTTTATATGTACTCTCTGACAGCAAGTGAGTTACCCTAGTCCCATATAAGTACTCCCTGACTCCAAGTGAGTTACCCTAGTCCCTTAAAAGTACTCCCTGACCCCAAGTGAGTTACCCTTGCCCCTTGATAAGTTCTCCCTGACTGCAAGTGAGTTATCCTAGCCCCTTTTGTATTTACTCTCTGACCGCAAGTGAGTTACCCTAGTCCCATAAAGTACTCCCTGACCCCAAGTGAGTTACCATATCACCTTTATTAGTACTCCCTGACCCCATGTGAGTTATCCTAGCCCCTTTATATGTACTCTCTGACAGCAAGTGAGTTATCCTAGCCCCTTATAAGTACTCCCTGACACCAAGTGAGTTACCCTAGCCCCTTGATAAGTACTCCCTGACTGCAAGTGAGTTACCCTAGTCTCTTATAAGTACTCCCTGACCCCAAGTGAGTTACCCTAGGCCCTTGATAAGTACTCCCTGACTGCAAGTGAGTTATCCTAGCCCTTTATTAGTACTCCCTGACACCAAGTGAGTTACCCTAGCCCCTTGATAAGTACTCCCTGACTGCAAGTGAGTTATCCTAGCCCCTTATAAGTACTCCCTGACCCCAAGTGAGTTATCCTAGGACCTTTATATGTACTCTCTCACCATAAGTGAGTTATCCTAACCCTTTTATATGTACTCCCAGACACCAAGTGAGTCATCCTAGTCGCTTTATATGTACTCCCAGACCACAAGTGAGTTACCCTAGTCCCTTATAAGTACTCCCTGATCCCAAGTGAGTTACCCTAGTTCTTTAATAAGTACACCCTGGCCCCAAGTGTGTTACCCTGGTCCCATATAATTACTCACAGACACCAAGTGAGTTATCCTAGCCCCTTTTGTATTTACTCTCTGACCGCAAATGAGTTACCCTAGTCCCATAAAGTACTCCCTGACCCCAACTGAGTTACCATATCACCTTTATTAGTACTCCCTGACCCCAAGTGAGTTACCCTAGTCCCTTATAAGTACTCCCTGACACCAAGTGAGTTACCCTAGTCCCATAGAATTACTCCCTGACCACAAGTGAGTTACCATAGCCCCTTTATAAGTACTCCCTGACTCCAAGTGAGTTACCCTAGTCCCATATAAATACTCCCAGACCCCAAGTGATTTACCCTAGCCCCCATATAAGTACTTCCTGACCCCAAGTGAGTTACCCTAGTCCCATAAAAGTGCTCCCTAACCCCAAGTGAG
This sequence comes from Prorops nasuta, assembly GCF_024137725.1. Lineage (NCBI taxonomy): Eukaryota > Metazoa > Arthropoda > Insecta > Hymenoptera > Bethylidae > Prorops > Prorops nasuta. Next base: position 2,873,458 of record NW_027116825.1, on the reverse strand, counting down.
TTACCATATCACCTTTATAAGTACTCCCTGACCCCTAGTGAGTTACCCTAGTCCCATAGAAGTACTCTCTGACAGCAAGTGAGTTATCCTAGCCCCTTTATATTTACTCCTAGACATCAAGTGTGTTACCCTGGTGCCTTATAAGTACTGCCTGACCCCAAGGGAGTTATCCTAGCCCCTTTATATGTACTCTCTGACAGCAAGTGAGATACCCTAGCCCCATATAAGTACTCCCTGACCCCAAGTGAGTTACCATATCTCCTTTATAAGTACTCCCTGACCCAAAGTGAGTTATCCTAGCCCCTTTATATGTACTCTCTGACCGCAAGAAAGTTACCCTAGTCCCATAGAAGTACTCTCTGACAGCAAGTGAGTTATCCTAGCCCCTTATAAGTACTCCCTGACACCAAGTGAGTTACCCTAGTCCCATAGAATTACTCCGAGACCACAAGTGAGTTACCATAGCGTCTTTATAAGTACTCCCTGACCCCAAGTGAGTTATCCTAGGCCCTTTATATGTACTCTCTGACCACAAGTGAGTTATCCTAGCCCCTTTATATGTACTCCCAGACACCAAGTGAGTTATTTTAGTCGCTTTATATGTACTCCCAGACCCCAAGTGAGTTACCCTGGTCCCATATAAGTACTGCCTGACCCCAAGTGTGTTACCCTAGCCCCTTAATAAGTACACCCTGGCCCCAAGTGAGTTACCCTGGTTCCATATAAGTACTCACAGACACCAAGTGAGTTACCCTAGTCCCATATAAGTACTCCTTGACCCAAAGTGAGTCACCATAGCCCCTTTATATGTACTCTCTGACCGCAAGTGAGTTATCCTAGCCCCTTTATATGTACTCTTCACCCCCCAAGTGAGTTACCCTAGTCCCATATAAGTACTCCTTGACCCAAAGTGAATTACCCTAGCCCCTATATAAGTACTCCCTGACCCCAAGTGAATTATCCTTGCCCCTTTATATGTACTCTCTGACCGCAAGTGAGTTACCCTAGTCACATAGAGGTACTCCCTGACCCCAAGTGAGTTATCGTGGCCCCTTTATAAGTACTCTCTGACCGCAAGTGAGTTATCCTAGCCCCTTTATATGTACTCTCTGACAGCAAGTGAGTTACCCTAGTCCCATATAAGTACTCCCTGACTCCAAGTGAGTTACCCTAGTCCCTTATAAGTACTCCCTGACCCCAAGTGAGTTACCATAGCCCCTTGATAAGTTCTCCCTGACTGCAAGTGAGTTATCCTAGCCCCTTTTGTATTTACTCTCTGACCGCAAGTGAGTTACCCTAGTCCCATAAAGTACTCCCTGACCCCAAGTGAGTTACCATATCACCTTTATTAGTACTCCCTGACCCCATGTGAGTTATCCTAGCCCCTTTATATGTACTCTCTGACAGCAAGTGAGTTATTCTAGCCCCTTATAAGTACTCCCTGACACCAAGTGAGTTACCCTACCCCCTTGATAAGTACTCCCTGCCTGCAAGTGAGTTACCCTAGTCCCTTATAAGTACTCCCTGACCCCAAGTGAGTTACCCTAGCCCCTTGATAAGTACTCCCTGACCCCAAGTGAGTTACCCTAGCCCCTTGATAAGTACTCCCTGACTGCAAGTGAGTTATCCTAGCCCCTTATAAGTACTCCCTGACACCAAGTGAGTTACCCTAGCCCCTTGATAAGTACTCCCTGACTGCAAGTGAGTTATCCTAGCCCCTTATAAGTACTCCCTGACACCAAGTGAGTTACCCTAGTACCATAGAATAATCCCTGACCACAAGTGAGTTACCATAGCCCCTTGATAAGTACTCCCTGACTGCAAGTGAGTTATCCTAGCCCCTTATAAGTACTCCCTGACCGCAAGTGAGTTATCCTAGCCCCTTTATATTTACTCCTAGACCTCAAGTGTGTTACCCTGGTGCCTTATAAGTACTGCCTGACCCCAAGTGTGTTACCCTAGCCCCTTAATAAGTACACCCTGGCCCCAAATGAGTTACCCTGGTCCCATATAAGTACTCACAGACACCAAGTGTGTTACCCTAGCCCCTTAATAAGTACACCCTGGCCCCAAGTGAGTTACCCTGGTTCCATATAAGTACTCACAGACACCAAGTGAGTTACCCTAGTCCCATATAAGTACTCCTTGACCCAAAGTGAGTCACCATAGCCCCTTTATATGTACTCTCTGACCGCAAGTGAGTTATCCTAGCACCTTTATATGAACCCTTCACCCCCCAAGTGAGTTACCCTAGTCTCTTATAACTACTCCCAGACACCAAGTGAGTTACCCTAGTACGATAGAAGTGCTCCCTGACCCCAAGTGAGTTACCCTCGCCCCTATATAAGTACTCCCTGACCCCAAGTGAGTTATCCTAGCCCCTTTATATGTACTCTCTGACCGCAAGTGAGTTACCCTAGTCCCATAGTAGTACTCCCTGACCCCAACTAAGTTACCCTAGCCCCTATATAAGTACCCCCTGACCCCAAGTGAGTTACCCTAGTCCCATAAAAGTACTCCCTGACCACAAGTGAGTTATCCTAGCCCCTTATAAGTACTCCCTGACACCAAGTGAGTTACCCTAGCCCCTTGATAAGTACTCCCTGTCCCCATGTGAGTTACCCTGGTCCCTTATAAGTACTCGCAGACACCAAGTGAGTTACCCTAGTCCCAAATAAGTACTCCTTGACCCAAAGTGAGTTACCCAAGCCCCTTTATAAATAATCCATGACCCCAAGTGAGTTATCCTAGGCCCTTTATATGTACTCTCTCACCATAAGTGAGTTATCCTAACCCTTTTATATGTACTCCCAGACACCAAGTGAGTCATCCTTGTCGCTTTATATGTACTCCCAGACCCCAAGTGAGATACCCTAGTCCCTTATAAGTACTCCCTGATCCCAAGTGAGTTACCCTAGTTCTTTAATAAGTACACCCTGGCCCCAAGTGTGTTACCCTGGTCCCATATAATTACTCACAGACACCAAGTGAGTTATCCTAGCCCCTTTTGTATTTACTCTCTGACCGCAAGTGAGTTACCCTAGTCCCATAAAGTACTCCCTGACCCCAAGTGAGTTACCATATCACCTTTATTAGTACTCCCTGACCCCATGTGAGTTATCCTAGTGCCTTATAAGTACTCCCTGACTGCAAGTGAGTTATCCTAGCCCCTTATAAGTACTCCCTGACCCCAAGTGAGTTATCCTAGGCCCTTTATATGTACTCTCTCACCATAAGTGAGTTAACCTAGCCCCTTTATATCTACTCCCAGACCCCAAGTGAGTTACCCTAGTGCCTTATAAGTACTCCCTGACCCCAAGTGAGTTGCCCTAGCCCCTAATAAGTACACCCTGACCCCATGTAAGTTACCCTGGTCCCATATAAGTACTCACAGACACCAAGTGATTTACCCTAGTCAAATATAAGTAGTCCTTGACCCAAAGTGAGTCACCCTAGCCCCTTTATAAGTACTCCCTGACTCCAAGTGAGTTACCCTAGTCCCATATAAATACTCCCAGACCCCAAGTGATTTACCCTAGCCCCCATATAAGTACTTCCTGACCCCAAGTGAGTTACCCTAGTCCCATAAAAGTGCTCCCTGACCCCAAGTGAGTTACCATATCACTCTTATAAGTACTCCCTGACCCCAAGTGAGTTACCCTAGTCCCATAGAAGTACTCTCTGACAGCAAGTGAGTTATCCTAGCCCCTTTATATTTACTCCTAGACATCAAGTGTGTTACCCTGGTGCCTTATAAGTACTGCCTGACCCCAAGTGAGTTATCCTAGCCCCTTTTGTATTTACTCTCTGACCGCAAGTGAGTTACCCTAGTCCCATAAAGTACTCCCTGACCCCAAGTGAGTTACCATATCACCTTTATTAGTACTCCCTGACCCAAAGTGAATTATCCTAGCCCCTTTATATGTACTCTCTGACCGCAAGTAAGTTACCCTAGTCCCATAGTAGTACTCCCTGACCTCAAGTGAGTTATCGTGGCCCCTTTATAAGTACTCTCTGACCGCAAGTGAGTTACCCTAGTCCCATAGAAGTACCCCTTGACCCCAAGTGAATTACCATAGCCCCTTTATAAGTACTCCCAGACCCCAAGTGAGTTACCCTAGTCCCTTATAAGTACTCCCTGACCCCAAGTGAGTTAACTTAGCCCCTTGATAAGTACTCCCTGACCGCAAGTGAGTTATCCTAGCCCCTTATAAGTACTCCCTGACACCAAGTGAGTTACCCTAGTCCCATAGAATTACTCCCAGACCACAAGTGAGTTACCATAGCGTCTTTATAAGTACTCCCTGACCCCAAGTGAGTTATCCTAGGCCCTTTATATGTACTCTCTGACCACAAGTGAGTTATCCTAGCCCCTTTATATGTACTCCCAGACACCAAGTGAGTTATTCTAGTCGCTTTATATGTACTCCCAGACCCCAAGTGAGTTACCCTGGTCCCATATAAGTACTCACAGACACCAAGTGTGTTACCCTAGCCCCTTAATAAGTACACCCTGACCCCAAGTGAGTTACCCTGGTCCCATATAAGTACTCACAGACACCAAGTCAGTTACCCTAGTCCCATAGAAGTACTCCTTGACCCAAAGTGAGTTACCCTAGTCCCATATAAGTACTCCCTGACCCCAAGTGAGTTATTCTAGCCCCTTTTGTATGTACTCTCTGACCGCAAGTGAGTTATCCTAGCCCCTTTATATTTACTCCTAGACCTCAAGTGTGTTACCCTGGTGCCTTATAAGTACTGCCTGACCCCAAATGTGTTACCCTAGCCCCTTAATAAGTACACCCTGGCCCCAAGTGAGTTACCCTGGTTCCATATAAGTACTCACAGACACCAAGTGAGTTACCCTAGTCCCATATAAGTACTCCTTGACCCAAAGTGAGTCACCATAGCCCCTTTATATGTACTCTCTGACCGCAAGTGAGTTATCCTAGCCCCTTTATATGTACTCTTCACCCCCCAAGTGAGTTACCCTAGTCCCTTATAACTACTCCCAGACACCAAGTGAGTTACCCTAGTACGATAGATGTGCTCCCTGACCCCAAGTGAATTACCCTAGCCCCTATATAAGTACTCCCTGACCCCAAGTGAATTATCCTTGCCCCTTTATATGTACTCTCTGACCGCAAGTGAGTTACCCTAGTCACATAGAGGTACTCCCTGACCCCATGTGAGTTATCGTGGCCCCTTTATAAGTACTCTCTGACCGCAAGTGAGTTATCCTAGCCCCTTTATATGTACTCTCTGACAGCAAGTGAGTTACCCTAGTCCCATATAAGTACTCCCTGACTCCAAGTGAGTTACCCTAGTCCCTTATAAGTACTCCCTGACCCCAAGTGAGTTACCATAGCCCCTTGATAAGTTCTCCCTGACTGCAAGTGAATTATCCTAGCCCCTTTTGTATTTACTCTCTGACCGCAAGTGAGTTACCCTAGTCCCATAAAGTACTCCCTGACCCCAAGTGAGTTACCATATCACCTTTATTAGTACTCCCTGACCCCATGTGAGTTATCCTAGCCCCTTTATATGTACTCTCTGACAGCAAGTGAGTTATTCTAGCCCCTTATAAGTACTCCCTGACACCAAGTGAGTTACCCTAGCCCCTTGATAAGTACTCCCTGCCTGCAAGTGAGTTACCCTAGTCCCTTATAAGTACTCCCTGACCCCAAGTGAGTTACCCTAGCCCCTTGATAAGTACTCCCTGACTGCAAGTGAGTTATCCTAGCCCCTTATAAGTACTCCCTGACACCAAGTGAGTTACCCTAGCCCCTTGATAAGTACTCCCTGACTGCAAGTGAGTTATCCTAGCCCCTTATAAGTACTCCCTGACACCAAGTGAGTTACCCTAGTACCATAGAATTACTCCCTGACCACCAGTGAGTTACCATAGCCCCTTGATAAGTACTCCCTGACTGCAAGTGAGTTATCCTAGCCCCTTATAAGTACTCCCTGACCGCAAGTGAGTTATCCTAGCCCCTTTATATTTACTCCTAGACCTCAAGTGTGTTACCCTGGTGCCTTATAAGTACTGCCTGACCCCAAGTGTGTTACCCTAGCCCCTTAATAAGTACACCCTGGCCCCAAATGAGTTACCCTGGTCCCATATAAGTACTCACAGACACCAAGTGTGTTACCCTAGCCCCTTAATAAGTACACCCTGGCCCCAAGTGAGTTACCCTGGTTCCATATAAGTACTCACAGACACCAAGTGAGTTACCCTAGTCCCATATAAGTACTCCTTGACCCAAAGTGAGTCACCATAGCCCCTTTATATGTACTCTCTGACCGCAAGTGAGTTATCGTAGCCCCTTTATATGAACCCTTCACCCCCCAAGTGAGTTACCCTAGTCTCTTATAACTACTCCCAGACACCAAGTGAGTTACCCTAGTACGATAGAAGTGCTCCCTGACCCCAAGTGAGTTACCCTCGCCCCTATATAAGTACTCCCTGACCCCAAGTGAGTTATCCTAGCCCCTTTATATGTACTCTCTGACCGCAAGTGAGTTACCCTAGTCCCATAGTAGTACTCCCTGACCCCAACTAAGTTACCCTAGCCCCTATATAAGTACCCCCTGACCCCAAGTGAGTTACCCTAGTCCCATAAAAGTACTCCCTGACCACAAGTGAGTTACCCTAGTCCCATAGAAGTACTCTCTGACCGCAAGTGAGTTATCCTAGCCCCTTTATATTTACTCCTAGACCTCAAGTGTGTTACCCTAGTCACATAGAGGCACTCCCTGACCCCAAGTGAGTTATCGTGGCCCCTTTATAAGTACTCTCTGACCGCAAGTGAGTTATCCTAGCCCCTTTATATGTACTCTCTGACAGCAAGTGAGTTACCCTAGTCCCATATAAGTACTCCCTGACTCCAAGTGAGTTACCCTAGTCCCTTAAAAGTACTCCCTGACCCCAAGTGAGTTACCCTTGCCCCTTGATAAGTTCTCCCTGACTGCAAGTGAGTTATCCTAGCCCCTTTTGTATTTACTCTCTGACCGCAAGTGAGTTACCCTAGTCCCATAAAGTACTCCCTGACCCCAAGTGAGTTACCATATCACCTTTATTAGTACTCCCTGACCCCAAGCGAGTTATCCTAGCCCGTTTATATGTACTCTCTGACCTCAAGTGAGTTACCCTAGTCCAATATAAGTACTCCCTGACCCCATGTGAGTTATCCTAGCCTCCTTATATATACCCACTGCCGCAAGTGAGTTACCCTAGTGCCTTATAAGTACTCCCTGACCCCAGGTGAGTTTCCCTAGCCCCTTAATAAGTACACCCTGTCCCCATGTGAGTTACCCTGGTCCCTTATAAGTACTCGCAGACACCAAGTGAGTTACCCTAGTCCCACATAAGTACTCCTTGACCCAAAGTGAGTTACCCAAGCCCCTTTATAAATAATCCATGACCCCAAGTGAGTTATCCTAGCCCCTTTATATGTACTCTCTGACAGCAAGTGAGTTACCCTAGTCCCATAAAGTACTCCCTGACCCCAAGTGAGTTACCATATCACCTTTATTAGTACTCCCTGACCCCATGTGAGTTATCCTAGCCCCTTTATATGTACTCTCTGACAGCAAGTGAGTTATCCTAGCCCCTTATAAGTACTCCCTGACACCAAGTGAGTTAACCTAGCCCCTTGATAAGTACTCCCTGACTGCAAGTGAGTTACCCTAGTCTCTTATAAGTACTCCCTGACCCCAAGTGAGTTACCCTAGCCCCTTGATAAGTACTCCCTGACTGCAAGTGAGTTATCCTAGCCCTTTATTAGTACTCCCTGACACCAAGTGAGTTACCCTAGCCCCTTGATAAGTACTCCCTGACTGCAAGTGAGTTATCCTAGCCCCTTATAAGTACTCCCTGACACCAAGTGAGTTACCCTAGTACCATAGAATTACTCCCTGACCACAAGTGAGTTACCATAGCCCCTTGATAAGTACTCCCTGACTGCAAGTGAGTTATCCTAGCCCCTTATAAGTACTCCCTGACACCAAGTGAGTTACCCTAGCCCCTTGATAAGTACTCCCTGACTGCAAGTGAGTTACCCTAGTCTCTTATAAGTACTCCCTGACCCCAAGTGAGTTACCCTAGCCCCTTGATAAGTACTCCCTGACTGCAAGTGAGTTATCCTAGCCCTTTATTAGTACTCCCTGACACCAAGTGAGTTACCCTAGCCCCTTGATAAGTACTCCCTGTCCCCATGTGAGTTACCCTGGTCCCTTATAAGTACTCGCAGACACCAAGTGAGTTACCCTAGTCCCAAATAAGTACTCCTTGACCCAAAGTGAGTTACCCAAGCCCCTTTATAAATAATCCATGACCCCAAGTGAGTTATCCTAGGCCCTTTATATGTACTCTCTCACCATAAGTGAGTTATCCTAACCCTTTTATATGTACTCCCAGACACCAAGTGAGTCATCCTAGTCGCTTTATATGTACTCCCAGACCCCAAGTGAGATACCCTAGTCCCTTATAAGTACTCCCTGATCCCAAGTGAGTTACCCTAGTTCTTTAATAAGTACACCCTGGCCCCAAGTGTGTTACCCTGGTCCCATATAATTACTCACAGACACCAAGTGAGTTATCCTAGCCCCTTTTGTATTTACTCTCTGACCGCAAGTGAGTTACCCTAGTCCCATAAAGTACTCCCTGACCCCAAGTGAGTTACCATATCACCTTTATTAGTACTCCCTGACCCCATGTGAGTTATCCTAGTGCCTTATAAGTACTCCCTGACTGCAAGTGAGTTATCCTAGCCCCTTATAAGTACTCCCTGACCTCAAGTGAGTTATCGTGGCCCCTTTATAAGTACTCTCTGACCGCAAGTGAGTTACCCTAGACCCATAGAAGTACCCCTTGACCCCAAGTGAATTACCATAGCCCCTTTATAAGTACTCCCAGACCCCAAGTGAGTTACCCTAGTCCCTTATAAGTACTCCCTGACCCCAAGTGAGTTAACTTAGCCCCTTGATAAGAACTCCCTGACCCCAAGTGAGTTATCCTAGGCCCTTTATATGTACTCTCTGACCACAAGTGAGTTATCCTAGCCCCTTTATATGTACTCCCAGACACCAAGTGAGTTATTCTAGTCGCTTTATATGTACTCCCAGACCCCAAGTGAGTTACCCTGGTCCCATATAAGTACTCACAGACACCAAGTGTGTTACCCTAGCCCCTTAATAAGTACACCCTGACCCCAAGTGAGTTACCCTGGTCCCATATAAGTACTCACAGACACCAAGTCAGTTACCCTAGTCCCATAGAAGTACTCCTTGACCCAAAGTGAGTTACCCTAGTCCCATATAAGTACTCCCTGACCCCAAGTGAGTTATTCTAGCCCCTTTTGTATGTACTCTCTGACCGCAAGTGAGTTATCCTAGCCCCTTTATATTTACTCCTAGACCTCAAGTGTGTTACCCTGGTGCCTTATAAGTACTGCCTGACCCCAAGTGTGTTACCCTAGCCCCTTAATAAGTACACCCTGGCCCCAAGTGAGTTACCCTGGTTCCATATAAGTACTCACAGACACCAAGTGAGTTACCCTAGTCCCATATAAGTACTCCTTGACCCAAAGTGAGTCACCATAGCCCCTTTATATGTACTCTCTGACCGCAAGTGAGTTATCCTAGCCCCTTTATATGTACTCTTCACCCCCCAAGTGAGTTACCCTAGTCCCTTATAACTACTCCCAGACACCAAGTGAGTTACCCTAGTACGATAGATATGCTCCCTGACCCCAAGTGAATTACCCTAGCCCCTATATAAGTACTCCCTGACCCCAAGTGAATTATCCTTGCCCCTTTATATGTACTCTCTGACCGCAAGTGAGTACCCTAGTCACATAGAGGTACTCCCTGACCCCAAGTGAATTATCGTGGCCCCTTTATAAGTACTCTCTGACCGCAAGTGAGTTATCCTAGCCCCTTTATATGTACTCTCTGACAGCAAGTGAGTTACCCTAGTCCCTTATAAGTACTCCCTGACCCCAAGTGAGTTACCATAGCCCCTTGATAAGTTCTCCCTGACCCCAAGTGAATTATCCTTGCCCCTTTATATGTACTCTCTGACCGCAAGTGAGTTACCCTAGTCACATAGAGGTACTCCCTGACCCCAAGTGAGTTATCGTGGCCCCTTTATAAGTACTCTCTGACCGCAAGTGAGTTATCCTAGCCCCTTTATATGTACTCTCTGACAGCAAGTGAGTTACCCTAGTCCCATATAAGTACTCCCTGACTCCAAGTGAGTTACCCTAGTCCCTTATAAGTACTCCCTGACCCCAAGTGAGTTACCATAGCCCCTTGATAAGTTCTCCCTGACTGCAAGTGAATTATCCTAGCCCCTTTTGTATTTACTCTCTGACCGCAAGTGAGTTACCCTAGTCCCATAAAGTACTCCCTGACCCCAAGTGAGTTACCATATCACCTTTATTAGTACTCCCTGACCCCATGTGAGTTATCCTAGCCCCTTTATATGTACTCTCTGACAGCAAGTGAGTTATTCTAGCCCCTTATAAGTACTCCCTGACACCAAGTGAGTTACCCTAGCCCCTTGATAAGTACTCCCTGCCTGCAAGTGAGTTACCCTAGTCCCTTATAAGTACTCCCTGACCCCAAGTGAGTTACCCTAGCCCCTTGATAAGTACTCCCTGACTGCAAGTGAGTTATCCTAGCCCCTTATAAGTACTCCCTGACACCAAGTGAGTTACCCTAGCCCCTTGATAAGTACTCCCTGACTGCAAGTGAGTTATCCTAGCCCCTTATAAGTACTCCCTGACACCAAGTGAGTTACCCTAGTACCATAGAATTACTCCCTGACCACAAGTGAGTTACCATAGCCCCTTGATAAGTACTCCCTGACTGCAAGTGAGATATCCTAGCCCCTTATAAGTACTCCCTGACCGCAAGTGAGTTATCCTAGCCCCTTTATATTTACTCCTAGACCTCAAGTGTGTTACCCTGGTGCCTTATAAGTACTGCCTGACCCCAAGTGTGTTACCCTAGCCCCTTAATAAGTACACCCTGGCCCCAAATGAGTTACCCTGGTCCCATATAAGTACTCACAGACACCAAGTGTGTTACCCTAGCCCCTTAATAAGTACACCCTGACCCCAAGTGAGTTACCCTGGTCCCATATAAGTACTCACAGACACCAAGTCAGTTACCCTAGTCCCATAGAAGTACTCCTTGACCCAAAGTGAGTTACCCTAGTCCCATATAAGTACTCCCTGACCCCAAGTGAGTTATTCTAGCCCCTTTTGTATGTACTCTCTGACCGCAAGTGAGTTATCCTAGCCCCTTTATATTTACTCCTAGACCTCAAGTGTGTTACCCTGGTGCCTTATAAGTACTGCCTGACCCCAAATGTGTTACCCTAGCCCCTTAATAAGTACACCCTGGCCCCAAGTGAGTTACCCTGGTTCCATATAAGTACTCACAGACACCAAGTGAGTTACCCTAGTCCCATATAAGTACTCCTTGACCCAAAGTGAGTCACCATAGCCCCTTTATATGTACTCTCTGACCGCAAGTGAGTTATCCTAGCCCCTTTATATGTACTCTTCACCCCCCAAGTGAGTTACCCTAGTCCCTTATAACTACTCCCAGACACCAAGTGAGTTACCCTAGTACGATAGATGTGCTCCCTGACCCCAAGTGAATTACCCTAGCCCCTATATAAGTACTCCCTGACCCCAAGTGAATTATCCTTGCCCCTTTATATGTACTCTCTGACCGCAAGTGAGTTACCCTAGTCACATAGAGGTACTCCCTGACCCCAAGTGAGTTATCGTGGCCCCTTTATAAGTACTCTCTGACCGCAAGTGAGTTATCCTAGCCCCTTTATATGTACTCTCTGACAGCAAGTGAGTTACCCTAGTCCCATATAAGTACTCCCTGACTCCAAGTGAGTTACCCTAGTCCTTTATAAGTACTCCCTGACCCCAAGTGAGTTACCATAGCCCCTTGATAAGTTCTCCCTGACTGCAAGTGAATTATCCTAGCCCCTTTTGTATTTACTCTCTGACCGCAAGTGAGTTACCCTAGTCCCATAAAGTACTCCCTGACCCCAAGTGAGTTACCATATCACCTTTATTAGTACTCCCTGACCCCATGTGAGTTATCCTAGCCCCTTTATATGTACTCTCTGACAGCAAGTGAGTTATTCTAGCCCCTTATAAGTACTCCCTGACACCAAGTGAGTTACCCTAGCCCCTTGATAAGTACTCCCTGCCTGCAAGTGAGTTACCCTAGTCCCTTATAAGTACTCCCTGACCCCAAGTGAGTTACCCTAGCCCCTTGATAAGTACTCCCTGACTGCAAGTGAGTTATCCTAGCCCCTTATAAGTACTCCCTGACACCAAGTGAGTTACCCTAGCCCCTTGATAAGTACTCCCTGACTGCAAGTGAGTTATCCTAGCCCCTTATAAGTACTCCCTGACACCAAGTGAGTTACCCTAGTACCATAGAATTACTCCCTGACCACAAGTGAGTTACCATAGCCCCTTGATAAGTACTCCCTGACTGCAAGTGAGTTATCCTAGCCCCTTATAAGTACTCCCTGACCGCAAGTGAGTTATCCTAGCCCCTTTATATTTACTCCTAGACCTCAAGTGTGTTACCCTGGTGCCTTATAAGTACTGCCTGACCCCAAGTGTGTTACCCTAGCCCCTTAATAAGTACACCCTGGCCCCAAATGAGTTACCCTGGTCCCATATAAGTACTCACAGACACCAAGTGTGTTACCCTAGCCCCTTAATAAGTACACCCTGGCCCCAAGTGAGTTACCCTGGTTCCATATAAGTACTCACAGACACCAAGTGAGTTACCCTAGTCCCATATAAGTACTCCTTGACCCAAAGTGAGTCACCATAGCCCCTTTATATGTACTCTCTGACCGCAAGTGAGTTATCCTAGCCCCTTTATATGAACCCTTCACCCCCCAAGTGAGTTACCCTAGTCTCTTATAACTACTCCCAGACACCAAGTGAGTTACCCTAGTACGATAGAAGTGCTCCCTGACCCCAAGTGAGTTACCCTCGCCCCTATATAAGTACTCCCTGACCCCAAGTGAGTTATCCTAGCCCCTTTATATGTACTCTCTGACCGCAAGTGAGTTACCCTAGTCCCATAGTAGTACTCCCTGACCCCAACTAAGTTACCCTAGCCCCTATATAAGTACCCCCTCACCCCAAGTGAGTTACCCTAGTCCCATAAAAGTACTCCCTGACCACAAGTGAGTTACCCTAGTCCCATAGAAGTACTCTCTGACCGCAAGTGAGTTATCCTAGCCCCTTTATATTTACTCCTAGACCTCAAGTGTGTTACCCTAGTCACATAGAGGCACTCCCTGACCCCAAGTGAGTTATCGTGGCCCCTTTATAAGTACTCTCTGACCGCAAGTGAGTTATCCTAGCCCCTTTATATGTACTCTCTGACAGCAAGTGAGTTACCCTAGTCCCATATAAGTACTCCCTGACTCCAAGTGAGTTACCCTAGTCCCTTAAAAGTACTCCCTGACCCCAAGTGAGTTACCCTTGCCCCTTGATAAGTTCTCCCTGACTGCAAGTGAGTTATCCTAGCCCCTTTTGTATTTACTCTCTGACCGCAAGTGAGTTACCCTAGTCCCATAAAGTACTCCCTGACCCCAAGTGAGTTACCACATCACCTTTATTAGTACTCCCTGACCCCAAGCGAGTTATCCTAGCCCGTTTATATGTACTCTCTGACCTCAAGTGAGTTATCCTAGCCCCTTATAAGTACTCCCTGACACCAAGTGAGTTACCCTAGCCCCTTGATAAGTACTCCCTGACTGCAAGTGAGTTACCCTAGTCTCTTATAAGTACTCCCTGACCCCAAGTGAGTTACCCTAGCCCCTTGATAAGTACTCCCTGACTGCAAGTGAGTTATCCTAGCCCTTTATTAGTACTCCCTGACACCAAGTGAGTTACCCTAGCCCCTTGATAAGTACTCCCTGACTGCAAGTGAGTTATCCTAGCCCCTTATAAGTACTCCCTGACACCAAGTGAGTTACCCTAGTACCATAGAATTACTCCCTGACCACAAGTGAGTTACCATAGCCCCTTGATAAGTACTCCCTGACTGCAAGTGAGTTATCCTAGCCCCTTATAAGTACTCCCTGACACCAAGTGAGTTACCCTAGCCCCTTGATAAGTACTCCCTGACTGCAAGTGAGTTACCCTAGTCTCTTATAAGTACTCCCTGACCCCAAGTGAGTTACCCTAGCCCCTTGATAAGTACTCCCTGACTGCAAGTGAGTTATCCTAGCCCTTTATTAGTACTCCCTGACACCAAGTGAGTTACCCTAGCCCCTTGATAAGTACTCCCTGTCCCCATGTGAGTTACCCTGGTCCCTTATAAGTACTCGCAGACACCAAGTGAGTTACCCTAGTCCCAAATAAGTACTCCTTGACCCAAAGTGAGTTACCCAAGCCCCTTTATAAATAATCCATGACCCCAAGTGAGTTATCCTAGGCCCTTTATATGTACTCTCTCACCATAAGTGAGTTATCCTAACCCTTTTATATGTACTCCCAGACACCAAGTGAGTCATCCTAGTCGCTTTATATGTACTCCCAGACCCCAAGTGAGATACCCTAGTCCCTTATAAGTACTCCCTGATCCCAAGTGAGTTACCCTAGTTCTTTAATAAGTACACCCTGGCCCCAAGTGTGTTACCCTGGTCCCATATAATTACTCACAGACACCAAGTGAGTTATCCTAGCCCCTTTTGTATTTACTCTCTGACCGCAAGTGAGTTACCCTAGTCCCATAAAGTACTCCCTGACCCCAAGTGAGTTACCATATCACCTTTATTAGTACTCCCTGACCCCATGTGAGTTATCCTAGTGCCTTATAAGTACTCCCTGACTGCAAGTGATTTATCCTAGCCCCTTATAAGTACTCCCTGACCTCAAGTGAGTTATCGTGGCCCCTTTATAAGTACTCTCTGACCGCAAGTGAGTTACCCTAGTCCCATAGAAGTACCCCTTGACCCCAAGTGAATTACCATAGCCCCTTTATAAGTACTCCCAGACCCCAAGTGAGTTACCCTAGTCCCTTATAAGTACTCCCTGACCCCTAGTGAGTTAACTTAGCCCCTTGATAAGAACTCCCTGACCCCAAGTGAGTTATCCTAGGCCCTTTATATGTACTCTCTGACCACAAGTGAGTTATCCTAGCCCCTTTATATGTACTCCCAGACACCAAGTGAGTTATTCTAGTCGCTTTATATGTACTCCCAGACCCCAAGTGAGTTACCCTGGTCCCATATAAGTACTCACAGACACCAAGTGTGTTACCCTAGCCCCTTAATAAGTACACCCTGACCCCAAGTGAGTTACCCTGGTCCCATATAAGTACTCACAGACACCAAGTCAGTTACCCTAGTCCCATAGAAGTACTCCTTGACCCAAAGTGAGTTACCCTAGTCCCATATAAGTACTCCCTGACCCCAAGTGAGTTATTCTAGCCCCTTTTGTATGTACTCTCTGACCGCAAGAGAGTTATCCTAGCCCCTATATATTTACTCCTAGACCTCAAGTGTGTTACCCTGGTGCCTTATAAGTACTGCCTGACCCCAAGTGTGTTACCCTAGCCCCTTAATAAGTACACCCTGGCCCCAAGTGAGTTACCCTGGTTCCATATAAGTACTCACAGACACCAAGTGAGTTACCCTAGTCCCATATAAGTACTCCTTGACCCAAAGTGAGTCACCATAGCCCCTTTATATGTACTCTCTGACCGCAAGTGAGTTATCCTAGCCCCTTTATATGTACTCTTCACCCCCCAAGTGAGTTACCCTAGTCCCTTATAACTACTCCCAGACACCAAGTGAGTTACCCTAGTACGATAGATATGCTCCCTGACCCCAAGTGAATTACCCTAGCCCCTATATAAGTACTCCCTGACCCCAAGTGAATTATCCTTGCCCCTTTATATGTACTCTCTGACCGCAAGTGAGTTACCCTAGTCACATAGAGGTACTCCCTGACCCCAAGTGAATTATCGTGGCCCCTTTATAAGTACTCTCTGACCGCAAGTGAGTTATCCTAGCCCCTTTATATGTACTCTCTGACAGCAAGTGAGTTACCCTAGTCCCTTATAAGTACTCCCTGACCCCAAGTGAGTTACCATAGCCCCTTGATAAGTTCTCCCTGACTGCAAGTGAATTATCCTAGCCCCTTTTGTATTTACTCTCTGACCGCAAGTGAGTTACCCTAGTCCCATAAAGTACTCCCTGACCCCAAGTGAGTTACCATATCACCTTTATTAGTACTCCCTGACCCCATGTGAGTTATCCTAGCCCCTTTATATGTACTCTCTGACAGCAAGTGAGTTATTCTAGCCCCTTATAAGTACTCCCTGACACCAAGTGAGTTACCCTAGCCCCTTGATAAGTACTCCCTGCCTGCAAGTGAGTTACCCTAGTCCCTTATAAGTACTCCCTGACCCCAAGTGAGTTACCCTAGCCCCTTGATAAGTACTCCCTGACTGCAAGTGAGTTATCCTAGCCCCTTATAAGTACTCCCTGACACCAAGTGAGTTACCCTAGTACCATAGAATTACTCCCTGACCACAAGTGAGTTACCATAGCCCCTTGATAAGTACTCCCTGACTGCAAGTGAGTTATCGTAGCCCCTTATAAGTACTCCCTGACCGCAAGTGAGTTATCCTAGCCCCTTTATATTTACTCCTAGACCTCAAGTGTGTTACCCTGGTGCCTTATAAGTACTGCCTGACCCCAAGTGTGTTACCCTAGCCCCTTAATAAGTACACCCTGGCCCCAAATGAGTTACCCTGGTCCCATATAAGTACTCACAGACACCAAGTGTGTTACCCTAGCCCCTTAATAAGTACACCCTGGCCCCAAGTGAGTTACCCTGGTTCCATATAAGTACTCACAGACACCAAGTGAGTTACCCTAGTCCCATATAAGTACTCCTTGACCCAAAGTGAGTCACCATAGCCCCTTTATATGTACTCTCTGACCGCAAGTGAGTTATCCTAGCCCCTTTATATTTACTCCTAGACCTCAAGTGTGTTACCCTGGTGCCTTATAAGTACTGCCTGACCCCAAGTGTGTTACCCTAGCCCCTTAATAAGTACATCCTGGCCCCAAGTGAGTTACCCTGGTCCCATATAAGTACTCACAGACACCAAGTGTGTTACCCTAGGCCTTTAATAAGTACACCCTGGCCCCAAGTGAGTTACCCTAGTCCCTTAGAAGTACTCTCTGACAGCAAGTGAGTTATCCTAGCCCCTTTATATTTACTCCTAGACCTCAAGTGTGTTACCCTGGTGCCTTATAAGTACTGCCTGACCACAAGTGAGTTATCCTAGCCCCTTTATATGTACTCTCTGACAGCAAGTGAGTTACCCTAGTCCCATATAAGTACTCCCTGACCCCAAGTGAGTTACCATATCACCTTTATAAGTACTCCCTGACCCAAAGTGAGTTATCCTAGCCCCTTTATATGTACTTTGTGACCGCAAGTAAGTTACCCTAGTCTCATAGTATTACTCCCTGACCTCAAGTGAGTTATCGTGGCCCCTTTATAAGTACTCTCTGACCGCAAGTGAGTTACCTTAGTCCCATAGAAGTACTCCTTGACCCCAAGTGAATTACCATAGCCCCTTTATAAGTACTCCCAGACCCCAAGTGAGTTACCCTAGTCCCTTATAAGTACTCCCTGACCCCAAGTGAGTTAACCTAGCCCCTTGATAAGTACTCCCTGACCGCAAGTGAGTTATCCTAGCCCCTTATAAGTACTCCCTGACACCAAGTGAGTTACCCTAGTCCCATAGAATTACTCCCTGACCACAAGTGAGTTACCATAGCGTCTTTATAAGTACTCCCTGACCCCAAGTGAGTTATCCTAGGCCCTTTATATGTACTCTCTGACCACAAGTGAGTTATTCTAGCCCCTTTATATGTACTCCCAGACACCAAGTGAGTTATTCTAGTCGCTTTATATGTACTCCCAGACTCCAAGTGAGTTACCCTGGTCCCATATAAGTACTCACAGACACCAAGTCAGTTACCCTAGTCCCATAGAAGTACTCCTTGACCCAAAGTGAGTTACCCTAGTCCCATAAAGTACTCCCTGACACCAAGTGAGTTACCATATAACCTTTATTAGTACTCCCTGACCCCAAGCGAGTTATCCTAGCCCGTTTATATGTACTCTCTGACCTCAAGTGAGTTACCCTAGTCCAATATAAGTACTCCCTGACCCCATGTGAGTTATCCTAGCCTCCTTATATATACCCACTGCCGCAAGTGAGTTACCCTAGTGCCTTATAAGTACTCCCTGACCCCAGGTGATTTTCCCTAGCCCCTTAATAAGTACACCCTGTCCCCATGTGAGTTACCCTGGTCCCTTATAAGTACTCGCAGACACCAAGTGAGTTACCCTAGTCCCACATAAGTACTCCTTGACCCAAAGTGAGTTACCCTAGCCCCTTTATAAATAATCCCTGACCCCAAGTGAGTTATCCTAGCCCCTTTATATGTACTCTCTGACAGCAAGTGAGTTACCCTAGTCCCATATAAGTACTCCCTGACCCCAAGTGAGTTACCATATCACCTTTATAAGTACTCTCTGACCGGAAGTGAGTTATCCTAGCCCCTTTATATTTACTCCTAGACCTCAAGTGTGTTACCCTGGTGCCTTATAAGTACTGCCTGACCCCAAGTGTGTTACCCTAGCCCCTTAATAAGTACACCCTGGCCCCAAGTGAGTTACCCTGGTCCCATATAAGTACTCACAGACACCAAGTGTGTTAACTTAGCCCCTTAATAAGTACACCCTGGCCCCAAGTGAGTTACCCTGGTTCCATATAAGTACTCACAGAAACCAAGTGAGTTACCCTAGTCCCATATAAGTACTCCTTGACCCAAAGTGAGTCACCATAGCCCCTTTATATGTACTCTCTGACCGCAAGTGAGTTGACCTAGCCCCTTTATATGTACTCTTCACCCACCAAGTGAGTTACCCTAGTCCCTTATAACTACTCCCAGACACCAAGTGAGTTACCCTAGTACGATAGAAGTGCTCCCTGACCCCAAGTGAATTACCCTAGCCCCTATATAAGTACTCCCTGACCCCAAGTGAATTATCCTTGCCCCTTTATATGTACTCTCTGACCGCAAGTGAGTTACCCTAGTCACATAGAGGCACTCCCTGACCCCAAGTGAGTTATCGTGGCCCCTTTATAAGTACTCTCTGACCGCAAGTGAGTTATCCTAGCCCCTTTATATGTACTCTCTGACAGCAAGTGAGTTACCCTAGTCCCATATAAGTACTCCCTGACTCCAAGTGAGTTACCCTAGTCCCTTAAAAGTACTCCCTGACCCCAAGTGAGTTACCCTTGCCCCTTGATAAGTTCTCCCTGACTGCAAGTGAGTTATCCTAGCCCCTTTTGTATTTACTCTCTGACCGCAAGTGAGTTACCCTAGTCCCATAAAGTACTCCCTGACCCCAAGTGAGTTACCATATCACCTTTATTAGTACTCCCTGACCCCAAGCGAGTTATCCTAGCCCGTTTATATGTACTCTCTGACCTCAAGTGAGTTACCCTAGTCCAATATAAGTACTCCCTGACCCCATGTGAGTTATCCTAGCCTCCTTATATGTACCCACTGCCGCAAGTGAGTTACCCTAGTGCCTTATAAGTAGTCCCTGACCCCAGGTGAGTTTCCCTAGCCCCTTAATAAGTACACCCTGTCCCCATGTGAGTTACCCTGGTCCTTTATAAGTACTCGCAGACACCAAGTGAGTTACCCTAGTCCCACTTAAGTACTCCTTGACCCAAAGTGAGTTACCCAAGCCCCTTTATAAATATTCCCTGACCCCAAGTGAGTCATCCTAGCCCCTTTATATGTACTCTCTGACAGCAAGTGAGTTACCCTAGTCCCATAAAGTACTCCCTGACCCCAAGTGAGTTAACATATCACCTTTATTAGTACTCCCTGACCCCATGTGAGTTATCCTAGCCCCTTTATATGTACTCTCTGACAGCAAGTGAGTTATCCTAGCCCCTTATAAGTACTCCCTGACACCAAGTGAGTTACCCTAGCCCCTTGATAAGTACTCCCTGACTGCAAGTGAGTTACCCTAGTCTCTTATAAGTACTCCCTGACCCCAAGTGAGTTACCCTAGCCCCTTGATAAGTACTCCCTGACTGCAAGTGAGTTATCCTAGCCCCTTATAAGTACACCCTGACACCAAGTGAGTTACCCTAGTACCATAGAATTACTCCCTGACCACAAGTGAGTTACCATAGCCCCTTGATAAGTACTCCCTGACCGCAAGTGAGTTACCCTAGCCCCTTTATATTTACTCCTAGACCTCAAGTGTGTTACCCTGGTGCCATATAAGTACTGCCTGACCCCAAGTGTGTTACCCTAGCCCCTTAATAAGTACACCCTGGCCCCAAATGAGTTACCCTGGTCCCATATAAGTACTCACAGACACCAAGTGTGTTACCCTAGCCCCTTAATAAGTACACCCTGGCCCCAAGTGAGTTACCCTGGTTCCTTATAAGTACTCACAGACACCAAGTGAGTTACCCTAGTCCCATATAAGTACTCCTTGACCCAAAGTGAGTCACCATAGCCCCTTTATATGTACTCTCTGACCGCAAGTGAGTTATCCTAGCCCCTTTATATGAACCCTTCACCCCCCAAGTGAGTTACCCTAGTCTCTTATAACTACTCCCAGACACCAAGTGAGTTACCCTAGTACGATAGAAGTGCTCCCTGACCCCAAGTGTGTTACCCTCGCCCCTATATAAGTGCTCCCTGACCCCAAGTGAGTTATCCTAGCCCCTTTATATGTACTCTCTGACCGCAAGTGAGTTACCCTAGTCCCATAGTAGTACTCCCTGACCCCAACTAAGTTACCCTAGCCCCTATATAAGTACCCCCTGACCCCAAGTGAGTTACCCTAGTCCCATAAAAGTACTCCCTGACCACAAGTGAGTTACCCTAGTCCCATAGATGTACTCTCTGACCGCAAGTGAGTTATCCTAGCCCCTTTATATGAACCCTTCACCCCCCAAGTGAGTTACCCTAGTCTCTTATAACTACTCCCAGACACCAAGTGAGTTACCCTAGTACGATAGAAGTGCTCCCTGACCCCAAGTGAGTTACCCTCGCCCCTATATAAGTGCTCCCTGACCCCAAGTGAGTTATCCTAGCCCCTTTATATGTACTCTCTGACCGCAAGTGAGTTACCCTAGTCCCATAGTAGTACTCCCTGACCCCAACTAAGTTACCCTAGCCCCTATATAAGTACCCCCTGACCCCAAGTGAGTTACCCTAGTCCCATAAAAGTACTCCCTGACCACAAGTGAGTTACCCTAGTCCCATAGAAGTACTCTCTGACCGCAAGTGAGTTATCCTAGCCCCTTTATATTTACTCCTAGACCTCAAGTGTGTTACCCTGGTGCCTTATAAGTACTGCCTGACCCCAAGTGTGTTACCCTAGCCCCTTAATAAGTACATCCTGGCCCCAAGTGAGTTACCCTGGTCCCATATAAGTACTCACAGACACCAAGTGTGTTACCCTAGCCCTTTAATAAGTACACCCTGGCCCCAAGTGAGTTACCCTAGTCCCTTAGAAGTACTCTCTGACAGCAAGTGAGTTATCCTAGCCCCTTTATATTTACTCCTAGACCTCAAGTGTGTTACCCTGGTGCCTTATAAGTACTGCCTGACCACAAGTGAGTTATCCTAGCCCCTTTATATGTACTCTCTGACAGCAAGTGAGTTACCCTAGTCCCATATAAGTACTCCCTGACCCCAAGTGAGTTACCATATCACCTTTATAAGTACTCCCTGACCCAAAGTGAGTTATCCTAGCCCCTTTATATGTACTTTGTGACCGCAAGTAAGTTACCCTAGTCTCATAGTATTACTCCCTGACCTCAAGTGAGTTATCGTGGCCCCTTTATAAGTACTCTCTGACCGCAAGTGAGTTACCTTAGTCCCATAGAAGTACTCCTTGACCCCAAGTGAATTACCATAGCCCCTTTATAAGTACTCCCAGACCCCAAGTGTGTTACCCTAGTCCCTTATAAGTACTCCCTGACCACAAGTGAGTTACCATAGCGTCTTTATAAGTACTCCCTGACCCCAAGTGAGTTATCCTAGGCCCTTTATATGTACTCTCTGACCACAAGTGAGTTATTCTAGCCCCTTTATATGTACTCCCAGACACCAAGTGAGTTATTCTAGTCGCTTTATATGTACTCCCAGACTCCAAGTGAGTTACCCTGGTCCCAAATAAGTACTCACAGACACCAAGTGTGTTACCCTAGCCCCTTAATAAGTACACCCTGACCCCAAGTGAGTTACCCTGGTCCCATATAAGTACTCAAAGACACCAAGTCAGTTACCCTAGTCCCATAGAAGTACTCCTTGACCCAAAGTGAGTTACCCTAGTCCCATAAAGTACTCCCTGACACCAAGTGAGTTACCATATAACCTTTATTAGTACTCCCTGACCCCAAGCGAGTTATCCTAGCCCGTTTATATGTACTCTCTGACCTCAAGTGAGTTACCCTAGTCCAATATAAGTACTCCCTGACCCCATGTGAGTTATCCTAGCCTCCTTATATGTACCCACTGCCGCAAGTGAGTTACCCTAGTGCCTTATAAGTACTCCCTGACCCCAGGTGAGTTTCCCTAGCCCCTTAATAAGTACACCCTGTCCCCATGTGAGTTACCCTGGTCCCTTATAAGTACTCGCAGACACCAAGTGAGTTACCCTAGTCCCACATAAGTACTCCTTGACCCAAAGTGAGTTACCCTAGCCCCTTTATAAATAATCCCTGACCCCAAGTGAGTTATCCTAGCCCCTTTATATGTACTCTCTGACAGCAAGTGAGTTACCCTAGTCCCATATAAGTACTCCCTGACCCCAAGTGAGTTACCATATCACCTTTATAAGTACTCTCTGACCGGAAGTGAGTTATCCTAGCCCCTTTATATTTACTCCTAGACCTCAAGTGTGTTACCCTGGTGCCTTATAAGTACTGCCTGACCCCAAGTGTGTTACCCTAGCCCCTTAATAAGTACACCCTGGCCCCAAGTGAGTTACCCTGGTCCCATATAAGTACTCACAGACACCAAGTGTGTTAACTTAGCCCCTTAATAAGTACACCCTGGCCCCAAGTGAGTTACCCTAGTCCCTTAGAAGTACTCTCTGACAGCAAGTGAGTTATCCTAGCCCCTTTATATTTACTCCTAGACCTCAAGTGTGTTACCCTGGTGCCTTATAAGTACTGCCTGACCACAAGTGAGTTATCCTAGCCCCTTTATATGTACTCTCTGACAGCAAGTGAGTTACCCTAGTCCCATATAAGTACTCCCTGACCCCAAGTGAGTTACCATATCACCTTTATAAGTACTCCCTGACCCAAAGTGAGTTATCCTAGCCCCTTTATATGTACTTTGTGACCGCAAGTAAGTTACCCTAGTCTCATAGTATTACTCCCTGACCTCAAGTGAGTTATCGTGGCCCCTTTATAAGTACTCCCTGACCGCAAGTGAGTTACCTTAGTCCCATAGAAGTACTCCTTGACCCCAAGTGAATTACCATAGCCCCTTTATAAGTACTCCCAGACCCCAAGTGAGTTACCCTAGTCCCTTATAAGTACTCCCTGACCCCAAGTGAGTTAACCTAGCCCCTTGATAAGTACTCCCTGACCGCAAGTGAGTTATCCTAGCCCCTTATAAGTACTCCCTGACACCAAGTGAGTTACCCTAGTCCCATAGAATTACTCCCTGACCACAAGTGAGTTACCATAGCGTCTTTATAAGTACTCCCTGACCCCAAGTGAGTTATCCTAGGCCCTTTATATGTACTCTCTGACCACAAGTGAGTTATTCTAGCCCCTTTATATGTACTCCCAGACACCAAGTGAGTTATTCTAGTCGCTTTATATGTACTCCCAGACTCCAAGTGAGTTACCCTGGTCCCAAATAAGTACTCACAGACACCAAGTGTGTTACCCTAGCCCCTTAATAAGTACACCCTGACCCCAAGTGAGTTACCCTGGTCCCATATAAGTACTCACAGACACCAAGTCAGTTACCCTAGTCCCATAGAAGTACTCCTTGACCCAAAGTGAGTTACCCTAGTCCCATAAAGTACTCCCTGACACCAAGTGAGTTACCATATAACCTTTATTAGTACTCCCTGACCCCAAGCGAGTTATCCTAGCCCGTTTATATGTACCCTCTGACCTCAAGTGAGTTACCCTAGTCCAATATAAGTACTCCCTGACCCCATGTGAGTTATCCTAGCCTCCTTATATGTACCCACTGCCGCAAGTGAGTTACCCTAGTGCCTTATAAGTACTCCCTGACCCCAGGTGAGTTTCCCTAGCCCCTTAATAAGTACACCCTGTCCCCATGTGAGTTACCCTGGTCCCTTATAAGTACTCGCAGACACCAAGTGAGTTACCCTAGTCCCACATAAGTACTCCTTGACCCAAAGTGAGTTACCCTAGCCCCTTTATAAATAATCCCTGACCCCAAGTGAGTTATCCTAGCCCCTTTATATGTACTCTCTGACAGCAAGTGAGTTACCCTAGTCCCATATAAGTACTCCCTGACCCCAAGTGAGTTACCATATCACCTTTATAAGTACCCTCTGACCGGAAGTGAGTTATCCTAGCCCCTTTATATTTACTCCTAGACCTCAAGTGTGTTACCCTGGTGCCTTATAAGTACTGCCTGACCCCAAGTGTGTTACCCTAGCCCCTTAATAAGTACACCCTGGCCCCAAGTGAGTTACCCTGGTCCCATATAAGTACTCACAGACACCAAGTGTGTTAACTTAGCCCCTTAATAAGTACACCCTGGCCCCAAGTGAGTTACCCTGGTTCCATATAAGTACTCACAGAAACCAAGTGAGTTACCCTAGTCCCATATAAGTACTCCTTGACCCAAAGTGAGTCACCATAGCCCCTTTATATGTACTCTCTGACCGCAAGTGAGTTGACCTAGCCCCTTTATATGTACTCTTCACCCCCCAAGTGAGTTACCCTAGTCCCTTATAACTACTCCCAGACACCAAGTGAGTTACCCTAGTACGATAGAAGTGCTCCCTGACCCCAAGTGAATTACCCTAGCCCCTATATAAGTACTCCCTGACCCCAAGTGAATTATCCTTGCCCCTTTATATGTACTCTCTGACCGCAAGTGAGTTACCCTAGTCACATAGAGGCACTCCCTGACCCCAAGTGAGTTATCGTGGCCCCTTTATAAGTACTCTCTGACCGCAAGTGAGTTATCCTAGCCCCTTTATATGTACTCTCTGACAGCAAGTGAGTTACCCTAGTCCCATATAAGTACTCCCTGACTCCAAGTGAGTTACCCTAGTCCCTTAAAAGTACTCCCTGACCCCAAGTGAGTTACCTTTGCCCCTTGATAAGTTCTCCCTGACTGCAAGTGAGTTATCCTAGCCCCTTTTGTATTTACTCTCTGACCGCAAGTGAGTTACCCTAGTCCCATAAAGTACTCCCTGACCCCAAGTGAGTTACCATATCACCTTTATTAGTACTCCCTGACCCCAAGCGAGTTATCCTAGCCCGTTTATATGTACTCTCTGACCTCAAGTGAGTTACCCTAGTCCAATATAAGTACTCCCTGACCCCATGTGAGTTATCCTAGCCTCCTTATATGTACCCACTGCCGCAAGTGAGTTACCCTAGTGCCTTATAAGTACTCCCTGACCCCAGGTGAGTTTCCCTAGCCCCTTAATAAGTACACCCTGTCCCCATGTGAGTTACCCTGGTCCCTTATAAGTACTCGCAGACACCAAGTGAGTTACCCTAGTCCCACTTAAGTACTCCTTGACCCAAAGTGAGTTACCCAAGCCCCTTTATAAATAATCCCTGACCCCAAGTGAGTTATCCTAGCCCCTTTATATGTACTCTCTGACAGCAAGTGAGTTACCCTAGTCCCATAAAGTACTCCCTGACCCCAAGTGAGTTAACATATCACCTTTATTAGTACTCCCTGACCCCATGTGAGTTATCCTAGCCCCTTTATATGTACTCTCTGACAGCAAGGGAGTTATCCTAGCCCCTTATAAGTACTCCCTGACACCAAGTGTGTTACCCTAGCCCCTTGATAAGTACTCCCTGACTGCAAGTGAGTTACCCTAGTCTCTTATAAGTACTCCCTGACCCCAAGTGAGTTACCCTAGCCCCTTGATAAGTACTCCCTGACTGCAAGTGAGTTATCCTAGCCCCTTATAAGTACACCCTGACACCAAGTGAGTTACCCTAGTACCATAGAATTACTCCCTGACCACAAGTGAGTTACCATAGCCCCTTGATAAGTACTCCCTGACTGCAAGTGAGTTATCCTAGTACCATAGAATTACTCCCTGACCACAAGTGAGTTACCATAGCCCCTTGATAAGTACTCCCTGACTGCAAGTGAGTTATCCTAGCCCCTTATAAGTACTCCCTGACCCCAAGTGAGTTATCCTAGGCCCTTTATATGTACTCTCTCACCATAAGTGAGTTATCCTAACCCTTTTATATGTACTCCCAGACACCAAGTGAGTCATCCTAGTCGCTTTATATGTACTCCCAGACCCCAAGTGAGATACCCTAGTCCCTTATAAGTACTCCCTGATCCCAAGTGAGTTACCCTAGTTCTTTAATAAGTACACCCTGGCCCCAAGTGTGTTACCCTGGTCGCATATAATTACTCACAGACACCAAGTGAGTTATCCTAGCCCCTTTTGTATTTACTCTCTGACCGCAAGTGAGTTACCCTAGTCCCATAAAGTACTCCCTGACCCCAAGTGAGTTACCATATCACCTTTATTAGTACTCCCTGACCCCATGTGAGTTATCCTAGCCCCTTTATATGTACTCTCTGACCGCAAGTGAGTTACCCTAGTGCCTTATAAGTACTCCCAGACCCCAAGTGAGTTACCCTAGTGCCTTATAAGTACTCCCTGACCCCAAGTGAGTTGCCCTAGCCCCTAATAAGTACACCCTGACCCCATGTAAGTTACCCTGGTCCCATAAGTACTCACAGACACCAAGTGATTTACCCTAGTCAAATATAAGTAGTCCTTGACCCAAAGTGAGTCACCCTAGCCCCTTTATAAGTACTCCCTGACTCCAAGTGAGTTACCCTAGTCCCATATAAATACTCCCAGACCCCAAGTGATTTACCCTAGCCCCCATATAAGTACTTCCTGACCCCAAGTGAGTTACCCTAGTCCCATAAAAGTGCTCCCTGACCCCAAGTGAGTTACCATATCACCTTTATAAGTACTCCCTGACCCCAAGTGAGTTACCCTAGTCCCATAGAAGTACTCTCTGACAGCAAGTGAGTTATCCTAGCCCCTTTATATTTACTCCTAGACATCAAGTGTGTTACCCTGGTGCCTTATAAGTACTGCCTGACCCCAAGTGAGTTATCCTAGCCCCTTTATATGTACTCTCTGACAGCAAGTGAGTTACCCTAGTCCCATATAAGTACTCCCTGACCCCAAGTGAGTTACCATATCTCCTTTATAAGTACTCCCTGACCCAAAGTGAGTTATCCTAGCCCCTTTATATGTACTCTCTGACCGCAAGTAAGTTACCCTAGTCCCATAGTAGTACTCCCTGACCTCAAGTGAGTTATCGTGGCCCCTTTATAAGTACTCTCTGACCGCAAGTGAGTTACCCTAGTCCCATAGAAGTACCCCTTGACCCCAAGTGAATTACCATAGCCCCTTTATAAGTACTCCCAGACCCCAAGTGAGTTACCCTAGTCCCTTATAAGTACTCCCTGACCCCAAGTGAGTTAACTTAGCCCCTTGATAAGTACTCCCTGACCGCAAGTGAGTTATCCTAGCCCCTTATAAGTACTCCCTGACACCAAGTGAGTTACCCTAGTCCCATAGAATTACTCCCAGACCACAAGTGAGTTACCATAGCGTCTTTATAAGTACTCCCTGACCCCCAAGTGAGTTATCCTAGCCCCTTTATATGTACTCCCAGACACCAAGTGAGTTATTCTAGTCGCTTTATATGTACTCCCAGACCCCAAGTGAGTTACCCTGGTCCCATATAAGTACTCACAGACACCAAGTGTGTTACCCTAGCCCCTTAATAAGTACACCCTGACCCCAAGTGAGTTACCCTGGTCCCATATAAGTACTCACAGACACCAAGTCAGTTACCCTAGTCCCATAGAAGTACTCCTTGACCCAAAGTGAGTTACCCTAGTCCCATATAAGTACTCCCTGACCCCAAGTGAGTTATCCTAGCCCCTTTTGTATGTACTCTCTGACCGCAAGTGTGTTATCCTAGCCCCTTTATATTTACTCCTAGACCTCAAGTGTGTTACCCTGGTGCCTTATAAGTACTGCCTGACCCCAAGTGAGTTACCCTGGTTCCATATAAGTACTCACAGACACCAAGTGAGTTACCCTAGTCCCATATAAGTACTCCTTGACCCAAAGTGAGTCACCATAGCCCCTTTATATGTACTCTCTGACCGCAAGTGAGTTATCCTAGCCCCTTTATATGTACTCTTCACCCCCCAAGTGAGTTACCCTAGTCCCTTATAACTACTCCCAGACACCAAGTGAGTTACCCTAGTACGATAGAAGTGCTCCCTGACCCCAAGTGAATTACCCTAGCCCCTATATAAGTACTCCCTGACCCCAAGTGAATTATCCTTGCCCCTTTATATGTACTCTCTGACCGCAAGTGAGTTACCCTAGTCACATAGAGGCACTCCCTGACCCCAAGTGAGTTATCGTGGCCCCTTTATAAGTACTCTCTGACCGCAAGTGAGTTATCCTAGCCCCTTTATATGTACTCTCTGACAGCAAGTGAGTTACCCTAGTCCCATATAAGTACTCCCTGACTCCAAGTGAGTTACCCTAGTCCCTTAAAAGTACTCCCTGACCCCAAGTGAGTTACCCTTGCCCCTTGATAAGTTCTCCCTGACTGCAAGTGAGTTATCCTAGCCCCTTTTGTATTTACTCTCTGACCGCAAGTGAGTTACCCTAGTCCCATAAAGTACTCCCTGACCCCAAGTGAGTTACCATATCACCTTTATTAGTACTCCCTGACCCCAAGCGAGTTATCCTAGCCCGTTT
Source organism: Prorops nasuta (assembly GCF_024137725.1). Taxonomy (NCBI): domain Eukaryota; kingdom Metazoa; phylum Arthropoda; class Insecta; order Hymenoptera; family Bethylidae; genus Prorops; species Prorops nasuta. The sequence continues at coordinate 2,844,290 of NW_027116825.1, read as the reverse complement.
ATATGTACTCTCTGACCTCAAGTGAGTTACCCTAGTCCAATATAAGTACTCCCTGACCCCATGTGAGTTATCCTAGCCTCCTTATATGTACCCACTGCCGCAAGTGAGTTACCCTAGTGCCTTATAAGTACTCCCTGACCCCAGGTGAGTTTCCCTAGCCCCTTAATAAGTACACCCTGTCCCCATGTGAGTTACCCTGGTCCCTTATAAGTACTCGCAGACACCAAGTGAGTTACCCTAGTCCCACTTAAGTACTCCTTGACCCAAAGTGAGTTACCCAAGCCCCTTTATAAATAATCCCTGACCCCAAGTGAGTTATCCTAGCCCCTTTATATGTACTCTCTGACAGCAAGTGAGTTACCCTAGTCCCATAAAGTACTCCCTGACCCCAAGTGAGTTAACATATCACCTTTATTAGTACTCCCTGACCCCATGTGAGTTATCCTAGCCCCTTTATATGTACTCTCTGACAGCAAGGGAGTTATCCTAGCCCCTTATAAGTACTCCCTGACACCAAGTGTGTTACCCTAGCCCCTTGATAAGTACTCCCTGACTGCAAGTGAGTTACCCTAGTCTCTTATAAGTACTCCCTGACCCCAAGTGAGTTACCCTAGCCCCTTGATAAGTACTCCCTGACTGCAAGTGAGTTATCCTAGCCCCTTATAAGTACACCCTGACACCAAGTGAGTTACCCTAGTACCATAGAATTACTCCCTGACCACAAGTGAGTTACCATAGCCCCTTGATAAGTACTCCCTGACTGCAAGTGAGTTATCCTAGTACCATAGAATTACTCCCTGACCACAAGTGAGTTACCATAGCCCCTTGATAAGTACTCCCTGACTGCAAGTGAGTTATCCTAGCCCCTTATAAGTACTCCCTGACCCCAAGTGAGTTATCCTAGGCCCTTTATATGTACTCTCTCACCATAAGTGAGTTATCCTAACCCTTTTATATGTACTCCCAGACACCAAGTGAGTCATCCTAGTCGCTTTATATGTACTCCCAGACCCCAAGTGAGATACCCTAGTCCCTTATAAGTACTCCCTGATCCCAAGTGAGTTACCCTAGTTCTTTAATAAGTACACCCTGGCCCCAAGTGTGTTACCCTGGTCCCATATAATTACTCACAGACACCAAGTGAGTTATCCTAGCCCCTTTATAAGTACTCCCTGACTGCAAGTGAGTTACCCTAGCCCCTTTTGTATTTACTCTCTGACCGCAAGTGAGTTACCCTAGTCCCATAAAGTACTCCCTGACCCCAAGTGAGTTACCATATCACCTTTATTAGTACTCCCTGACCCCATGTGAGTTATCCTAGCCCCTTTATATGTACTCTCTGACCGCAAGTGAGTTAACCTAGCCCCTTTATATCTACTCCCAGACCCCAAGTGAGTTACCCTAGTGCCTTATAAGTACTCCCTGACCCCAAGTGAGTTGCCCTAGCCCCTAATAAGTACACCCTGACCCCATGTAAGTTACCCTGGTCCCATATAAGTACTCACAGACACCAAGTGATTTACCCTAGTCAAATATAAGTAGTCCTTGACCCAAAGTGAGTCACCCTAGCCCCTTTATAAGTACTCCCTGACTCCAAGTGAGTTACCCTAGTCCCATATAAATACTCCCAGACCCCAAGTGATTTACCCTAGCCCCCATATAAGTACTTCCTGACCCCAAGTGAGTTACCCTAGTCCCATAAAAGTGCTCCCTGACCCCAAGTGAGTTACCCTAGTCCCATAGAAGTACTCTCTGACAGCAAGTGAGTTATCCTAGCCCCTTTATATTTACTCCTAGACATCAAGTGTGTTATCCTGGTGCCTTATAAGTACTGCCTGACCCCAAGTGAGTTATCCTAGCCCCTTTATATGTACTCTCTGACAGCAAGTGAGTTACCCTAGTCCCATATAAGTACTCCCTGACCCCAAGTGAGTTACCATATCTCCTTTATAAGTACTCCCTGACCCAAAGTGAGTTATCCTAGCCCCTTTATATGTACTCTCTGACCGCAAGTAAGTTACCCTAGTCCCATAGTAGTACTCCCTGACCTCAAGTGAGTTATCGTGGCCCCTTTATAAGTACTCTCTGACCGCAAGTGAGTTACCCTAGTCCCATAGAAGTACCCCTTGACCCCAAGTGAATTACCATAGCCCCTTTATAAGTACTCCCAGACCCCAAGTGAGTTACCCTAGTCCCTTATAAGTACTCCCTGACCCCAAGTGAGTTAACTTAGCCCCTTGATAAGTACTCCCTGACCGCAAGTGAGTTATCCTAGCCCCTTATAAGTACTCCCTGACACCAAGTGAGTTACCCTAGTCCCATAGAATTACTCCCAGACCACAAGTGAGTTACCATAGCGTCTTTATAAGTACTCCCTGACCCCAAGTGAGTTATCCTAGGCCCTTTATATGTACTCTCTGACCACAAGTGAGTTATCCTAGCCCCTTTATATGTACTCCCAGACACCAAGTGAGTTATTCTAGTCGCTTTATATGTACTCCCAGACCCCAAGTGAGTTACCCTGGTCCCATATAAGTACTCACAGACACCAAGTGTGTTACCCTAGCCCCTTAATAAGTACACCCTGACCCCAAGTGAGTTACCCTGGTCCCATATAAGTACTCACAGACACCAAGTCAGTTACCCTAGTCCCATAGAAGTACTCCTTGACCCAAAGTGAGTTACCCTAGTCCCATATAAGTACTCCCTGACCCCAAGTGAGTTATCCTAGCCCCTTTTGTATGTACTCTCTGACCGCAAGTGTGTTATCTTAGCCCCTTTATATTTACTCCTAGACCTCAAGTGTGTTACCCTGGTGCCTTATAAGTACTGCCTGACCCCAAGTGTGTTACCCTAGCCCCTTAATAAGTACACCCTGGCCCCAAGTGAGTTACCCTGGTTCCATATAAGTACTCACAGACACCAAGTGAGTTACCCTAGTCCCATATAAGTACTCCTTGACCCAAAGTGAGTCACCATAGCCCCTTTATATGTACTCTCTGACCGCAAGTGGGTTATCCTAGCCCCTTTATATGTACTCTTCACCCCCCAAGTGAGTTACCCTAGTCCCTTATAACTACTCCCAGACACCAAGTGAGTTACCCTAGTACGATAGATGTGCTCCCTGACCCCAAGTGAATTACCCTAGCCCCTATATAAGTACTCCCTGACCCCAAGTGAATTATCCTTGCCCCTTTATATGTACTCTCTGACCGCAAGTGAGTTACCCTAGTCACATAGAGGTACTCCCTGACCCCAAGTGAGTTATCGTGGCCCCTTTATAAGTACTCTCTGACCGCAAGTGAGTTATCCTAGCCCCTTTATATGTACTCTCTGACAGCAAGTGAGTTACCCTAGTCCCATTAAAGTACTCCCTGACTCCAAGTGAGTTACCCTAGTCCCATAAAAGTGCTCCCTGACCCCAAGTGAGTTACCATATCACCTTTATAAGTACTCACTGACCCCTAGTGAGTTACCCTAGTCCCATAGAAGTACTCTCTGACCGCAAGTGAGTTACCCTAGTCCCATAAAGTACTCCCTGACCCCAAGTGAGTTACCATATCACCTTTATTAGTACTCCCTGACCCCATGTGAGTTATCCTAGCCCCTTTATATGTACTCTCTGACAGCAAGTGATTTATTCTAGCCCCTTATAAGTACTCCCTGAAACCAAGTGAGTTACCCTAGCCCCTTGATAAGTACTCCCTGACTGCAAGTGAGTTACCCTAGTCCCTTATAAGTACTCCCTGACCCCAAGTGAGTTACCCTAGCCCCTTGATAAGTACTCCCTGACTGCAAGTGAGTTATCCTAGCCCTTTATTAGTACTCCCTGACACCAAGTGAGTTATCCTAGCCCCTTGATAAATACTCCCTGACTGCAAGTGAGTTATCCTAGCCCCTTATAAGTACTCCCTGACACCAAGTGAGTTACACTAGTACCATAGAATTACTCCCTGACCACAAGTGAGTTACCATAGCCCCTTGATAAGTACTCCCTGACTGCAAGTGAGTTATCCTAGCCCCTTATAAGTACTCCCTGACCCCAAGTGAGTTATCCTAGGCCCTTTATATGTACTCTCTCACCATAAGTGAGTTATCCTAACCCTTTTATATGTACTCCCAGACACCAAGTGAGTCATCCTAGTCGCTTTGTATGTACTCCCAGACCCCAAGTGAGATACCCTAGTCCCTTATAAGTACTCCCTGATCCCAAGTGAGTTACCCTAGTTCTTTAATAAGTACACCCTGGCCCCAAGTGTGTTACCCTGGTCCCATATAATTACTCACAGACACCAAGTGAGTTATCCTAGCCCCTTTTGTATTTACTCTCTGACCGCAAGTGAGTTACCCGAGTCCCATAAAGTACTCCCTGACCCCAAGTGAGTTACCATATCACCTTTATTAGTACTCCCTGACCCCATGTGAGTTATCCTAGCCCTTTATATGTACTCTCTGACCGCAAGTGAGTTAACCTAGCCCCTTTATATCTACTCCCAGACCCCAAGTGAGTTACCCTAGTGCCTTATAAGTACTCCCTGACCCCAAGTGAGTTGCCCTAGCCCCTAATAAGTACACCCTGACCCCATGTAAGTTACCCTGGTCCCATATAAGTACTCACAGACACCAAGTGATTTACCCTAGTCAAATATAAGTAGTCCTTGACCCAAAGTGAGTCACCCTAGCCCCTTTATAAGTACTCCCTGACTCCAAGTGAGTTACCCTAGTCCCATATAAATACTCCCAGACCCCAAGTGATTTACCCTAGCCCCCATATAAGTACTTCCTGACCCCAAGTGAGTTACCCTAGTCCCATAAAAGTGCTCCCTGACCCCAAGTGAGTTATCATATCACCTTTATAAGTACTCCCTGACCCCAAGTGAGTTACCCTAGTCCCATAGAAGTACTCTCTGACAGCAAGTGAGTTATCCTAGCCCCTTTATATGTACTCCTAGACATCAAGTGTATTACCCTGGTGCCTTATAAGTACTGCCTGACCCCAAGTGAGTTATCCTAGCCCCTTTATATGTACTCTCTGACAGCAAGTGTGTTACCCTAGTCCCATATAAGTACTCCCTGACCCCAAGTGAGTTACCATATCTCCTTTATAAGTACTCCCTGACCCCAAGTGAGTTGCCCTAGCCCCTAATAAGTACACCCTGACCCCATGTAAGTTACCCTGGTCCCATATAAGTACTCACAGACACCAAGTGATTTACCCTAGTCAAATATAAGTAGTCCTTGACCCAAAGTGAGTCACCCTAGCCCCTTTATAAGTACTCCCTGACTCCAAGTGAGTTACCCTAGTCCCATATAAATACTCCCAGACCCCAAGTGATTTACCCTAGCCCCCATATAAGTACTTCCTGACCCCAAGTGAGTTACCCTAGTCCCATAAAAGTGCTCCCTGACCCCAAGTGAGTTACCCTAGTCCCATAGAAGTACTCTCTGACAGCAAGTGAGTTATCCTAGCCCCTTTATATTTACTCCTAGACATCAAGTGTGTTATCCTGGTGCCTTATAAGTACTGCCTGACCCCAAGTGAGTTATCCTAGCCCCTTTATATGTACTCTCTGACAGCAAGTGAGTTACCCTAGTCCCATATAAGTACTCCCTGACCCCAAGTGAGTTACCATATCTCCTTTATAAGTACTCCCTGACCCAAAGTGAGTTATCCTAGCCCCTTTATATGTACTCTCTGACCGCAAGTAAGTTACCCTAGTCCCATAGTAGTACTCCCTGACCTCAAGTGAGTTATCGTGGCCCCTTTATAAGTACTCTCTGACCGCAAGTGAGTTACCCTAGTCCCATAGAAGTACCCCTTGACCCCAAGTGAATTACCATAGCCCCTTTATAAGTACTCCCAGACCCCAAGTGAGTTACCCTAGTCCCTTATAAGTACTCCCTGACCCCAAGTGAGTTAACTTAGCCCCTTGATAAGTACTCCCTGACCGCAAGTGAGTTATCCTAGCCCCTTATAAGTACTCCCTGACACCAAGTGAGTTACCCTAGTCCCATAGAATTACTCCCAGACCACAAGTGAGTTACCATAGCGTCTTTATAAGTACTCCCTGACCCCAAGTGAGTTATCCTAGGCCCTTTATATGTACTCTCTGACCACAAGTGAGTTATCCTAGCCCCTTTATATGTACTCCCAGACACCAAGTGAGTTATTCTAGTCGCTTTATATGTACTCCCAGACCCCAAGTGAGTTACCCTGGTCCCATATAAGTACTCACAGACACCAAGTGTGTTACCCTAGCCCCTTAATAAGTACACCCTGACCCCAAGTGAGTTACCCTGGTCCCATATAAGTACTCACAGACACCAAGTCAGTTACCCTAGTCCCATAGAAGTACTCCTTGACCCAAAGTGAGTTACCCTAGTCCCATATAAGTACTCCCTGACCCCAAGTGAGTTATCCTAGCCCCTTTTGTATGTACTCTCTGACCGCAAGTGTGTTATCTTAGCCCCTTTATATTTACTCCTAGACCTCAAGTGTGTTACCCTGGTGCCTTATAAGTACTGCCTGACCCCATGTGTGTTACCCTAGCCCCTTAATAAGTACACCCTGGCCCCAAGTGAGTTACCCTGGTTCCATATAAGTACTCACAGACACCAAGTGAGTTACCCTAGTCCCATATAAGTACTCCTTGACCCAAAGTGAGTCACCATAGCCCCTTTATATGTACTCTCTGACCGCAAGTGAGTTATCCTAGCCCCTTTATATGTACTCTTCACCCCCCAAGTGAGTTACCCTAGTCCCTTATAACTACTCCCAGACACCAAGTGAGTTACCCTAGTACGATAGATGTGCTCCCTGACCCCAAGTGAATTACCCTAGCCCCTATATAAGTACTCCCTGACCCCAAGTGAATTATCCTTGCCCCTTTATATGTACTCTCTGACCGCAAGTGAGTTACCCTAGTCACATAGAGGTACTCCCTGACCCCAAGTGAGTTATCGTGGCCCCTTTATAAGTACTCTCTGACCGCAAGTGAGTTATCCTAGCCCCTTTATATGTACTCTCTGACAGCAAGTGAGTTACCCTAGTCCCATTAAAGTACTCCCTGACTCCAAGTGAGTTACCCTAGTCCCATAAAAGTGCTCCCTGACCCCAAGTGAGTTACCATATCACCTTTATAAGTACTCACTGACCCCTAGTGAGTTACCCTAGTCCCATAGAAGTACTCTCTGACCGCAAGTGAGTTACCCTAGTCCCATAAAGTACTCCCTGACCCCAAGTGAGTTACCATATCACCTTTATTAGTACTCCCTGACCCCATGTGAGTTATCCTAGCCCCTTTATATGTACTCTCTGACAGCAAGCGATTTATTCTAGCCCCTTATAAGTACTCCCTGAAACCAAGTGAGTTACCCTAGCCCCTTGATAAGTACTCCCTGACTGCAAGTGAGTTACCCTAGTCCCTTATAAGTACTCCCTGACCCCAAGTGAGTTACCCTAGCCCCTTGATAAGTACTCCCTGACTGCAAGTGAGTTATCCTAGCCCCTTATAAGTACTCCCTGACACCAAGTGAGTTACCCTAGTACCATAGAATTACTCCCTGACCACAAGTGAGTTACCATAGCCCCTTGATAACTACTCCCTGACTGCAAGTGAGTTATCCTAGCCCCTTATAAGTACTCCCTGACCCCAAGTGAGTTATCCTAGGCCCTTTATATGTACTCTCTCACCATAAGTGAGTTATCCTAACCCTTTTATATGTACTCCCAGACACCAAGTGAGTCATCTTAGTCGCTTTATATGTACTCCCAGACCCCAAGTGAGATACCCTAGTCCCTTATAAGTACTCCCTGATCCCAAGTGAGTTACCCTAGTTCTTTAATAAGTACACCCTGGCCCCAAGTGTGTTACCCTGGTCCCATATAATTACTCACAGACACCAAGTGAGTTATCCTAGCCCCTTTTGTATTTACTCTCTGACCGCAAGTGAGTTACCCGAGTCCCATAAAGTACTCCCTGACCCCAAGTGAGTTACCATATCACCTTTATTAGTACTCCCTGACCCCATGTGAGTTATCCTAGCCCTTTATATGTACTCTCTGACCGCAAGTGAGTTAACCTAGCCCCTTTATATCTACTCCCAGACCCCAAGTGAGTTACCCTAGTGCCTTATAAGTACTCCCTGACCCCAAGTGAGTTGCCCTAGCCCCTAATAAGTACACCCTGACCCCATGTAAGTTACCCTGGTCCCATATAAGTACTCACAGACACCAAGTGATTTACCCTAGTCAAATATAAGTAGTCCTTGACCCAAAGTGAGTCACCCTAGCCCCTTTATAAGTACTCCCTGACTCCAAGTGAGTTACCCTAGTCCCATATAAATACTCCCAGACCCCAAGTGATTTACCCTAGCCCCCATATAAGTACTTCCTGACCCCAAGTGAGTTACCCTAGTCCCATAAAAGTGCTCCCTGACCCCAAGTGAGTTATCATATCACCTTTATAAGTACTCCCTGACCCCAAGTGAGTTACCCTAGTCCCATAGAAGTACTCTCTGACAGCAAGTGAGTTATCCTAGCCCCTTTATATGTACTCCTAGACATCAAGTGTATTACCCTGGTGCCTTATAAGTACTGCCTGACCCCAAGTGAGTTATCCTAGCCCCTTTATATGTACTCTCTGACAGCAAGTGTGTTACCCTAGTCCCATATAAGTACTCCCTGACCCCAAGTGAGTTACCATATCTCCTTTATAAGTACTCCCTGACCCAAAGTGAGTTATCCTAGCCCCTTTATATGTACTTTCTGACCGCAAGTAAGTTACCCTACTCCCATAGTAGTACTCTCTGACCGCAAGTGAGTTACCCTAGTCCCATAGAAGTACACCTTGACCCCAAGTGAATTACCATAGCCCCTTTATAAGTATTCCCAGACCCCAAGTGAGTTACCCTAGTCCCTTATAAGTACTCCCTGACCCCAAGTGAGTTAACTTAGCCCCTTGATAAGTACTCCCTGACCGCAAGTGAGTTATCCTAGCCCCTTATAAGTACTCCCTGACACCAAGTGAGTTACCCTAGTCCCATAGAATTACTCCCAGACCACAAGTGAGTTACCATAGCGTCTTTATAAGTACTCCCTGACCCCAAGTGAGTTATCCTAGGCCCTTTATATGTACTCTCTGACCACAAGTGAGTTATCCTAGCCCCTTTATATGTACTCCCAGACACCAAGTGAGTTATTCTAGTCGCTTTATATGTACTCCCAGACCCCAAGTGAGTTACCCTGGTCCCATATAAGTACTCACAGACACCAAGTGTGTTACCCTAGCCCCTTCATAAGTACACCCTGACCCCAAGTGAGTTACCCTTGTCCCATATAAGTACTCACAGACACCAAGTCAGTTACCCTAGTCCCATAGAAGTACTCCTTGACCCAAAGTGAGTTACCCTAGTCCCATATCAGTACTCCCTGACCCCAAGTGAGTTATCCTAGCCCCTTTTGTATGTACTCTCTGACCGCAAGTGAGTTATCCTAGCCCCTTTATATTTACTCCTAGACCTCAAGTGTGTTACCCTGGTGCCTTATAAGTACTGCCTGACCCCAAGTGTGTTACCCTAGCCCCTTAATAAGTACACCCTGGCCCCAAGTGAGTTACCCTGGTCCCATATAAGTACTCACAGACACCAAGTGTGTTAACTTAGCCCCTTAATAAGTACACCCTGGCCCCAAGTGAGTTACCCTGGTTCCATATAAGTACTCACAGACACCAAGTGAGTTACCCTAGTCCCATATAAGTACTCCTTGACCCAAAGTGAGTCACCATAGCCCCTTTATATGTACTCTCTGACCACAAGTGAGTTATCCTAGCCCCTTTATATGTACTCTTCACCCCCCAAGTGAGTTACCCTAGTCCCTTATAACTACTCCCAGACACCAAGTGAGTTACCCTAGTACGATAGAAGTGCTCCCTGACCCCAAGTGAATTACCCTAGCCCCTATATAAGTACTCCCTGACCCCAAGTGAGTTAACTTAGCCCCTTGATAAGTACTCCCTGACCGCAAGTGAGTTATCCTAGCCCCTTATAAGTACTCCCTGACACCAAGTGAGTTACCCTAGTCCCATAGAATTACTCCCAGACCACAAGTGAGTTACCATAGCGTCTTTATAAGTACTCCCTGACCCCAAGTGAGTTACCCTAGTCCCATATAAATACTCCCAGACCCCAAGTGATTTACCCTAGCCCCCATATAAGTACTTCCTGACCCCAAGTGAGTTACCCTAGTCCCATAAAAGTGCTCCCTGACCCCAAGTGAGTTATCATATCACCTTTATAAGTACTCCCTGACCCCAAGTGAGTTACCCTAGTCCCATAGAAGTACTCTCTGACAGCAAGTGAGTTATCCTAGCCCCTTTATATGTACTCCTAGACATCAAGTGTATTACCCTGGTGCCTTATAAGTACTGCCTGACCCCAAGTGAGTTATCCTAGCCCCTTTATATGTACTCTCTGACAGCAAGTGTGTTACCCTAGTCCCATATAAGTACTCCCTGACCCCAAGTGAGTTACCATATCTCCTTTATAAGTACTCCCTGACCCAAAGTGAGTTATCCTAGCCCCTTTATATGTACTTTCTGACCGCAAGTAAGTTACCCTACTCCCATAGTAGTACTCCCTGACCTCAAGTGAGTTATCGTGGCCCCTTTATAAGTACTCTCTGACCGCAAGTGAGTTACCCTAGTCCCATAGAAGTACACCTTGACCCCAAGTGAATTACCATAGCCCCTTTATAAGTATTCCCAGACCCCAAGTGAGTTACCCTAGTCCCTTATAAGTACTCCCTGACCCCAAGTGAGTTAACTTAGCCCCTTGATAAGTACTCCCTGACCGCAAGTGAGTTATCCTAGCCCCTTATAAGTACTCCCTGACACCAAGTGAGTTACCCTAGTCCCATAGAATTACTCCCAGACCACAAGTGAGTTACCATAGCGTCTTTATAAGTACTCCCTGACCCCAAGTGAGTTATCCTAGGCCCTTTATATGTACTCTCTGACCACAAGTGAGTTATCCTAGCCCCTTTATATGTACTCCCAGACACCAAGTGAGTTATTCTAGTCGCTTTTTATGTACTCCCAGACCCCAAGTGAGTTACCCTGGTCCCATATAAGTACTCACAGACACCAAGTGTGTTACCCTAGCCCCTTCATAAGTACACCCTGACCCCAAGTGAGTTACCCTTGTCCCATATAAGTACTCACAGACACCAAGTCAGTTACCCTAGTCCCATAGAAGTACTCCTTGACCCAAAGTGAGTTACCCTAGTCCCATATCAGTACTCCCTGACCCCAAGTGAGTTATCCTAGCCCCTTTTGTATGTACTCTCTGACCGCAAGTGAGTTATCCTAGCCCCTTTATATTTACTCCTAGACCTCAAGTGTGTTACCCTGGTGCCTTATAAGTACTGCCTGACCCCAAGTGTGTTACCCTAGCCCCTTAATAAGTACACCCTGGCCCCAAGTGAGTTACCCTGGTCCCATATAAGTACTCACAGACACCAAGTGTGTTAACTTAGCCCCTTAATAAGTACACCCTGGCCCCAAGTGAGTTACCCTGGTTCCATATAAGTACTCACAGACACCAAGTGAGTAACCCTAGTCCCATATAAGTACTCCTTGACCCAAAGTGAGTCACCATAGCCCCTTTATATGTACTCTCTGACCGCAAGTGAGTTATCCTAGCCCCTTTATATGTACTCTTCACCCCCCAAGTGAGTTACCCTAGTCCCTTATAACTACTCCCAGACACCAAGTGAGTTACCCTAGTACGATAGAAGTGCTCCCTGACCCCAAGTGAATTACCCTAGCCCCTATATAAGTACTCCCTGACCCCAAGTGAGTTAACTTAGCCCCTTGATAAGTACTCCCTGACCGCAAGTGAGTTATCCTAGCCCCTTATAAGTACTCCCTGACACCAAGTGAGTTACCCTAGTCCCATAGAATTACTCCCAGACCACAAGTGAGTTACCATAGCTTCTTTATAAGTACTCCCTGACCCCAAGTGAGTTACCCTAGTCCCATATAAGTACTCCTTGACCCAAAGTGAGTCACCATAGCCCCTTTATATGTACTCTCTGACCGCAAGTGAGTTATCCTAGCCCCTTTTTATGAACTCTTCACCCCCCAAGTGAGTTACCCTTTTTTTTTTTTTTTTTTTTTTTTTTTTTTTTTTTTTTTTTTTTCCGACGCTTTGCGAGGTAGGGGGAAACTTCTTAAAGCCTTACGGCTTGTTAAGTACCTCCGGCGGCCGATGTTTTGGCCAGAGGTTATGTGGGATTCTAACCCACCAAAACCCCCTACCTGCCCCCCTACCCGGTACCAAGCATAGCTTATAACATCAGGTAGGAGGGTATACGCTCTACTCTACGACCGTATGCGGTCATCCCAAGACAAACAAAAACCCCAGACTCTACCCCACCCCAGAGGAGAGAGCAGCAGACTCCTCAGCTCGGACTCTACTGTCCTTGGAGGTGAGGACCCTAACCGAGAAGCTGGAAAATGCATTCCAAGCTCTCGGCGTACTCGTAACATGGGACACAAGGGTCTCCACCTCCAACGAGGGCACACCTAAAGCATCACAGAGTTCTGCTCTTTCGCATTCCCACAGGGGACACCACAACAGCGTGTGCTCCGCCGTATCCGCGACCGGATTCGGGGAGCACCAGCAGTCGGGAGTCGCCCTGCGGCCCACCCTCGCGCGATGACTCATGAAACTACCATGCCCCAGGAGCATCTGGGAAACATGGTAGTTCAAGCTTCTACAATTAGCAGCCAGCCAGGACCGGATGTCCGGGATGAGGCGGTGGGTCCACCTACCCCGACCATCCGAGTCCCATGCTGCCTGCCATCTCTCTACTAAATTAGCCCTCGCCAATCTCCGCGCTTCGGCCACGCCAGCCGAGGAGCCACCCGCACGCGACGCATCGTACACCTCCCTGCGCTCCAAAGCTAAAAGATGGGCCGGTGGTATGCCCGAGATTACTAATAGCGCACAGGACGAAGCCGTACGACACGCGCGGGAAACCCTCAGCGCCATGACCCTCTGCGCGGAGATTAGGGACCTCGCAATGGTTGGGCGAGAGGCAGCCTCAGCCCAGCAAGGCGCCCCGTAAAGAAGAATGCTGTGCACTAAATTCGTGTACAACATCCTTCCCGAGACCCCCGACCCACCCACGTTCGGCAATAAATTACTCAACGCCCACCCAGCCTTTTTGGCTTTTCCCACCATGCAATCAATGTGAAACTTGAAGGAAAGACGACGATCCAACCACACACCGAGGTATTTCGCCCGCGGGGAGACGGAAACCGTCTCGCCCCCGACCGAAAACCGCGGAGCCCGATCAGACCGCCTCCTAGAGAAGAAAACAGCCTCCGATTTGGAGACGTTCACCTCCAGGTTCCTCCCCTCAAGCCACAGAACGATACGCGACAAAGCCCTGTTAGCCTTCAACTGCAAGGACCCGACGCTTCCCGCAGACACACACAATGCCGTATCGTCCGCGTAACAAGTCAACGTGCAGCCCTCCGGGAGACTCAACCGCAGCAGACCGTCGAAACAAATGCTCCACAGGAGAGGTCCTAAGACCGATCCCTGCGGAACACCCGCCCCAACGCGCCACTGCCGTCCAGCGCACTCAATGACCCGGTCCCCCAGGTAACTGCGGACTATATCCACAATCACCCCCGGGACCGCGCCATTGGCGGCCAGGGCCTCCAAGATGGCCGCATGCGACACAGAATTGAACGCGTTCTTAATGTCGAGAAGGATTACGGCCACGCGTTTGCTCCGGTACACAGACCCCCGAAGGGCGATCCGAATAAAATTCTGGACAGCCGATACGGCATCCATGGTACTTCTACCAGGACGGAACCCGTATTGACCGTCCGCGAGAGGTGCGACCCCCTCATAAACCTCCGTAAGACGAGCGACAACTACCCTCTCGAACAACTTCCCCACCACCGGTAGGAGAGATATGGGTCTGAAGCCCCCGATCCCTTTCGGGATTAGGACAACCCTCGCCCTCCTCCAGATAGCGGGAAAGTCGCCGAGTTCCAGGCAGCGGTTGAACAACCGGGCAAAATCAGCGGGGCAGCTCATTGCTGCAACCTTAACCACTTCCGGGAGAATGCCATCGACACCAGGGGCCCCCTTTGCAGGGGACCTCCCGGCAGCCATGACAATCTCTGCTTCCGTGATGAGATCAGACTCCAAGATCGGCCTGGTGTTACCGCGAAACACGAATGGAACGCCCCCAGGCCTCACTTGCGACGTCGAGAAAAGACTCTCAATCGCAACCACCGTCTCAGACTCCGTCAGACTAGCAGATGTCTGTCTCTTCAATCTCTTGTAGGCCACCCAGAAGGGGCGACCCCAAGGATCTGCCTCCACTTCATTCACCAGCGCCAACCATGCGGCCCGCTTCCTCTCGCGTATAGCGGAGGAGAAAGCGGTTCTCGCCGTCTTATAGGCTTCGCGCAAGTGAACTTCCGTATTGGCACCCCTCGACCTCGACCACCTCCTGCGGGCAGCATTCGCTGCCTTACGGAGACGGTCGAGGTCCTCACACCACCAATACGCTGCTTTCCAGCGCTTGGCAGTTCCGTGAGCCCTGGGCATAGAAGCGTCGGACGCCCCGACGAGTCTCCGGAGATAACCCTCCGGCGAGACGCCCGAGCCGTCACCGCCGACGTCCGCCCCGGCCCTCCCCCGCCCGGACGGAGGGGAAGCTGAGCTGCTCGAGGCTATTCCCCACGCAAATGCCAATTCGCATAAGAGTGGGTCGAACCTCGAGCGAACCCAGCGCACCCCCCGCTCCGGCGAGGCAGGGCCAGGACCCCCATCCGTGAGAATCCACTGGATGAAGCGGTGATCGCTCAGAGTCTCGTCATCGAGCACCTCCCAAGAGACTACTCTCGAGGCGATCGACGACGATACCCAGGTGAGATCTATTATACTACCACGGTCGCCTGAGACGAAGGTCGGAGAACGACCTCGGTTGAGCAATGTCAACCCGAGCTGACCGCCCCATTCCTCAACAAGCTCTCCACGTCGGTTAGTGCAACCGGATCCCCATGATGTCGACCACGAGTTGAAGTCTCCACCAATGAGGACCGGCACCCCATGCTCCCTGACACTCCCCGCCAAGTCCTCCAGGAAAGCCTCGAACTCCCCGATGGGGGCATTAGGGGTAAAGTAAACACTGTACACCCTAATGCCCCCAACGAGAGACGAACAAAACCCCCGACCGGACGAGACGGATGCCATTTTGCACGAAGCACCGGGCAGCATAGCCGAATCCCCCCCGACATCCTCCAAGCCGGTGCTTGGGAAATTACTATTCCTATGCTGCTCTGAGACAAGGCAGACCGTGTACTCGCCAGAGTACGTGCAATGGACGGCCAAGTCCTGAGCAGATCGCGAACGATTGACATTGATCTGGAGACCCTTCATGTACGTCTCGATCCTCTCCACACCCCGATCGATCCGCACGCTGAAGAGCCCCCAGCGTGATCATGCGCAAGCCCCGAGTCCCTACAGGCGAGACAACAAGGAGAACCCCTACAACTGGCAGAGGCATGACCCCCCTCCCCGCATCTCCAACACAGCCCCGAACGGTCTGTGCTGAATTTGCAGCTACCCGAGGTGTGACCGAAGTGGTGACACCTCTTGCACCGCACGATACTGGTCGCAGGGCGAACCCTGCAGACCACCCACCCAACGCGAACGCGCCCAAGCCGCAACAACTTGCCAGCCACCTCGGGTGGCATGGAAGCGCCGACGGCCCAGGAGCCCCCACCAGTTCTTCGCGGCGCGGAGACTCTAACCCCGGCTGCCTCCTCGCCCAGTGCGGCCAGAAGGGCCGCACGCACATCCTCCCCGGACGAAACCCCATCGAGGTCCCGGATCTCCACCCTCTCCATCGGAGAGAGAGCAGAGACCGGAATCCCGTTACCCAACGCCTCCGCGACCGCCCCCGCGAGCGTGGACGCGGAGCCCCCTCCTTTGTTCAGCTCAATCAGGAGGTCTCCCCTGCGAGTCCTCCTGATCGACCTGACCTCAACCCCGACCTTACCGGGGTCCACCCTTCCCTTCAGCAACCTCATCGCCCCCCCATACCCATCCGACCCGCACGCTACGAGCACGGCCTGGGCACGGGGGCGACGAGGAGGTGCCCCAACCCTACCCGAATGAGGAGGACGGGATATCGGGGCCGGCCCCAAATCCCTCCTCCCCCTTCCCTTCCGCCCAGCCACGACCGACCATTGCACCCCCTCCTCCCGCGGAGGAGATGCCGTAGCCACTGGTGGCGGGCCAGCTGCCCCAGAGGCCCCCTCCTTCGGCGGAGAAGGCGTCCCCAGGGCAGCTCCCCTTTTCGCGCCCCTTTCCCTATTGCCGCTTCCACCCGACTTAATCGAAACCCCCCTCCCCCCTTTAGAAGTCGGTGGAAGCGGAAGCGACGTCTGCGTACCCTTATTCTTCAGCGCTGGCCGTTGCACCTCTTCTCGCGCTTCGTCCCGCTCCCTCGTCTCAAGAAGCACAGGGAGAAGTGACCCACAATCCTGGGTCGCAGCTCCCTGCACCTCCTGCACAGCGGAGACGACGAGATCCCGCAGGTCCCTCACTTTTCCCTGGATGCTCCTCTTGACGCCCTTTCTCCCGTCCGTGAGTCCAAGAAGCTCCGTCATTGCTACTGACATACGCTGGATGAGCGTATGCAGTTCCTGCGCACTTCTGTCACGGGCCTCCAGGCGCAGCCGCACCTCCTCCAAGTCCATGGCTCTGGAGCCCGTTCCTGCGCTAACGCCGTTACCTGTAGGGGAAGAATAAGAAGAAGTTTGGTTTTCCATAAATTAATAAATAATCACCAGCATGCGGAGCGTCTCCGAACGCGCCGCCTCAGGAAGTGGAGGGGTGATCACCATGATGCCTACCTCCATCAGACACCATGGCTTGGGGCTCAAGCCCGGGGACAAACATCCAGGCCGCCTTACACCTTCTTCCATCACTGGCATTCCGCATACCTCCGTGGGAGGACGGTGCGTAGACACCGGGATCCGACACGAGCACGACCTTACTGGAATCATCCACACATCCCTTTCGGGCAGTGTCAACACAGAGGCCGTACCCGTGTCCCCTGAAATGGGTGAAATGAGAAAAGTGATGTTATGGGGCCCTCGTCCGGAATCCGTACGACGGCAGATGACACATGAGAATGAAATGAGGCGAGGGTGAGAATACCATTTTGGTTCGCGACTGCTTATTCGTCCGTATGAAACGGCTTATTTCGCAGCTAACCGGCATATCTGCCGGCCGTCCCCCTATCCACCACCCGGGGACGCGCCTGGTAGCGTGGTAAACCGCCCCAGGAAGTGAGTTACCCTAGTCCCTTATAACTACTCCCAGACACCAAGTGAGTTACCCTAGTACGATAGAAGTGCTCCCTGACCCCAAGTGAGTTACCCTCGCCCCTATATAAGTACTCCCTGACGCCAAGTGAGTTATCCTTGCCCCTTTATATGTACTCTCTGACCGCAAGTGAGTTACCCTAGTCACATAGAGGTACTCCCTGACCCAAAGTGAGTTATCGTGGCCCCTTTATAAGTACTCTCTGACCGCAAGTGAGTTATCCTAGCACCTTTATATGTACTCTCTGACAGCAAGTGAGTTACCCTAGTCCCATATAAGTACTCCCTGACCCCAAGTGAGTTACCCTAGTCCCTTATAAGTACTCCCTGACCCCAAGTGAGTTACCCTAGCCCCTTGATAAGTACTCCCTGACTGCAAGTGAGTTATCCTAGGCCCTTTATATGTACTCCCTGACACCAAGTGAGTTACCCTAGTCCCATAGAATTACTCCCTGACCACAAGTGAGTTACCATAGCCTCTTTATAAGTACTCCCTGACCCCAAGTGAGTTATCCTAGGCCCTTTATATGTACTCTCTCACCATAAGTGAGTTATCCTAACCCCTTTATATGTACTCCCAGACACCAATTGAGTCATCCTAGTCGCTTTATATGTACTCCCAGACCCCAAGTGAGTTACCCTAGTCCCTTATAAGTACTCCCTGATCCCAAATGAGTTACCCTAGTTCTTTAATAAGTACACCCTGGCCCCAAGTGTGTTACCCTGGTCCCATATAATTACTCACAGACACCAAGTGAGTTACCATATCACCTTTATAAGTACTCCCTGACCCCAAGTGAGTTATCCTAGCCCCTTTATATGTACTCTCTGACCGCAAGTGAGTTACCCTAGTCCCATAGTAGTACTCCCTGACCCCAAGTGAGTTACCATATCCCCTTTATAAGTACTCCCTGACCCCAAGTGAGTTATCCTAGCCCCTTTATATGTACTCTCTGACAGCAAGTGAGTTACCCTAGTCCCATATAAGTACTCCCTCACCCCAAGTGAGTTATCCTAGCCCCTTTATATGTACTCTCTGACCGCAAGTAAGTTAACCTAGTCCCATAGTAGTACTCCCTGACCCCAAGTGAGTTAACCTAGCCCCTTGATAAGTACTCCCTAACCGCAAGTGAGTTATCCTAGCCCCTTATAAGTACTCCCTGACACCAAGTGAGTTACCCTAGTCCCATAGAATTACTCCCTGACCACAAGTGAGTTACCATAGCGTCTTTATAAGTACTCCCTGACCCCTAATGAGTTATCCTAGGCCCTTTATAAGTACTCCCTGACTCCAAGTGAGTTACCCTAGTCCCATATAAATACTCCCAGACCCCAAGTGATTTACCCTAGCCCTCATATAAGTACTTCCTGACCCCAAGTGAGTTACCCTAGTCCCATAAAAGTGCTCCCTGGCCCCAAGTGAGTTACCATATCACCTTTATAAGTACTCCCTGACCCCTAGTGAGTTACCCTAGTCCCATAGAAGTACTCTCTGACAGCAAGTGAGTTATCCTAGGCCCATAGAAGTAACCCTTGACCCCAAGTGAATTACCATAGCCCCTTTATAAGTACTCCCTGACCCCATGTGAGTTATCCTAGCCCCTTTATATGTACTCTCTGACAGCAAGTGAGTTATCCTAGCCCCTTATAAGTACTCCCTGACACCAAGTGAGTTACCCTAGCCCCTTGATAAGTACTCCCTGTCTGCAAGTGAGTTACCCTAGTCTCTTATAAGTACTCCCTGACCCCAAGTGAGTTACCCTAGCCCCTTGATAAGTACTCCCTGACTGCAAGTGAGTTATCCTAGCCCTTTATTAGTACTCCCTGACACCAAGTGAGTTACCCTAACCCCTTGATAAATACTCCCTGACTGCAAGTGAGTTATCCTAGCCGCTTATAAGTACTCCCTGACACCAAGTGAGTTACCCTAGTACCATAGAATTACTCCCTGACCACAAGTGAGTTACCATAGCCCCTTGATAAGTACTCCCTGACTGCAAGTGAGTTATCCTAGCCCCTTATAAGTACTCCCTGACCCCAAGTGATTTATCCTAGGCCCTTTATATGTACTCTCTCACCATAAGTGAGTTATCCTAACCCTTTTATATGTACTCCCAGACACCAAGTGAGTCATCCTAGTCGCTTTATATGTACTCCCAGACCCCAAGTGAGATACCCTAGTCCCTTATAAGTACTCCCTGATCCCAAGTGAGTTACCCTAGTTCTTTAATAAGTACACCCTGGCCCCAAGTGTGTTACCCTGGTCCCATATAATTACTCACAGACACCAAGTGAGTTATCCTAGCCCCTTTTGTATTTACTCTCTGACCGCAAGTGAGTTACCCGAGTCCCATAAAGTACTCCCTGACCCCAAGTGAGTTACCATATCACCTTTATTAGTACTCCCTGACCCCATGTGAGTTATCCTAGCCCTTTATATGTACTCTCTGACCGCAAGTGAGTTAACCTAGCCCCTTTATATCTACTCCCAGACCCCAAGTGAGTTACCCTAGTGCCTTATAAGTACTCCCTGACCCCAAGTGAGTTGCCCTAGCCCCTAATAAGTACACCCTGACCCCATGTAAGTTACCCTGGTCCCATATAAGTACTCACAGACACCAAGTGATTTACCCTAGTCAAATATAAGTAGTCCTTGACCCAAAGTGAGTCACCCTAGCCCCCATATAAGTACTTCCTGACCCCAAGTGAGTTACCCTAGTCCCATAAAAGTGCTCCCTGACCCCAAGTGAGTTACCATATCACCTTTATAAGTACTCCCTGAACCCAAGTGAGTTACCCTAGTCCCATAGAAGTACTCTCTGACAGCAAGTGAGTTATCCTAGCCCCTTTATATTTACTCCTAGACATCAAGTGTGTTACCCTGGTGCCTTATAAGTACTGCCTGACCCCAAGTGAGTTATCCTAGCCCCTTTATATGTACTCTCTGACAGCAAGTGAGTTACCCTAGTCCCATATAAGTACTCCCTGACCCCAAGTGAGTTACCATATCTCCTTTATAAGTACTCCCTGACCCAAAGTGAGTTATCCTAGCCCCTTTATATGTACTCTCTGACCGCAAGTAAGTTACCCTACTCCCATAGTAGTACTCCCTGACCTCAAGTGAGTTATCGTGGCCCCTTTATAAGTACTCTCTGACCGCAAGTGAGTTACCCTAGTCCCATAGAAGTACACCTTGACCCCAAGTGAATTACCATAGCCCCTTTATAAGTACTCCCAGACCCCAAGTGAGTTACCCTAGTCCCTTATAAGTACTCCCTGACCCCAAGTGAGTTAACTTAGCCCCTTGATAAGTACTCCCTGACCGCAAGTGAGTTATCCTAGCCCCTTATAAGTACTCCCTGACACCAAGTGAGTTACCCTAGTCCCATAGAATTACTCCCAGACCACAAGTGAGTTACCATAGCGTCTTTATAAGTACTCCCTGACCCCAAGTGAGTTATCCTAGGCCCTTTATATGTACTCTCTGACCACAAGTGAGTTATCCTAGCCCCTTTATATGTACTCCCAGACACCAAGTGAGTTATTCTAGTCGCTTTATATGTACTCCCAGACCCCAAGTGAGTTACCCTGGTCCCATATAAGTACTCACAGACACCAAGTGTGTTACCCTAGCCCCTTAATAAGTACACCCTGACCCCAAGTGAGTTACCCTGGTCCCATATAAGTACTCACAGACACCAAGTCAGTTACCCTAGTCCCATAGAGGTACTCCTTGACCCAAAGTGAGTTACCCTAGTCCCATATCAGTACTCCCTGACCCCAAGTGAGTTATCCTAGCCCCTTTTGTATGTACTCTCTGACAGCAAGTGAGTTACCCTAGTCCCAAATAGGTACTCCCTGACTCCAAGTGAGTTACCCTAGTTCCTTATAAGTACTCCCTGACCCCAAGTGAGTTACCATAGCCCCTTGATAAGTTCTCCCTGACTGCAAGTGAGTTATCCTAGCCCCTTTTGTATTTACTCTCTGACCGCAAGTGAGTTACCCTAGTCCCATAAAGTACTCCCTGACCCCAAGTGAGTTACCATATCACCTTTATTAGTACTCCCTGACCCCATGTGAGTTATCCTAGCCCCTTTATATGTACTCTCTGACAGCAAGTGAGTTATTCTAGCCCCTTATAAGTACTCCCTGACACCAAGTGAGTTACCCTAGCCCCTTGATAAGTACTCCCTGCCTGCAAGTGAGTTACCCTAGTCCCTTATAAGTACTCCCTGACCCCAAGTGAGTTACCCTAGCCCCTTGATAAGTACTCCCTGATTGCAAGTGAGTTATCCTAGCCCCTTATAAGTACTCCCTGACACCAAGTGAGTTACCCTAGCCCCTTGATAAGTACTCCCTGACTGCAAGTGAGTTATCCTAGCCCCTTATAAGTACTCCCTGACACAAAGTGAGTTACCCTAGTACCATAGAATTACTCCCTGACCACAAGTGAGTTACCATAGCCCCTTGATAAGTACTCCCTGACTGCAAGTGAGTTATCCTAGCCCCTTATAAGTACTCCCTGACCCCAAGTGAGTTATCCTAGGCCCTTTATATGTACTCTCTCACCATAAGTGAGTTATCCTAACCCCTTTATACTTACTCCCAGACACCAAGTGTGTCATCCTAGTCGCTTTATATGTACTCCCAGACCCCAAGTGAGTTACCCTAGTCCCTTATAAGTACTCCCTGATCCCAAGTAAGTTACCCTAGTTCTTTAATAAGTACACCCTGGCCCCAAGTGTGTTACCCTGGTCCCATATAATTACTCACAGACACCAAGTGAGTTACCATATCACCTTTATAAGTACTCCCTGACCCCAAGTGAGTTATCCTAGCCCCTTTATATGTACTCTCTGACCGCAAGTGAGTTACCCTAGTCCCATAGTAGTACTCCCTGACCCCAAGTGAGTTACCATAGCCCCTTTATAAGTACTCCCTGACCCCAAGTGAGTTATCCTAGCCCCTTTATATGTACTCTCTGACAGCAAGTGAGTTACCCTAGTCCCATATAAGTACTCCCTCACCCCAAGTGAGTTATCCTAGCCCCTTTATATGTACTCTCTGACCACAAGTGAGTTATCCTAGCCCCTTTATATGTACTCCCAGACACCAAGTGAGTTATTCTAGTCGCTTTATATGTACTCCCAGACCCCAAGTGAGTTACCCTGGTCCCATATAAGTACTCACAGACACCAAGTGTGTTACCCTAGCCCCTTAATAAGTACACCCTGACCCCAAGTGAGTTACCCTGGTCCCATATAAGTACTCACAGACACCAAGTCAGTTACCCTAGTCCCATAGAGGTACTCCTTGACCCAAAGTGAGTTACCCTAGTCCCATATCAGTACTCCCTGACCCCAAGTGAGTTATCCTAGCCCCTTTTGTATGTACTCTCTGACAGCAAGTGAGTTACCCTAGTCCCAAATAGGTACTCCCTGACTCCAAGTGAGTTACCCTAGTTCCTTATAAGTACTCCCTGACCCCAAGTGAGTTACCATAGCCCCTTGATAAGTTCTCCCTGACTGCAAGTGAGTTATCCTAGCCCCTTTTGTATTTACTCTCTGACCGCAAGTGAGTTACCCTAGTCCCATAAAGTACTCCCTGACCCCAAGTGAGTTACCATATCACCTTTATTAGTACTCCCTGACCCCATGTGAGTTATCCTAGCCCCTTTATATGTACTCTCTGACAGCAAGTGAGTTATTCTAGCCCCTTATAAGTACTCCCTGACACCAAGTGAGTTACCCTAGCCCCTTGATAAGTACTCCCTGCCTGCAAGTGAGTTACCCTAGTCCCTTATAAGTACTCCCTGACCCCAAGTGAGTTACCCTAGCCCCTTGATAAGTACTCCCTGATTGCAAGTGAGTTATCCTAGCCCCTTATAAGTACTCCCTGACACCAAGTGAGTTACCCTAGCCCCTTGATAAGTACTCCCTGACTGCAAGTGAGTTATCCTAGCCCCTTATAAGTACTCCCTGACACAAAGTGAGTTACCCTAGTACCATAGAATTACTCCCTGACCACAAGTGAGTTACCATAGCCCCTTGATAAGTACTCCCTGACTGCAAGTGAGTTATCCTAGCCCCTTATAAGTACTCCCTGACCCCAAGTGAGTTATCCTAGGCCCTTTATATGTACTCTCTCACCATAAGTGAGTTATCCTAACCCCTTTATACTTACTCCCAGACACCAAGTGTGTCATCCTAGTCGCTTTATATGTACTCCCAGACCCCAAGTGAGTTACCCTAGTCCCTTATAAGTACTCCCTGATCCCAAGTGAGTTACCCTAGTTCTTTAATAAGTACACCCTGGCCCCAAGTGTGTTACCCTGGTCCCATATAATTACTCACAGACACCAAGTGAGTTACCATATCACCTTTATAAGTACTCCCTGACCCCAAGTGAGTTATCCTAGCCCCTTTATATGTACTCTCTGACCGCAAGTGAGTTACCCTAGTCCCATAGTAGTACTCCCTGACCCCAAGTGAGTTACCATAGCCCCTTTATAAGTACTCCCTGACCCCAAGTGAGTTATCCTAGCCCCTTTATATGTACTCTCTGACAGCAAGTGAGTTACCCTAGTCCCATATAAGTACTCCCTCACCCCAAGTGAGTTATCCTAGCCCCTTTATATGTACTCTCTGACCGCAAGTAAGTTACCCTAGTCCCATAGTAGTACTCCCTGACCCCAAGTGAGTTACCATAGCGTCTTTATAAGTACTCCCTGACCCCTAGTGAGTTATCCTAGGCCCTTTATGTGTACTCTCTGACCACAAGTGAGTTATCCTAACCCCTTTATATGTACTCCCAGACACCAAGTGAGTCATCCTATTCGCTTTATATGTACTCCCAGACCCTAAGTGAGTTACCCTCGCCCCTATATAAGTACTCCCTGACCCCAAGTGAGTTATCCTTGCCCCTTTATATGTACTCTCTGACCGCAAGTGAGTTACCCTAGTCACATAGAGGTACTCCCTGACCCCAAGAGAGTTATCGTGGCCTTTTTATAAGTACTCTCTGACCGCAAGTGAGTTACCCTAGTCCCATATAAGTACTCCCTCACCCCAAGTGAGTTATCATAGCCCCTTTATAAGTACTCCCTGACCCCTAGTGAGTTATCCTAGGCCCTTTATGTGTACTCTCTGACCACAAGTGAGTTATCCTAACCCCTTTATATGTACTCCCAGACACCAAGTGAGTCATCCTATTCGCTTTATATGTACTCCCAGACCCCAAGTGAGTTACCCTCGCCCCTATATAAGTACTCCCTGACCGCAAGTGTGTTATCCTAGCCCCTTATAAGTACTCCCTGACACCAAGTGAGTTACCCTAGTCCCATAGAATTACTCCCTGACCACAAGTGAGTTACCATAGCGTCTTTATAAGTACTCCCTGACCCCTAGTGAGTTATCCTAGGCCCTTTATGTGTACTCTCTGACCACAAGTGAGTTATCCTAACCCCTTTATATGTACTCCCAGACACCAAGTATGTCATCCTAGTCGCTTTATATGTACTCCCAGACCCCAAGTGAGTTACCCTAGTCCCATAGAATTACTCCCTGACCACAAGTGAGTTACCATAGCGTCTTTATAAGTACTCCCTGACCCCAAGTGAGTTATCCTAGCCCCTTTATATGTACTCTCTGACAGCAAGTGAGTTACCCTAGTCCCATATAAGTACTCCCTCACCCCAAGTGAGTTATCCTAGCCCCTTTATATGTACTCTCTGACCGCAAGTAAGTTACCCTAGTCCCATAGTAGTACTCCCTGACCCCAAGTGAGTTACCATAGCGTCTTTATAAGTACTCCCTGACCCCTAGTGAGTTATCCTAGGCCCTTTATGTGTACTCTCTGACCACAAGTGAGTTATCCTAACCCCTTTATATGTACTCCCAGACACCAAGTGAGTCATCCTATTCGCTTTATATGTACTCCCAGACCCCAAGTGAGTTACCCTCGCCCCTATATAAGTACTCCCTGACCCCTAGTGAGTTATCCTAGGACCTTTATGTGTACTCTCTGACCACAAGTGAGTTATCCTAACCCCTTTATATGGACTCCCAGACACCAAGTGAGTCATCCTATTCGCTTTATATGTACTCCCAGACCCCAAGTGAGTTACCCTCGCCCCTATATAAGTACTCCCTGACCCCAAGTGAGTTATCCTTGCCCCTTTATATGTACTCTCTGACCGCAAGTGAGTTACCCTAGTCACATAGAGGTACTCCCTGACCCCAAGAGAGTTATCGTGGCCTTTTTATAAGTACTCTCTGACCGCAAGTGAGTTACCCTAGTCCCATATAAGTACTCCCTCACCCCAAGTGAGTTATCATAGCCCCTTTATAAGTACTCCCTAACCCCAAGTGAGTTATCCTAGCCCCTTTATATGTACTCTCTGACAGCAAGTGAGTTACCCTAGTCCCATATAAGTACTCCCTCACCCCAAGTGAGTTATCCTAGCCCCTTTATATGTACTCTCTGACCGCAAGTAAGTTACCCTAGTCCAATAGTAGTACTCCCTGACCCCTAGTGAGTTATCCTAGGCCCTTTATGTGTACTCTCTGACCACAAGTGAGTTATCCTAACCCCTTTATATGTACTCCCAGACACCAAGTGAGTCTTCCTATTCGCTTTATATGTACTCCCAGACCCCAAGTGAGTTACCCTCGCCCCTATATAAGTACTCCCTGACCCCTAGTGAGTTATCCTAGGCCCTTTATGTGTACTCTCTGACCACAAGTGAGTTATCCTAACCCCTTTATATGTACTCCCAGACACCAAGTGAGTCATCCTAGGCCCTTTATGTGTACTCTCTGACCACAAGTGAGTTATCCTAACCCCTTTATATGTACTCCCAGACACCAAGTGAGTCATCCTATTCGCTTTATATGTACTCCCTGACCCCAAGTGAGTTATCCTTCCCCCTTTATATGTACTCTCTGACCGCAAGTGAGTTACCCTAGTCACATAGAGGTACTCCCTGACCCCAAGAGAGTTATCGTGGCCTTTTTATAAGTACTCTCTGACCGCAAGTGAGTTACCCTAGTCCCATATAAGTACTCCCTCACCCCAAGTGAGTTATCATAGCCCCTTTATAAGTACTCCCTAACCCCAAGTGAGTTATCCTAGCCCCTTTATATGTACTCTCTGACAGCAAGTGAGTTACCCTAGTCCCATATAAGTACTCCCTCACCCCAAGTGAGTTATCCTAGCCCCTTTATATGTACTGTCTGACCGCAAGTAAGTTACCCTAGTCCCATAGTAGTACTCCCTGACCCCAAGTGAGTTATCCTAGGCCCTTTATGTGTACTCTCTGACCACAAGTGAGTTATCCTAACCCCTTTATATGTACTCCCAGACACCAAGTGAGTCATCCTATTCGCTTTATATGTACTCCCAGACCCCAAGTGAG
Source organism: Prorops nasuta (assembly GCF_024137725.1). Classification (NCBI taxonomy): domain Eukaryota; kingdom Metazoa; phylum Arthropoda; class Insecta; order Hymenoptera; family Bethylidae; genus Prorops; species Prorops nasuta. Next base: position 2,817,452 of record NW_027116825.1, on the reverse strand, counting down.
TTACCCTCGCCCCTATATAAGTACTCCCTGACCCCAAGTGAGTTATCCTTCCCCCTTTATATGTACTCTCTGACCGCAAGTGAGTTACGCTAGTCACATAGAGGTACTCCCTGACCCCAAGAGAGTTATCGTGGCCTTTTTATAAGTACTCTCTGACCGCAAGTGAGTTACCCTAGTCCCATATAAGTACTCCCTCACCCCAAGTAAGTTATCCAAGCCCCTTTATATGTACCCACTGCCGCAAGTGAGTTAACCTAGCCCCTTTATATGTACTCCCAGACCACAAGTGAGTTGCCCTAGCCCCTTAATAAGTAGACCCTGTCCCCATGTGAGTTACCCTGGTCCCTTATAAGTACTCACAGACACCAAGTGTGTTACCCTAGCCCCTTAATAAGTACACCCTGGCCCCAAGTGAGTTACCCTGGTTCCATATAAGTACTCGCAGACACCAAGTGAGTTACCCTGGTCCCATATAAGTACTCCTTGACACAAAGTGAGTCACCATAGCCCCTTTATATGTACTCTCTGACCGCAAGTGAGTTATCCTAGCCCCTTTTTTGAACTCTTCACCCCCCAAGTGAGTTACCCTAGTCCCTTATAACTACTCCCAGACACCAAGTGAGTTACCCTAGTACGATAGAAGTGCTCCCTGACCCCAAGTGAGTTACCCTCGCCCCTATATAAGTACTCCCTGACGCCAAGTGAGTTATCCTTGCCCCTTTATATGTACTCTCTGACCGCAAGTGTGTTACCCTAGTCACATAGAGGTACTCCCTGACCCAAAGTGAGTTATCGTGGCCCCTTTATAAGTACTCTCTGACCGCAAGTGAGTTATCCTAGCCCCTTCATATGTACTCTCTGACAGCAAGTGAGTTACCCTAGTCCCATATAAGTACTCCCTGACCCCAAGTGAGTTACCCTAGTCCCTTATAAGTACTCCCTGACCCCAAGTGAGTTACCCTAGCCCCTTGATAAGTACTCCCTGACTGCAAGTGAGTTATCCTAGGCCCTTTATATGTACTCCCTGACACCAAGTTAGTTACCCTAGTCCCATAGAATTACTCCCTGACCACAAGTGAGTTACCATAGCCTCTTTATAAGTACTCCCTGACCCCAAGTGAGTTATCCTAGGCCCTTTATATGTACTCTCTCACCATAAGTGAGTTATCCTAACCCCTTTATATGTACTCCCAGACACCAATTGAGTCATCCTAGTCGCTTTATATGTACTCCCAGACCCCAAGTGAGTTACCCTAGTCCCTTATAAGTACTCCCTGATCCCAAGTGAGTTACCCTAGTTCTTTAATAAGTACACCCTGGCCCAAAGTGTGTTACCCTGGTCCCATATAATTACTCACAGACACCAAGTGAGTTACCATATCACCTTTATAAGTACTCCCTGACCCCAAGTGAGTTATCCTAGCCCCTTTATATGTACTCTCTGACCGCAAGTGAGTTACCCTAGTCCCATAGTAGTACTCCCTGACCCCAAGTGAGTTACCATATCCTCTTTATAAGTACCCCCTGACCCCAACTGTGTTATCCTAGCCCCTTTATATGTACTCTCTGACAGCAAGTGAGTTACCCTAGTCCCATATAAGTACTCCCTCACCCCAAGTGAGTTATCCTAGCCCCTTTATATGTACTCTCTGACCGCAAGTAAGTTACTCTAGTCCCATAGTAGTACTCCCTGACCCCAAGTGAGTTAACCTAGCCCCTTGATAAGTACTCCCTGACCGCAAGTGAGTTATCCTAGCCCCTTATAAGTACTCCCTGACACCAAGTGAGTTACCCTAGTCCCATAGAATTACTCCCTGACCACAAGTGAGTTACCATAGCGTCTTTATAAGTACTCCCTGACCCCTAGTGAATTATCCTAGGCCCTTTATGTGTACTCTCTGACCACAAGTGAGTTATCCTAACCCCTTTATATGTACTCCCAGACACCAAGTGAGTTATCCTATTCGCTTTATATGTACTCCCAGACACCAAGTGAGTTACCCTCGCCCCTATATAAGTACTCCCTGACCCCAAGTGAGTTATCCTTGCCCCTTTATATGTACTCTCTGACCGCAAGTGAGTTACCCTAGTCACATAGAGGTACTCCCTGACCCCAAGAGAGTTATCGTGGCCCCTTTATAAGTACTCTCTGACCGCAAGTGTGTTACCGTAGTCCCATATAAGTACTCCCTCACCCCAAGTGAGTTATCATAGCCCCTTTTTATGTACTCTCTGACCGCAAGTATGTTACCCTAGTCCCATAGTAGTACTCCCTGACCTCAAGTGAGTTATCGTGGCCCCATTATAAGTACTCTCTGACCGCAAGTGAGTTACCCTAGTCCCATAGAAGTACTCTTTGACCCCAAGTGAATTACCATAGCCCCTTTATAAGTACACCCAGACCCCAAGTGAGTTACCCTAGTCCCTTATAAGTACTCCCTGACCCCAAGTGAGTTAACCTAGCCCCTTGATAAGTACTCCCTGACCGCAAGTGAGTTATCCTAGCCCCTTATAAGTACTCCCTGACACCAAGTGAGTTACCCTAGTCCCATAGAATTACTCCCTGACCACAAGTGAGTTACCATAGCGTCTTTATAAGTACACCCTGACCCCAAGTGAGTTATCCTAGGCCCTTTATATGTACTCTCTGACCACAAGTGAGTTATCCTAGCCCCTTTATATGTACTCCCAGACACCAAGTGAGTTATTCTAGTCGCTTTATATGTACTCCCAGAACCCAAGTGAGTTACCCTGGTCCCATTTAGTACTCACAGACACCAAGTGTGTTACCCTAGCCCCTTAATAAGTACACCCTGACCCCAAGTGAGTTACCCTGGTCCCATATATATACTCACAGATACCAAGTCAGTTACCCTAGTCCCATAGAAGTACTCCTTGACCCTAAGTGAGTTACCCTAGTCCCATATAAGTACTCCCTGACACAAAGTGAGTTATCCTAGCCCCTTTATATGTACTCTCTGACCGCAAGTAAGTTACCCTCGTCCCATAGTAGTACTCCCTGACCTCAAATGAGTTATCCTAGCCACTTTATATGTACTCTCTGACCGCAAGTGAGTTACCCTAGTCCGATAGTAGTTCTCCCTAACCCCAAGTCAGTTACCCTAGCCCCTAATAAGTACCCCCTGGCATCAAGTGAGTTACCCTAGTCCCATAAAAGTACTCCCTGACCACAAGTGTGTTACCCTAGTCCCATAGAAGTACTCTCTGACCGCAAGTGAGTTATCCTAGCCCCTTTATATTTACTCCTAGACCTCAAGTGTGTTACCCCGGTGCCTTATAAGTACTGCCTGACCCCAAGTGTGTTACCCTAGCCCCTTAATAAGTACACCCTGGCCCCAAATGAGTTACCCTGGTCCCATATAAGTACTCACAGACACCAAGTGAGTCACCATAGCCCCTTTATATGTACTCTCTGACAGCAAGTGAGTTACCCTAGTCTCTTATAACTACTCCCAGACACCAAGTGAGTTACCCTAGTACGATAGAAGTGCTCCCTGACCCCAAGTGAGTTACCCTAGCCCCTTTATAAATAATCCCTGACCCCAAGTGAGTTATCCTAGCCCCTTTATATGTACTCTCTGACAGTAAGTGAGTTATCCTAGTCCCATATAAGTACTCCCTGACCCCAAGTGAGTTACCATATCACCTTTATAAGTACTCCCTGACCCAAAGTGAGTTATCCTAGCCCCTTTATATGTACTCTCTGACCGCAAGTAAGTTACCCTCGTCCCATAGTAGTACTCCCTGACCTCAAATGAGTTATCCTAGCCACTTTATATGTACTCTCTGACCGCAAGTGAGTTACCCTAGTCCGATAGTAGTTCTCCCTGACCCCAAGTCAGTTACCCTAGCCCCTATATAAGTACCCCCTGGCATCAAGTGAGTTACCCTAGTCCCACAAAAGTACTCCCTGACCACAAGTGAGTTACCCTAGTCCCATAGAAGTACTCTCTGACCGCAAGTGAGTTATCCTAGCCCCTTTATATTTACTCCTAGACCTCAAGTGTGTTACCCTGGTGCCTTATAAGTACTGCCTGACCCCAAGTGTGTTACCCTAGCCCCTTAATAAGTACTCCCTGACTCCAAGTGAGTTACCCTAGTCCCTTATAAGTACTCCCTGACCCCAAGTGAGTTACCCTAGCCTCTTGATAAGTTCTCCCTGACTGCAAGTGAGTTATCCTAGCCCCTTTTGTATTTACTCTCTGACCGCAAGTGAGTTACCCTAGTCCCATAAAGTACTCCCTGACCCCAAGTGAGTTACCATATTACCTTTATTAGTACTCCCTGACCCCATGTGAGTTATCCTAGCCCCTTTATATGTACTCTCTGACAGCAAGTGAGTTATCCTAGCCCCTTATAAGTACTCCCTGACCCCAAGTGAGTTACCCTAGCCCCTTGATAAGTACTCCCTGACTGCAAGTGAGTTATCCTAGCCCCTTATAAGTACTCCCTGACACCAAGTGAGTTACCCTAGCCCCTTGATAAGTACTCCCTGACTGCAAGTGAGTTATCCTAGCCCCTTATAAGTACTCCCTGACACCAAGTGAGTTACCCTAGTACCATAGAATTACTCCCTGACCACAAGTGAGTTACCATAGCCCCTTGATAAGTACTCCCTGACTGCAAGTGAGTTATCCTAGCCCCTTATAAGTACTCCCTGACCCCAAGTGAGTTATCCTAGGCCCTTTATATGTACTCTCTCACCATAAGTGAGTTATCCTAACCCCTTTATATGTACTCCCAGACACCAAGTGAGTCATCCTAGTCGCTTTATATGTACTCCCAGACCCCAAGTGAGTTACCCTAGTCCCTTATAAGTACTCCCTGATCCCAAGTGAGTTACCCTAGTTCTTTAATAAGTACACCCTGGCCCCAAGTGTGTTACCCTGGTCCCATATAAGTACTCACAGACACCAAGTCAGTTACCCTAGTCCCATAGAAGTACTCCTTGACCCAAAGTGAGTTACCCTAGTCCCATATAAGTACTCCCTGACCCCAAGTGAGTTATCCTAGCCCCTTTTGTATGTACTCTCTGACCGCAAGGGAGTTACCCTAGTCCCATAGAAGTACCCCTTGACCCCAAGTGAATTACCATAGCCCCTTTATAAGTACTCCCAGACCCCAAGTGAGTTACCCTAGTCCCTTATAAGTACTCCCTGACCCCAAGTGAGTTAACTTAGCCCCTTGATAAGTACTCCCTGACCGCAAGTGAGTTATCCTAGCCCCTTATAAGTACTCCCTGACACCAAGTGAGTTACCCTAGTCCCATAGAATTACTCCCAGACCACAAGTGAGTTACCATAGCGTCTTTATAAGTACTCCCTGACCCCAAGTGAGTTATCCTAGGCCCTTTATATGTACTCTCTGACCACAAGTGAGTTATCCTAGCCCCTTTATATGTACTCCCAGACACCAAGTGAGTTATTCTAGTCGCTTTATATGTACTCCCAGACCCCAAGTGAGTTACCCTGGTCCCATATAAGTACTCACAGACACCAAGTGTGTTACCCTAGCCCCTTAATAAGTACACCCTGACCCCAAGTGAGTTACCCTGGTCCCATATAAGTACTCACAGACACCAAGTCAGTTACCCTAGTCCCATAGAAGTATTCCTTGACCCAAAGTGAGTTACCCTAGTCCCATATAAGTACTCCCTGACCCCAAGTGAGTTATCCTAGCCCCTTTTGTATGTACTCTCTGACCGCAAGGGAGTTACCCTAGTCCCATAAAGTACTCCCTGACACCAAGTGAGTTACCATATAACCTTTATTAGTACTCCCTGACCCCAAGCGAGTTATCCTAGCCCGTTTATATGTACTCTCTGACCTCAAGTGAGTTAACCTAGCCCCTTTATATGTACTCCCAGACCACAAGTGAGTTACCCTAGTGCCTTATAAGTACTCCCTGACCCCAAGTGAGTTGCCCTAGCCCCTTAATAAGTACACCCTGTCCCCATGTGAGTTACCCTGGTCCCTTATAAGTACTCACAGACACCAAGTGTGTTACCCTAGCCTCTTAATAAGTACACCCTGGCCCCAAGTGAGTTACCCTGGTTCCATATAAGTGCTCGCAGACACCAAGTGAGTTACCCTGGTCCCATATAAGTACTCCTTGACACAAAGTGAGTCACCATAGCCCCTTTATATGTACTCTCTGACCGCAAGTGAGTTATCCTAGCCCCTTTTTATGAACTCTTCACCCCCCAAGTGAGTTACCCTAGTCCCTTATAACTACTCCCAGACACCAAGTGAGTTACCCTAGTACGATAGAAGTGCTCCCTGACCCCAAGTGAGTTACCCTCGCCCCTATATAAGTACTCCCTGACGCCAAGTGAGTTATCCTTGCCCCTTTATATGTACTCTCTGACAGCAAGTGAGTTACCCTAGTCACATAGAGGTACTCCCTGACCCAAAGTGAGTTATCGTGGCCCCTTTATAAGTACTCTCTGACCGCAAGTGAGTTATCCTAGCCCCTTTATATGTACTCTCTGACAGCAAGTGAGTTACACTAGTCCCATATAAGTACTCCCTGACCCCAAGTGAGTTACCCTAGTCCCTTATAAGTACTCCCTGACCCCAAGTGAGTTACCCTAGCCCCTTGATAAGTACTCCCTGACTGCAAGTGAGTTATCCTAGCCCCTTATAAGTACTCCCTGACACCAAGTGAGTTACCCTAGTCCCATAGAATTACTCCCTGACCACAAGTGAGTTATCATAGCTTCTTTATAAGTACTCCCTGACCCCAAGTGAGTTATCCTAGGCCCTTTATATGTACTCTCTCACCATAAGTGAGTTATCCTAACCCCTTTATATGTACTCCCAGACACCAAGTGAGTCATCCTAGTCGCTTTATATGTACTCCCAGACCCCAAGTGAGTTACCCTAGTCCCTTATAAGTACTCCCTGATCCCAAGTGAGTTACCCTAGTTCTTTAATAAGTACTCCCTGGCCCCAAGTGTGTTACCCTGGTCCCATATAATTACTCACAGACACCAAGTGAGTTACCATATCACCTTTATAAGTACTCCCTGACCCCAAGTGAGTTATCCTAGCCCCTTTATATGTACTCTCTGACCGCAAGTGAGTTACCCTAGTCCCATAGTAGTACTCCCTGTCCCCAAGTGAGTTACCATAGCCCCTTTATAAGTACTCCCTGACCCCAAGTGAGTTATCCTAGCCCCTTTATATGTACTCTCTGACAGCAAGTGAGTTACCCTAGTCCCATATAAGTACTCCCTCAACCCAAGTGAGTTATCCTAGCCCCTTTATATGTACGCTCTGACCGCAAGTAAGTTACCCTAGTCCCATAGTAGTACTCCCTGACCCCAAGTGAGTTAAACTAGCCCCTTCATAAGTACTCCCTGACCGCAAGTGAGTTATCCTAGCCCCTTATAAGTACTCCCTGACACCAAGTGAGTTACCCTAGTCCCATAGAATTACTCCCTGACCACAAGTGAGTTACCATAGCGTCTTTATAAGTACTCCCTGACCCCTAGTGAGTTATCCTAGGCCCTTTATGTGTACTCTCTGACCACAAGTGAGTTATCCTAACCCCTTTATATGTACACCCAGACACCAAGTGAGTCATCCTATTCGCTTTACATGTACTCTCTGACCGCAAGTGAGTTATCCTAGCCCCATAGAAGTACTCTCTGACCGCAAGTGAGTTATCCTAGCCCCTTTATATGTACTCTCTGACAGCAAGTGAGTTACCCTAGACCCATATAAGTACTCCCTGACCCCAAGTGAGTTACCCTAGCCCCTTGATAAGTACTCCCTGACTGCAAGTGAGTTATCCTAGCCCCTTATAAGTACTCCCTGACACCAAGTGAGTTACCCTAGCCCCTTGATAAGTACTCCCTGACTGCAAGTGAGTTATCCTAGCCCCTTATAAGTACTCCCTGACACCAAGTGAGTTACCCTAGTCCCATAGAATTACTCCCAGACCACAAGTGAGTTACCATAGCGTCTTTATAAGTACTCCCTGACCCCAAGTGAGTTATCCTAGGCCCTTTATATGTACTCTCTGACCACAAGTGAGTTATCCTAGCCCCTTTATATGTACTCCCAGACACCAAGTGAGTTATTCTAGTCGCTTTATATGTACTCCCAGACCCCATGTGAGTTACCCTGGTCCCATATAAGTACTCACAGACACCAAGTGTGTTACCCTAGCCCCTTAATAAGTACACCCTGACCCCAAGTGAGTTACCCTGGTCCCATATAAGTACTCACAGACACCAAGTCAGTTACCCTAGTCCCATAGAAGTACTCCTTGACCCAAAGTGAGTTACCCTAGTCCCATATAAGTACTCCCTGACCCCAAGTGAGTTATCCTAGCCCCTTTTGTATGTACTCTCTGACCGCAAGGGAGTTACCCTAGTCCCATAAAGTACTCCCTGACACCAAGTGAGTTACCATATAACCTTTATTAGTACTCCCTGACCCCAAGCGAGTTATCCTAGCCCGTTTATATGTACTCTCTGACCTCAAGTGAGTTAACCTAGCCCCTTTATATGTACTCCCAGACCACAAGTGAGTTACCCTAGTGCCTTATAAGTACTCCCTGACCCCAAGTGAGTTGCCCTAGCCCCTTAATAAGTACACCCTGTCCCCATGTGAGTTACCCTGGTCCCTTATAAGTACTCACAGACACCAAGTGTGTTACCCTAGCCTCTTAATAAGTACACCCTGGCCCCAAGTGAGTTACCCTGGTTCCATATAAGTGCTCGCAGACACCAAGTGAGTTACCCTGGTCCCATATAAGTACTCCTTGACACAAAGTGAGTCACCATAGCCCCTTTATATGTACTCTCTGACCGCAAGTGAGTTATCCTAGCCCCTTTTTATGAACTCTTCACCCCCCAAGTGAGTTACCCTAGTCCCTTATAACTACTCCCAGACACCAAGTGAGTTACCCTAGTACGATAGAAGTGCTCCCTGACCCCAAGTGAGTTACCCTCGCCCCTATATAAGTACTCCCTGACGCCAAGTGAGTTATCCTTGCCCCTTTATATGTACTCTCTGACAGCAAGTGAGTTACCCTAGTCACATAGAGGTACTCCCTGACCCAAAGTGAGTTATCGTGGCCCCTTTATAAGTACTCTCTGACCGCAAGTGAGTTATCCTAGCCCCTTTATATGTACTCTCTGACAGCAAGTGAGTTACACTAGTCCCATATAAGTACTCCCTGACCCCAAGTGAGTTACCCTAGTCCCTTATAAGTACTCCCTGACCCCAAGTGAGTTACCCTAGCCCCTTGATAAGTACTCCCTGACTGCAAGTGAGTTATCCTAGCCCCTTATAAGTACTCCCTGACACCAAGTGAGTTACCCTAGTCCCATAGAATTACTCCCTGACCACAAGTGAGTTATCATAGCTTCTTTATAAGTACTCCCTGACCCCAAGTGAGTTATCCTAGGCCCTTTATATGTACTCTCTCACCATAAGTGAGTTATCCTAACCCCTTTATATGTACTCCCAGACACCAAGTGAGTCATCCTAGTCGCTTTATATGTACTCCCAGACCCCAAGTGAGTTACCCTAGTCCCTTATAAGTACTCCCTGATCCCAAGTGAGTTACCCTAGTTCTTTAATAAGTACTCCCTGGCCCCAAGTGTGTTACCCTGGTCCCATATAATTACTCACAGACACCAAGTGAGTTACCATATCACCTTTATAAGTACTCCCTGACCCCAAGTGAGTTATCCTAGCCCCTTTATATGTACTCTCTGACCGCAAGTGAGTTACCCTAGTCCCATAGTAGTACTCCCTGTCCCCAAGTGAGTTACCATAGCCCCTTTATAAGTACTCCCTGACCCCAAGTGAGTTATCCTAGCCCCTTTATATGTACTCTCTGACAGCAAGTGAGTTACCCTAGTCCCATATAAGTACTCCCTCAACCCAAGTGAGTTATCCTAGCCCCTTTATATGTACGCTCTGACCGCAAGTAAGTTACCCTAGTCCCATAGTAGTACTCCCTGACCCCAAGTGAGTTAACCTAGCCCCTTGATAAGTACTCCCTGACCGCAAGTGAGTTATCCTAGCCCCTTATAAGTACTCCCTGACACCAAGTGAGTTACCCTAGTCCCATAGAATTACTCCCTGACCACAAGTGAGTTACCATAGCGTCTTTATAAGTACTCCCTGACCCCTAGTGAGTTATCCTAGGCCCTTTATGTGTACTCTCTGACCACAAGTGAGTTATCCTAACCCCTTTATATGTACACCCAGACACCAAGTGAGTCATCCTATTCGCTTTACATGTACTCTCTGACCGCAAGTGAGTTATCCTAGCCCCATAGAAGTACTCTCTGACCGCAAGTGAGTTATCCTAGCCCCTTTATATGTACTCTCTGACAGCAAGTGAGTTACCCTAGTCCCATATAAGTACTCCCTGACCCCAAGTGAGTTACCCTAGCCCCTTGATAAGTACTCCCTGACTGCAAGTGAGTTATCCTAGCCCCTTATAAGTACTCCCTGACACCAAGTGAGTTACCCTAGCCCCTTGATAAGTACTCCCTGACTGCAAGTGAGTTATCCTAGCCCCTTATAAGTACTCCCTGACACCAAGTGAGTTACCCTAGTCCCATAGAATTACTCCCTGACCACAAGTGAGTGTCCATAGCCTCTTTATAAGTACTCCCTGACCCCAAGTGAGTTATCCTAGGCCCTTTATGTGTACTCTCTGACCACAAAGGAGTTATCCTAACCCCTTTATATGTACTCCCAGACACCAAGTGAGTCATCCTATTCGCTTTATATGTACTCCCAGACCCCAAGTGAGTTACCCTCGCCCCTATATAAGTACTCCCTGACCCCAAGTGAGTTATCCTTGCCCCTTTATATGTACTCTCTGACCGCAAGTGAGTTACCCTAGTCACATAGAGGTACTCCCTGACCCCAAGTGAGTTATCGTGGCCCCTTTATATGTACTCTCTGACAGCAAGTGAGTTACCCTAGTCCCATATAAGTACTCCCTGACCCCAATTGAGTTACCCTAGTCCCTTATAAGTACTCCCTGACCCCAAGTGAGTTACCCTAGCCCCTTGATAAATACTCCCTGACTGCAAGTGAGTTATCCTAGCCCCTTATAAGTACTTCCTGACACCAAGTGAGTTACCCTAGCCCCTTGATAAGTACTCCCTGACTGCAAGTGAGTTATCCTAGCCCCTTATAAGTACTCCCTGACACCAAATGAGTTACCCTAGCCCCTTGATAAGTACTCCCTGACTGCAAGTGAGTTATCCTAGCCCATTATAAGTACTCCCTGACACCAAGTGAGTTACCCTAGTCCCAAAGAATTACTCCCTGACCACAAGTGAGTTACCATAGCCTCTTTATAAGTACTCTCTGACCACAAGTGAATTATCCTAACCCCTTTATATGTACTCCCAGACACCAAGTGAGTCATCCTATTCGCTTTATATGTACTCTCTGACCGCAAGTGAGTTAACCTAGCCCCTTTATATGTACTCACAGACCCCAAGTGAGTTACCCTAGTGCCTTATAAGTACTCCCTGACCCCAAGTGAGTTGCCCTAGCCCCTTAATAAGTACACCCTGACCCCATGTGAGTTACCCTGGTCCCATATAAGTACTCACAGACACCAAGTGAGTTAACCTAGTCAAATATATGTACTCCTTGACCCAAAGTGAGTCACCCTAGCCCCTTTATAAGTACTCCCTGGCCCAAGTGAGTTACCCTAGTCCCATATAAATACTCCCAGACCCCAAGTGATTTACCCTAGTCCCTATAAAAGTACTTCCTGACCCCAAGTGAGTTACCATATCACCGTTATAAGTACTCCCTGACCCAAAGTGAGTTATCCTATCCCCTATATATGTACTCTCTGACCGCAAGTAAGTTACACTCGTTCCATAGTAGTACTCCCTGACCTCAAATGAGTTATCCTAGCCCCTATATATGTACTCTCTGACAGCAAGTGAGTTACCCTAGTCCCATATAAGTACTCCCTGACCCCAAGTGAGTTACCCTAGTCCCTTATAAGTACTCCCTGACCCCAAGTGAGTTACCCTAGCCCCTTGATAAGTACTCCCTGACTGCAAGTGAGTTATCCTAGGCCCTTTATATGTACTCCCTGACACCAAGTGAGTTATCCTAGTCCCATAGAATTACTCCCTGACCACAAGTGAGTTACCATAGCCTCTTTATAAGTACTCCCTGACCCCAAGTGAGTTATCCTAGGCCCTTTATATGTACTCTCTCACCATAAGTGAGTTATCCTAACCCCTTTATATGTACTCCCAGACAACAAGTGAGTCATCCTAGTCGCTTTATATGTACTCCCAGACCCCAAGTGAGTTACCCTAGTCCCTTATAAGTACTCCCTGATCCCAAGTGAGTTACCCTAGTTCTTTAATAAGTACACCCTGGCCCCAAGTGTGTTACCCTGGTCCCATATAATTACTCACAGACACCAAGTGAGTTACCATATCACCTTTATAAGTACTCCCTGACCCCAAGTGAGTTATCCTAGCCCCTTTATATGTACTCTCTGACCGCAAGTGAGTTACCCTAGTCCCATAGTAGTACTCCCTGACCCCAAGTGAGTTACCATAGCCCCTTTATAAGTACTCCCTGACCCCAAGTGAGTTATCCTAGCCCCTTTATATGTACTCTCTGACAGCAAGTGAGTTACCCTAGTCCCATATAAGTACTCCCTCACCCCAAGTGAGTTATCCTAGCCCCTTTATATGTACTCTCTGACCGCAATTAAGTTACCCTAGTCCCATAGTAGTACTCCCTGACCCCAAGTGAGTTAACCTAGCCCCTTGATAAGTACTCCCTGACCGCAAGTGTGTTATCCTAGCCCCTTATAAGTACTCCCTGACACCAAGTGAGTTACCATAGCGTCTTTATAAGTACTCCCTGACCCCTAGTGAGTTATCCTAGGCCCTTTATGTGTACTCTCTGACCACAAGTGAGTTATCCTAACCCCTTTATATGTACTCCCAGACACCAAGTGAGTCATCCTATTCGCTTTATATGTACTCCCAGACCCCAAGTGAGTTACCCTCGCCCCTATATAAGTACTCCCTGACCCCAAGTGAGTTATCCTTGCCCCTTTATATGTACTCTCTGACCGCAAGTGAGTTACCCTAGTCACATAGAGGTACTCCCTGACCCCAAGTGAGTTATCGTGGCCCCTTTATACGTACTCTCTGACCGCAAGTGAGTTACCCTAGTCCCATATAAGTACTCCCTCACCCCAAGTGAGTTATCCTAGCCCCTTTATATGTACCCACTGCCGCAAGTGAGTTAACCTAGCCCCTTTATATGTACTCCCAGACCACAAGTCCCTGACCCCAAGTGAGTTGCCCTAGCCCCTTAATAAGTACACCCTGTCCCCATGTGAGTTACCCTGGTCCCTTATAAGTACTCACAGACACCAAGTGTGTTACCCTAGCCTCTTAATAAGTACACCCTGGCCCCAAGTGAGTTACCCTGGTTCCATATAAGTACTCGCAGACACCAAGTGAGTTACCCTGGTCCCATATAAGTACTCCTTGACACAAAGTGAGTCACCATAGCCCCTTTATATGTACTCTCTGACCGCAAGTGAGTTATCCTAGCCCCTTTTTATGAACTCTTCACCCCCCAAGTGAGTTACCCTAGTCCCTTATAACTACTCCCAGACACCAAGTGAGTTACCCTAGTACGATAGAAGTGCTCCCTGACCCCAAGTGAGTTACCCTCGCCCCTATATAAGTACTCCTTGACGCCAAGTGAGTTATCCTTGCCCCTTTATATGTACTCTCTGACCGCAAGTAAGTTACCCTAGTCCCATAGTAGTACTCCCTGACCCCAAGTGAGTTACCCTAGCCCCTTGATAAGTACTCCCTGACTGCAAGTGAGTTATCCTAGGCCCTTTATATGTACTCCCTGACACCAAGTGAGTTATCCTAGTCCCATAGAATTACTCCCTGACCACAAGTGAGTTACCATAGCCTCTTTATAAGTACTCCCTGACCCCAAGTGAGTTATCCTAGGCCCTTTATATGTACTCTCTCACCATAAGTGAGTTATCCTAACCCCTTTATATGTACTCCCAGACAACAAGTGAGTCATCCTAGTCGCTTTATATGTACTCCCAGACCCCAAGTGAGTTACCCTAGTCCCTTATAAGTACTCCCTGATCCCAAGTGAGTTACCCTAGTTCTTTAATAAGTACACCCTGGCCCCAAGTGTGTTACCCTGGTCCCATATAATTACTCACAGACACCAAGTGAGTTACCATATCACCTTTATAAGTACTCCCTGACCCCAAGTGAGTTATCCTAGCCCTTTATATGTACTCTCTGACCGCAAGTGAGTTACCCTAGTCCCATAGTAGTACTCCCTGACCCCAAGTGAGTTACCATAGCCCCTTTATAAGTACTCCCTGACCCCAAGTGAGTTATCCTAGCCCCTTTATATGTACTCTCTGACAGCAAGTGAGTTACCCTAGTCCCATATAAGTACTCCCTCACCCCAAGTGAGTTATCCTAGCCCCTTTATATGTACTCTCTGACCGCAATTAAGTTACCCTAGTCCCATAGTAGTACTCCCTGACCCCAAGTGAGTTAACCTAGCCCCTTGATAAGTACTCCCTGACCGCAAGTGTGTTATCCTAGCCCCTTATAAGTACTCCCTGACACCAAGTGAGTTACCATAGCGTCTTTATAAGTACTCCCTGACCCCTAGTGAGTTATCCTAGGCCCTTTATGTGTACTCTCTGACCACAAGTGAGTTATCCTAACCCCTTTATATGTACTCCCAGACACCAAGTGAGTCATCCTATTCGCTTTATATGTACTCCCAGACCCCAAGTGAGTTACCCTCGCCCCTATATAAGTACTCCCTGACCCCAAGTGAGTTATCCTTGCCCCTTTATATGTACTCTCTGACCGCAAGTGAGTTACCCTAGTCACATAGAGGTACTCCCTGACCCCAAGTGAGTTATCGTGGCCCCTTTATACGTACTCTCTGACCGCAAGTGAGTTACCCTAGTCCCATATAAGTACTCCCTCACCCCAAGTGAGTTATCCTAGCCCCTTTATATGTACCCACTGCCGCAAGTGAGTTAACCTAGCCCCTTTATATGTACTCCCAGACCACAAGTCCCTGACCCCAAGTGAGTTGCCCTAGCCCCTTAATAAGTACACCCTGTCCCCATGTGAGTTACCCTGGTCCCTTATAAGTACTCACAGACACCAAGTGTGTTACCCTAGCCTCTTAATAAGTACACCCTGGCCCCAAGTGAGTTACCCTGGTTCCATATAAGTACTCGCAGACACCAAGTGAGTTACCCTGGTCCCATATAAGTACTCCTTGACACAAAGTGAGTTATCCTAGCCCCTTTATATGTACTCTCTGACCGCAATTAAGTTACCCTAGTCCCATAGTAGTACTCCCTGACCCCAAGTGAGTTAACCTAGCCCCTTGATAAGTACTCCCTGACCGCAAGTGTGTTATCCTAGCCCCTTATAAGTACTCCCTGACACCAAGTGAGTTACCATAGCGTCTTTATAAGTACTCCCTGACCCCTAGTGAGTTATCCTAGGCCCTTTATGTGTACTCTCTGACCACAAGTGAGTTATCCTAACCCCTTTATATGTACTCCCAGACACCAAGTGAGTCATCCTATTCGCTTTATATGTACTCCCAGACCCCAAGTGAGTTACCCTCGCCCCTATATAAGTACTCCCTGACCCCAAGTGAGTTATCCTTGCCCCTTTATATGTACTCTCTGACCGCAAGTGAGTTACCCTAGTCACATAGAGGTACTCCCTGACCCCAAGTGAGTTATCGTGGCCCCTTTATACGTACTCTCTGACCGCAAGTGAGTTACCCTAGTCCCATATAAGTACTCCCTCACCCCAAGTGAGTTATCCTAGCCCCTTTATATGTACCCACTGCCGCAAGTGAGTTAACCTAGCCCCTTTATATGTACTCCCAGACCACAAGTCCCTGACCCCAAGTGAGTTGCCCTAGCCCCTTAATAAGTACACCCTGTCCCCATGTGAGTTACCCTGGTCCCTTATAAGTACTCACAGACACCAAGTGTGTTACCCTAGCCTCTTAATAAGTACACCCTGGCCCCAAGTGAGTTACCCTGGTACCATATAAGTACTCGCAGACACCAAGTGAGTTACCCTGGTCCCATATAAGTACTCCTTGACACAAAGTGAGTCACCATAGCCCCTTTATATGTACTCTCTGACCGCAAGTGAGTTATCCTAGCCCCTTTTTATGAACTCTTCACCCCCCAAGTGAGTTACCCTAGTCCCTTATAACTACTCCCAGACACCAAGTGAGTTACCCTAGTACGATAGAAGTGCTCCCTGACCCCAAGTGAGTTACCCTCGCCCCTATATAAGTACTCCTTGACGCCAAGTGAGTTATCCTTGCCCCTTTATATGTACTCTCTGACCGCAAGTAAGTTACCCTAGTCCCATAGTAGTACTCCCTGACCCCAAGTGAGTTAACCTAGCCCCTTGATAAGTACTCCCTGGCCGCAAGTGAGTTATCCTAGCCCCTTATAAGTACTCCCTGACACCAAGTGAGTTACCCTAGTCCCATATAAGTACTCCCTCACCCCAAGTGAGTTATCCTAGCCCCTTTATATGTACTCTCTGACCGCAAGTATGTTACCCTAGACCCATAGTAGTACTCCCTGACCTCAAGTGAGTTATCGTGGCCCTTTATAAGTACTCTCTGACCGCAAGTGAGTTACCCTAGTCCCATAGAAGTACTCTTTGACCCCAAGTGAATTACCATAGCCCCTTTATAAGTACACCCAGACCCCAAGTGAGTTACCCTAGTCCCTTATAAGTACTCCCTGACCCCAAGTGAGTTAACCTAGCCCCTTTATATGTACTCCCAGACACAAAGTGAGTTACCCTAGTGCCTTATAAGTACTCCCTGACCCCAAGTGAGTTGCCCTAGCCCCTTAATAAGTACACCCTGTCCCCATGTGAGTTACCCTGGTCCCTTGTAAGTACTCACAGACACCAAGTGAGTTACCCTAGTCCCACATAAGTACTCCTTGACCCAAAGTGAGTTACCCTAGCCCCTTTATAAATAATCCCTGACCCCAAGTGAGTTATCCTAGCCCCTTTATATGTACTCTCTGACAGCAAGTGAGTTACCCTAGTCCCATATAAGTACTCCCTGACCCCAAGTGAGTTACCATATCACCTTTATAAGTACTCCCTGACCCAAAGTGAGTTATCCTAGCCCCTTTATATGTACTCTCTGACCGCAAGTAAGTTACCCTCGTCCCATAGTAGTACTCCCTGACCTCAAATGAGTTATCCTAGCCACTTTATATGTACTCTCTGACCGCAAGTGAGTTACCCTAGTCCGATAGTAGTTCTCCCTGACCCCAAGTCAGTAACCCTAGCCCTTAATAAGTACTCCCTGACACCAAGTGAGTTACCCTAGTCCCATAAAAGTACTCCCTGACCACAAGTGAGTTACCCTAGTCCCATAGAAGTACTCTCTGACCGCAAGTGAGTTATCCTAGCCCCTTTATATTTACTCCTAGACCTCAAGTGTGTTACCCTGGTGCCTTATAAGTACTGCCTGACCCCAAGTGTGTTACCCTAGCCCCTTAATAAGTACACCCTGGCCCCAAATGAGTTACCCTGGTCCCATATAAGTACTCACAGACACCAAGTGTGTTACCCTAGCCCCTTAATAAGTACACCCTGGCCCCAAGTGAGTTACCCTGGTTCCATATAAGTACTCACAGACACCAAGTGAGTTACCCTAGTCCCATATAAGTACTCCTTGACCCAAAGTGAGTCACCATAGCCCCTTTATATGTACTCTCTGACCGCAAGTGAGTTATCCTAGCCCCTTTATATGAACTATTCACCCCCCAAGTGAGTTACCCTAGTCCCTTATAACTACTCCCAGACACCAAGTGAGTTACCCTAGTACGATAGAAGTGCTCTCTGACCCCAAGTGACTTACCCTCGCCCCTATATAAGTACTCCCTGACCCCAAGTGAGTTATCCTTGCCCCTTTATATGTACTCTCTGACCGCAAGTGAGTTACCCTACTCACATAGAGGTACTCCCTGACCCCAAGTGAGTTATCGTGGCCCCTTTATAAGTACTCTCTGACCGCAAGTGAGTTATCCTAGCCCCTTTATATGTACTCTCTGACAGCAAGTGAGTTACCCTAGTCCCATATAAGTACTCCCTGACCCCAAGTGAGTTACCCTAGTCCCTTATAAGTACTCCCTTACCCCAAGTGAGTTACCCTAGCCCCTTGATAAGTACTCCCTGACTGCAAGTGAGTTATCCTAGCCCCTTATAAGTACTCCCTGACACAAAGTGAGTTACCCTAGCCCCTTGATAAGTACTCCCTGACTGCAAGTGAGTTATCCTAGCCCCTTATAAGTACTCCCTGACACCAAGTGAGTTACCCTAGTCCCATAGAATTACTCCCTGACCACAAGTGAGTTACCATAGCCTCTTTATAAGTACTCCCTGACCCCAAGTGAGTTATCCTAGGCCCTTTATGTGTACTCTCTGACCACAAGTGAGTTATCCTAACCCCTTTATATGTACTCCCAGACACCAAGTGAGTCATCCTATTCGCTTTATATGTACTCCCAGACCCCAAGTGAGTTATCCTCGCCCCTATATAAGTACTCCCTGACCCCAAGTGAGTTATCCTTGCCCCTTTATATGTACTCTCTGACCGCAAGTGAGTTACCCTAGTCACATAGAGGTACTCCCTGACCCCAAGTGAGTTATCGTGGCCCCTTTATATGTACTCTCTGACAGCAAGTGAGTTACCCTAGTCCCATATAAGTACTCCCTGACCCCAATTGAGTTACCCTAGTCCCTTATAAGTACTCCCTGACCACAAGTGAGTTACCCTAGCCCCTTGATAAATACTCCCTGACTGCAAGTGAGTTATCCTAGCCCCTTATAAGTACTCCCTGACACCAAGTGAGTTACCCTAGCCCCTTGATAAGTACTCCCTGACTGCAAGTGAGTTATCCTAGCCCCTTATAAGTACTCCCTGACACCAAGTGAGTTACCCTAGCCCCTTGATAAGTACTCCCTGACTGCAAGTGAGTTATCCTAGCCCATTATAAGTACTCCCTGACACCAAGTGAGTTACCCTAGTCCCATAGAATTACTCCCTGACCACAAGTGAGTTACCATAGCCTCTTTATAAGTACTCTCTGACCACAAGTGAATTATCCTAACCCCTTTATATGTACTCCCTGACACCAAGTGAGTTACCCTAGTCCCATAGAATTACTCCCTGACCACAAGTGAGTTACCATAGCCTCTTTATAAGTACTCCCTGACCCCAAGTGAGTTATCCTAGGCCCTTTATGTGTACTCTCTGACCACAAGTGAGTTATCCTAACCCCTTTATATGTACTCCCAGACACCAAGTGAGTCATCCTATTCGCTTTATATGTACTCCCAGACCCCAAGTGAGTTACCCTCGCCCCTATATAAGTACTCCCTGACCCCAAGTGAGTTATCCTTGCCCCTTTATATGTACTCTCTGACCGCAAGTGAGTTACCCTAGTCACATAGAGGTACTCCCTGACCCCAAGTGAGTTATCGTGGCCCCTTTATATGTACTCTCTGACAGCAAGTGAGTTACCCTAGTCCCATATAAGTACTCCCTGACCCCAATTGAGTTACCCTAGTCCCTTATAAGTACTCCCTGACCACAAGTGAGTTACCCTAGCCCCTTGATAAATACTCCCTGACTGCAAGTGAGTTATCCTAGCCCCTTATAAGTACTCCCTGACACCAAGTGAGTTACCCTAGCCCCTTGATAAGTACTCTCTGACCGCAAGTAAGTTACACTCGTCCCATAGTAGTACTCCCTGACCTCAAGTGAGTTATCCTAGCCCCTATATATGTACACTCTGACAGCAAGTGAGTTACCCTAGTCCCATATAAGTACTCCCTGAGCCCAAGTGAGTTACCCTAGTCCCTTATAAGTACTCCCTGACCCCAAGTGAGTTACCCTAGCCCCTTGATAAGTACTCCCTGACTGCAAGTGAGTTATCCTTGCCCCTTTATATGTACTCTCTGACCGCAAGTGAGTTACCCTAGTCCCATATAAGTACTCCCAGACCCCAAATGTGGTGTCCTAGCCCCTTTTTATGTTCTCTCTGACCGCAAGTGAGTTACCCTAGTCCCATAGTAGTTCTCCCTGGCCCCATGTGAGTTACCCTGGTCCCATATAACTACTCACAGACACCAAGTGAGTTACCCTAGTCCCATAGAATTACTCTCTGACCGCAAGTGAGTTATCCTAGCCCCTTTATATTTACTCCTAGACCTCAAGTGTGTTACCCTGGTGCCTTATAAGTACTGCCTGACCCCAAGTGAGTTACCTTAGCCCCTTAATAAGAACACCCTGGCCCCAAGTGCGTTACCCTGGTCCCATATAAGTACTCACAGACACCAAGTCAGTTACCCTAGTCCCATAGAAGTATTCCTTGACCCAAAGTGAGTTACCCTAGTCCCATATAAGTACTCCCTGACCCCAAGTGAGTTATCCTAGCCCCTTTTGTATGTACTCTCTGACCGCAAGGGAGTTACCCTAGTCCCATAAAGTACTCCCTGACACCAAGTGAGTTACCATATAACCTTTATTAGTACTCCCTGACCCCAAGCGAGTTATCCTAGCCCGTTTATATGTACTCTCTGACCTCAAGTGAGTTAACCTAGCCCCTTTATATGTACTCCCAGACCACAAGTGAGTTACCCTAGTGCCTTATAAGTACTCCCTGACCCCAAGTGAGTTGCCCTAGCCCCTTAATAAGTACACCCTGTCCCCATGTGAGTTACCCTGGTCCCTTATAAGTACTCACAGACACCAAGTGTGTTACCCTAGCCTCTTAATAAGTACACCCTGGCCCCAAGTGAGTTACCCTGGTTCCATATAAGTGCTCGCAGACACCAAGTGAGTTACCCTGGTCCCATATAAGTACTCCTTGACACAAAGTGAGTCACCATAGCCCCTTTATATGTACTCTCTGACCGCAAGTGAGTTATCCTAGCCCCATTTTATGAACTCTTCACCCCCCAAGTGAGTTACCCTAGTCCCTTATAACTACTCCCAGACACCAAGTGAGTTACCCTAGTACGATAGAAGTGCTCCCTGACCCCAAGTGAGTTACCCTCGCCCCTATATAAGTACTCCCTGACGCCAAGTGAGTTATCCTTGCCCCTTTATATGTACTCTCTGACAGCAAGTGAGTTACCCTAGTCACATAGAGGTACTCCCTGACCCAAAGTGAGTTATCGTGGCCCCTTTATAAGTACTCTCTGACCGCAAGTGAGTTATCCTAGCCCCTTTATATGTACTCTCTGACAGCAAGTGAGTTACACTAGTCCCATATAAGTACTCCCTGACCCCAAGTGAGTTACCCTAGTCCCTTATAAGTACTCCCTGACCCCAAGTGAGTTACCCTAGCCCCTTGATAAGTACTCCCTGACTGCAAGTGAGTTATCCTAGCCCCTTATAAGTACTCCCTGACACCAAGTGAGTTACCCTAGTCCCATAGAATTACTCCCTGACCACAAGTGAGTTATCATAGCTTCTTTATAAGTACTCCCTGACCCCAAGTGAGTTATCCTAGGCCCTTTATATGTACTCTCTCACCATAAGTGAGTTATCCTAACCCCTTTATATGTACTCCCAGACACCAAGTGAGTCATCCTAGTCGCTTTATATGTACTCCCAGACCCCAAGTGAGTTACCCTAGTCCCTTATAAGTACTCCCTGATCCCAAGTGAGTTACCCTAGTTCTTTAATAAGTACTCCCTGGCCCCAAGTGTGTTACCCTGGTCCCATATAATTACTCACAGACACCAAGTGAGTTACCATATCACCTTTATAAGTACTCCCTGACCCCAAGTGAGTTATCCTAGCCCCTTTATATGTACTCTCTGACCGCAAGTGAGTTACCCTAGTCCCATAGTAGTACTCCCTGTCCCCAAGTGAGTTACCATAGCCCCTTTATAAGTACTCCCTGACCCCAAGTGAGTTATCCTAGCCCCTTTATATGTACTCTCTGACAGCAAGTGAGTTACCCTAGTCCCATATAAGTACTCCCTCAACCCAAGTGAGTTATCCTAGCCCCTTTATATGTACGCTCTGACCGCAAGTAAGTTACCCTAGTCCCATAGTAGTACTCCCTGACCCCAAGTGAGTTAACCTAGCCCCTTGATAAGTACTCCCTGACCGCAAGTGAGTTATCCTAGCCCCTTATAAGTACTCCCTGACACCAAGTGAGTTACCCTAGTCCCATAGAATTACTCCCTGACCACAAGTGAGTTACCATAGCGTCTTTATAAGTACTCCCTGACCCCTAGTGAGTTATCCTAGGCCCTTTATGTGTACTCTCTGACCACAAGTGAGTTATCCTAACCCCTTTATATGTACACCCAGACACCAAGTGAGTCATCCTATTCGCTTTACATGTACTCTCTGACCGCAAGTGAGTTATCCTAGCCCCATAGAAGTACTCTCTGACCGCAAGTGAGTTATCCTAGCCCCTTTATATGTACTCTCTGACAGCAAGTGAGTTACCCTAGACCCATATAAGTACTCCCTGACCCCAAGTGAGTTACCCTAGCCCCTTGATAAGTACTCCCTGACTGCAAGTGAGTTATCCTAGCCCCTTATAAGTACTCCCTGACACCAAGTGAGTTACCCTAGCCCCTTGATAAGTACTCCCTGACTGCAAGTGAGTTATCCTAGCCCCTTATAAGTACTCCCTGACACCAAGTGAGTTACCCTAGTCCCATAGAATTACTCCCAGACCACAAGTGAGTTACCATAGCGTCTTTATAAGTACTCCCTGACCCCAAGTGAGTTATCCTAGGCCCTTTATATGTACTCTCTGACCACAAGTGAGTTATCCTAGCCCCTTTATATGTACTCCCAGACACCAAGTGAGTTATTCTAGTCGCTTTATATGTACTCCCAGACCCCATGTGAGTTACCCTGGTCCCATATAAGTACTCACAGACACCAAGTGTGTTACCCTAGCCCCTTAATAAGTACACCCTGACCCCAAGTGAGTTACCCTGGTCCCATATAAGTACTCACAGACACCAAGTCAGTTACCCTAGTCCCATAGAAGTACTCCTTGACCCAAAGTGAGTTACCCTAGTCCCATATAAGTACTCCCTGACCCCAAGTGAGTTATCCTAGCCCCTTTTGTATGTACTCTCTGACCGCAAGGGAGTTACCCTAGTCCCATAAAGTACTCCCTGACACCAAGTGAGTTACCATATAACCTTTATTAGTACTCCCTGACCCCAAGCGAGTTATCCTAGCCCGTTTATATGTACTCTCTGACCTCAAGTGAGTTAACCTAGCCCCTTTATATGTACTCCCAGACCACAAGTGAGTTACCCTAGTGCCTTATAAGTACTCCCTGACCCCAAGTGAGTTGCCCTAGCCCCTTAATAAGTACACCCTGTCCCCATGTGAGTTACCCTGGTCCCTTATAAGTACTCACAGACACCAAGTGTGTTACCCTAGCCTCTTAATAAGTACACCCTGGCCCCAAGTGAGTTACCCTGGTTCCATATAAGTGCTCGCAGACACCAAGTGTGTTACCCTGGTCCCATATAAGTACTCCTTGACACAAAGTGAGTCACCATAGCCCCTTTATATGTACTCTCTGACCGCAAGTGAGTTATCCTAGCCCCTTTTTATGAACTCTTCACCCCCCAAGTGAGTTACCCTAGTCCCTTATAACTACTCCCAGACACCAAGTGAGTTACCCTAGTACGATAGAAGTGCTCCCTGACCCCAAGTGAGTTACCCTCGCCCCTATATAAGTACTCCCTGACGCCAAGTGAGTTATCCTTGCCCCTTTATATGTACTCTCTGACAGCAAGTGAGTTACCCTAGTCACATAGAGGTACTCCCTGACCCAAAGTGAGTTATCGTGGCCCCTTTATAAGTACTCTCTGACCGCAAGTGAGTTATCCTAGCCCCTTTATATGTACTCTCTGACAGCAAGTGAGTTACACTAGTCCCATATAAGTACTCCCTGACCCCAAGTGAGTTACCCTAGTCCCTTATAAGTACTCCCTGACCCCAAGTGAGTTACCCTAGCCCCTTGATAAGTACTCCCTGACTGCAAGTGAGTTATCCTAGCCCCTTATAAGTACTCCCTGACACCAAGTGAGTTACCCTAGTCCCATAGAATTACTCCCTGACCACAAGTGAGTTATCATAGCTTCTTTATAAGTACTCCCTGACCCCAAGTGAGTTATCCTAGGCCCTTTATATGTACTCTCTCACCATAAGTGAGTTATCCTAACCCCTTTATATGTACTCCCAGACACCAAGTGAGTCATCCTAGTCGCTTTATATGTACTCCCAGACCCCAAGTGAGTTACCCTAGTCCCTTATAAGTACTCCCTGATCCCAAGTGAGTTACCCTAGTTCTTTAATAAGTACTCCCTGGCCCCAAGTGTGTTACCCTGGTCCCATATAATTACTCACAGACACCAAGTGAGTTACCATATCACCTTTATAAGTACTCCCTGACCCCAAGTGAGTTATCCTAGCCCCTTTATATGTACTCTCTGACCGCAAGTGAGTTACCCTAGTCCCATAGTAGTACTCCCTGTCCCCAAGTGAGTTACCATAGCCCCTTTATAAGTACTCCCTGACCCCAAGTGAGTTATCCTAGCCCCTTTATATGTACTCTCTGACAGCAAGTGAGTTACCCTAGTCCCATATAAGTACTCCCTCAACCCAAGTGAGTTATCCTAGCCCCTTTATATGTACGCTCTGACCGCAAGTAAGTTACCCTAGTCCCATAGTAGTACTCCCTGACCCCAAGTGAGTTAACCTAGCCCCTTGATAAGTACTCCCTGACCGCAAGTGAGTTATCCTAGCCCCTTATAAGTACTCCCTGACACCAAGTGAGTTACCCTAGTCCCATAGAATTACTCCCTGACCACAAGTGAGTTACCATAGCGTCTTTATAAGTACTCCCTGACCCCTAGTGAGTTATCCTAGGCCCTTTATGTGTACTCTCTGACCACAAGTGAGTTATCCTAACCCCTTTATATGTACACCCAGACACCAAGTGAGTCATCCTATTCGCTTTACATGTACTCTCTGACCGCAAGTGAGTTATCCTAGCCCCATAGAAGTACTCTCTGACCGCAAGTGAGTTATCCTAGCCCCTTTATATGTACTCTCTGACAGCAAGTGAGTTACCCTAGTCCCATATAAGTACTCCCTGACCCCAAGTGAGTTACCCTAGCCCCTTGATAAGTACTCCCTGACTGCAAGTGAGTTATCCTAGCCCCTTATAAGTACTCCCTGACACCAAGTGAGTTACCCTAGCCCCTTGATAAGTACTCCCTGACTGCAAGTGAGTTATCCTAGCCCCTTATAAGTACTCCCTGACACCAAGTGAGTTACCCTAGTCCCATAGAATTACTCCCTGACCACAAGTGAGTGTCCATAGCCTCTTTATAAGTACTCCCTGACCCCAAGTGAGTTATCCTAGGCCCTTTATGTGTACTCTCTGACCACAAAGGAGTTATCCTAACCCCTTTATATGTACTCCCAGACACCAAGTGAGTCATCCTATTCGCTTTATATGTACTCCCAGACCCCAAGTGAGTTACCCTCGCCCCTATATAAGTACTCCCTGACCCCAAGTGAGTTATCCTTGCCCCTTTATATGTACTCTCTGACCGCAAGTGAGTTACCCTAGTCACATAGAGGTACTCCCTGACCCCAAGTGAGTTATCGTGGCCCCTTTATATGTACTCTCTGACAGCAAGTGAGTTACCCTAGTCCCATATAAGTACTCCCTGACCCCAATTGAGTTACCCTAGTCCCTTATAAGTACTCCCTGACCCCAAGTGAGTTACCCTAGCCCCTTGATAAATACTCCCTGACTGCAAGTGAGTTATCCTAGCCCCTTATAAGTACTTCCTGACACCAAGTGAGTTACCCTAGCCCCTTGATAAGTACTCCCTGACTGCAAGTGAGTTATCCTAGCCCCTTATAAGTACTCCCTGACACCAAATGAGTTACCCTAGCCCCTTGATAAGTACTCCCTGACTGCAAGTGAGTTATCCTAGCCCATTATAAGTACTCCCTGACACCAAGTGAGTTACCCTAGTCCCAAAGAATTACTCCCTGACCACAAGTGAGTTACCATAGCCTCTTTATAAGTACTCTCTGACCACAAGTGAATTATCCTAACCCCTTTATATGTACTCCCAGACACCAAGTGAGTCATCCTATTCGCTTTATATGTACTCTCTGACCGCAAGTGAGTTAACCTAGCCCCTTTATATGTACTCACAGACCCCAAGTGAGTTACCCTAGTGCCTTATAAGTACTCCCTGACCCCAAGTGAGTTGCCCTAGCCCCTTAATAAGTACACCCTGACCCCATGTGAGTTACCCTGGTCCCATATAAGTACTCACAGACACCAAGTGAGTTAACCTAGTCAAATATATGTACTCCTTGACCCAAAGTGAGTCACCCTAGCCCCTTTATAAGTACTCCCTGGCCCAAGTGAGTTACACTAGTCCCATATAAATACTCCCAGACCCCAAGTGATTTACCCTAGTCCCTATAAAAGTACTTCCTGACCCCAAGTGAGTTACCATATCACCGTTATAAGTACTCCCTGACCCAAAGTGAGTTATCCTATCCCCTATATATGTACTCTCTGACCGCAAGTAAGTTACACTCGTTCCATAGTAGTACTCCCTGACCTCAAATGAGTTATCCTAGCCCCTATATATGTACTCTCTGACAGCAAGTGAGTTACCCTAGTCCCATATAAGTACTCCCTGACCCCAAGTGAGTTACCCTAGTCCCTTATAAGTACTCCCTGACCCCAAGTGAGTTACCCTAGCCCCTTGATAAGTACTCCCTGACTGCAAGTGAGTTATCCTAGGCCCTTTATATGTACTCCCTGACACCAAGTGAGTTATCCTAGTCCCATAGAATTACTCCCTGACCACAAGTGAGTTACCATAGCCTCTTTATAAGTACTCCCTGACCCCAAGTGAGTTATCCTAGGCCCTTTATATGTACTCTCTCACCATAAGTGAGTTATCCTAACCCCTTTATATGTACTCCCAGACAACAAGTGAGTCATCCTAGTCGCTTTATATGTACTCCCAGACCCCAAGTGAGTTACCCTAGTCCCTTATAAGTACTCCCTGATCCCAAGTGAGTTACCCTAGTTCTTTAATAAGTACACCCTGGCCCCAAGTGTGTTACCCTGGTCCCATATAATTACTCACAGACACCAAGTGAGTTACCATATCACCTTTATAAGTACTCCCTGACCCCAAGTGAGTTATCCTAGCCCCTTTATATGTACTCTCTGACCGCAAGTGAGTTACCCTAGTCCCATAGTAGTACTCCCTGACCCCAAGTGAGTTACCATAGCCCCTTTATAAGTACTCCCTGACCCCAAGTGAGTTATCCTAGCCCCTTTATATGTACTCTCTGACAGCAAGTGAGTTACCCTAGTCCCATATAAGTACTCCCTCACCCCAAGTGAGTTATCCTAGCCCCTTTATATGTACTCTCTGACCGCAATTAAGTTACCCTAGTCCCATAGTAGTACTCCCTGACCCCAAGTGAGTTAACCTAGCCCCTTGATAAGTACTCCCTGACCGCAAGTGTGTTATCCTAGCCCCTTATAAGTACTCCCTGACACCAAGTGAGTTACCATAGCGTCTTTATAAGTACTCCCTGACCCCTAGTGAGTTATCCTAGGCCCTTTATGTGTACTCTCTGACCACAAGTGAGTTATCCTAACCCCTTTATATGTACTCCCAGACACCAAGTGAGTCATCCTATTCGCTTTATATGTACTCCCAGACCCCAAGTGAGTTACCCTCGCCCCTATATAAGTACTCCCTGACCCCAAGTGAGTTATCCTTGCCCCTTTATATGTACTCTCTGACCGCAAGTGAGTTACCCTAGTCACATAGAGGTACTCCCTGACCCCAAGTGAGTTATCGTGGCCCCTTTATACGTACTCTCTGACCGCAAGTGAGTTACCCTAGTCCCATATAAGTACTCCCTCACCCCAAGTGAGTTATCCTAGCCCCTTTATATGTACCCACTGCCGCAAGTGAGTTAACCTAGCCCCTTTATATGTACTCCCAGACCACAAGTCCCTGACCCCAAGTGAGTTGCCCTAGCCCCTTAATAAGTACACCCTGTCCCCATGTGAGTTACCCTGGTCCCTTATAAGTACTCACAGACACCAAGTGTGTTACCCTAGCCTCTTAATAAGTACACCCTGGCCCCAAGTGAGTTACCCTGGTTCCATATAAGTACTCGCAGACACCAAGTGAGTTACCCTGGTCCCATATAAGTACTCCTTGACACAAAGTGAGTCACCATAGCCCCTTTATATGTACTCTCTGACCGCAAGTGAGTTATCCTAGCCCCTTTTTATGAACTCTTCACCCCCCAAGTGAGTTACCCTAGTCCCTTATAACTACTCCCAGACACCAAGTGAGTTACCCTAGTACGATAGAAGTGCTCCCTGACCCCAAGTGAGTTACCCTCGCCCCTATATAAGTACTCCTTGACGCCAAGTGAGTTATCCTTGCCCCTTTATATGTACTCTCTGACCGCAAGTAAGTTACCCTAGTCCCATAGTAGTACTCCCTGACCCCAAGTGAGTTAACCTAGCCCCTTGATAAGTACTCCCTGGCCGCAAGTGAGTTATCCTAGCCCCTTATAAGTACTCCCTGACACCAAGTGAGTTACCCTAGTCCCATATAAGTACTCCCTCACCCCAAGTGAGTTATCCTAGCCCCTTTATATGTACTCTCTGACCGCAAGTATGTTACCCTAGACCCATAGTAGTACTCCCTGACCTCAAGTGAGTTATCGTGGCCCTTTATAAGTACTCTCTGACCGCAAGTGAGTTACCCTAGTCCCATAGAAGTACTCTTTGACCCCAAGTGAATTACCATAGCCCCTTTATAAGTACACCCAGACCCCAAGTGAGTTACCCTAGTCCCTTATAAGTACTCCCTGACCCCAAGTGAGTTAACCTAGCCCCTTTATATGTACTCCCAGACACAAAGTGAGTTACCCTAGTGCCTTATAAGTACTCCCTGACCCCAAGTGAGTTGCCCTAGCCCCTTAATAAGTACACCCTGTCCCCATGTGAGTTACCCTGGTCCCTTGTAAGTACTCACAGACACCAAGTGAGTTACCCTAGTCCCACATAAGTACTCCTTGACCCAAAGTGAGTTACCCTAGCCCCTTTATAAATAATCCCTGACCCCAAGTGAGTTATCCTAGCCCCTTTATATGTACTCTCTGACAGCAAGTGAGTTACCCTAGTCCCATATAAGTACTCCCTGACCCCAAGTGAGTTACCATATCACCTTTATAAGTACTCCCTGACCCAAAGTGAGTTATCCTAGCCCCTTTATATGTACTCTCTGACCGCAAGTAAGTTACCCTCGTCCCATAGTAGTACTCCCTGACCTCAAATGAGTTATCCTAGCCACTTTATATGTACTCTCTGACCGCAAGTGAGTTACCCTAGTCCGATAGTAGTTCTCCCTGACCCCAAGTCAGTAACCCTAGCCCTTAATAAGTACTGCCTGACCCCAAGTGTGTTACCCTAGCCCCTTAATAAGTACACCCTGGCCCCAAATGAGTTACCCTGGTCCCATATAAGTACTCACAGACACCAAGTGTGTTACCCTAGCCCCTTAATAAGTACACCCTGGCCCCAAGTGAGTTACCCTGGTTCCATATAAGTACTCACAGACACCAAGTGAGTTACCCTAGTCCCATATAAGTACTCCTTGACCCAAAGTGAGTCACCATAGCCCCTTTATATGTACTCTCTGACCGCAAGTGAGTTATCCTAGCCCCTTTATATGAACTATTCACCCCCCAAGTGAGTTACCCTAGTCCCTTATAACTACTCCCAGACACCAAGTGAGTTACCCTAGTACGATAGAAGTGCTCTCTGACCCCAAGTGACTTACCCTCGCCCCTATATAAGTACTCCCTGACCCCAAGTGAGTTATCCTTGCCCCTTTATATGTACTCTCTGACCGCAAGTGAGTTACCCTACTCACATAGAGGTACTCCCTGACCCCAAGTGAGTTATCGTGGCCCCTTTATAAGTACTCTCTGACCGCAAGTGAGTTATCCTAGCCCCTTTATATGTACTCTCTGACAGCAAGTGAGTTACCCTAGTCCCATATAAGTACTCCCTGACCCCAAGTGAGTTACCCTAGTCCCTTATAAGTACTCCCTTACCCCAAGTGAGTTACCCTAGCCCCTTGATAAGTACTCCCTGACTGCAAGTGAGTTATCCTAGCCCCTTATAAGTACTCCCTGACACAAAGTGAGTTACCCTAGCCCCTTGATAAGTACTCCCTGACTGCAAGTGAGTTATCCTAGCCCCTTATAAGTACTCCCTGACACCAAGTGAGTTACCCTAGTCCCATAGAATTACTCCCTGACCACAAGTGAGTTACCATAGCCTCTTTATAAGTACTCCCTGACCCCAAGTGAGTTATCCTAGGCCCTTTATGTGTACTCTCTGACCACAAGTGAGTTATCCTAACCCCTTTATATGTACTCCCAGACACCAAGTGAGTCATCCTATTCGCTTTATATGTACTCCCAGACCCCAAGTGAGTTACCCTCGCCCCTATATAAGTACTCCCTGACCCCAAGTGAGTTATCCTTGCCCCTTTATATGTACTCTCTGACCGCAAGTGAGTTACCCTAGTCACATAGAGGTACTCCCTGACCCCAAGTGAGTTATCGTGGCCCCTTTATATGTACTCTCTGACAGCAAGTGAGTTACCCTAGTCCCATATAAGTACTCCCTGACCCCAATTGAGTTACCCTAGTCCCTTATAAGTACTCCCTGACCACAAGTGAGTTACCCTAGCCCCTTGATAAATACTCCCTGACTGCAAGTGAGTTATCCTAGCCCCTTATAAGTACTCCCTGACACCAAGTGAGTTACCCTAGCCCCTTGATAAGTACTCCCTGACTGCAAGTGAGTTATCCTAGCCCCTTATAAGTACTCCCTGACACCAAGTGAGTTACCCTAGCCCCTTGATAAGTACTCCCTGACTGCAAGTGAGTTATCCTAGCCCATTATAAGTACTCCCTGACACCAAGTGAGTTACCCTAGTCCCATAGAATTACTCCCTGACCACAAGTGAGTTACCATAGCCTCTTTATAAGTACTCTCTGACCACAAGTGAATTATCCTAACCCCTTTATATGTACTCCCTGACACCAAGTGAGTTACCCTAGTCCCATAGAATTACTCCCTGACCACAAGTGAGTTACCATAGCCTCTTTATAAGTACTCCCTGACCCCAAGTGAGTTATCCTAGGCCCTTTATGTGTACTCTCTGACCACAAGTGAGTTATCCTAACCCCTTTATATGTACTCCCAGACACCAAGTGAGTCATCCTATTCGCTTTATATGTACTCCCAGACCCCAAGTGAGTTACCCTCGCCCCTATATAAGTACTCCCTGACCCCAAGTGAGTTATCCTTGCCCCTTTATATGTACTCTCTGACCGCAAGTGAGTTACCCTAGTCACATAGAGGTACTCCCTGACCCCAAGTGAGTTATCGTGGCCCCTTTATATGTACTCTCTGACAGCAAGTGAGTTACCCTAGTCCCATATAAGTACTCCCTGACCCCAATTGAGTTACCCTAGTCCCTTATAAGTACTCCCTGACCACAAGTGAGTTACCCTAGCCCCTTGATAAATACTCCCTGACTGCAAGTGAGTTATCCTAGCCCCTTATAAGT
This sequence comes from Prorops nasuta, assembly GCF_024137725.1. Taxonomy (NCBI): domain Eukaryota; kingdom Metazoa; phylum Arthropoda; class Insecta; order Hymenoptera; family Bethylidae; genus Prorops; species Prorops nasuta. The sequence continues at coordinate 2,785,576 of NW_027116825.1, read as the reverse complement.
ACTCCCTGACACCAAGTGAGTTACCCTAGCCCCTTGATAAGTACTCTCTGACCGCAAGTAAGTTACACTCGTCCCATAGTAGTACTCCCTGACCTCAAGTGAGTTATCCTAGCCCCTATATATGTACACTCTGACAGCAAGTGAGTTACCCTAGTCCCATATAAGTACTCCCTGAGCCCAAGTGAGTTACCCTAGTCCCTTATAAGTACTCCCTGACCCCAAGTGAGTTACCCTAGCCCCTTGATAAGTACTCCCTGACTGCAAGTGAGTTATCCTTGCCCCTTTATATGTACTCTCTGACCGCAAGTGAGTTACCCTAGTCCCATATAAGTACTCCCAGACCCCAAATGTGGTGTCCTAGCCCCTTTTTATGTTCTCTCTGACCGCAAGTGAGTTACCCTAGTCCCATAGTAGTTCTCCCTGGCCCCATGTGAGTTACCCTGGTCCCATATAACTACTCACAGACACCAAGTGAGTTACCCTAGTCCCATAGAATTACTCTCTGACCGCAAGTGAGTTATCCTAGCCCCTTTATATTTACTCCTAGACCTCAAGTGTGTTACCCTGGTGCCTTATAAGTACTGCCTGACCCCAAGTGAGTTACCTTAGCCCCTTAATAAGAACACCCTGGCCCCAAGTGCGTTACCCTGGTCCCATATAAGTACTCACAGACACCAAGTGTGTTACCCTAGCCCCTTAATAAGTACACCCTGGCCCCAAGTGAGTTACCCTGTTCCCATATAACTGCTCACAGACACCAAGTGAGTTACCCTAGTCCCATATAAGTACTCCTTGACACAAAGTGAGTTACCCTAGCCCCTTTATAAGTACTCCCTGACCCCTAGTGAGTTACCCTAGTCCCTTATAAATACTCCCAGACCCCAAGTGAGTTACCCTAGCCCCTACATAAGTACTTCCTGACTACAAGTGAGTTACCCTAATCCCATAAAAGTGCTCCCTGACCCCAAGTGAGTTACCCTAGTCCCACAGAAGTAGACTCTGACCGCAAGTGAGTTATCCTAGCTACTTTATATGTACTCCAAGACCCCAAGTGAGTTACCCTGGTTCCATATAAGTACTCACAGACACCAAGCCAGTTACCCTAGTGCCATAGAAGTACTCCCTGACCCCAAGTGAGTTACCCTAGTCCCATAAAAGTGCTCCCTGACCCCAAGTGAGTTACCCTAGTCCAAAGAAGTACACTCTGACAGCAAGTGAGTTATCCTAGCTACTTTATTTGTACTCCAATACCCGAAGTGAGTTACCCTAGTGCCTTATAAGTACTCCCTGACCGCAAGTGAGTTACCCTAGCCCCTTAATAAGTACACCTTGGTCCCAAGTGAGTTATCCTAGCCCCTTATAAGTACTCCCTGACCCCAAGTGAGTTACCCTAGCCCCTAAATAAGTACACCCTGGCGCCAAGTGAAATACCCTGGTCCCATATAAGTACTCAAAGACACCAAGTGAGTTACCCTAGTCCCATATAAGTACTCCCTGACCTCAAGTGAGTAATCCTAGCCCCTTTATATGTACTCTCTGACTGCAAGTGAGTTACCCTAGTCCCATAGTAGTTCTACCTGACCCCAAGTGAGTTACCCTATCCCCTATATAAGTACTCCCTGACCCCAAGTGAGTTACCCTAGTCCCTTATAAGTACTCCTTGACCCAAAGTGAGTTACTCTAGCCCCTTTATAAGTACTCCCTGACCCCAAGTGAGTTATACTAGCCCCTTTATATGTACTCTCTGACCGCAAGTGAGTTACCCTAGCCCATTTATATGTACACTCTGACCGCAAGTGAGTTACCCTAGTCCCATAGTAGTACTCCCTGACCCCAAGTGAGTTACTATAGCCCCTTTATAAGTACTCCCTGACCTCAAGTGAGTTATCCTAGCCCCTATATAAGTACTCCCTGACCCCAAGTGAGTTATCCTATCCCCTTTTGTATGTACTCTCTGACCGCAAGTTAGTTACCCTAGTCCCATAAAGTACTCCCTGACCCCAAATGAGTTACCATATCACTTTTATTAGTACTCCCTGACCCCATGTGAGTTATCCTAGCCCCTTTATATGTACTCTCTGACCGCAAGTGAGATAACCTAGCCCCTTTATTTGTACTCCCAGACACCAAGTGAGTTACCCTAGTGCCTTATAAGTACTACCTGACCCCAAGTGAGTTACCCTAGTCCCATATAAGTACTCCTTGATCCAAAGTGAGTTCCTTAACCCCTTAATAAGTACTCCCTGACCCCAAGTGTGTTACCCTAGTCCCATATAAATACTCCCTGACCCCAAGTGAGTTACCCTAGTCCCATAGAAGTACTCCCTGACCCCAAGTGAGTTACCCTAGTCCCATATAAGTACTCCCAGACCCCAAATGTGTTGTCCTAGCCCCTTTTTATGTTCTCTCTGACCGCAAGTGAGTTACCCTAGTCCCATAGTAGTTCTCCCTGGCCCCATGTGAGTTACCCTGGTCCCATATAACTACTCACAGACACCAAGTGAGTTACCCTAGTCCCATAGAATTACTCTCTGACCGCAAGTGAGTTATCCTAGCCCCTTTATATTTACTCCTAGACCTCAAGTGTGTTACCCTGGTGCCTTATAAGTACTGCCTGACCTCAAGTGAGTTACCTTAGCCCCTTAATAAGAACACCCTGGCCCCAAGTGAGTTACCCTGGTCCCATATAAGTACTCACAGACACCAAGTGTGTTACCCTAGCCCCTTAATAAGTACACCCTGGTCCCAAGTGAGTTACCCTGGTCCCATATAACTGCTCACAGACACCAAGTGAGTTACCCTAGTCCCATATAAGTACTCCTTGACACAAAGTGAGTTACCCTAGCCCCTTTATAAGTACTCCCTGACCCCTAGTGAGTTACCCTAGTCCCTTATAAATACTCCCAGACCCCAAGTGAGTTACCCTAGCCCCTATATAAGTACTTCCTGACTACAAGTGAGTTACCCTAATCCCATAAAAGTGCTCCCTGACCCCAAGTGAGTTACCCTAGTCCCACAGAAGTACACTCTGACCGCAAGTGAGTTATCCTAGCTACTTTATATGTACTCCAAGACCCCAAGTGAGTTACCCTGGTCCCATATAAGTACTCCCAGACCCCAAGTGAGTTACCCTAGCCCCTATATAAGTACTTCCTGACTACAAGTGAGTTACCCTAATCCCATAAAAGTGCTCCCTGACCCCAAGTGAGTTACCCTAGTCCCATAGAAGTACACTCTGACCGCAAGTGAGTTATCCTAGCTACTTTATATGTACTCCAAGACCCCAAGTGAGTTACCCTGGTTCCATATAAGTACTCACAGACACCAAGCCAGTTACCCTAGTGCCATAGAAGTACTCCCTGACCCCAAGTGAGTTGCCATAGCCCCTTAATAAGTACACCCTGGCCCCATGTGAGTTACCCTGGTCCCATATAAGTACTCACAGACACCAAGTGAGTTACCCTAGCCCCTATATAAGTACTCCCTGACCCCAAGTGAGTTACCCTAGTCCCATAAAAGTGCTCCCTGACCCCAAGTGAGTTACCCTAGTCCCATAGAAGTACACTCTGACAGCAAGTGAGTTATCCTAGCTACTTTATTTGTACTCCAATACACGAAGTGAGTTACCCTAGTGCCTTATAAGTACTCCCTGACCGCAAGTGAGTTACCCTAGCTCCTTAATAAGTACACCTTGGTCCCAAGTGAGTTATCCTAGCCCCTTATAAGTACTCCCTGACCCCAAGTGAGTTACCCTAGCCCCTAAATAAGTACACCCTGGCGCCAAGTGAAATACCCTGGTCCCATATAAGTACTCAAAGACACCAAGTGAGTTACCCTAGTCCCATATAAGTACTCCCTGACCTCAAGTGAGTAATCCTAGCCCCTTTATATGTACTCTCTGACTGCAAGTGAGTTACCCTAGTCCCATAGTAGTTCTACCTGACCCCAAGTGAGTTACCCTATCCCCTATATAAGTACTCCCTGACCCCAAGTGAGTTACCCTAGTCCCATATAAGTACTCCTTGACCCAAAGTGAGTTACTCTAGCCCCTTTATAAGTACTCCCTGACCCCAAGTGAGTTATACTAGCCCCTTTATATGTACTCTCTGACCGCAAGTGAGTTACCCTAGCCCATTTATATGTACACTCTGACCGCAAGTGAGTTACCCTAGTCCCATAGTAGTACTCCCTGACCCCAAGTGAGTTACTATAGCCCCTTTATAAGTACTCTCTGACCTCAAGTGAGTTATCCTAGCCCCTTTATAAGTACTCCCTGACCTCAAGTGAGTAATCCTAGCCCCTTTATATGTACTCTCTGACTGCAAGTGAGTTACCCTAGTCCCATAGTAGTTCTACCTGACCCCAAGTGAGTTAACCTAGCCCCTTTATTTGTACTCCCAGACACCAAGTGAGTTACCCTAGTGCCTTATAAGTACTCCCAGACCCCAAGTGAGTTACCCTAGTCCCTTATAAGTACTCCCTGACCCCAAGTGAGTTAACCTAGCCCCTTGATAAGTACTCCCTGACCGCAAGTGAGTTATCCTAGCCCCTTATAAGTACTCCCTGACCCCAAATGAGTTACCCTAGTCCCATAGAAGTACTCCCTGACCCCAAGTGAGTTACCCTAGTCCCATATAAGTACTCCCAGACCCCAAATGTGTTGTCCTAGCCCCTTTTTATGTTCTCTCTGACCGCAAGTGAGTTACCCTAGTCCCATAGTAGTTCTCCCTGGCCTCATGTGAGTTACCCTGGTCCCATATAACTACTCACAGACACCAAGTGAGTTACCCTAGTCCCATAGAATTACTCTCTGACCGCAAGTGAGTTATCCTAGCCCCTTTATATTTACCCCTAGACCACAAGTGTGTTACCCTGGTGCCTTATAAGTACTGCCTGACCCCAAGTGAGTTACCTTAGCCCCTTAATAAGAACACCCTGGCCCCAAGTGAGTTACCCTGGTCCCATATAACTACTCACAGACACCAAGTGAGTTACCCTAGTCCCATATAAGTACTCCTTGACACAAAGTGAGTTACCCTAGCCCCTTTATAAGTACTCCCAGACCCCAAGTGAGTTACCCTAGCCTCTATATAAGTACTTCCTGACTACAAGTGAGTTACCCTAATCCCATAAAAGTGCTCCCTGACCCCAAGTGAGTTACCCTAGTCCCATAGAAGTACACTCTGACCGCAAGTGAGTTATCCTAGCTACTTTATATGTACTCCAAGACCCCAAGTGAGTTATCCTGGTCCCATATAAGTACTCACAGACACCAATTGTGTTACCCTAGCCCCTTAATAAGTACACCCTGGCACTAAGTGAGTTATCCTGGTTCCATATAAGTACTCACAGACACCAAGCCAGTTACCCTAGTGCCATAGAAGTACTCCCTGACCCCAAGTGAGTTACCCTAGCCCCTTTTGTATGTACTCTCTGACCACAAGTGAGTTACCCTAGTCCCATAAAGTACTCCCTGACCCCAAGTGAGTTACCATATCACCTTTATTATTACTCCCTGACCCCAAGTGAGTTACCCTAGCCCCTTTTGTATGTACTCTCTGACCACAAGTGAGTTACCCTAGTCCCATAAAGTACTCTCTGACACCAAGTGAGTTACCCTAGCCCCTATATAAGTACTCCCTGACCCCAAGTGAGTTACCCTAGTGCCTTATATGTACTCCCTGACCGCAAGTGAGTTACCCTAGCCCCTTAATAAGTACACCCTGGTCCCATATAAGTACTCAAAGACACTAAGTGAGTTACCCTAGTCCCATATAAGTACTCCTTGAACCAATGTGAGTTACCCTAGCCCCTAAATAAGTACACCCTGGCGCCAAGTGAAATACCCTGGTCCCATATAAGTACTCAAAGACACCAAGTGAGTTACCCTAGTCCCATATAAGTACTCCCTGACCTCAAGTGAGTAATCCTAGCCCCTTTATATGTACTCTCTGACTGCAAGTGAGTTACGCTAGTCCCATAGTAGTTCTCCCTGACCCCAAGTGAGTTACCCTATCCCCTATATAAGTACTCCTCGACCCCAAATGAGTTACCCTAGTCCATAAAAGTACTCCCTGACCACAAGTGAGTTACCCTAGTCCCATAGAAGTACTCTCTGACCCCAAGTGAGTTATCCTAGCCCCTTTATATGTACTATCTGACAGCACGTAAGTTACCCTTTTTTTTTTTTTTTATTTTTTTATTTTTTTTTTTCCGACGCTTTGCGAGGTAGGGGGAAACTTCTTAAAGCCTTACGGCTTGTTAAGTACCTCTGGCGGCCGATGTTTTGGCCAGAGGTTATGTGGGATTCTAACCCACCAAAACCCCCTACCTGCCCCCCTACCCGGTACCAAGCATAGCTTATAACATTAGGTAGGAGGGTATACGCTCTACTCTACGACCGTATGCGGTCATCCCCAGACAAACAAAAACCCCAGAGTCTACCCCACACCAGAGTAGAGAGCAGCAGACTCCTCAGCTCGGACTCTACTGTCCTTGGAGGTGAGGACCCTAACCGAGAAGCTGGAAAATGCATTCCAAGCTCTCGGCGTACTGGTAACATGGGACACAAGGGTCTCCACCTCCAACGAGGGCACACCTAAAGCATCACAGAGTTCTGCTCTTTCGCATTCCCACAGGGGACTCCATAACAGCGTGTGCTCCGCCGTATCCGCGACCGGATTCGGGGAGCACCAGCAGTCGGGAGTCGCCCTGCGGCCCACCCTCGCGCGATGACTCATGAAACTACCATGCCCCAGGAGCATCTGGGAAACATGGTAGTTCAAGCTTCTACAATTAGCAGCCAGCCAGGACCGGATGTCCGGGATGAGGCGGTGGGTCCACCTACCCCGACCATCCGAGTCCCATGCTGCCTGCCATCTCACTATTAAATTAGCCCTCGCCAATCTCCGCGCTTCGGCCACGCCAGCCGAAAGTAAGTTACCCTAGTCCCATAGTAGTACTCCCTGACCTCAAGTGAGTTATCCTAGCCCCTTTATATGTACTCTCTGACCGCAAGTGAGTTACCCTAGTCCCATAAAGTACTCCCTGACCGCAAGTGAGTTACCATATCACCTTTATTAGTACTTCCTGACCCCACGTGAGATATCCTAGCCCGTTTATATGTACTCTCTGACTGCAAGTGAGTTACCCTAGTCCCATAGTAGTTTTCCCTGACCCCAAGTGAGTTACCCTATCCCCTATATAAGTACTCCCTGACCCCAAATGAGTTACCCTAGTCCCATAAAAGTACTCCCTGACCACAAGTGAGTTACCCTAGTCCCATAGAAGTACTCTCTGACCGCAAGTGAGTTATCCTAGCCCCTTTATATTTACTCCTAGACCTCAAGTGTGTTACCCTGGTGCCTTATAAGTACTCCCTGACCCCAAGTGAGTTATCCTAGCCCCTTTATATGTACTCTCTGACCGCAAGTAAGTTACCCTCGTCCCATAGTAGTACTCCCTGACCTCAAGTGAGTTATCCTAGTCCCTTTATTTGTACTCTCTGACCGCAAGTGTGTTACTCTAGTCCCATAGTAGTTCTCCCTGACCCCAACTAAGTTACCCTAGCCCCTATATAAGTACCCCTGACCCCAAGTGAGTTACCCTAGTCCCATAGTAGTTCTCCCTGACCCCAACTAAGTTACCCTAGCCCCTATATAAGTACCCCCTGACCCCAAGTGAGTTACCCTAGTCCCATAAAAGTACTACCTGACCACAAGTGAGTTACCCTAGTCCCATAGAAGTACTCTCTGACCGCAAGTGAGTTATCGTAGCCCCTTTATATTTACTCCTAGACCTCAAGTGTGTTACCCTGGTGCCTTATAAGTACTGCCTGACCCCAAGTGTGTTACCCTAGCTCCTTAATAAATACACCCTGGCCCCAAGTGAGTTACCCTGGTCCCATATAAGTAATCACAGACACCAAGTGTGTTAACCTAGCCCCTTAATAAGTACACCCTGGCCCCAAGTAAGTTACCCTGGTTCCATATACGTACTCACAGACACCAAGTCAGTTACCCTAGTCCCAGAGAAGTATTCCCTGACCTCAAGTGAGTAATCCTAGCCCCTTTATATGTACTCGCTGACTGCAAGTGAGTTACCCTAGTCCCATAGTAGTTCTCCCTAACCCCAAGTGAGTTACCCTATCCCCTATATAAGTACTCCCTGACCCCAAATGTGTTACCCTAGTCCCATAGAAGTACTCTCTGACCGCAAGTGAGTTATCCTAGCCCCTTTATATTTACTCCTAGACCTCAAGTGTGTTACCCTGGTGCATTATAAGTACTGCCTGACCCCAAGTGAGTTACCCTAGTCCCATATAAGTACTCCCTGACCCCATGTGAGTTATCCTAGCCCCTTTATATGTACTCTCTGACCGCAAGTGAGTTAACCTAGCCCCTTTATATGTACCCCCAGACCCCAAGTGAGTTACCCTAGTGCCTTATAAGTACTCCCTGACCCCAAGTGAGTTGCCCTAGCCCCTTAATAAGTACACCCTGGCCCCATGTGAGTTACCTTGGTCCCATATAAGTACTCACAGACACCAAGTGAGTTACCCTAGTCCCATAGAAGTACTCCCTGACCCCAAGTGAGTTATCCTATCCCCTTTTGTATGTACTCTCTGACCGCAAGTGAGTTACCCTAGTCCCATAGTAGTACTCCCTGACCTCAAGTGAGTTATCCTAGCCCCTTTATATGTACTCTCTGACCGCAAGTGAGTTACCCTAGTCCCATAAAGTACTCCCTGACCTCAAGTGAGTTATCCTAGCCCCTTTATATGTACTCTCTGACCGCAAGTGAGTTACCCTAGTCCCATAAAGTACTCCCTGACCGCAAGTGAGTTACCATATCACCTTTATTAGTACTCTCTGACCCCATGTGAGTTATCCTAGCCCCTTTATATGTACTCTCTGACCGCAAGTGAGTTAACCTAGCCCCTTTATTTGTACTCCCAGACCCCAAGTGAGTTACCCTAGTGCCTTATAAGTACTCCCTAACCCCAAGTGAGTTGCCCTAGCCCCTTAATAAGTACACCCTGGCCCCATGTGAGTTACCCTGGTCCCATATAACTACTCACAGACACCAAGTGAGTTACCCTAGTCCCATATAAGTACTCCTTGACCCAAAGTGAGTTACCCTAACCCCTTTATAAGTACTCCCTGACCCCAAGTGTGTTACCCTAGTCCCATATAAATACTCCCTCACCCCAAGTCAGTTACCCTAGTCCCATATAAGTACTCCCAGACCCCAAATGTGTTGTCCTAGCCCCTTTTTATGTTCTGTCTGACCGCAAGTGAGTTACCCTAGTCCCATAGTAGTTCTCCTTGACCCCAAGTGAGTTACCCTAGCCCCTATATAAGTACTCCCTGAACCCAAGTGAGTTACCCTAGTCCCATAGAAGTACTCTCTGACCGCAAGTGAGTTACCCTAACCCCTGAATAAGTACACCCTGTCCCCAAGTGAGTTACCCTGGTCCCATATAAGTACTCATAGACACCAAGTGTGTTACCCTAGCCCCTTAATAAGTACACCCTGGCCCCAAGTGAGTTACCCTGGTCCCATATAACTACTCACAGACACCAAGTGAGTTACCCTAGTCCCATATAAGTACTCCTTGACACAAAGTGAGTTACCCTAGCCCCTTTATAAGTACTCCCTGACCCCAAGTGTGTTACCTAGTCCCATATAAATACTCCCTGACCCCAAGTGAGTTATCCTAGCCCCTTTATATGTACTCTATGACCGCAAGTGAGTTACCCTAGTCCCATAAAGTACTACCTGACCCCAAGTGAGTTACCATATCACCTTTATTAGTACTTCCTGACCCCAAGTGAGATATCCTAGCCCGTTTATATGTACTCTCTGACCGCAAGTGAGTTACCCTAGTCCCAAATAAGTACTCCCTGACCCCATGTGTGTTATCCTAGCCCCTTTATATGTACCCTCTGACCGCAAGTGTGTTAACCTATCCCCTATATAAGTACTCCCTGACCCCAAGTGAGTTACCCTAGTTCCATAAAAGTACTCCCTATACACAAGTGATTTACCCTAGTCCCATAGAAGTACTCTCTGACCGCAAGTGAGTTATCCTATCCCCCTTATATTTACTCCTACACCTCAAGTGTGTTACCCTGGTGCCTTAGAAGTACTGCCTGCCCCCAAGTGAGTTACCCTAACCCCTGAATAAGTACACCCTGTCCCCAAGTGAGTTACCCTGGTCCCATATAAGTACTCATAGACACCAAGTGTGTTACCCTAGCCCCTTAATAAGTACACCCTGGCCCCAAGTGAGTTACCCTGGTCCCATATAACTACTCACAGACACCAAGTGAGTTAACCAAGTCCCATATAAGTACTCCTTGACACAAAGTGAGTTACCCTACCCCCTTTATAAGTACTCCCTGACCCCAAGTGTGTTACCTAGTCCAATATAAATACTCCCTGACCCCAAGTGAGTTATCCTAGGCCCTTTATATGTACTCTCTGTCCACAAGTGAGTTATCCTAGCCCCTTTATATGTACTCCCAGACACCAAGTGAGTTATTCTAGTCGCTTTATATGTACTCCCAGACCCCAAGTGAGTTACCCTGGTCCCATATAAGTACTCACAGACACCAAGTGTGTTACCCTAGCCCCTTAATAAGTACACCCTGGCCCCAAGTGAGTTACCCTGGTCCCATATAACTACTGACAGACACCAAGTGAGTTACCCTAGTCCCATATAAGTACTCCTTGACACAAAGTGAGTTACCCTACCCCCTTTATAAGTATTCCCTGACCCCAAGTGTGTTACCTAGTCCCATATAAATACTCCCTGACCCCAAGTGAGTTATCCTAGGCCCTTTATATGTACTCTCTGACCACAAGTGAGTTATCCTAGCCCCTTTATATGTACTCCCAGACACCAAGTGAGTTATTCTAGTCGCTTTATATGTACTCCCAGACCCCAAGTGAGTTACCCTGGTCCCATATAAGTACTCACAGACACCAAGTGTGTTACCCTAGCCCCTTAATAAGTACACCCTGACCCCAAGTGAGTTACCCTGGTCCCATATAAGTACTCACAGAGACCAAGTCAGTTACCCTAGTCCCACATAAGTACTCCTTGACCCAAAGTGAGTTACCCTAGTCCCATATAAATACTCCCTGACCCCAAGTGAGTTATCCTAGGCCCTTTATATGTACTCTCTGACCACAAGTGAGTTATCCTAGCCCCTTTATATGTACTCCCAGACACCAAGTGAGTTAACCTAGCCCCTTTATATGTACTCCCAGACCCCAAGTGAGTTACCCTAGTGCCTTATAAGTACTCCCTGACCCCAAGTGAGTTGCCCTAGCCCCTTAATATGTACACCCTGTCCCCATGTGAGTTACCCTGGTCCCTTATAAGTACTCACAGACACCAAGTGAGTTACCCTAGTCCCACATAAGTACTCCTTGACCCAAAGTGAGTTACCCTAGCCCCTTTATAAATAATCCCTGACCCCAAGTGAGTTATCCTAGCCCCTTTATATGTACTCTCTGACAGCAAGTGAGTTACCCTAGTCCCATATAAGTACTCCCTGACCCCAAGTGAGTTACCATATCACCTTTATAAGTACTCCCTGACCCAAAGTGAGTTATCCTAGCCCCTTTATATGTACTCTCTGACCGCAAGTAAGTTACCCTCGTCCCATAGTAGTACTCCCTGACCTCAAATGAGTTATCCTAGCCACTTTATATGTACTCTCTGACCGCAACTGAGTTACCCTAGTCCGATAGTAGTTCTCCCTGGCCCCAAGTGAGTTACCCTGGTTCCATATAAGTACTCACAGACACCAAGTGAGTTACCCTAGTCCCATATAAGTACTCCTTGACCCAAAGTGAGTCACCATAGCCCCTTTACATGTACTCTCTGACCGCAAGTGAGTTATCCTAGCCCCTTTATATGAACTATTCACCCCCCAAGTGAGTTACCCTAGTTCCTTATAACTACTCCCAGACACCAAGTGAGTTACCCTAGTACGATAGAAGTGCTCTCTGACCCCAAGTGACTTACCCTCGCCCCTATATAAGTACTCCCTGACCACAAGTGAGTTATCCTTGCCCCTTTATATGTACTCTCTGACCGCAAGTGAGTTACCCTAGTCACATAGAGGTACTCCCTGACCCCAAGTGAGTTATCGTGGCCCCTTTATAAGTACTCTCTGACCGCAAGTGAGTTATCCTAGCCCCTTTATATGTACTCTCTGACAGCAAGTGAGTTACCCTAGTCCCATATAAGTACTCCCTGACCCCAAGTGAGTTACCCTAGTCCCTTATAAGTACTCCCTGACCCCAAGTGAGTTACCCTAGCCCCTTGATAAGTACTCCCTGACTGCAAGTGAGTTATCCTAGCCCCTTATAAGTACTCCCTGACACAAAGTGAGTTACCCTAGCCCCTTGATAAGTACTCCCTGACTGCAAGTGAGTTATCCTAGCCCCTTATAAGTACTCCCTGACACCAAGTGAGTTACCCTAGTCCCATAGAATTACTCCCTGACCACAAGTGAGTTACCATAGCCTCTTTATAAGTACTCCCTGACCCCAAGTGAGTTATCCTAGGCCCTTTATGTGTACTCTCTGACCACAAGTGAGTTATCCTAACCCCTTTATATGTACTCCCAGACACCAAGTGAGTCATCCTATTCGCTTTATATGTACTCCCAGACCCCAAGTGAGTTACCCTCGCCCCTATATAAGTACTCCCTGACCCCAAGTGAGTTATCCTTGCCCCTTTATATGTACTCTCTGACCGCAAGTGAGTTACCCTAGTCACATAGAGGTACTCCCTGACCCCAAGTGAGTTATCGTGGCCCCTTTATATGTACTCTCTGACAGCAAGTGAGTTACCCTAGTCCCATATAAGTACTCCCTGACCCCAATTGAGTTACCCTAGTCCCTTATAAGTACTCCCTGACCACAAGTGAGTTACCCTAGCCCCTTGATAAATACTCCCTGACTGCAAGTGAGTTATCCTAGCCCCTTATAAGTACTCCCTGACACCAAGTTAGTCACCCTAGCTCCTTGATAAGTACTCCCTGACTGCAAGTGAGTAATCCTAGCCCCTTATAAGTACTCCCTGACACCAAGTGAGTTACCCTAGCCCTTGAGAAGTACTCCCTGACTGCAAGTGAGTTATCCTAGCCCATTATAAGTACTCCCTGACACCAAGTGAGTTACCCTAGTCCCATAGAATTACTCCCTGACCACAAGTGAGTTACCATAGCCTCTTTATAAGTACTCTCTGACCACAAGTGAATTATCCTAACCCCTTTATATGTACTCCCTGACACCAAGTGAGTTACCCTAGTCCCATAGAATTACTCCCTGACCACAAGTGAGTTACCATAGCCTCTTTATAAGTACTCCCTGACCCCAAGTGAGTTATCCTAGGCCCTTTATGTGTACTCTCTGACCACAAGTGAGTTATCCTAACCCCTTTATATGTACTCCCAGACACCAAGTGAGTCATCCTATTCGCTTTATATGTACTCCCAGACCCCAAGTGAGTTACCCTCGCCCCTATATAAGTACTCCCTGACCCCAAGTGAGTTATCCTTGCCCCTTTATATGTACTCTCTGACCGCAAGTGAGTTACCCTAGTCACATAGAGGTACTCCCTGACCCCAAGTGAGTTATCGTGGCCCCTTTATATGTACTCTCTGACAGCAAGTGAGTTACCCTAGTCCCATATAAGTACTCCCTGACCCCAATTGAGTTACCCTAGTCCCTTATAAGTACTCCCTGACCACAAGTGAGTTACCCTAGCCCCTTGATAAATACTCCCTGACTGCAAGTGAGTTATCCTAGCCCCTTATAAGTACTCCCTGACACCAAGTGAGTTACCCTAGCCCCTTGATAAGTACTCTCTGACCGCAAGTAAGTTACACTCGTCCCATAGTAGTACTCCCTGACCTCAAGTGAGTTATCCTAGCCCCTATATATGTACACTCTGACAGCAAGTGAGTTACCCTAGTCCCATATAAGTACTCCCTGAGCCCAAGTGAGTTACCCTAGTCCCTTATAAGTACTCCCTGACCCCAAGTGAGTTACCCTAGCCCCTTGATAAGTACTCCCTGACTGCAAGTGAGTTATCCTTGCCCCTTTATATGTACTCTCTGACCGCAAGTAAGTTACCCTAGTCCCATAGTAGTACTCCCTGACTCCAAGTGAGTTAACCTACCCCCTTGATAAGTACTCCCTGACCGCAAGTGAGTTATCCTAGCCCCTTATAAGTACTCCCTGACACCAAGTGAGTTACCCTAGTCCCATAGAATTACTCCCTGACCACAAGTGAGTTACCATAGCGTCTTTATAAGTACTCCCTGACCCCTAGTGAGTTATCCTAGGCCCTTTATGTGTACTCTCTGACCACAAGTGAGTTATCCTAACCCCTTTATATGTACTCCCAGACACCAAGTGAGTCATCCTATTCGCTTTATATGTACTCCCAGACCCCAAGTGAGTTACCCTCGCCCCTATATAAGTACTCCCTGACCTCAAGTGAGTTATCCTTGCCCCTTTATATGTACTCTCTGACCGCAAGTGAGTTACCCTAGTCCCAAAGAAGTACTCTTTGACCCCAAGTGAATTACCATAGCCCCTTTATAAGTACACCCAGACCCCAAGTGAGTTACCCTAGTCCCTTATAAGTATTCCCTGCCCCCAAGTGAGTTAACCTAACCCCTTGATAAGTACTCCCTGACCGCAAGTGAGTTATCCTATACCCCTTATAAGTACTCCCTGACACCAAGTGAGTTACCCTAGTCCCATAGAATTACTCCCTGACCACAAGTGAGTTACCATAGCGTCTTTATAAGTACTCCCTGACCCCAAGTGAGTTATCCTAGGCCCTTTATATGTACTCTCTGACCACAAGTGAGTTATCCTAGCCCCTTTATATGTACTCCCAGACACCAAGTGAGTTACCCTAGTCCGATAGTAGTTCTCCCTGACCCCAAGTCAGTTACCCTAGCCCCTATATAAGTACCCCCTGACACCAAGTGAGTTACCCTAGTCCCATAAAATACACCCTGACCACAAGTGAGTTACCCTAGTCCCATAGAAGTACTCTCTGACCGCAAGTGAGTTATCCTAGCCCCTTTATATTTACTCCTAGACCTCAAGTGTGTTACCCTGGTGCCTTATAAGTACTGCCTGACCCCAAGTGTGTTACCCTAGCCCCTTAATAAGTACACCCTGGCCCCAAATGAGTTACCCTGGTCCCATATAAGTACTCACAGACACCAAGTGTGTTACCCTAGCCCCTTAATAAGTACACCCTGGCCCCAAGTGAGTTACCCTGGTTCCATATAAGTACTCACAGACACCAAGTGAGTTACCCTAGTCCCATATAAGTATTCCCTGACTCCAAGTGAGTTACCCTAGTCCCTTATAAGTATTCCCTGACCCCAAGTGAGTTACCCTAGCCCCTTGATAAGTTCTCCCTGACTGCAAGTGAGTTATCCTAGCCCCTTTTGTATTTACTCTCTGACCGCAAGTGAGTTACCCTAGTCCCATAAAGTACTCCCTGACCCCAAGTGAGTTACCATATCACCTTTATTAGTACTCCCTGACCCCATGTGAGTTATCCTAGCCCCTTTATATGTACTGTCTGACAGCAAGTGAGTTATCCTAGCCCCTTATAAGTACTCCCTGACACCAAGTGAGTTACCCTAGCCCCTTGATAAGTACTCCCTGCCTGCAAGTGAGTTACCCTAGTCCCTTATAAGTACTCCCTGACCCCAAGTGAGTTACCCTAGCCCCTTGATAAGTACTCCCTGACTGCAAGTGAGTTATCCTAGCCCCTTATAAGTACTCCCTGACACCAAGTGAGTTACCCTAGCCCCTTGATAAGTACTCCCTGACTGCAAGTGAGTTATCCTAGCCCCTTATAAGTACTCCCTGACACCAAGTGAGTTACCCTAGTACCATAGAATTACTCCCTGACCACAAGTGAGTTACCATAGCCCCTTGATAAGTACTCCCTGACTGCAAGTGAGTTATCCTAGCCCCTTATAAGTACTCCCTGACCCCAAGTGAGTTATCCTAGGCCCTTTATATGTACTCTCTCACCATAAGTGATTTATCCTAACCCCTTTATATGTACTCCCATACACCAAGTGAGTCATCCTAGTCGCTTTATATGTACTCCCAGACCCCAAGTGAGTTACCCTAGTCCCTTATAAGTACTCCCTGATCCCAAGTGAGTTACCCTAGTTCTTTAATAAGTACACCCTGGCCCCAAGTGTGTTACCCTGGTCCCATATAATTACTCGCAGACACCAAGTGAGTTATCCTAGCCCCTTTTGTATTTACTCTCTGACCGCAAGTGAGTTACCCTAGTCCCATAGAAGTACCCCTTGACCCCAAGTGAATTACCATAGCCCCTTTATAAGTACTCCCAGACCCCAAGTGAGTTACCCTAGTCCCTTATAAGTACTCCCTGACCCCAAGTGAGTTAACTTAGCCCCTTGATAAGTACTCCCTGACCGCAAGTGAGTTATCCTAGCCCCTTATAAATACTCCCTGACACCAACTGAGTTACCCTAGTCCCATAGAATTACTCCCAGACCACAAGTGAGTTACCATAGCGTCTTTATAAGTACTCCCTGACCCCAAGTGAGTTATCCTAGGCCCTTTATATGTACTCTCTGACCACAAGTGAGTTATCCTAGCCCCTTTATATGTACTCCCAGACACCAAGTGAGTTATTCTAGTCGCTTTATATGTACTCCCAGACCCCAAGTGAGTTACCCTAGTCCCATATAAGTACTCCCTGACCCCAAGTGAGTTATCCTAGCCCCTTTTGTATGTACTCTCTGACCGCAAGTGAGTTACCCTAGTCCCATAAAGTACTCCCTGACACCAAGTGAGTTACCATATAACCTTTATTAGTACTCCCTGACCCCAAGCGAGTTATCCTAGCTCGTTTATATGTACTCTCTGACCTCAAGTGAGTTACCCTAGTCCAATATAAGTACTCCCTGAACCCATGTGAGTTACCATATCACCTTTATAAGTACTCCCTGACCCAAAGTGAGTTATCCTAGCCCATTTATATGTACTCTCTGACCGCAAGTAAGTTACCCTCGTCCCATAGTAGTACTCCCTGACCTCAAATGAGTTATCCTAGCCACTTTATATGTACTCTCTGACTGCAAGTGAGTTACCCTAGTCCGATAGTAGTTCTCCCTGACTCCAAGTCAGTTACCCTAGCCCTTAATAAGTACCCCCTGACACCAATTGAGTTACCCTAGTCCCATAAAAGTACTTTCTGACCGCAAGTGAGTTATCCTAGCCCCTTTATATGTACTCTCTGACAGCAAGTGAGTTACCCTAGTCCCATATAAGTACTCCCTGACCCCAAGTGAGTTACCCTAGTCCCTTATAAGTACTCCCTGACCCCAAGTGAGTTACCCTAGCCCCTTGATAAGTACTCCCTGACTGCAAGTGAGTTATCCTAGCCCCTTATAAGTACTCCCTGACACCAAGTGAGTTACCATATCCTCTTTATAAGTACTCCCTGACCCCAAGTGAGTTATCCTAGGCCCTTTATGTGTACTCTCTGACCACAAGTGAGTTATCCTAACCCCTTTATATGTACTCCCAGACACCAAGTGAGTCATCCTATTCGCTTTATATGTACTCCCAGACCCCAAGTGAGTTACCCTCGCCCCTATATAAGTACTCCCTGACCCCAAGTGAGTTATCCTTGCCCCTTTATATGTACTCTCTGACCGCAAGTGAGTTACCCTAGTCACATAGAGGTACTCCCTGACCCCAAGTGAGTTATCGTGGCCCCTTTATAAGTACTCTCTGACCGCAAGTGAGTTATCCTAGCCCCTTTATATGTACTCTCTGACAGCAAGTGAGTTACCCTAGTCCCATATAAGTACTCCCTGATCCCAATTGAGTTACCCTAGTCCCTTATAAGTACTCCCTGACCCCAAGTGAGTTACCCTAGCCCCTTGATAAGTACTCCCTGACTGCAAGTGAGTTATCCTAGCCCCTTATAAGTTCTCCCTGACACCAAGTGAGTTACCCTAGCCCCTTGATAAGTACTCCCTGACTGCAAGTGAGTTTTCCTAGCCCATTATAAGTACTCCCTGACACCAAGTGAGTTACCCTAGTCCCATAGAATTACTCCCTGACCACAAGTGAGTTACCATAGCCTCTTTGTAAGTACTCTCTGACCACAAGTGAATTATCCTAACCCCTTTATATGTACTCCCAGACACCAAGTGAGTCATCCTATTCGCTTTATATGTACTCTCTGACCGCAAGTGAGTTATCCTAGCCCCTTTATATTTACTCCTAGACCTCAAGTGTGTTACCCTGGTGCCTTATAAGTACTGCCTGACCCCAAGTGAGTTACCTTAGCCCCTTAATAAGAACACCCTGGCCCCAAGTGCGTTACCCTGGTCCCATATAAGTACTCACAGACACCAAGTGTGTTACCCTAGCCCCTTAATAAGTACACCCTGGCCCCAAGTGAGTTACCCTGGTCCCATATAACTGCTCACAGACACCAAGTGAGTTACCCTAGTCCCATATAAGTACTCCTTGACACAAAGTGAGTTACCCTAGCCCCTTTATAAGTACTCCCTGACCCCTAGTGAGTTACCCTAGTCCCTTATAAATACTCCCAGACCCCAAGTGAGTTACCCTAGCCCCTATATAAGTACTTCCTGACTACAAGTGAGTTACCCTAATCCCATAAAAGTGCTCCCTGACCCCAAGTGAGTTACCCTAGTCCCACAGAAGTACACTCTGACCGCAAGTGAGTTATCCTAGCTACTTTATATGTACTCCAAGACCCCAAGTGAGTTACCCTGGTCCCATATAAGTACTCCCAGACCCCAAGTGAGTTACCCTAGCCCCTATATAAGTACTTCCTGACTACAAGTGAGTTACCCTAATCCCATAAAAGTGCTCCCTGACCCCAAGTGAGTTACCCTAGTCCCATAGAAGTACACTCTGACCGCAAGTGAGTTATCCTAGCTACTTTATATGTACTCCAAGACCCCAAGTGAGTTACCCTGGTTCCATATAAGTACTCACAGACACCAAGCCAGTTACCCTAGTGCCATAGAAGTACTCCCTGACCCCAAGTGAGTTGCCATAGCCCCTTAATAAGTACACCCTGGCCCCATGTGAGTTACCCTGGTCCCATATAAGTACTCACAGACACCAAGTGAGTTACCCTAGCCCCTATATAAGTACTCCGTGACCCCAAGTGAGTTACCCTAGTCCCATAAAAGTGCTCCCTGACCCCAAGTGAGTTACCCTAGTCCAAAGAAGTACACTCTGACAGCAAGTGAGTTATCCTAGCTACTTTATTTGTACTCCAATACCCGAAGTGAGTTACCCTAGTGCCTTATAAGTACTCCCTGACCGCAAGTGAGTTACCCTAGCCCCTTAATAAGTACACCTTGGTCCCAAGTGAGTTATCCTAGCCCCTTATAAGTACTCCCTGACCCCAAGTGAGTTACCCTAGCCCCTAAATAAGTACACCCTGGCGCCAAGTGAAATACCCTGGTCCCATATAAGTACTCAAAGACACCAAGTGAGTTACCCTAGTCCCATATAAGTACTCCCAGACCTCAAGTGAGTAATCCTAGCCCCTTTATATGTACTCTCTGACAGCAAGTGAGTTACCCTAGTCCCATAGTAGTTCTACCTGACCCCAAGTGAGTTACCCTATCCCCTATATAAGTACTCCCTGACCCCAAGTGAGTTACCCTAGTCCCATATAAGTACTCCTTGACCCAAAGTGAGTTAATCTAGCCCCTTTATAAGTACTCCCTGACCCCAAGTGAGTTATACTAGCCCCTTTATATGTACTCTCTGACCGCAAGTGAGTTACCCTAGCCCATTTATATGTACACTCTAACCGCAAGTGAGTTACCCTAGTCCCATAGTAGTACTCCCTGACCCCAAGTGAGTTACTATAGCCCCTTTATAAGTACTCCCTGACCTCAAGTGAGTTATCCTAGCCCCTTTATAAGTACTCCCTGAACCCCAAGTGAGTTATCCTATCCCCTTTTGTATGTACTCTCTGACCGCAAGTGAGTTACCCTAGTCCGATAAAGTACTCCCTGACCCCAAATGAGTTACCATATCACCTTTATTAGTACTCCCTGACCCCATGTGAGTTATCCTAGCCCCTTTATATGTACTCTCTGACCGCAAGTGAGTTAACCTAGCCCCTTTATTTGTACTCCCAGACACCAAGTGAGTTACCCTAGTGCCTTATAAGTACTACCTGACCCCAAGTGAGTTACCCTAGTCCCATATAAGTACTCCTTGATCCAAAGTGAGTTTCCTAACCCCTTTATAAGTACTCCCTGACCCCAAGTGTGTTACCCTAGTCCCATATAAATACTCCCTGACCCCAAGTGAGTTACCCTAGTCCCATAGAAGTACTCCCTGACCCCAAGTGAGTTACCCTAGTCCCATATAAGTACTCCCAGACCCCAAATGTGTTGTCCTAGCCCCTTTTTATGTTCTCTCTGACCGCAAGTGAGTTACCCTAGTCCCATAGTAGTTCTCCCTGGCCCCATGTGAGTTACCCTGGTCCCATATAACTAATCACAGACACCAAGTGAGTTACCCTAGTCCCATAGAATTACTCTCTGACCGCAAGTGAGTTATCCTAGCCCCTTTATATTTACTCCTAGACCTCAAGTGTGTTACCCTGGTGCCTTATAAGTACTGCCTGACCCCAAGTGAGTTACCTTAGCCCCTTAATAAGAACACCCTGGCCCCAAGTGAGTTACCCTGGTCCCATATAAGTACTCACAGACACCAAGTGTGTTACCCTAGCCCCTTAATAAGTACACCCTGGCCCCAAGTGAGTTACCCTGGTCCCTAATAACTGCTCACAGACACCAAGTGAGTTACCCTAGTCCCATATAAGTACTCCTTGACACAAAGTGAGTTACCCTAGCCCCTTTATAAGTACTCCCTGACCCCTAGTGAGTTACCCTAGTCCCTTATAAATACTCCCAGACCCCAAGTGAGTTACCCTAGCCCCTATATAAGTACTTCCTGACTACAAGTGAGTTACCCTAGTCCCATAAAAGTGCTCCCTGACCCCAAGTGAGTTACCCTAGTCCAAAGAAGTACACTCTGACAGCAAGTGAGTTATCCTAGCTACTTTATTTGTACTCCAATACCCGAAGTGAGTTACCCTAGTGCCTTATAAGTACTCCCTGACCGCAAGTGAGTTACCCTAGCCCCTTAATAAGTACACCTTGGTCCCAAGTGAGTTATCCTAGCCCCTTATAAGTACTCCCTGACCCCAAGTGAGTTACCCTAGCCCCTAAATAAGTACACCCTGGCGCCAAGTGAAATACCCTGGTCCCATATAAGTACTCAAAGACACCAAGTGAGTTACCCTAGTCCCATATAAGTACTCCCAGACCTCAAGTGAGTAATCCTAGCCCCTTTATATGTACTCTCTGACAGCAAGTGAGTTACCCTAGTCCCATAGTAGTTCTACCTGACCCCAAGTGAGTTACCCTATCCCCTATATAAGTACTCCCTGACCCCAAGTGAGTTACCCTAGTCCCATATAAGTACTCCTTGACCCAAAGTGAGTTAATCTAGCCCCTTTATAAGTACTCCCTGACCCCAAGTGAGTTATACTAGCCCCTTTATATGTACTCTCTGACCGCAAGTGAGTTACCCTAGCCCATTTATATGTACACTCTAACCGCAAGTGAGTTACCCTAGTCCCATAGTAGTACTCCCTGACCCCAAGTGAGTTACTATAGCCCCTTTATAAGTACTCCCTGACCTCAAGTGAGTTATCCTAGCCCCTTTATAAGTACTCCCTGAACCCCAAGTGAGTTATCCTATCCCCTTTTGTATGTACTCTCTGACCGCAAGTGAGTTACCCTAGTCCGATAAAGTACTCCCTGACCCCAAATGAGTTACCATATCACCTTTATTAGTACTCCCTGACCCCATGTGTGTTATCCTAGCCCCTTTATATGTACTCTCTGACCGCAAGTGAGTTAACCTAGCCCCTTTATTTGTACTCCCAGACACCAAGTGAGTTACCCTAGTGCCTTATAAGTACTACCTGACCCCAAGTGAGTTACCCTAGTCCCATATAAGTACTCCTTGATCCAAAGTGAGTTTCCTAACCCCTTTATAAGTACTCCCTGACCCCAAGTGTGTTACCCTAGTCCCATATAAATACTCCCTGACCCCAAGTGAGTTACCCTAGTCCCATAGAAGTACTCCCTGACCCCAAGTGAGTTACCCTAGTCCCATATAAGTACTCCCAGACCCCAAATGTGTTGTCCTAGCCCCTTTTTATGTTCTCTCTGACCGCAAGTGAGTTACCCTAGTCCCATAGTAGTTCTCCCTGGCCCCATGTGAGTTACCCTGGTCCCATATAACTAATCACAGACACCAAGTGAGTTACCCTAGTCCCATAGAATTACTCTCTGACCGCAAGTGAGTTATCCTAGCCCCTTTATATTTACTCCTAGACCTCAAGTGTGTTACCCTGGTGCCTTATAAGTACTGCCTGACCCCAAGTGAGTTACCTTAGCCCCTTAATAAGAACACCCTGGCCCCAAGTGAGTTACCCTGGTCCCATATAAGTACTCACAGACACCAAGTGTGTTACCCTAGCCCCTTAATAAGTACACCCTGGCCCCAAGTGAGTTACCCTGGTCCCTAATAACTGCTCACAGACACCAAGTGAGTTACCCTAGTCCCATATAAGTACTCCTTGACACAAAGTGAGTTACCCTAGCCCCTTTATAAGTACTCCCTGACCCCTAGTGAGTTACCCTAGTCCCTTATAAATACTCCCAGACCCCAAGTGAGTTACCCTAGCCCCTATATAAGTACTTCCTGACTACAAGTGAGTTACCCTAATCCCATAAAAGTGCTCCCTGACCCCAAGTGAGTTACCCTAGTCCCACAGAAGTACACTCTGACCGCAAGTGAGTTATCCTAGCTACTTTATATGTACTCCAAGACCCCAAGTGAGTTACCCTGGTCCCATATAAGTACTCCCAGACCCCAAGTGAGTTACCCTAGCCCCTATATAAGTACTTCCTGACTACAAGTGAGTTACCCTAATCCCATAAAAGTGCTCCCTGACCCCAAGTGAGTTACCCTAGTCCCATAGAAGTACACTCTGACCGCAAGTGAGTTATCCTAGCTACTTTATATGTACTCCAAGACCCCAAGTGAGTTACCCTGGTTCCATATAAGTACTCACAGACACCAAGCCAGTTACCCTAGTGCCATAGAAGTACTCCCTGACCCCAAGTGAGTTGCCATAGCCCCTTAATAAGTACACCCTGGCCCCATGTGAGTTACCCTGGTGCCATATAAGTACTCACAGACACCAAGTGAGTTACCCTAGCCCCTATATAAGTACTCCCTGACCCCAAGTGAGTTACCCTAGTCCCATAAAAGTGCTCCCTGACCCCAAGTGAGTTACCCTAGTCCCATAGAAGTACACTCTGACAGCAAGTGAGTTATCCTAGCTACTTTATTTGTACTCCCATACCCGAAGTGAGTTACCCTAGTGCCTTATAAGTACTCCCTGACCGCAAGTGAGTTACCCAAGCCCCTTAATAAGTACACCTTGGTCCCAAGTGAGTTATCCTAGCCCCTTATAAGTACTCCCTGACCCCAAGTGAGTTACCCTAGCCCCTAAATAAGTACACCCTGGCGCCAAGTGAAATACCCTGGTCCCATATAAGTACTCAAAGACACCAAGTGAGTTACCCTAGTCCCATATAAGTACTCCCTGACCTCAAGTGAGTAATCCTAGCCCCTTTATATGTACTCTCTGACTGCAAGTGAGTTACCCTAGTCCCATAGTAGTTCTACCTGACCCCAAGTGAGTTACCCTATCCCCTATATAAGTACTCCCTGACCCCAAGTGAGTTACTCTAGTCCCTTATAAGTACTCCTTGACCCAAAGTGAGTTACTCTAGCCCCTTTATAAGTACTCCCTGACCCCAAGTGAGTTATACTAGCCCCTTTATATGTACTCTCTGACCGCAAGTGAGTTACCCTAGCCCATTTATATGTACACTCTGACCGCAAGTGAGTTACCCTAGTCCCATAGTAGTACTCCCTGACCCCAAGTGAGTTACTATAGCCCCTTTATAAGTACTCCCTGACCTCAAGTGAGTTATCCTAGCCCCTTTATAAGTACTCCCTGACCCCAAGTGAGTTATCCTATCCCCTTTTGTATGTACTCTCTGACCGCAAGTTAGTTACCCTAGTCCCATAAAGTACTCCCTGACCCCAAATGAGTTACCATATCACTTTTATTAGTACTCCCTGACCCCATGTGAGTTATCCTAGCCCCTTTATATGTACTCTCTGACCGCAAGTGAGATAACCTAGCCCCTTTATTTGTACTCCCAGACACCAAGTGAGTTACCCTAGTGCCTTATAAGTACTACCTGACCCCAAGTGAGTTACCCTAGTCCCATATAAGTACTCCTTGATCCAAAGTGAGTTCCTTAACCCCTTAATAAGTACTCCCTGACCCCAAGTGTGTTACCCTAGTCCCATATAAATACTCCCTGACCCCAAGTGAGTTACCCTAGTCCCATAGAAGTAATCCCTGACCCCAAGTGAGTTACCCTAGTCCCATATAAGTACTCCCAGACCCCAAATGTGTTGTCCTAGCCCCTTTTTATGTTCTGTCTAACCGCAAGTGAGTTACCCTAGTCCCATAGTAGTTCTCCCTGGCCCCATGTGAGTTACCCTGGTCCCATATAACTACTCACAGACACCAAGTGAGTTACCCTAGTCCCATAGAATTACTCTCTGACCGCAAGTGAGTTATCCTAGCCCCTTTATATTTACTCCTAGACCTCAAGTGTGTTACCCTGGTGCCTTATAAGTACTGCCTGACCCCAAGTGAGTTACCTTAGCCCCTTAATAAGAACACCCTGGCCCCAAGTGAGTTACCCTGGTCCCATATAAGTACTCACAGACACCAAGTGTGTTACCCTAGCCCCTTAATAAGTACACCCTGGCCCCAAGTGAGTTACCCTGGTCCCATTTAACTGCTCACAGACACCAAGTGAGTTACCCTAGTCCCATATAAGTACTCCTTGACACAAAGTGAGTTACCCTAGCCCCTTTATAAGTACTCCCTGACCCCTAGTGAGTTACCCTAGTCCCTTATAAATACTCCCAGACCCCAAGTGAGTTACCCTAGCCCCTATATAAGTACTTCCTGACTACAAGTGAGTTACCCTAATCCCATAAAAGTGCTCCCTGACCCCAAGTGAGTTACCCTAGTCCCACAGAAGTACACTCTGACCGCAAGTGAGTTATCCTAGCTACTTTATATGTACTCCAAGACCCCAAGTGAGTTACCCTGGTCCCATATAAGTACTCCCAGACCCCAAGTGAGTTACCCTAGCCCCTATATAAGTACTTCCTGACTACAAGTGAGTTACCCTATTCCCATAATAGTGCTCCCTGACCCCAAGTGAGTTACCCTAGTCCCATAGAAGTACACTCTGACCGCAAGTGAGTTATCCTAGCTACTTTATATGTACTCCAAGACCCCAAGTGAGTTACCCTGGTTCCATATAAGTACTCACAGACACCAAGCCAGTTACCCTAGTGCCATAGAAGTACTCCCTGACCCCAAGTGAGTTGCCATAGCCCCTTAATAAGTACAACCTGGCCCCATGTGAGTTACCCTGGTCCCATATAAGTACTCACAGACACCAAGTGAGTTACCCTAGCCCCTATATAAGTACTCCCTGACCCCAAGTGAGTTACCCTAGTCCCATAAAAGTGCTCCCTGACCCCAAGTGAGTTACCCTAGTCCCATAGAAGTACACTCTGACAGCAAGTGAGTTATCCTAGCTACTTTATTTGTACTCCCATACCCGAAGTGAGTTACCCTAGTGCCTTATAAGTACTCCCTGACCGCAAGTGAGTTACCCTAGCCCCTTAATAAGTACACCTTGGTCCCAAGTGAGTTATCCTAGCCCCTTATAAGTACTCCCTGACCCCAAGTGAGTTACCCTAGCCCCTAAATAAGTACACCCTGGCGCCAAGTGAAATACCCTGGTCCCATATAAGTACTCAAAGACACCAAGTGAGTTACCCTAGTCCCATATAAGTACTCCCTGACCTCAAGTGAGTAATCCTAGCCCCTTTATATGTACTCTCTGACTGCAAGTGAGTTACCCTAGTCCCATAGTAGTTCTACCTGACCCCAAGTGGGTTACCCTATCCCCTATATAAGTACTCCCTGACCCCAAGTGAGTTACCATAGTCCCATATAAGTACTCCTTGACCCAAAGTGAGTTACTCTAGCCCCTTTATAAGTACTCCCTGACCCCAAGTGAGTTATACTAGCCCCTTTATATGTACTCTCTGACCGCAAGTGAGTTACCCTAGCCCATTTATATGTACACTCTGACCGCAAGTGAGTTACCCTAGTCCCATAGTAGTACTCCCTGACCCCAAGTGAGTTACTATAGCCCCTTTATAAGTACTCTCTGACCTCAAGTGAGTTATCCTAGCCCCTTTATAAGTACTCCCTGACCTCAAGTGAGTTTCCTATCCCCTTTTGTATGTACTCTCTGACTGCAAGTGAGTTACCCTAGTCCGATAAAGTACTCCCTGACCCCAAATGAGTTACCATATCACCTTTATTAGTACTCCCTGACCCCATGTGAGTTATCCTAGCCCCTTTATATGTACTCTCTGACCGCAAGTGAGTTAACCTAGCCCCTTTATTTGTACTCCCAGACACCAAGTGAGTTACCCTAGTGCCTTATATGTACTACCTGACCCCAAGTGAGTTACCCTAGTCCCATATAAGTACTCCTTGATCCAAAGTGAGTTTCCTAACCCCTTTATAAGTACTCCCTGACCCCAAGTGTGTTACCCTAGTCCCATATAAATACTCCCTGACCCCAAGTGAGTTACCCTAGTCCCATAGAAGTACTCCCTGACCCCAAGTGAGTTATCCTATCCCCTTTTGTATGTACTCTCTGACCGCAAGTGAGTTACCCTAGTCCCATAAAGTACTCCCTGACCCCAAGTGAGTTACCATATCACCTTTATTAGTACTCTCTGACCCCATGTGAGTTATCCTAGCCCCTTTATAAGTACTCCCTGACCCCTAGTGAGTTACCCTAGTCCCTTATAAATACTCCCAGACCCCAAGTGAGTTACCCTAGCCCCTATATAAGTACTTCCTGACTACAAGTGAGTTACCCTAATCCCATAAAAGTGCTCCCTGACCCCAAGTGAGTTACCCTAGTCCCACAGAAGTACACTCTGACCGCAAGTGAGTTATCCTAGCTACTTTATATGTACTCCAAGACCCCAAGTGAGTTACCCTGGTCCCATATAAGTACTCCCAGACCCCAAGTGAGTTACCCTAGCCCCTATATAAGTACTTCCTGACTACAAGTGAGTTACCCTATTCCCATAATAGTGCTCCCTGACCCCAAGTGAGTTACCCTAGTCCCATAGAAGTACACTCTGACCGCAAGTGAGTTATCCTAGCTACTTTATATGTACTCCAAGACCCCAAGTGAGTTACCCTGGTTCCATATAAGTACTCACAGACACCAAGCCAGTTACCCTAGTGCCATAGAAGTACTCCCTGACCCCAAGTGAGTTGCCATAGCCCCTTAATAAGTACAACCTGGCCCCATGTGAGTTACCCTGGTCCCATATAAGTACTCACAGACACCAAGTGAGTTACCCTAGCCCCTATATAAGTACTCCCTGACCCCAAGTGAGTTACCCTAGTCCCATAAAAGTGCTCCCTGACCCCAAGTGAGTTACCCTAGTCCCATAGAAGTACACTCTGACAGCAAGTGAGTTATCCTAGCTACTTTATTTGTACTCCCATACCCGAAGTGAGTTACCCTAGTGCCTTATAAGTACTCCCTGACCGCAAGTGAGTTACCCTAGCCCCTTAATAAGTACACCTTGGTCCCAAGTGAGTTATCCTAGCCCCTTATAAGTACTCCCTGACCCCAAGTGAGTTACCCTAGCCCCTAAATAAGTACACCCTGGCGCCAAGTGAAATACCCTGGTCCCATATAAGTACTCAAAGACACCAAGTGAGTTACCCTAGTCCCATATAAGTACTCCCTGACCTCAAGTGAGTAATCCTAGCCCCTTTATATGTACTCTCTGACTGCAAGTGAGTTACCCTAGTCCCATAGTAGTTCTACCTGACCCCAAGTGGGTTACCCTATCCCCTATATAAGTACTCCCTGACCCCAAGTGAGTTACCATAGTCCCATATAAGTACTCCTTGACCCAAAGTGAGTTACTCTAGCCCCTTTATAAGTACTCCCTGACCCCAAGTGAGTTATACTAGCCCCTTTATATGTACTCTCTGACCGCAAGTGAGTTACCCTAGCCCATTTATATGTACACTCTGACCGCAAGTGAGTTACCCTAGTCCCATAGTAGTACTCCCTGACCCCAAGTGAGTTACTATAGCCCCTTTATAAGTACTCTCTGACCTCAAGTGAGTTATCCTAGCCCCTTTATAAGTACTCCCTGACCTCAAGTGAGTTTCCTATCCCCTTTTGTATGTACTCTCTGACTGCAAGTGAGTTACCCTAGTCCGATAAAGTACTCCCTGACCCCAAATGAGTTACCATATCACCTTTATTAGTACTCCCTGACCCCATGTGAGTTATCCTAGCCCCTTTATATGTACTCTCTGACCGCAAGTGAGTTAACCTAGCCCCTTTATTTGTACTCCCAGACACCAAGTGAGTTACCCTAGTGCCTTATATGTACTACCTGACCCCAAGTGAGTTACCCTAGTCCCATATAAGTACTCCTTGATCCAAAGTGAGTTTCCTAACCCCTTTATAAGTACTCCCTGACCCCAAGTGTGTTACCCTAGTCCCATATAAATACTCCCTGACCCCAAGTGAGTTACCCTAGTCCCATAGAAGTACTCCCTGACCCCAAGTGAGTTATCCTATCCCCTTTTGTATGTACTCTCTGACCGCAAGTGAGTTACCCTAGTCCCATAAAGTACTCCCTGACCCCAAGTGAGTTACCATATCACCTTTATTAGTACTCTCTGACCCCATGTGAGTTATCCTAGCCCCTTTATATGTACTCTCTGACCGCAAGTGAGTTAACCTAGCCCCTTTATTTGTACTCCCAGACCCCAAGTGAGTTACCCTAGTGCCTTATAAGTACTCCCTAACCCCAAGTGAGTTGCCCTAGCCCCTTAATAAGTACACCCTGGCCCCATGTGAGTTACCCTGGTCCCATATAACTACTCACAGACACCAAGTGAGTTACCCTAGTCCCATATAAGTACTCCTTGACCCAAAGTGAGTTACCCTAACCCCTTTATAAGTACTCCCTGACCCCAAGTGTGTTACCCTAGTCCCATATAAATACTCCCAGACCCCAAATGTGTTGTCCTAGCCCCTTTTTATGTTCTCTCTGACCGCAAGTGAGTTACCCTAGTCCCATAGTAGTTCTCCTTGACCCCAAGTGAGTTACCCTAGCCCCTATATAAGTACTCCCTGACCCCAAGTGTGTTACCTAGTCCCATATAAATACTCCCTGACCCCAAGTGAGTTATCCTAGCCCCTTTATATGTACTCTATGACCGCAAGTGAGTTACCCTAGTCCCATAAAGTACTACCTGACCCCAAGTGAGTTACCATATCACCTTTATTAGTACTTCCTGACCCCAAGTGAGATATCCTAGCCCGTTTATATGTACTCTCTGACCGCAAGTGAGTTACCCTAGTCCCAAATAAGTACTCCCTGACCCCATGTGTGTTATCCTAGCCCCTTTATATGTACCCTCTGACCGCAAGTGTGTTAACCTATCCCCTATATAAGTACTCCCTGACCCCAAGTGAGTTACCCTAGTTCCATAAAAGTACTCCCTATACACAAGTGATTTACCCTAGTCCCATAGAAGTACTCTCTGACCGCAAGTGAGTTATCCTATCCCCCTTATATTTACTCCTACACCTCAAGTGTGTTACCCTGGTGCCTTAGAAGTACTGCCTGCCCCCAAGTGAGTTACCCTAACCCCTGAATAAGTACACCCTGTCCCCAAGTGAGTTACCCTGGTCCCATATAAGTACTCATAGACACCAAGTGTGTTACCCTAGCCCCTTAATAAGTACACCCTGGCCCCAAGTGAGTTACCCTGGTCCCATATAACTACTCACAGACACCAAGTGAGTTAACCAAGTCCCATATAAGTACTCCTTGACACAAAGTGAGTTACCCTACCCCCTTTATAAGTACTCCCTGACCCCAAGTGTGTTACCTAGTCCAATATAAATACTCCCTGACCCCAAGTGAGTTATCCTAGGCCCTTTATATGTACTCTCTGACCACAAGTGAGTTATCCTAGCCCCTTTATATGTACTCCCAGACACCAAGTGAGTTATTCTAGTCGCTTTATATGTACTCCCAGACCCCAAGTGAGTTACCCTGGTCCCATATAAGTACTCACAGACACCAAGTGTGTTACCCTAGCCCCTTAATAAGTACACCCTGACCCCAAGTGAGTTACCCTGGTCCCATATAAGTACTCACAGAGACCAAGTCAGTTACCCTAGTCCCACATAAGTACTCCTTGACCCAAAGTGAGTTACCCTAGTCCCATATAAGTACTCCCTGACCCCAAGTGAGTTATCCTATCCCCTTTTGTATGTACTCTCTGACCGCAAGTGAGTTACCCTAGTCCAATATAAGTACTCCCTGACCCCATGTGAGTTATCCTAGCCACTTTATATGTACCCACTGCCGCAAGTGAGTTAACCTAGCCCCTTTATATGTACTCCCAGACCCCAAGTGAGTTACCCTAGTGCCTTATAAGTACTCCCTGACCCCAAGTGAGTTGCCCTAGCCCCTTAATAAGTACACCCTGACCCCAAGTGAGTTACCCTGGTCCCATATAAGTACTCACAGAGACCAAGTCAGTTACCCTAGTCCCACATAAGTACTCCTTGACCCAAAGTGAGTTACCCTAGTCCCATATAAGTACTCCCTGACCCCAAGTGAGTTATCCTATCCCCTTTTGTATGTACTCTCTGACCGCAAGTGAGTTACCCTAGTCCAATATAAGTACTCCCTGACCCCATGTGAGTTATCCTAGCCACTTTATATGTACCCACTGCCGCAAGTGAGTTAACCTAGCCCCTTTATATGTACTCCCAGACCCCAAGTGAGTTACCCTAGTGCCTTATAAGTACTCCCTGACCCCAAGTGAGTTGCCCTAGCCCCTTAATATGTACACCCTGTCCCCATGTGAGTTACCCTGGTCCCTTATAAGTACTCACAGACACCAAGTGAGTTACCCTAGTCCCACATAAGTACTCCTTGACCCAAAGTGAGTTACCCTAGCCCCTTTATAAATAATCCCTGACCCCAAGTGAGTTATCCTAGCCCCTTTAAATGTACTCTCTGACAGCAAGTGAGTTACCCTAGTCCCATATAAGTACTCCCTGACCCCAAGTGAGTTACCATATCACCTTTATAAGTACTCCCTGACCCAAAGTGAGTTATCCTAGCCCCTTTATATGTACTCTCTGACCGCAAGTAAGTTACCCTCGTCCCATAGTAGTACTCCCTGACCTCAAATGAGTTATCCTAGCCACTTTATATGTACTCTCTGACCGCAACTGAGTTACCCTAGTCCGATAGTAGTTCTCCCTGGCCCCAAGTGAGTTACCCTGGTTCCATATAAGTACTCACAGACACCAAGTGAGTTACCCTAGTCCCATATAAGTACTCCTTGACCCAAAGTGAGTCACCATAGCCCCTTTATATGTACTCTCTGACCGCAAGTGAGTTATCCTAGCCCCTTTATATGAACTATTCACCCCCCAAGTGAGTTACCCTAGTCCCTTATAACTACTCCCAGACACCAAGTGAGTTACCCTAGTACGATAGAAGTGCTCTCTGACCCCAAGTGACTTACCCTCGCCCCTATATAAGTACTCCCTGACCCCAAGTGAGTTATCCTTGCCGCTTTATATGTACTCTCTGACCGCAAGTGAGTTACCCTAGTCACATAGAGGTACTCCCTGACCCCAAGTGAGTTATCGTGGCCCCTTTATAAGTACTCTCTGACCGCAAGTGAGTTATCCTAGCCCCTTTATATGTACTCTCTGACAGCAAGTGAGTTACCCTAGTCCCATATAAGTACTCCCTGACCCCAAGTGAGTTACCCTAGTCCCTTATAAGTACTCCCTGACCCCAAGTGAGTTACCCTAGCCCCATGATAAGTACTCCCTGACTGCAAGTGAGTTATCCTAGCCCCTTATAAGTACTCCCTGACACAAAGTGAGTTACCCTAGCCCCTTGATAAGTACTCCCTGACTGCAAGTGAGTTATCCTAGCCCCTTATAAGTACTCCCTGACACCAAGTGAGTTACCCTAGTCCCATAGAATTACTCCCTGACCACAAGTGAGTTACCATAGCCTCTTTATAAGTAATCCCTGACCCCAAGTGAGTTATCCTAGGCCCTTTATGTGTACTCTCTGACCACAAGTGAGTTATCCTAACCCCTTTATATGTACTCCCAGACACCAAGTGAGTCATCCTATTCGCTTTATATGTACTCCCAGACCCCAAGTGAGTTACCCTCGCCCCTATATAAGTACTCCCTGACCCCAAGTGAGTTATCCTTGCCCCTTTATATGTACTCTCTGACCGCAAGTGAGTTACCCTAGTCACATAGAGGTACTCCCTGACCCCAAGTGAGTTATCGTGGCCCCTTTATATGTACTCTCTGACAGCAAGTGAGTTACCCTAGTCCCATATAAGTACTCCCTGACCCCAATTGAGTTACCCTAGCCCCTTGATAATTACTCCCTGACTGCAAGTGAGTTATCCTAGCCCCTTATAAGTACTCCCTGACACCAAGTTAGTTACCCTAGCCCCTTGATAAGTACTCCCTGACTGCAAGTGAGTTATCCTAGCCCCTTATAAGTACTCCCTGACACCAAGTGAGTTACCCTAGCCCTTGATAAGTACTCCCTGACTGCAAGTGAGTTATCCTAGCCCATTATAAGTACTCCCTGACACCAAGTGAGTTACCCTAGTCCCATAGAATTACTCCCTGACCACAAGTGAGTTACCATAGCCTCTTTATAAATACTCTCTGACCACAAGTGAATTATCCTAACCCCTTTATATGTACTCCCTGACACCAAGTGAGTTACCCTAGTCCCATAGAATTACTCCCTGACCACAAGTGAGTTACCATAGCCTCTTTATAAGTACTCCCTGACCCCAAGTGAGTTATCCTAGGCCCTTTATGTGTACTCTCTGACCACAAGTGAGTTATCCTAACCCCTTTATATGTACTCCCAGACCCCAAGTGAGTTACCCTAGTGCCTTATAAGTACTCCCTGACCCCAAGTGAGTTGCCCTAGCCCCTTAATATGTACACCCTGTCCCCATGTGAGTTACCCTGGTCCCTTATAAGTACTCACAGACACCAAGTGAGTTACCCTAGTCCCACATAAGTACTCCTTGACCCAAAGTGAGTTACCCTAGCCCCTTTATAAATAATCCCTGACCCCAAGTGAGTTATCCTAGCCCCTTTATATGTACTCTCTGACAGCAAGTGAGTTACCCTAGTCCCATATAAGTACTCCCTGACCCCAAGTGAGTTACCATATCACCTTTATAAGTACTCCCTGACCCAAAGTGAGTTATCCTAGCCCCTTTATATGTACTCTCTGACCGCAAGTAAGTTACCCTCGTCCCATAGTAGTACTCCCTGACCTCAAATGAGTTATCCTAGCCACTTTATATGTACTCTCTGACCGCAAGTGAGTTACCCTAGTCCGATAGTAGTTCTCCCTGACCCCAAGTCAGTTACCCTAGCCCCTATATAAGTACCCCCTGACACCAAGTGAGTTACCCTAGTCCCATAAAAGTACTCCCTGACCACAAGTGAGTTACCCTAGTCCCATAGAAGTACTCTCTGACCGCAAGTGAGTTATCCTAGCCCCATTCTATTTACTCCTAGACCTCAAGTGTGTTACCCTGGTGCCTTATAAGTACTGCCTGACCCCAAGTGTGTTACCCTAGCCCCTTAATAAGTACACCCTGGCCCCAAGTGAGTTACCCTGGTTCCATATAAGTACTCAC
This sequence comes from Prorops nasuta, assembly GCF_024137725.1. Classification (NCBI taxonomy): domain Eukaryota; kingdom Metazoa; phylum Arthropoda; class Insecta; order Hymenoptera; family Bethylidae; genus Prorops; species Prorops nasuta. The sequence continues at coordinate 2,751,396 of NW_027116825.1, read as the reverse complement.
AGACACCAAGTGAGTTACCCTAGTCCCATATAAGTACTCCTTGACCCAAATTGAGTCACCATAGCCCCTTTATATGAACTCTTCACCCCCCAAGTGAGTTACCCTAGTCCCTTATAACTACTCCCAGGCACCAAGTGAGTTACCCTAGTACGATAGAAGTGCTCCCTGACCCCAAGTGAGTTACCCTCGCCCCTATATAAGTACTCCCTGACCCCAAGTGAGTTATCCTTGCCCCTTTATATGTACTCTCTGACCGCAAGTGAGTTATCCTAGCCCCTTTATATGTACTCTCTGACAGAAAGTGAGTTACCCTAGTCCCATGTAAGTACTCCCTGACCCCAAGTGAGTTACCCTAGCCCCTTGATAAGTACTCCCTGACTGCAAATGAGTTATCCTAGCCCCTTATAAGTACTCTCTGACCACAAGTGAGTTATTCTAACCCCTTTATATGTACTCCCAGACGCCAAGTGAGTCATCCTATTCGCTTTATATGTACTCCCAGACCCCAAGTGAGTTACCCTAGTCCCTTATAAGTACTCCCTGATCCCAAGTGAGTTACCCTAGCCCTTTAATAAGTACACCGTGGCCCCAAGTGTGTTACCCTGGTCCCATATAATTACTCACAGACACCAAGTGAGTTACCATATCACCTTTATTAGTACTCCCTGACCCCAAGTGAGTTATCCTAGCCCCTTTATATGTACTCTCTGACCGCAAGCGAGTTACCCTAGTCCCATAGTAGTTCTCCCTGACCCCAACTAAGTTACCCTAGCCCCTATATAAGTACCCCCTGACCCCAAGTGAGTTACCCTAGTCCCATAGAAGTACTCTCTGACCGCAAGTGAGTTATCCTAGACCCTTTATATTTACTCCTAGACCTCAAGTGTGTTACCCTGGTGCCTTATAAGTACTGCCTGACCCCAAGTGTGTTACCATAGCCCCTTAATAAGTACACCCTGGCCCCAAGTCAGTTACCCTGGTCCCATATAAGTACTCACAGACACCAAGTGTGTTACCCTAGCCCCTTAATAAGTACACACTGGCCCAAAGTGAGTTACCCTGGTTCCATATAAGTACTCACAGACACCAAGTCAGTTACCCTAGTCCCATAGAAGTACTCCCTGACCCCAAGTGAGTTACCCTAGCCCCTATAAAAGTGCTCCCTGACCCCAAGTGAGTTACCATATCACCGTTATAAGTACTCCCTGACCCAAAGTGAGTTATCCTAGCCCCTATAAATGTACTCTCTGACGGAAAGTAAGTTACACTCGTCCCATAGTAGTACTCCCTGACCTCAAGTCAGTTACCCTAGCCCCTATATAAGTACCCCCTGACCCCAAGTGAGTTACTATAGCCCCTTTATAAGTACTCCCTGACCTCAAGTGAGTTATCCTAGCCCCTTTATAAGTACTCCCTGACCCCAAGTGAGTTATCAAATCCCCTTTTGTATGTACTCTATGACCGCAAGTGAGTTACCCTAGTCCCATAAAGTACTCCCTGACCCCAAATGAGTTACCATATCACCTTTATTTGTACTCCCTGACCCCATGTGAGTTATCCTAGCCCCTTTATATGTACTCTCTGACCGCAAGTGAGTTAACCTAGCCCCTTTATTTGTACTCCCAGACACCAAGTGAGTTACCCTAGTGCCTTATAAGTACTGCCTGTCCACAAGTGTGTTACCCTAGCCCCTTAATAAGTACTCCCTGACCCCAAGTGAGTTGCCCTAGCCCCTTAATAAGTACACCCTGTCCCCATGTGAGTTACCCTGGTCCCATATAACTACTCACAGACGCCAAGTGAGTTACCCTAGTCTCATATAAGTACTCCTTGACCCAAAGTGAGTTACCCTAGCCCCTTTATAAGTACTACCTGACCCCAAGTGAGTTACCCTAGTCCCATATAAGTACTCCTTGATCCAAAGTGAGTTACCCTATCCCCTTTATAAGTACTCCCTGACGCCAAGTGTGTTACCCTAGTCCCATATAAATACTCCCTGACCCCAAGTGAGTTACCCTAGTCCCATATAAGTACTCCCAGACCCCAAATGTGTTGTCCTAGCCCCTTTTTATGTTCCCTCTGACCGCAAGTGAGTTACCCTAGTCCCATAGTAGTTCTCCCTGGCCCCATGTGAGTTACCCTGGTCCCATATAACTACTCACAGACACCAAGTGAGTTACCCTAGTCCCATAGAATTACTCTCTGACCGCAAGTGAGTTATCCTAGCCCCTTTATATTTACTCCTAGACCTCAAGTGTGTTACCCTGGTGCCTTATAAGTACTGCCTGACCCCAAGTGAGTTACCTTAGCCCCTTAATAAGAACACCCTGGCCCCAAGTGAGTTACCCTGGTCCCATATAAGTACTCACAGACACCAAGTGTGTTACCCTAGCCCCTTAATAAGTACACCCTGGCCCCACGTGAGTTACCCTGGTCCCATATAACTACTCACAGACACCAAGTGAGTTACCCTAGTCCCATATAAGTACTCCTTGACACAAAGTGAGTTACCCTAGCCCCTTTATAAGTACTCCCTGACCCCAAGTGAGTTACCCTAGTCCCTTATAAATACTGCCAGACCCCAAGTGAGTTACCCTAGCCCCTATATAAGTACTTCCTGACCACAAGTGAGTTACCCTTTTTTTTTTTTTTTTTTTTTTTTTTTCCGACGCTTTGCGAGGTAGGGGGAAACTTCTTAAAGCCTTACGGCTTGTTAAGTACCTCCGGCGGCCGATGTTTTGGCCAGAGGTTATGTGGGATTCTAACCCACCAAAACCCCCTACCTGCCCCCCTACCCGGTACCAAGCATAGCTTATAACATCAGGTAGGAGGGTATACGCTCTACTCTACGACCGTATGCGGTCATCCCAAGACAAACAAAAACCCCAGACTCTACCCCACCCCAGAGGAGAGAGCAGCAGACTCCTCAGCTCGGACTCTACTGTCCTTGGAGGTGAGGACCCTAACCGAGAAGCTGGAAAATGCATTCCAAGCTCTCGGCGTACTCGTAACATGGGACACAAGGGTCTCCACCTCCAACGAGGGCACACCTAAAGCATCACAGAGTTCTGCTCTTTAGCATTCCCACAGGGGACACCACAACAGCGTGTGCTCCGCCGTATCCGCGACCGGATTCGGGGAGCACCAGCAGTCGGGAGTCGCCCTGCGGCCCACCCTCGCGCGATGATTCATGAAACTACCATGCCCCAGGAGCATCTGGGAAACATGGTAGTTCAAGCTTCTACAATTAGCAGCCAGCCAGGACCGGATGTCCGGGATGAGGCGGTGGGTCCACCTACACCGACCATCCGAGTTCCATGCTGCCTGCCATCTCTCTACTAAATTAGCCCTCGCCAATCTCCGCGCTTCGGCCACGTCAGCCGAGGAGCCACCCGCACGCGACGCATCGTACACCTCCCTGCGCTCCAAAGCTAAAAGAGGGGCCGGTGGTATGCTCGAGATTACTAATAGCGCATAGGACGAAGTTACCCTAATCCCATAAAAGTGCTCCCTGACCCCAAGTGAGTTACCCTAGTCCCATAGAAGTACACTCTGACCGCAAGTGAGTTATCCTAGCCCCTTTATATGTACTATCTGACAGCAAGTAAGTTACCCTAGTCCCACAGTAGTACTCTCTGACCACAAGTGAGTTATCCTAACCCCTTTATATGTACTCCCAGACACCAAGTGAGTCATCCTATTCGCCTTATATGTACTCCCAGACCCCAAGTGAGTTACCCTCGCCCCTATATAAGTACTCCCTGACCCCAAGTGAGTTATCCTTGCCCCTTTATATGTACTCTCTGACCGCAAGTGAGTTACCCTAGTCACATAGAGGTACTCCCTGACCCCAAGTGAGTTATCGTGGCCCCTTTATAAGTACTCTCTGACCGCAAGTGAGTTATCCTAGCCCCTTTATATGTACTCTCTGACAGCAAGTGAGTTACCCTAGTCCCATATAAGTACTCCCTGACACCAAGTGAGTTACCCTAGCCCCTTGATAAGTACTCCCTGACTGCAAGTGAGTTATCCTAGCCCCTTATAAGTACTCCCTGACACCAAGTGAGTTACCCTAGCCCCTTGATAAGTACTCCCTGACTGCAAGTGAGTTATCCTAGCCCCTTATAAGTACTCCCTGATACCAAGTGAGTTACCCTAGTCCCATAGAATTACTCCCTGACCACAAGTGAGTTACCATAGCCTCTTTATAAGTACTCCCTGACCCCAAGTGAGTTATCCTAGGCCCTTTATATGTACTCGCTGACCACAAGTGAGTTATCCTAACCCCTTTATATGTACTCCCAGACACCAAGTGAGTCATCCTATTCGCTTTATATGTACTCCCAGACCCCAAGTGAGTTACCCTAGTCCCTTATAAGTACTCCCTGACCCCAAGTGAGTTACCCTAGCCCCTATATAAGTACTCCCTGACCCCAAGTGAGCTATCCTATCCCCTTTTGTATGTACTCTCTGACCGCAAGTGAGTTACCATATCACCTTTGTTAGTACTCCATGACCCCATGTGAGTTATCCTAGCCCCTTTATATGTACTCTCTGACCGCAAGTGAGTTATCCTAGCCCCTTTATATGTACTCCCCCACCCCAATTGAGTTACCCTAGTGCCTTATAAGTACTCCCTGACCCCAAGTGAGTTGCCCTAGCCCCTTAATAAGTACACCCTGACCCCATGTGAGTTACCCTGGTCCCATATAAGTACTCACAGACACCAAGTGAGTTACCCTAGTCAAATATATGTACTCCTTGACCCAAAGTGAGTCACCCTAGCCCCTTTATAAGTACTCCCTGACCCCAAGTGAGTTACCCTAGTGCCTTATAAGTACTCCCTGACCCCAAGTGAGTTGCCCTAGCCTCTTAATAAGTACACCCTGACCCCATGTGAGTAGTCCTAGTCCCATAGAAGTACACCTTGACCCAAAGTGAGTTACCCTAGCCCCTTTATAAGTACTACCTGACCCCAAGGGTGTTACCCTAGTCCCATATAAATACTCCCTGACCCCAAGTGAGTTACCCTAGTCCCATAGAAGTACTCCCTGACCCCAAGTGAGTTACCCTAGTCCCATATAAGTACTCCCAGACCCCAAATGTGTTGTCCTAGCCTCTTTTTATGTTCTCTCTGACCGCAAGTGAGTTACCCTAGTCCCATAGTAGTTCTCCCTGGCCCCATGTGAGTTACCCTGGTCCCATATAACTACTCACAGACACCAAGTGAGTTACCCTAGTCCCATATAAGTACTCCTTGACACAAAGTGAGTTAACCTAGCCCCTTTATAAGTACTCCCTGACCCCAAGTTAGTTACCCTAGTCCCTTATAAATACTCCCAGACCCCAAGTGAGTTACCCTAGCCCCTATATAAGTACTCCTGACCACAAGTGAGTTACCCTAATCCCATAAAAGTGCTCCCTGACCCCAAGTGAGTTACCCTAGTCCCATATAAGTACACTCTGACCGCAAGTGAGTTATCCTAGCTATTTTATATGTACTCCAAGACCCCAAGTGAGTTACCCTGGTCCCATATAAGTACTCACAGACACCAAGTGTGTTACCCTAGCCCCTTAATAAGTACACCCTGGCCCCAAATGAGTTACCCTGGTTCCATATAAGTACTCACAGACACCAAGCCAGTTACACTTGTGCCATAGAAGTACTCCCTGAACCCAAGTGAGTTAACCTAGCCCCTTTTGTATGTACTCTCTGACCACAAGTGAGTTACCCTAGTCCCATAAAGTACTCCCTGACCCCAAGTGAGTTACCATATCACCTTTATTAGTACTCCCTGACCCCAAGTGAGTAATTCTAGCCCGTTTATATGTACTCTCTGACCACAAGTGAGTTACCCTATTCCCATAGAAGTACTCCTTGACCCCAAGTGAATTACCATAGCTCCTTTATAAGTACTCCCAAACCCCAAGTGAGTTACCCTAGTCCCTTATAAGTACTCCCTGACCCCAAGTGAGTTAACCTAGCCCCTTGATAAGTACTCCCTGACCGCAAGTGAGTTGCCCTAGCCCCTTAATAAGTACACCCTGTCCCCATGTGAGTTACCCTGGTCCCTTATAAGTACTCACAGACACCAAGTGAGTTACCCTAGTCCCACATAAGTACTCCTTGAGCCAAAGTGAGTTACCCTAGCCCCTTTATAAATAATCCCTGACCCCAAGTGAGTTATCCTAGCCCCTTTATATGTACTCTCTGACAGCAAGTGAGTTACCCTAGTCCCATATAAGTACTCCCTGACCCCAAGTGAGTTACCATATCACCTTTATAAGTACTCCCTGACCCAAAGTGAGTTATCCTAGCCCCTTTATATGTACTCTCTGAACGCAAGTAAGTTACCATAGTCCCATAGTAGTACTCCCTGACCTCAATTGAGTTATCCTAGCCACTTTATATGTACTCTCTGACCGCAAGTGAGTTACCCTAGTCCGATAGTAGTTCTCCCTGACCCCAAGTCAGTTACCCTAGCCCCTATATAAGTACCCCCTGACCCCAAGTGAGTTACCCTAGTCCCATAAAAGTACTCCCTGACCACAAGTGAGTTACCCTAGTCCCATAGAAGTACTCCCTGACTGCAAGTGAGTTATCCTAGCCCCTTTATATTTACTCCTAGACCTCAAGTGTGTTACCCTGGTGCCTTATAAGTACTGCCTGACCCCAAGTGTGTTACCCTAGCCCCTTAATAAGTACACCCTGGCCCCAAGTGAGTTACCCTTGTCCAATATAAGTACTCACAGACACCAAGTGTGTTACCCTAGCCCCTTAATAAGTACACCCTGGCCCCAAGTGAGTTACCCTGGTTCCATATAAGTACTCCTTGACCCAAAGTGAGTCACCATAGCCCCTTTATATGTACACTCTGACCGCAAGTGAGTTATCCTAGCCCCTTATAAGTACTCTCTGACAACAAGTGAGTTACCCTAGTCCCATAGAATTACTCCCTGACCACAAGTGAGTTACCATAGCCTCTTTATAAGTACTCCCTGACCCCAAGTGAGTTATCCTAGGCCCTTTATATGTACTCTCTGACCACAAGTGAGTTATCCTAACCCCTTTATATGTACTCCCAGACACCAAGTGAGTCATCCTATTCGCTTTATATGTACTCCCAGACCCCAAGTGAGTTACCCTAGCCCCTATATAAGTACTCCCTGATCCCAAGTGAGTTACCCTAGCCCTTTAATAAGTACATCCTGACCCCATGTGAGTTACCCTGGTCCCATATAAATACTCACAGACACCAAGTGAGTTACCCTAGTCAAATATATGTACTCCTTGACCCAAAGTGAGTCACCCTAGCCCCTTTATAAGTACTCCCTGACCCAAGGCAGTTACCCTAGTCCCATAGCAGTACTCCCTGACCCCAAGTGAGTTACCCTAGCCCCGAAATAAGTACTCCCTGACCCCTAGTGAGTTATCCTATCCCCTTTTGTATGTACTCTCTGACCACAAGTGAGTTACCCTAGTCCCATAAAGTACTCCCTGACCCCAAGTGAGTTACCATATCACCTTTATTAGTACTCCCTGACCCCATGTGAGTTATCCTAGCCCCTTTATATGTACTCTCTGACCGCAAGTGAGTTAACCTAGCCCCTTTATAAGTACTCCCAGACCCCAAGTGAGTTACCCTAGTGCCTTATAAGTACTCCCTGATCCCAAGTGAGTTGCCCTAGCCTCTTAATAAGTACACCCTGACCCCATGTGAGTAACCCTAGTCCCATAGAAGTACACTCTGACCGCAAGTGAGTTATCCTAGCTACTTTATATGTACTCCAAGACCCGAAGTGAGTTACCCTAGTGCCTTATAAGTACTCCCTGGCCGCAAGTGAGTTACCCTAGCCCCTTAATAAGTACACCCTGGCCCCAAGTGAATTACCCTGGTCCCATATAAGTACTCACAGACACCGAATGAGTTACCCTAGTTCCTTATAAGTACTCCTTGACCCAAAGTGAGTTACCCTAGCCTCTTTATAAGTACTCCCTGACCCCAAATGAGTTACCCTAGCCCATTTATATGTACTATCTGACCGCAAGTGAGTTATCCTAGTCGCTTTATATGTACTCCCATACCCCAAGTGAGTTACCCTAGTCCCTTATAAGTACTCCCTGATCCCAAGTGAGTTACCCTAGCCCTTTAATAAGTACACCCTGGCCCCAAGTGAGTTACCCTAGTCCCAAATAAGTAATCCTTGACCAAAAGTGAGTTATCCTAGCCCCTTAAATTTACTCCCTGACCCCAAGTGAGTTACCCTAGTCCCATATAAGTACTCCTTGACCCAAAGTGAATTACCCTAGCCCCTTTATAAGTACTCCCTGACCCCAAGTGAGTTATCCTAGCCCCTTTATATGTACTCTCTGACCGCAAGTGAGTTACCCTAGCCCATTTAAATGTACACTCTGACCGCAAGTGAGTTACCCTAGTCCCATAGTAGTACTCCCTGACCCCAAGTGAGTTACTATAGCCCCTTTATAAGTACTCCCTGACCTCAAGTGAGTTATCCTAGCCCCTTTATAAGTACTCCCTGACCCCAAGTGAGTTATTCTATCCCCTTTTGTATGTACTCTCTGACCGCAAGTGAGTTACCCTAGTCCCATAAAGTACTCCCTGACCTTAAATGAGTTACCATATCACCTTTATTACTACTCCCTGACCCCATGTGAGTTATCCTAGCCCCTTTATATGTACTCTCTGACCGCAAGTGAGTTAACCTAGCCCCTTTATTTGTACTCCCAGACACCAAGTGAGTTACCCTAGTGCCTTATAAGTACTCCCCGACCCCAAGTGAGTTGCCCTAGCCCCTTAATAATTACACCCTGGCCCCATGTGAGTTACCCTGGTCCCATATAACTACTCACAGACACCAAGTGAGTTACCCTAGTCTCATATAAGTACTCCTTGACCCAAAGTGAGTTACCCTAGCCCCTTTATAAGTACTACCTGACCCCAAGTGTGTTACCCTAGTCCCATATAAATACTCCCTGACCCCAAGTGAATTACCCTAGTCCCATAGAAGTACTCCCTGACCCCAAGTGAGTTACCCTAGTCCCATATAAGTACTCCCAGACCCCAAATGTGTTGTCCTAGCCTCTTTTTATGTTCTCTCTGACCGCAAGTGAGTTACCCTAGTCCCATAGTAGTTCTCCCTGGCCCCATGTGAGTTACCCTGGTCCCATATAACTACTCACAGACACCAAGTGAGTTACCCTAGTCCCATATATGTACTCCTTGACACAAAGTGAGTTACCCTAGCCCCTTTATAAGTACTCCCTGACCCCAAGTTAGTTACCCTAGTCCCTTATAAATACTCCCAGACCCCAAGTGAGTTACCCTAGCCCCTATATAAGTACTCCTGACCACAAGTGAGTTACCCTAATCCCATAAAAGTGCTCCCTGACCCCAAGTGAGTTACCCTAGTCCCATAGAAGTACACTCTGACCGCAAGTGAGTTATCCTAGCTACTTTATATGTACTCCAAGACCCCAAGTGAGTTACCCTGGTCCCATATAAGTACTCACAGACACCAAGTGTGTTACCCTAGCCCCTTAATAAGTACACCCTGGCCCCAAGTGAGTTACCCTGGTTCCATATAAGTACTCACAGACACCAAGCCAGTTACCCTTGTGCCATAGAAGTACTCCCTGAACCCAAGTGAGTTAACCTAGCCCCTTTTGTATGTACTCTCTGACCACAAGTGAGTTACCCTAGTCCCATAAAGTACTCCCTGACCCCAAGTGAGTTACCATATCACCTTTATTAATACTCCCTGAACCCAAGTGAGTAATTCTAGCCCGTTTATATGTACTCTCTGACCGCAAGTGAGTTACCCTAGTCCCATAGAAGTACTCCTTGACCCCAAGTGAATTACCATAGCCCCTTTATAAGTACTCCCAAACCCCAAGTGAGTTACCCTAGTCCCTTATAAGTAAACCCTGACCCCAAGTGAGTTAACCTAGCCCCTTGATAAGTACTCCCTGACCGCAAGTGAGTTGCCCTAGCCCCTTAATAAGTACACCCTGTCCCCATGTGAGTTACCCTGGTCCCTTATAAGTACTCACAGACACAAAGTGAGTTACCCTAGTCCCACATAAGTACTCCTTGAGCCAAAGTGAGTTACCCTAGCCCCTTTATAAATAATCCCTGACCCCAAGTGAGTTACCATATCACCTTTATAAGTACTCCCTGACCCAAAGTGAGTTATCCTAGCCCCTTTATATGTACTCTCTGACTGCAAGTAAGTTACCCTCGTCCCATAGTAGTACTCCCTGACCTCAATTGAGTTATCCTAGCCACTTTATATGTACTCTCTGAACGCAAGTGAGTTACCCTAGTCCGATAGTAGTTCTCCCTGACCCCAAGTCAGTTACCCTAGCCCCTATATAAGTACCCCCTGACCCCAAGTGAGTTACCCTAGTCCCATAAAAGTACTCCCTGACCACAAGTGAGTTACCCTAGTCCCATAGAAGTACTCTCTGACCGCAAGTGAGTTATCCTAGCCCCTTTATATTTACTCCTAGACCTCAAGTGTGTTACCCTGGTGCCTTATAAGTACTGCCTGACCCCAAGTGTGTTACCCTAGCCCCTTAATAAGTACACCCTGGCCCCAAGTGAGTTACCTTGGTTCCATATAAGTACTCACAGACACCAAGTGAGTTACCCTAGTCCCATATAAGTACTCCTTGACCCAAAGTGAGTCACCATAGCACCTTTATATGTACACTCTGACCGCAAGTGAGTTATCCTAGCCCCTTTATATGAACTCTTCACCCCCCAAGTGAGTTACCCTAGTCCCTTATAACTACTCCCAGACACCAAGTGAGTTACCCTAGTACGATAGAAGTGCTCCCTGACCCCAAGTGTGTTACCCTCGCCCCTATATAAGTACTCCCTGACCCCAAGTGAGTTATCCTTGCCCCTTTATATGTACTCTCTGACCGCAAGTTAGTTACCCTAGTCACATAGAGGTACTCCCTGACCACAAGTGAGTTATCGTGGCCCCTTTATAAGTACTCTCTGACCGCAAGTGAGTTATCCTATCCCCTTTATATGTACTCTCTGACAGCAAGTGAGTTACCCTAGTCCCATATAATTACTCCCTGACCCCAAGTGAGTTACCCTAGTCCCATATAAGTACTCCCTGACCCCAAGTGAGTTACCCTAGCCCCTTGATAAGTACTCCCTGACTGCAAGTGAGTTATCCTAGCCCCTTATAAGTACTCCCTGACAACAAGTGAGTTACCCTAGTCCCATAGAATTACTCCCTGACCACAAGTGAGTTACCATAGCCTCTTTATAAGTACTCCCTGACCCCAAGTGAGTTATCCTAGGCCCTTTATATGTACTCTCTGACCACAAGTGAGTTATCCTAACCCCTTTATATGTACTCCCAGACACCAAGTGAGTCATCCTATTCGCTTTATATGTACTCCCAGACCCCAAGTGAGTTACCCTAGTCCCTTATAAGTACTCCCTGATCCCAAGTGAGTTACCCTAGCCCTTTAATAAGTACATCCTGACCCCATGTGAGTTACCCTGGTCCCATATAAGTACTCACAGACACCAAGTGAGTTACCCTAGTCAAATATATGTACTCCTTGACCCAAAGTGAGTCACCCTAGCCCCTTTATAAGTACTCCCTGACCCAAGGCAGTTACCCTAGTCCCATAGAAGTACTCCCTGACCCCAAGTGAGTTACCCTAGCCCCGAAATAAGTACTCCCTGACCCCTAGTGAGTTATCCTATCCCCTTTTGTATGTACTCTCTGACCACAAGTGAGTTACCCTAGTCCCATAAAGTACTCCCTGACCCCAAGTGAGTTACCATATCACCTTTATTAGTACTCCCTGACCCCATGTGAGTTATCCTAGCCCCTTTATAAGTACTCCCAGACCCCAAGTGAGTTACCCTAGTGCCTTATAAGTACTCCCTGATCCCAAGTGAGTTGCCCTAGCCTCTTAATAAGTACACCCTGACCCCATGTGAGTAAACCTAGTCCCATAGAAGTACACTCTGACCGCAAGTGAGTTATCCTAGCTACTTTATATGTACTCCAAGACCCGAAGTGAGTTACCCTAGTGCCTTATAAGTACTCCCTGACCGCAAGTGAGTTACCCTAGCCCCTTAATAAGTACACCCTGGCCCCAAGTGAATTACCCTGGTCCCATATAAGTACTCACAGACACCGAATGAGTTACCCTAGTTCCTTATAAGTACTCCTTGACCCAATGTGAGTTACCCTAGCCTCTTTATAAGTACTCCCTGACCCCAAATGAGTTACCCTAGCCCATTTATATGTACTCTCTGACCGCAAGTGAGTTATCCTAGTCGCTTTATATGTACTCCCATACCCCAAGTGAGTTACTCTAGTCCCTTATAAGTACTCCCTGATCCCAAGTGAGTTACCCTAGCCCTTTAATAAGTACACCCTGGCCCCAAGTGAGTTACCCTAGTCCCAAATAAGTAATCCTTGAACAAAAGTGAGTTATCCTAGCCCCTTAAATTTACTCCCTGACCCCAAGTGAGTTACCCTAGTCCCATATAAGTACTCCTTGACCCAAAGTGAGTTACCCTAGCCCCTTTATAAGTACTCCCTGACCCCAAGTGAGTTATCCTAGCCCCTTTATATGTACTCTCTGACAGCAAGTGAGTTACCCTAGTCCCATATAAGTACTCCCTGACCCCAAGTGAGTTACCATATCACCTTTATAAGTACTCCCTGACCCAAAGTGAGTTATCCTAGCCCCTTTATATGTACTCTCTGAACGCAAGTAAGTTACCATAGTCCCATAGTAGTACTCCCTGACCTCAATTGAGTTATCCTAGCCACTTTATATGTACTCTCTGACCGCAAGTGAGTTACCCTAGTCCGATAGTAGTTCTCCCTGACCCCAAGTCAGTTACCCTAGCCCCTATATAAGTACCCCCTGACCCCAAGTGAGTTACCCTAGTCCCATAAAAGTACTCCCTGACCACAAGTGAGTTACCCTAGTCCCATAGAAGTACTCCCTGACTGCAAGTGAGTTATCCTAGCCCCTTTATATTTACTCCTAGACCTCAAGTGTGTTACCCTGGTGCCTTATAAGTACTGCCTGACCCCAAGTGTGTTACCCTAGCCCCTTAATAAGTACACCCTGGCCCCAAGTGAGTTACCCTTGTCCAATATAAGTACTCACAGACACCAAGTGTGTTACCCTAGCCCCTTAATAAGTACACCCTGGCCCCAAGTGAGTTACCCTGGTTCCATATAAGTACTCCTTGACCCAAAGTGAGTCACCATAGCCCCTTTATATGTACACTCTGACCGCAAGTGAGTTATCCTAGCCCCTTATAAGTACTCTCTGACAACAAGTGAGTTACCCTAGTCCCATAGAATTACTCCCTGACCACAAGTGAGTTACCATAGCCTCTTTATAAGTACTCCCTGACCCCAAGTGAGTTATCCTAGGCCCTTTATATGTACTCTCTGACCACAAGTGAGTTATCCTAACCCCTTTATATGTACTCCCAGACACCAAGTGAGTCATCCTATTCGCTTTATATGTACTCCCAGACCCCAAGTGAGTTACCCTAGCCCCTATATAAGTACTCCCTGATCCCAAGTGAGTTACCCTAGCCCTTTAATAAGTACATCCTGACCCCATGTGAGTTACCCTGGTCCCATATAAATACTCACAGACACCAAGTGAGTTACCCTAGTCAAATATATGTACTCCTTGACCCAAAGTGAGTCACCCTAGCCCCTTTATAAGTACTCCCTGACCCAAGGCAGTTACCCTAGTCCCATAGCAGTACTCCCTGACCCCAAGTGAGTTACCCTAGCCCCGAAATAAGTACTCCCTGACCCCTAGTGAGTTATCCTATCCCCTTTTGTATGTACTCTCTGACCACAAGTGAGTTACCCTAGTCCCATAAAGTACTCCCTGACCCCAAGTGAGTTACCATATCACCTTTATTAGTACTCCCTGACCCCATGTGAGTTATCCTAGCCCCTTTATATGTACTCTCTGACCGCAAGTGAGTTAACCTAGCCCCTTTATAAGTACTCCCAGACCCCAAGTGAGTTACCCTAGTGCCTTATAAGTACTCCCTGATCCCAAGTGAGTTGCCCTAGCCTCTTAATAAGTACACCCTGACCCCATGTGAGTAACCCTAGTCCCATAGAAGTACACTCTGACCGCAAGTGAGTTATCCTAGCTACTTTATATGTACTCCAAGACCCGAAGTGAGTTACCCTAGTGCCTTATAAGTACTCCCTGGCCGCAAGTGAGTTACCCTAGCCCCTTAATAAGTACACCCTGGCCCCAAGTGAATTACCCTGGTCCCATATAAGTACTCACAGACACCGAATGAGTTACCCTAGTTCCTTATAAGTACTCCTTGACCCAAAGTGAGTTACCCTAGCCTCTTTATAAGTACTCCCTGACCCCAAATGAGTTACCCTAGCCCATTTATATGTACTATCTGACCGCAAGTGAGTTATCCTAGTCGCTTTATATGTACTCCCATACCCCAAGTGAGTTACCCTAGTCCCTTATAAGTACTCCCTGATCCCAAGTGAGTTACCCTAGCCCTTTAATAAGTACACCCTGGCCCCAAGTGAGTTACCCTAGTCCCAAATAAGTAATCCTTGACCAAAAGTGAGTTATCCTAGCCCCTTAAATTTACTCCCTGACCCCAAGTGAGTTACCCTAGTCCCATATAAGTACTCCTTGACCCAAAGTGAATTACCCTAGCCCCTTTATAAGTACTCCCTGACCCCAAGTGAGTTATCCTAGCCCCTTTATATGTACTCTCTGACCGCAAGTGAGTTACCCTAGCCCATTTAAATGTACACTCTGACCGCAAGTGAGTTACCCTAGTCCCATAGTAGTACTCCCTGACCCCAAGTGAGTTACTATAGCCCCTTTATAAGTACTCCCTGACCTCAAGTGAGTTATCCTAGCCCCTTTATAAGTACTCCCTGACCCCAAGTGAGTTATTCTATCCCCTTTTGTATGTACTCTCTGACCGCAAGTGAGTTACCCTAGTCCCATAAAGTACTCCCTGACCTTAAATGAGTTACCATATCACCTTTATTACTACTCCCTGACCCCATGTGAGTTATCCTAGCCCCTTTATATGTACTCTCTGACCGCAAGTGAGTTAACCTAGCCCCTTTATTTGTACTCCCAGACACCAAGTGAGTTACCCTAGTGCCTTATAAGTACTCCCCGACCCCAAGTGAGTTGCCCTAGCCCCTTAATAATTACACCCTGGCCCCATGTGAGTTACCCTGGTCCCATATAACTACTCACAGACACCAAGTGAGTTACCCTAGTCTCATATAAGTACTCCTTGACCCAAAGTGAGTTACCCTAGCCCCTTTATAAGTACTACCTGACCCCAAGTGTGTTACCCTAGTCCCATATAAATACTCCCTGACCCCAAGTGAATTACCCTAGTCCCATAGAAGTACTCCCTGACCCCAAGTGAGTTACCCTAGTCCCATATAAGTACTCCCAGACCCCAAATGTGTTGTCCTAGCCTCTTTTTATGTTCTCTCTGACCGCAAGTGAGTTACCCTAGTCCCATAGTAGTTCTCCCTGGCCCCATGTGAGTTACCCTGGTCCCATATAACTACTCACAGACACCAAGTGAGTTACCCTAGTCCCATATATGTACTCCTTGACACAAAGTGAGTTACCCTAGCCCCTTTATAAGTACTCCCTGACCCCAAGTTAGTTACCCTAGTCCCTTATAAATACTCCCAGACCCCAAGTAAGTTACCCTAGCCCCTATATAAGTACTCCTGACCACAAGTGAGTTACCCTAATCCCATAAAAGTGCTCCCTGACCCCAAGTGAGTTACCCTAGTCCCATAGAAGTACACTCTGACCGCAAGTGAGTTATCCTAGCTACTTTATATGTACTCCAAGACCCCAAGTGAGTTACCCTGGTCCCATATAAGTACTCACAGACACCAAGTGTGTTACCCTAGCCCCTTAATAAGTACACCCTGGCCCCAAGTGAGTTACCCTGGTTCCATATAAGTACTCACAGACACCAAGCCAGTTACCCTTGTGCCATAGAAGTACTCCCTGAACCCAAGTGAGTTAACCTAGCCCCTTTTGTATGTACTCTCTGACCACAAGTGAGTTACCCTAGTCCCATAAAGTACTCCCTGACCCCAAGTGAGTTACCATATCACCTTTATTAATACTCCCTGAACCCAAGTGAGTAATTCTAGCCCGTTTATATGTACTCTCTGACCGCAAGTGAGTTACCCTAGTCCCATAGAAGTACTCCTTGACCCCAAGTGAATTACCATAGCCCCTTTATAAGTACTCCCAAACCCCAAGTGAGTTACCCTAGTCCCTTATAAGTAAACCCTGACCCCAAGTGAGTTAACCTAGCCCCTTGATAAGTACTCCCTGACCGCAAGTGAGTTGCCCTAGCCCCTTAATAAGTACACCCTGTCCCCATGTGAGTTACCCTGGTCCCTTATAAGTACTCACAGACACAAAGTGAGTTACCCTAGTCCCACATAAGTACTCCTTGAGCCAAAGTGAGTTACCCTAGCCCCTTTATAAATAATCCCTGACCCCAAGTGAGTTACCATATCACCTTTATAAGTACTCCCTGACCCAAAGTGAGTTATCCTAGCCCCTTTATATGTACTCTCTGACTGCAAGTAAGTTACCCTCGTCCCATAGTAGTACTCCCTGACCTCAATTGAGTTATCCTAGCCACTTTATATGTACTCTCTGAACGCAAGTGAGTTACCCTAGTCCGATAGTAGTTCTCCCTGACCCCAAGTCAGTTACCCTAGCCCCTATATAAGTACCCCCTGACCCCAAGTGAGTTACCCTAGTCCCATAAAAGTACTCCCTGACCACAAGTGAGTTACCCTAGTCCCATAGAAGTACTCTCTGACCGCAAGTGAGTTATCCTAGCCCCTTTATATTTACTCCTAGACCTCAAGTGTGTTACCCTGGTGCCTTATAAGTACTGCCTGACCCCAAGTGTGTTACCCTAGCCCCTTAATAAGTACACCCTGGCCCCAAGTGAGTTACCTTGGTTCCATATAAGTACTCACAGACACCAAGTGAGTTACCCTAGTCCCATATAAGTACTCCTTGACCCAAAGTGAGTCACCATAGCACCTTTATATGTACACTCTGACCGCAAGTGAGTTATCCTAGCCCCTTTATATGAACTCTTCACCCCCCAAGTGAGTTACCCTAGTCCCTTATAACTACTCCCAGACACCAAGTGAGTTACCCTAGTACGATAGAAGTGCTCCCTGACCCCAAGTGTGTTACCCTCGCCCCTATATAAGTACTCCCTGACCCCAAGTGAGTTATCCTTGCCCCTTTATATGTACTCTCTGACCGCAAGTTAGTTACCCTAGTCACATAGAGGTACTCCCTGACCACAAGTGAGTTATCGTGGCCCCTTTATAAGTACTCTCTGACCGCAAGTGAGTTATCCTATCCCCTTTATATGTACTCTCTGACAGCAAGTGAGTTACCCTAGTCCCATATAATTACTCCCTGACCCCAAGTGAGTTACCCTAGTCCCATATAAGTACTCCCTGACCCCAAGTGAGTTACCCTAGCCCCTTGATAAGTACTCCCTGACTGCAAGTGAGTTATCCTAGCCCCTTATAAGTACTCCCTGACAACAAGTGAGTTACCCTAGTCCCATAGAATTACTCCCTGACCACAAGTGAGTTACCATAGCCTCTTTATAAGTACTCCCTGACCCCAAGTGAGTTATCCTAGGCCCTTTATATGTACTCTCTGACCACAAGTGAGTTATCCTAACCCCTTTATATGTACTCCCAGACACCAAGTGAGTCATCCTATTCGCTTTATATGTACTCCCAGACCCCAAGTGAGTTACCCTAGTCCCTTATAAGTACTCCCTGATCCCAAGTGAGTTACCCTAGCCCTTTAATAAGTACATCCTGACCCCATGTGAGTTACCCTGGTCCCATATAAGTACTCACAGACACCAAGTGAGTTACCCTAGTCAAATATATGTACTCCTTGACCCAAAGTGAGTCACCCTAGCCCCTTTATAAGTACTCCCTGACCCAAGGCAGTTACCCTAGTCCCATAGAAGTACTCCCTGACCCCAAGTGAGTTACCCTAGCCCCGAAATAAGTACTCCCTGACCCCTAGTGAGTTATCCTATCCCCTTTTGTATGTACTCTCTGACCACAAGTGAGTTACCCTAGTCCCATAAAGTACTCCCTGACCCCAAGTGAGTTACCATATCACCTTTATTAGTACTCCCTGACCCCATGTGAGTTATCCTAGCCCCTTTATAAGTACTCCCAGACCCCAAGTGAGTTACCCTAGTGCCTTATAAGTACTCCCTGATCCCAAGTGAGTTGCCCTAGCCTCTTAATAAGTACACCCTGACCCCATGTGAGTAAACCTAGTCCCATAGAAGTACACTCTGACAGCAAGTGAGTTATCCTAGCTACTTTATATGTACTCCAAGACCCGAAGTGAGTTACCCTAGTGCCTTATAAGTACTCCCTGACCGCAAGTGAGTTACCCTAGCCCCTTAATAAGTACACCCTGGCCCCAAGTGAATTACCCTGGTCCCATATAAGTACTCACAGACACCGAATGAGTTACCCTAGTTCCTTATAAGTACTCCTTGACCCAATGTGAGTTACCCTAGCCTCTTTATAAGTACTCCCTGACCCCAAATGAGTTACCCTAGCCCATTTATATGTACTCTCTGACCGCAAGTGAGTTATCCTAGTCGCTTTATATGTACTCCCATACCCCAAGTGAGTTACTCTAGTCCCTTATAAGTACTCCCTGATCCCAAGTGAGTTACCCTAGCCCTTTAATAAGTACACCCTGGCCCCAAGTGAGTTACCCTAGTCCCAAATAAGTAATCCTTGAACAAAAGTGAGTTATCCTAGCCCCTTAAATTTACTCCCTGACCCCAAGTGAGTTACCCTAGTCCCATATAAGTACTCCTTGACCCAAAGTGAGTTACCCTAGCCCCTTTATAAGTACTCCCTGACCCCAAGTGAGTTATCCTAGCCCCTTTATATGTACTCTCTGACCGCAAGTGAGTTACCCTAGCCCATTTAAATGTACACTCTGACCGCAAGTGAGTTACCCTAGTCCCATAGTAGTACTCACTGACCCCAAGTGAGTTACTATAGCCCCTTTATAAGTACTCCCTGACCTCAAGTGAGTTATCCTAGCCCCTTTATAAGTACTCCCTGACCCCAAGTGAGTTATCCTATCCCCTTTTGTATGTACTCTCTGACCGCAAGTGAGTTACCCTAGTCCCATAAAGTACTCCCTGACCTTAAATGAGTTACCATATCACCTTTATTACTACTCCCTGACCCCATGTGAGTTATCCTAGCCCCTTTATATGTACTCTCTGACCGCAAGTGAGTTAACCTAGCCCCTTTATTTGTACTCCCAGACAACAAGTGAGTTACCCTAGCCCATTTAAATGTACACTCTGACCGCAAGTGAGTTACCCTAGTCCCATAGTAGTACTCCCTGACCCCAAGTGAGTTACTATAGCCCCTTTATAAGTACTCCCTGACCTCAAGTGAGTTATCCTAGCCCCTTTATAAGTACTCCCTGACCCCAAGTGAGTTATCCTATCCCCTTTTGTATGTACTCTCTGACCGCAAGTGAGTTACCCTAGTCCCATAAAGTACTCCCTGACCTTAAATGAGTTACCATATCACCTTTATTACTACTCCCTGACCCCATGTGAGTTATCCTAGCCCCTTTATATGTACTCTCTGACCGCAAGTGAGTTAACCTAGCCCCTTTATTTGTACTCCCAGACACCAAGTGAGTTACCCTAGTGCCTTATAAGTACTCCCCGACCCCAAGTGAGTTGCCCTAGCCCCTTAATAATTACACCCTGGCCCCATGTGAGTTACCCTGGTCCCATATAACTACTCACAGACACCAAGTGAGTTACCCTAGTCTCATATAAGTACTCCTTGACCCAAAGTGAGTTACCCTAGCCCCTTTATAAGTACTACCTGACCCCAAGTGTGTTACCCTAGTCCCATATAAATACTCCCTGACCCCAAGTGAAATACCCTGGTCCCATATAAGTACTCAAAGTCACCAAGTGAGTTACCCTAGTCCCATAAAGTACTCCCTGACCCCAAGTGAGTTAACATATCACCTTTATTAGTACTCCCTGATCCCAAGTGAGTTACCCTAGCCCTTTAATAAGTACACCCTGGCCCCAAGTGAGTTACCCTAGTCCCAAATAAGTAATCCTTGAACAAAAGTGAGTTATCCTAGCCCCTTAAATTTACTCCCTGACCCCAAGTGAGTTACCCTAGTCCCATATAAGTACTCCTTGACCCAAAGTGAGTTACCCTAGCCCCTTTATAAGTACTCCCTGACCCCAAGTGAGTTATCCTAGCCCCTTTATATGTACTCTCTGACCGCAAGTGAGTTACCCTAGCCCATTTAAATGTACACTCTGACCGCAAGTGAGTTACCCTAGTCCCATAGTAGTACTCCCTGACCCCAAGTGAGTTACTATAGCCCCTTTATAAGTACTCCCTGACCTCAAGTGAGTTATCCTAGCCCCTTTATAAGTACTCCCTGACCCCAAGTGAGTTATCCTATCCCCTTTTGTATGTACTCTCTGACCGCAAGTGAGTTACCCTAGTCCCATAAAGTACTCCCTGACCTTAAATGAGTTACCATATCACCTTTATTACTACTCCCTGACCCCATGTGAGTTATCCTAGCCCCTTTATATGTACTCTCTGACCGCAAGTGAGTTAACCTAGCCCCTTTATTTGTACTCCCAGACACCAAGTGAGTTACCCTAGTGCCTTATAAGTACTCCCCGACCCCAAGTGAGTTGCCCTAGCCCCTTAATAATTACACCCTGGCCCCATGTGAGTTACCCTGGTCCCATATAACTACTCACAGACACCAAGTGAGTTACCCTAGTCTCATATAAGTACTCCTTGACCCAAAGTGAGTTACCCTAGCCCCTTTATAAGTACTACCTGACCCCAAGTGTGTTACCCTAGTCCCATATAAATACTCCCTGACCCCAAGTGAATTACCCTAGTCCCATAGAAGTACACCCTGGCCCCAAGTGAAATACCCTGGTCCCATATAAGTACTCAAAGTCACCAAGTGAGTTACCCTAGTCCCATAAAGTACTCCCTGACCCCAAGTGAGTTAACATATCACCTTTATTAGTACTTCCTGACCCCAAGTGAGATATCCTAGCCCGTTTATATGTACTCTCTGACCGCAAGTGAGTTACCCTAGTCCCAAATAAGTACTCCCTGACCCCATGTGAGTTATCCTAGCCCCTTTATATTTACTCCTAGACCTCAAGTGTGTTACCCTGGTGCCTTATAAGTACTGCCTGACCCCAAGTGAGTTACCCTAGCCCCTTAATAAGTACACCCTGGCCCCAAGTGAGTTACCCTGGTCCCATATTAGTACTCACAGACACCAAGTGTGTTACCCTAGCCCATTTAAATGTACACTCTGACCGCAAGTGAGTTACCCTAGTCCCATAGTAGTACTCCCTGACCCCAAGTGAGTTACTATAGCCCCTTTATAAGTACTCCCTGACCTCAAGTGAGTTATCCTAGCCCCTTTATAAGTACTCCCTGACCCCAAGTGAGTTATCCTATCCCCTTTTGTATGTACTCTCTGACCGCAAGTGAGTTACCCTAGTCCCATAAAGTACTCCCTGACCTTAAATGAGTTACCATATCACCTTTATTACTACTCCCTGACCCCATGTGAGTTATCCTAGCCCCTTTATATGTACTCTCTGACCGCAAGTGAGTTAACCTAGCCCCTTTATTTGTACTCCCAGACACCAAGTGAGTTACCCTAGTGCCTTATAAGTACTCCCCGACCCCAAGTGAGTTGCCCTAGCCCCTTAATAATTACACCCTGGCCCCATGTGAGTTACCCTGGTCCCATATAACTACTCACAGACACCAAGTGAGTTACCCTAGTCTCATATAAGTACTCCTTGACCCAAAGTGAGTTACCCTAGCCCCTTTATAAGTACTACCTGACCCCAAGTGTGTTACCCTAGTCCCATATAAATACTCCCTGACCCCAAGTGAATTACCCTAGTCCCATAGAAGTACACCCTGGCCCCAAGTGAAATACCCTGGTCCCATATAAGTACTCAAAGTCACCAAGTGAGTTACCCTAGTCCCATAAAGTACTCCCTGACCCCAAGTGAGTTAACATATCACCTTTATTAGTACTTCCTGACCCCAAGTGAGATATCCTAGCCCGTTTATATGTACTCTCTGACCGCAAGTGAGTTACCCTAGTCCCAAATAAGTACTCCCTGACCCCATGTGAGTTATCCTAGCCCCTTTATATTTACTCCTAGACCTCAAGTGTGTTACCCTGGTGCCTTATAAGTACTGCCTGACCCCAAGTGAGTTACCCTAGCCCCTTAATAAGTACACCCTGGCCCCAAGTGAGTTACCCTGGTCCCATATTAGTACTCACAGACACCAAGTGTGTTACCCTAGCCCCTTAATAAGTACACCCTGGCCCCAAGTGAGTTACCCTGGTCCCATATAACTACTCACAGGCACCAAGTGAGTTACCCTAGTCCCATATAAGTACTCCTTGACACAAAGTGAGTTACCCTAGCCCCTTTATAAGTACTCCCTGACCCCAAGTTAGTTACCCTAGTCCCTTATAAATACTCCCAGACCCCAAGTGAGTTACCCTAGCCCCTATATAAGTACTCCTGACCACAAGTGAGTTACCCTAATCCCATAAAAGTGCTCCCTGACCCCAAGTGAGTTACCCTAGTCCCATATAAGTACACTCTGACCGCAAGTGAGTTATCCTAGCTACTTTATATGTACTCCAAGACCCCAAGTGAGTTACCCTGGTCCCATATAAGTACTCACAGACACCAAGTGTGTTACCCTAGCCCCTTAATAAGTACACCCTGGCCCCAAATGAGTTACCCTGGTTCCATATAAGTACTCACAGACACCAAGCCAGTTACACTTGTGCCATAGAAGTACTCCCTGAACCCAAGTGAGTTAACCTAGCCCCTTTTGTATGTACTCTCTGACCACAAGTGAGTTATCCTAGTCCCATAAAGTACTCCCTGACCCCAAGTGAGTTACCATATCACCTTTATTAGTACTCCCTGACCCCAAGTGAGTAATTCTAGCCCGTTTATATGTACTCTCTGACCGCAAGTGAGTTACCCTATTCCCATAGAAGTACTCCTTGACCCCAAGTGAATTACCATAGCCCCTTTATAAGTACTCCCAAACCCCAAGTGAGTTACCCTAGTCCCTTATAAGTACTCCCTGACCCCAAGTGAGTTAACCTAGCCCCTTGATAAGTACTCCCTGACCGCAAGTGAGTTGCCCTAGCCCCTTAATAAGTACACCCTGTCCCCATGTGAGTTACCCTGGTCCCTTATAAGTACTCACAGACACCAAGTGAGTTACCCTAGTCCCACATAAGTACTCCTTGAGCCAAAGTGAGTTACCCTAGCCCCTTTATAAATAATCCCTGACCCCAAGTGAGTTATCCTAGCCCCTTTATATGTACTCTCTGACAGCAAGTGAGTTACCCTAGTCCCATATAAGTACTCCCTGACCCCAAGTGAGTTACCATATCACCTTTATAAGTACTCCCTGACCCAAAGTGAGTTATCCTAGCCCCTTTATATGTACTCTCTGAACGCAAGTAAGTTACCATAGTCCCATAGTAGTACTCCCTGACCTCAATTGAGTTATCCTAGCCACTTTATATGTACTCTCTGACCGCAAGTGAGTTACCCTAGTCCGATAGTAGTTCTCCCTGACCCCAAGTCAGTTACCCTAGCCCCTATATAAGTACCCCCTGACCCCAAGTGAGTTACCCTAGTCCCATAAAAGTACTCCCTGACCACAAGTGAGTTACCCTAGTCCCATAGAAGTACTCCCTGACCGCAAGTGAGTTATCCTAGCCCCTTTATATTTACTCCTAGACCTCAAGTGTGTTACCCTGGTGCCTTATAAGTACTGCCTGACCCCAAGTGTGTTACCCTAGCCCCTTAATAAGTACACCCTGGCCCCAAGTGAGTTACCCTTGTCCAATATAAGTACTCACAGACACCAAGTGTGTTACCCTAGCCCCTTAATAAGTACACCCTGGCCCCAAGTGAGTTACCCTGGTTCCATATAAGTACTCCTTGACCCAAAGTGAGTCACCATAGCCCCTTTATATGTACACTCTGACCGCAAGTGAGTTATCCTAGCCCCTTTATATGTACTCTTCACCCCCCAAGTGAGTTACCCTAGTCCCTTATAACTACTCCCAGACACCAAGTGAGTTACCCTAGTACGATAGAAGTGCTCCCTGACCCCAAGTGTGTTACCCTCGCCCCTATATAAGTACTCCCTGACCCCAAGTGAGTTACCCTAGCCCCGAAATAAGTACTCCCTGACCCCTAGTGAGTTATCCTATCCCCTTTTGTATGTACTCTCTGACCACAAGTGAGTTACCCTAGTCCCATAAAGTACTCCCTGACCCCAAGTGAGTTACCATATCACCTTTATTAGTACTCCCTGACCCCATGTGAGTTATCCTAGCCCCTTTATATGTACTCTCTGACCGCAAGTGAGTTAACCTAGCCCCTTTATAAGTACTCCCAGACCCCAAGTGAGTTACCCTAGTGCCTTATAAGTACTCCCTGATCCCAAGTGAGTTGCCCTAGCCTCTTAATAAGTACACCCTGACCCCATGTGAGTAACCCTAGTCCCATAGAAGTACACTCTGACCGCAAGTGAGTTATCCTAGCTACTTTATATGTACTCCAAGACCCGAAGTGAGTTACCCTAGTGCCTTATAAGTACTCCCTGACCGCAAGTGAGTTACCCTAGCCCCTTAATAAGTACACCCTGGCCCCAAGTGAATTACCCTGGTCCCATATAAGTACTCACAGACACCGAATGAGTTACCCTAGTTCCTTATAAGTACTCCTTGACCCAAAGTGAGTTACCCTAGCCTCTTTATAAGTACTCCCTGACCCCAAATGAGTTACCCTAGCCCATTTATATGTACTATCTGACCGCAAGTGAGTTATCCTAGTCGCTTTATATGTACTCCCATACCCCAAGTGAGTTACCCTAGTCCCTTATAAGTACTCCCTGATCCCAAGTGAGTTACCCTAGCCCTTTAATAAGTACACCCTGGCCCCAAGTGAGTTACCCTAGTCCCAAATAAGTAATCCTTGACCAAAAGTGAGTTATCCTAGCCCCTTAAATTTACTCCCTGACCCCAAGTGAGTTACCCTAGTCCCATATAAGTACTCCTTGACCCAAAGTGAATTACCCTAGCCCCTTTATAAGTACTCCCTGACCCCAAGTGAGTTATCCTAGCCCCTTTATATGTACTCTCTGACCGCAAGTGACTTACCCTAGCCCATTTAAATGTACACTCTGACCGCAAGTGAGTTACCCTAGTCCCATAGTAGTACTCCCTGACCCCAAGTGAGTTACTATAGCCCCTTTATAAGTACTCCCTGACCTCAAGTGAGTTATCCTAGCCCCTTTATAAGTACTCCCTGACCCCAAGTGAGTTATTCTATCCCCTTTTGTATGTACTCTCTGACCGCAAGTGAGTTACCCTAGTCCCATAAAGTACTCCCTGACCTTAAATGAGTTACCATATCACCTTTATTACTACTCCCTGACCCCATGTGAGTTATCCTAGCCCCTTTATATGTACTCTCTGACCGCAAGTGAGTTAACCTAGCCCCTTTATTTGTACTCCCAGACACCAAGTGAGTTACCCTAGTGCCTTATAAGTACTCCCCGACCCCAAGTGAGTTGCCCTAGCCCCTTAATAATTACACCCTGGCCCCATGTGAGTACCCTGGTCCCATATAACTACTCACAGACACCAAGTGAGTTACCCTAGTCTCATATAAGTACTCCTTGACCCAAAGTGAGTTACCCTAGCCCCTTTATAAGTACTACCTGACCCCAAGTGTGTTACCCTAGTCCCATATAAATACTCCCTGACCCCAAGTGAATTACCCTAGTCCCATAGAAGTACTCCCTGACCCCATGTGAGTTACCCCAGTCCCATATAAGTACTCCCAGACCCCAAATGTGTTGTCCTAGCCTCTTTTTATGTTCTCTCTGACCGCAAGTGAGTTACCCTAGTCCCATAGTAGTTCTCCCTGGCCCCATGTGAGTTACCCTGGTCCCATATAACTACTCACAGACACCAAGTGAGTTACCCTAGTCCCATATATGTACTCCTTGACACAAAGTGAGTTACCCTAGCCCCTTTATAAGTACTCCCTGACCCCAAGTTAGTTACCCTAGTCCCTTATAAATACTCCCAGACCCCAAGTGAGTTACCCTAGCCCCTATATAAGTACTCCTGACCACAAGTGAGTTACCCTAATCCCATAAAAGTGCTCCCTGACCCCAAGTGAGTTACCCTAGTTCCATAGAAGTACACTCTGACCGCAAGTGAGTTATCCTAGCTACTTTATATGTACTCCAAGACCCCAAGTGAGTTACCCTGGTCCCATATAAGTACTCACAGACACCAAGTGTGTTACCCTAGCCCCTTAATAAGTACACCCTGGCCCCAAGTGAGTTACCCTGGTTCCATATAAGTACTCACAGACACCAAGCCAGTTACCCTTGTGCCATAGAAGTACTCCCTGAACCCAAGTGAGTTAACCTAGCCCCTTTTGTATGTACTCTCTGACCACAAGTGAGTTACCCTAGTCCCATAAAGTACTCCCTGACCCCAAGTGAGTTACCATATCACCTTTATTAATACTCCCTGAACCCAAGTGAGTAATTCTAGCCCGTTTATATGTACTCTCTGACCGCAAGTGAGTTACCCTAGTCCCATAGAAGTACTCCTTGACCCCAAGTGAATTACCATAGCCCCTTTATAAGTACTCCCAAACCCCAAGTGAGTTACCCTAGTCCCTTATAAGTACACCCTGACCCCAAGTGAGTTAACCTAGCCCCTTGATAAGTACTCCCTGACCGCAAGTGAGTTGCCCTAGCCCCTTAATAAGTACACCCTGTCCCCATGTGAGTTACCCTGGTCCCTTATAAGTACTCACAGACACAAAGTGAGTTACCCTAGTCCCACATAAGTACTCCTTGAGCCAAAGTGAGTTACCCTAGCCCCTTTATAAATAATCCCTGACCCCAAGTGAGTTACCATATCACCTTTATAAGTACTCCCTGACCCAAAGTGAGTTATCCTAGCCCCTTTATATGTACTCTCTGACTGCAAGTAAGTTACCCTCGTCCCATAGTAGTACTCCCTGACCTCAATTGAGTTATCCTAGCCACTTTATATGTACTCTCTGAACGCAAGTGAGTTACCCTAGTCCGATAGTAGTTCTCCCTGACCCCAAGTCAGTTACCCTAGCCCCTATATAAGTACCCCCTGACCCCAAGTGAGTTACCCTAGTCCCATAAAAGTACTCCCTGACCACAAGTGAGTTACCCTAGTCCCATAGAAGTACTCTCTGACCGCAAGTGAGTTATCCTAGCCCCTTTATATTTACTCCTAGACCTCAAGTGTGTTACCCTGGTGCCTTATAAGTACTGCCTGACCCCAAGTGTGTTACCCTACCTGGGGCGGTTTACCACGCTACCAGGCGCGTCCCCGGGTGGTGGATAGGGGGACGGCCGGCAGATATGCCGGTTAGCTGCGAAATAAGCCGTTTCATACGGACGAATAAGCAGTCGCGAACCAAAATGGTATTCTCACCCTCGCCTCATTTCATTCTCATGTGTCATCTGCCGTCGTACGGATTCCGGACGAGGGCCCCATAACATCACTTTTCTCATTTCACCCATTTCATGGGACACGGGTACGGCCTCTGTGTTGACACTGCCCGAAAGGGATGTGTGGATGATTCCAGTAAGGTCGTGCTCGTGTCGGATCCCGGTGTCTACGCACCGTCCTCCCACGGAGGTATGCGGAATGCCAGTGATGGAAGAAGGTGTAAGGCGGCCTGGATGTTTGTCCCCGGGCTTGAGCCCCAAGCCATGGTGTCTGATGGAGGTAGGCATCATGGTGATCACCCCTCCACTTCCTGAGGCGGCGCGTTCGGAGACGCTCCGCATGCTGGTGATTATTTATTAATTTATGGAAAACCAAACTTCTTCTTATTCTTCCCCTACAGGTAACGGCGTTAGCGCAGGATCGGGCTCCAGAGCCATGGACTTGGAGGAGGTGCGGCTGCGCCTGGAGGCCCGTGACAGAAGTGCGCAGGAACTGCATACGCTCATCCAGCGTATGTCAGTAGCAATGACGGAGCTTCTTGGACTCACGGACGGGAGAAAGGGCGTCAAGAGGAGCATCCAGGGAAAAGTGAGGGACCTGCGGGATCTCGTAGTCTCCGCTGTGCAGGAGGTGCAGGGAGCTGCGACCCAGGATTGTGGGTCACTTTTCCCTGTGCTTCTTGAGACGAGGGAGCGGGACGAAGCGCGAGAAGAGGTGCAACGGCCAGCGCTGAAGAATAAGGGTACGCAGACGTCGCTTCCGCTTCCACCGACTTCTAAAGGGGGGAGGGGGGTTTCGATTAAGTCGGGTGGAAGCGGCAATAGGGAAAGGGGCGCGAAAAGGGGAGCTGCCCTGGGGACGCCTTCTCCGCCGAAGGAGGGGGCCTCTGGGGCAGCTGGCCCGCCACCAGTGGCTACGGCATCTCCTCCGCGGGAGGAGGGGGTGCAATGGTCGGTCGTGGCTGGGCGGAAGGGAAGGGGGAGGAGGGATTTGGGGCCGGCCCCGATATCCCGTCCTCCTCATTCGGGTAGGGTTGGGGGACCTCCTCGTCGCCCCCGTGCCCAGGCCGTGCTCGTAGCGTGCGGGTCGGATGGGTATGGGGGGGCGATGAGGTTGCTGAAGGAAAGGGTGGACCCCGGTAAGGTCGGGGTTGAGGTCAGGTCGATCAGGAGGACTCGCAGGGGAGACCTCCTGATTGAGCTGAACAAAGGAGGGGGCTCCGCGTCCACGCTCGCGGGGGCGGTCGCGGAGGCGTTGGGTAACGGGATTCCGGTCTCTGCTCTCTCTCCGATGGAGAGGGTGGAGATCCGGGACCTCGATGGGGTTTCGTCCGGGGAGGATGTGCGTGCGGCCCTTCTGGCCGCACTGGGCGAGGAGGCAGCCGGGGTTAGAGTCTCCGCGCCGCGAAGAACTGGTGGGGGCTCCTGGGCCGTCGGCGCTTCCATGCCACCCGAGGTGGCTGGCAAGTTGTTGCGGCTTGGGCGCGTTCGCGTTGGGTGGGTGGTCTGCAGGGTTCGCCCTGCGACCAGTATCGTGCGGTGCAAGAGGTGTCACCACTTCGGTCACACCTCGGGTAGCTGCAAATTCAGCACAGACCGTTCGGGGCTGTGTTGGAGATGCGGGGAGGGGGGTCATGCCTCTGCCAGTTGTAGGGGTTCTCCTTGTTGTCTCGCCTGTAGGGACTCGGGGCTTGCGCATGATCACGCTGGGGGCTCTTCAGCGTGCGGATCGATCGGGGTGTGGAGAGGATCGAGACGTACATGAAGGGTCTCCAGATCAATGTCAATCGTTCGCGATCTGCTCAGGACTTGGCCGTCCATTGCACGTACTCTGGCGAGTACACGGTCTGCCTTGTCTCAGAGCAGCATAGGAATAGTAATTTCCCAAGCACCGGCTTGGAGGATGTCGGGGGGGATTCGGCTATGCTGCCCGGTGCTTCGTGCAAACTGGCATCCGTCTCGTCCGGTCGGGGGTTTTGTTCGTCTCTCGTTGGGGACATTAGGGTGTACAGTGTTTACTTTACCCCTAATGCCCCCATCGGGGAGTTCGAGGCTTTCCTGGAGGACTTGGCGGGGAGTGTCAGGGAGCATGGGGTGCCGGTCCTCATTGGTGGAGACTTCAACTCGTGGTCGACATCATGGGGATCCGGTTGCACTAACCGACGTGGAGAGCTTGTTGAGGAATGGGGCGGTCAGCTCGGGTTGACATTGCTCAACCGAGGTCGTTCTCCGACCTTCGTCTCAGGCGACCGTGGTAGTATAATAGATCTCACCTGGGTATCGTCGTCGATCGCCTCGAGAGTAGTCTCTTGGGAGGTGCTCGATGACGAGACTCTGAGCGATCACCGCTTCATCCAGTGGATTCTCACGGATGGGGGTCCTGGCCCTGCCTCGCCGGAGCGGGGGGTGCGCTGGGTTCGCTCGAGGTTCGACCCACTCTTATGCGAATTGGCATTTGCGTGGGGAATAGCCTCGAGCAGCTCAGCTTCCCCTCCGTCCGGGCGGGGGAGGGCCGGGGCGGACGTCGGCGGTGACGGCTCGGGCGTCTCGCCGGAGGGTTATCTCCGGAGACTCGTCGGGGCGTCCGACGCTTCTATGCCCAGGGCTCACGGAACTGCCAAGCGCTGGAAAGCAGCGTATTGGTGGTGTGAGGACCTCGACCGTCTCCGTAAGGCAGCGAATGCTGCCCGCAGGAGGTGGTCGAGGTCGAGGGGTGCCAATACGGAAGTTCACTTGCGCGAAGCCTATAAGACGGCGAGAACCGCTTTCTCCTCCGCTATACGCGAGAGGAAGCGGGCCGCATGGTTGGCGCTGGTGAATGAAGTGGAGGCAGATCCTTGGGGTCGCCCCTTCTGCGTGGCCTACAAGAGATTGAAGAGACAGACATCTGCTAGTCTGACGGAGTCTGAGACGGTGGTTGCGATTGAGAGTCTTTTCTCGACGTCGCAAGTGAGGCCTGGGGGCGTTCCATTCGTGTTTCGCGGTAACACCAGGCCGATCTTGGAGTCTGATCTCATCACGGAAACAGAGATTGTCATGGCTGCCGGGAGGTCCCCTGCAAAGGGGGCCCCTGGTGTCGATGGCATTCTCCCGGAAGTGGTTAAGGTTGCAGCAATGAGCTGCCCCGCTGATTTTGCCCGGTTGTTCAACCGCTGCCTGGAACTCGGCGACTTTCCCGCTATCTGGAGGAGGGCGAGGGTTGTCCTAATCCCGAAAGGGATCGGGGGCTTCAGACCCATATCTCTCCTACCGGTGGTGGGGAAGTTGTTCGAGAGGGTAGTTGTCGCTCGTCTTACGGAGGTTTATGAGGGGGTCGCACCTCTCGCGGACGGTCAATACGGGTTCCGTCCTGGTAGAAGTACCATGGATGCCGTATCGGCTGTCCAGAATTTTATTCGGATCGCCCTTCGGGGGTCTGTGTACCGGAGCAAACGCGTGGCCGTAATCCTTCTCGACATTAAGAACGCGTTCAATTCTGTGTCGCATGCGGCCATCTTGGAGGCCCTGGCCGCCAATGGCGCGGTCCCGGGGGTGATTGTGGATATAGTCCGCAGTTACCTGGGGGACCGGGTCATTGAGTGCGCTGGACGGCAGTGGCGCGTTGGGGCGGGTGTTCCGCAGGGATCGGTCTTAGGACCTCTCCTGTGGAACATTTGTTTCGACGGTCTGCTGCGGTTGAGTCTCCCGGAGGGCTGCACGTTGACTTGTTACGCGGACGATACGGCATTGTGTGTGTCTGCGGGAAGCGTCGGGTCCTTGCAGTTGAAGGCTAACAGGGCTTTGTCGCGTATCGTTCTGTGGCTTGAGGGGAGGAACCTGGAGGTGAACGTCTCCAAATCGGAGGCTGTTTTCTTCTCTAGGAGGCGGTCTGATCGGGCTCCGCGGTTTTCGGTCGGGGGCGAGACGGTTTCCGTCTCCCCGCGGGCGAAATACCTCGGTGTGTGGTTGGATCGTCGTCTTTCCTTCAAGTTTCACATTGATTGCATGGTGGGAAAAGCCAAAAAGGCTGGGTGGGCGTTGAGTAATTTATTGCCGAACGTGGGTGGGTCGGGGGTCTCGGGAAGGATGTTGTACACGAATTTAGTGCACAGCATTCTTCTTTACGGGGCGCCTTGCTGGGCTGAGGCTGCCTCTCGCCCAACCATTGCGAGGTCCCTAATCTCCGCGCAGAGGGTCATGGCGCTGAGGGTTTCCCGCGCGTGTCGTACGGCTTCGTCCTGTGCGCTATTAGTAATCTCGGGCATACCACCGGCCCATCTTTTAGCTTTGGAGCGCAGGGAGGTGTACGGTGCGTCGCGTGCGGGTGGCTCCTCGGCTGGCGTGGCCGAAGCGCGGAGATTGGCGAGGGCTAATTTAGTAGAGAGATGGCAGGCAGCATGGGACTCGGATGGTCGGGGTAGGTGGACCCACCGCCTCATCCCGGACATCCGGTCCTGGCTGGCTGCTAATTGTAGAAGCTTGAACTACCATGTTTCCCAGATGCTCCTAGGGCATGGTAGTTTCATGAGTCATCGCGCGAGGGTGGGCCGCAGGGCGACTCCCGACTGCTGGTGCTCCCCGAATCCGGTCGCGGATACGGCGGAGCACACGCTGTTGTGGTGTCCCCTGTGGGAATGCGAAAGAGCAGAACTCTGTGATGCTTTAGGTGTGCCCTCGTTGGAGGTGGAGACCCTTGTGTCCCATGTTACGAGTACGCCGAGAGCTTGGAATGCATTTTCCAGCTTCTCGGTTAGGGTCCTCACCTCCAAGGACAGTAGAGTCCGAGCTGAGGAGTCTGCTGCTCTCTCCTCTGGGGCGGGGTAGAGTCTGGGGTTTTTGTTTGTCTTGGGATGACCGCATACGGTCGTAGAGTAGAGCGTATACCCTCCTACCTGATGTTATAAGCTATGCTTGGTACCGGGTAGGGGGGCAGGTAGGGGGTTTTGGTGGGTTAGAATCCCACATAACCTCTGGCCAAAACATCGGCCGCCGGAGGTACTTAACAAGCCGTAAGGCTTTAAGAAGTTTCCCCCTACCTCGCAAAGCGTCGGAAAAAAAAAAAAAAAAAAAAAAAAAAAAAAAAAAAAAAAAAAGTGTGTTACCCTAGCCCCTTAATAAGTACACCCTGGCCCCAAGTGAGTTACCTTGGTTCCATATAAGTACTCACAGACACCAAGTGAGTTACCCTAGTCCCATATAAGTACTCCTTGACCCAAAGTGAGTCACCATAGCCCCTTTATATGTACACTCTGACCGCAAGTGAGTTATCCTAGCCCCTTTATATGAACTCTTCACCCCCCAAGTGAGTTACCCTAGTCCCTTATAACTACTCCCAGACACCAAGTGAGTTACCCTAGTACGATAGAAGTCCTCCCTGACCCCAAGTGTGTTACCCTCGCCCCTATATAAGTACTCCCTGACCCCAAGTGAGTTATCCTTGCCCCTTTATATGTACTCTCTGACCGCAAGTTAGTTACCCTAGTCACATAGAGGTACTCCCTGACCACAAGTGAGTTATCGTGGCCCCTTTATAAGTACTCTCTGACCGCAAGCGAGTTATCCTATCCCCTTTATATGTACTCTCTGACAGCAAGTGAGTTACCCTAGTCCCATATAATTACTCCCTGACCCCAAGTGAGTTACCCTAGTCCCATATAAGTACTCCCTGACCCCAAGTGAGTTACCCTAGCCCCTTGATAAGTACTCCCTGACTGCAAGTGAGTTATCCTAGCCCCTTATAAGTACTCCCTGACACCAAGTGAGTTACCCTAGCCCCTTGATAAGTACTCCCTGACTGCAAGTGAGTTATCCTAGCCCCTTATAAGTACTCCCTGACAACAAGTGAGTTACCCTAGTCCCATAGAATTACTCCCTGACCACAAGTGAGTTACCATAGCCTCTTTATAAGTACTCCCTGACCCCAAGTGAGTTATCCTAGGCCCTTTATATGTACTCTCTGACCACAAGTGAGTTATCCTAACCCCTTTATATGTACTCCCAGACACCAAGTGAGTCATCCTATTCGCTTTATATGTACTCCCAGACCCCAAGTGAGTTACCCTAGTCCCTTATAAGTACTCCCTGATCCCAAGTGAGTTACCCTAGCCCTTTAATAAGTACATCCTGACCCCATGTGAGTTACCCTGGTCCCATATAAGTACTCACAGACACCAAGTGAGTTACCCTAGTCAAATATATGTACTCCTTGACCCAAAGTGAGTCACCCTAGCCCCTTTATAAGTACTCCCTGACCCAAGGCAGTTACCCTAGTCCCATAGAAGTACTCCCTGACCCCAAGTGAGTTACCCTAGCCCCGAAATAAGTACTCCCTGACCCCTAGTGAGTTATCCTATCCCCTTTTGTATGTACTCTCTGACCACAAGTGAGTTACCCTAGTCCCATAAAGTACTCCCTGACCCCAAGTGAGTTACCATATCACCTTTATTAGTACTCCCTGACCCCATGTGAGTTATCCTAGCCCCTTTATAAGTACTCCCAGACCACAAGTGAGTTACCCTAGTGCCTTATAAGTACTCCCTGATCCCAAGTGAGTTGCCCTAGCCTCTTAATAAGTACACCCTGACCCCATGTGAGTAACCCTAGTCCCATAGAAGTACACTCTGACCGCAAGTGAGTTATCCTAGCTACTTTATATGTACTCCAAGACCCGAAGTGAGTTACCCTAGTGCCTTATAAGTACTCCCTGACCGCAAGTGAGTTACCCTAGCCCCTTAATAAGTACACCCTGGCCCCAAGTGAATTACCCTGGTCCCATATAAGTACTCACAGACACCGAATGAGTTACCCTAGTTCCTTATAAGTACTCCTTGACCCAAAGTGAGTTACCCTAGCCTCTTTATAAGTACTCCCTGACCCCAAATGAGTTACCCTAGCCCATTTATATGTACTCTCTGACCGCTAGTGAGTTATCCTAGTCGCTTTATATGTACTCCCATACCCCAAGTGAGTTACTCTAGTCCCTTATAAGTACTCCCTGATCCCAAGTGAGTTACCCTAGCCCTTTAATAAGTACACCCTGGCCCCAAGTGAGTTACCCTAGTCCCAAATAAGTAATCCTTGAACAAAAGTGAGTTATCCTAGCCCCTTAAATTTACTCCCTGACCCCAAGTGAGTTACCCTAGTCCCATATAAGTACTCCTTGACCCAAAGTGAGTTACCCTAGCCCCTTTATAAGTACTCCCTGACCCCAAGTGAGTTATCCTAGCCCCTTTATATGTACTCTCTGACCCCAAGTGAGTTACCCTGGTCCCATATAAGTACTCACAGACACCAAGTGTGTTACACTAGCCCCTTAATAAGTACACCCTGGCCCCAAGTGAGTTACGCTGGTTCCATATAAGTACTCACAGACACCAAGCCAGTTACCCTAGTGCCATAGAAGTACTCCCTGACCCCAAGTGAGTTACCCTAGCCCCTTTTGTATGTACTCTCTGACCACAAGTGAGTTACCCTAGTCCCATAAAGTACTCCCTGACCCCAAGTGAGTTACCATATCACCATTATTAGTACTCCCTGCCCCCAAGTGAGTTACCCTAGCCCCTGAATAAGTACACCCTGGCCCCAAGTGAGTTACCCTGGTTCCATATAAGTACTCACAGACACCAAGCCAGTTACCCTAGTGCCATAGAAGTACTCCCTGACCCCAAGTGAGTTACCCTAGCCCTTTTTGTATGTACTCTCTGACCGCAAGTGAGTTACCCTAGTCCCATAAACTACTCCTTGACCCCAAGTGAGTTACCATATCACCTTTATTAGTACTCCCTGACCCCAAGTGAGTTTACCTAGCCCCTTTATATGTACTCCCAGACCCCAAGTGAGTTACCCTAGCCCGTAAATAAGTACACCCTGGCCCCAAGTGAAATACCCTGGTCCCATATAAGTACTCACAGACACCAAGTGAGTTACCCTAGTCCCATATAAGTACTCCTTGACCCAAAGTGAATTACCCTAGCCCCTTTATAAGTACTCCCTGACCCCAAGTGAGTTATCCTAGCTCCTTTATATGTACTGTCTGACCGCAAGTGAGTTACCCTAGCCCCTTCATATGTACTCTCTGACAGCAAGTAAGTTACCCTAGTCCCATAGTAGTACTCCCTGACCTCAAGTGAGTTATCCTAGCCCCATTATATGTACTCTCTGACCGCAAGTGAGTTACCCTAGTCCCATAAAGTACTCCCTGACCCCAAGTTAGTTACCATATCACCTTTATTAGTACTTCCTGACCCCAAGTGAGATATCCTAGCCCGTTTATATTTACTCTCTGACCGCAAGTGAGTTACCCTAGTCCCAAATAAGTACTCCCTGACCCCATGTGAGTTATCCTAGCCCCTTTATATTTACTCCTAGACCTCAAGTGTGTTACCCTGTTGCCTTATAAGTACTGCCTGACCCCAAGTGAGTTACCCTAGCCCCTTAATAAGTACACCCAGGCCCCAAGTGAGTTACCCTAGTCACATAGAGGTACTCCCTGACCCCAAGTGAATTATCGTGGCCCCTTTATAAGTACTCTCTGACCGCAAGTGAGTTATCCTAGCCCCTTTATATGTACTCTCTGACAGCAAGTGAGTTACCCTAGTCCCTTATAAGTACTCCCTGACCCCAAGTGAGTTACCATAGCCCCTTGATAAGTTCTCCCTGACTGCAAGTGAATTATCCTAGCCCCTTTTGTATTTACTCTCTGACCGCAAGTGAGTTACCCTAGTCCCATAAAGTACTCCCTGACCCCAAGTGAGTTACCATATCACCTTTATTAGTACTCCCTGACCCCATGTGAGTTATCCTAGCCCGTTTATATGTACTCTCTGACCCCAAGTGTGTTACCCTAGCTCCTAAATAAGTACACCCTGGCGCCAAGTGAAATACCCTGGTCCCATATAAGTACTCCCTGACCCCAAGTGAGTTACCCTAGTCCCATATAAGTACTCCTTGACCCAAAGTGAGTTACCCTAGCCCCTTTATAAGTACTCCCTGACCCCAAGTGAGTTATCCTAGCCCCTTTATATGTACTCTCTGACCGCAAGTGAGTTACCCTAGCCCATTTAAATGTACACTCTGACCGCAAGTGAGTTACCCTAGTCCCATAGTAGTACTCCCTGACCCCAAGTGAGTTACTATAGCCCCTTTATAAGTACTCCCTGACCTCAAGTGAGTTATCCTAGCCCCTTTATAAGTACTCCCTGACCCCAAGTGAGTTATCCTATCCCCTTTTGTATGTACTCTCTGACCGCAAGTGAGTTACCCTAGTCCCATAAAGTACTCCCTGACCTTAAATGAGTTACCATATCACCTTTATTACTACTCCCTGACCCCATGTGAGTTATCCTAGCCCCTTTATATGTACTCTCTGACCGCAAGTGAGTTAACCTAGCCCCTTTATTTGTACTCCCAGACACCAAGTGAGTTACCCTAGCCCATTTAAATGTACACTCTGACCGCAAGTGAGTTACCCTAGTCCCATAGTAGTACTCCCTGACCCCAAGTGAGTTACTATAGCCCCTTTATAAGTACTCCCTGACCTCAAGTGAGTTATCCTAGCCCCTTTATAAGTACTCCCTGACCCCAAGTGAGTTATCCTATCCCCTTTTGTATGTACTCTCTGACCGCAAGTGAGTTACCCTAGTCCCATAAAGTACTCCCTGACCTTAAATGAGTTACCATATCACCTTTATTACTACTCCCTGACCCCATGTGAGTTATCCTAGCCCCTTTATATGTACTCTCTGACCGCAAGTGAGTTAACCTAGCCCCTTTATTTGTACTCCCAGACACCAAGTGAGTTACCCTAGTGCCTTATAAGTACTCCCCGACCCCAAGTGAGTTGCCCTAGCCCCTTAATAATTACACCCTGGCCCCATGTGAGTTACCCTGGTCCCATATAACTACTCACAGACACCAAGTGAGTTACCCTAGTCTCATATAAGTACTCCTTGACCCAAAGTGAGTTACCCTAGCCCCTTTATAAGTACTACCTGACCCCAAGTGTGTTACCCTAGTCCCATATAAATACTCCCTGACCCCAAGTGAATTACCCTAGTCCCATAGAAGTACACCCTGGCCCCAAGTGAAATACCCTGGTCCCATATAAGTACTCAAAGTCACCAAGTGAGTTACCCTAGTCCCATAAAGTACTCCCTGACCCCAAGTGAGTTAACATATCACCTTTATTAGTACTCCCTGATCCCAAGTGAGTTACCCTAGCCCTTTAATAAGTACACCCTGGCCCCAAGTGAGTTACCCTAGTCCCAAATAAGTAATCCTTGAACAAAAGTGAGTTATCCTAGCCCCTTAAATTTACTCCCTGACCCCAAGTGAGTTACCCTAGTCCCATATAAGTACTCCTTGACCCAAAGTGAGTTACCCTAGCCCCTTTATAAGTACTCCCTGACCCCAAGTGAGTTATCCTAGCCCCTTTATATGTACTCTCTGACCGCAAGTGAGTTACCCTAGCCCATTTAAATGTACACTCTGACCGCAAGTGAGTTACCCTAGTCCCATAGTAGTACTCCCTGACCCCAAGTGAGTTACTATAGCCCCTTTATAAGTACTCCCTGACCTCAAGTGAGTTATCCTAGCCCCTTTATAAGTACTCCCTGACCCCAAGTGAGTTATCCTATCCCCTTTTGTATGTACTCTCTGACCGCAAGTGAGTTACCCTAGTCCCATAAAGTACTCCCTGACCTTAAATGAGTTACCATATCACCTTTATTACTACTCCCTGACCCCATGTGAGTTATCCTAGCCCCTTTATATGTACTCTCTGACCGCAAGTGAGTTAACCTAGCCCCTTTATTTGTACTCCCAGACACCAAGTGAGTTACCCTAGTGCCTTATAAGTACTCCCCGACCCCAAGTGAGTTGCCCTAGCCCCTTAATAATTACACCCTGGCCCCATGTGAGTTACCCTGGTCCCATATAACTACTCACAGACACCAAGTGAGTTACCCTAGTCTCATATAAGTACTCCTTGACCCAAAGTGAGTTACCCTAGCCCCTTTATAAGTACTACCTGACCCCAAGTGTGTTACCCTAGTCCCATATAAATACTCCCTGACCCCAAGTGAATTACCCTAGTCCCATAGAAGTACACCCTGGCCCCAAGTGAAATACCCTGGTCCCATATAAGTACTCAAAGTCACCAAGTGAGTTACCCTAGTCCCATATAAGTACTCCTTGACCCAAAGTGAGTCACCATAGCCCCTTTATATGTACACTCTGACCGCAAGTGAGTTATCCTAGCCCCTTTATATTTACTCCTAGACCTCAAGTGTGTTACCCTGGTGCCTTATAAGTACTGCCTGACCCCAAGTGTGTTACCCTAGCCCCTTAATAAGTACACCCTGGCCCCAAGTGAGTTACCTTGGTTCCATATAAGTACTCACAGACACCAAGTGAGTTACCCTAGTCCCATATAAGTACTCCTTGACCCAAAGTGAGTCACCATAGCCCCTTTATATGTACACTCTGACCGCAAGTGAGTTATCCTAGCCCCTTTATATGAACTCTTCACCCCCCAAGTGAGTTACCCTAGTCCCTTATAACTACTCCCAGACACCAAGTGAGTTACCCTAGTACGATAGAAGTGCTCCCTGACCCCAAGTGTGTTACCCTCGCCCCTATATAAGTACTCCCTGACCCCAAGTGAGTTATCCTTGCCCCTTTATATGTACTCTCTGACCGCAAGTTAGTTACCCTAGTCACATAGAGGTACTCCCTGACCACAAGTGAGTTATCGTGGCCCCTTTATAAGTACTCTCTGACCGCAAGTGAGTTATCCTATCCCCTTTATATGTACTCTCTGACAGCAAGTGAGTTACCCTAGTCCCATATAATTACTCCCTGACCCCAAGTGAGTTACCCTAGTCCCATATAAGTACTCCCTGACCCCAAGTGAGTTACCCTAGCCCCTTGATAAGTACTCTCTGACTGCAAGTGAGTTATCCTAGCCCCTTATAAGTACTCCCTGACACCAAGTGAGTTACCCTAGCCCCTTGATAAGTACTCCCTGACTGCAAGTGAGTTATCCTAGCCCCTTATAAGTACTCCCTGACAACAAGTGAGTTACCCTAGTCCCATAGAATTACTCCCTGACCACAAGTGAGTTACCATAGCCTCTTTATAAGTACTCCCTGACCCCAAGTGAGTTATCCTAGGCCCTTTATATGTACTCTCTGACCACAAGTGAGTTATCCTAACCCCTTTATATGTACTCCCAGACACCAAGTGAGTCATCCTATTCGCTTTATATGTACTCCCAGACCCCAAGTGAGTTACCCTAGTCCCTTATAAGTACTCCCTGATCCCAAGTGAGTTACCCTAGCCCTTTAATAAGTACATCCTGACCCCATGTGAGTTACCCTGGTCCCATATAAGTACTCACAGACACCAAGTGAGTTACCCTAGTCAAATATATGTACTCCTTGACCCAAAGTGAGTCACCCTAGCCCCTTTATAAGTACTCCCTGACCCAAGGCAGTTACCCTAGTCCCATAGAAGTACTCCCTGACCCCAAGTGAGTTACCCTAGCCCCGAAATAAGTACTCCCTGACCCCTAGTGAGTTATCCTATCCCCTTTTGTATGTACTCTCTGACCACAAGTGAGTTACCCTAGTCCCATAAAGTACTCCCTGACCCCAAGTGAGTTACCATATCACCTTTATTAGTACTCCCTGACCCCATGTGAGTTATCCTAGCCCCTTTATAAGTACTCCCAGACCACAAGTGAGTTACCCTAGTGCCTTATAAGTACTCCCTGATCCCAATTGAGTTGCCCTAGCCTCTTAATAAGTACACCCTGACCCCATGTGAGTAACCCTAGTCCCATAGAAGTACACTCTGACCGCAAGTGAGTTATCCTAGCTACTTTATATGTACTCCAAGACCCGAAGTGAGTTACCCTAGTGCCTTATAAGTACTCCCTGACCGCAAGTGAGTTACCCTAGCCCCTTAATAAGTACACCCTGGCCCCAAGTGAATTACCCTGGTCCCATATAAGTACTCACAGACACCGAATGAGTTACCCTAGTTCCTTATAAGTACTCCTTGACCCAAAGTGAGTTACCCTAGCCTCTTTATAAGTACTCCCTGACCCCAAATGAGTTACCCTAGCCCATTTATATGTACTCTCTGACCGCAAGTGAGTTATCCTAGTCGCTTTATATGTACTCCCATACCCCAAGTGAGTTACTCTAGTCCCTTATAAGTACTCCCTGATCCCAAGTGAGTTACCCTAGCCCTTTAATAAGTACACCCTGGCCCCAAGTGAGTTACCCTAGTCCCAAATAAGTAATCCTTGAACAAAAGTGAGTTATCCTAGCCCCTTAAATTTACTCCCTGACCCCAAGTGAGTTACCCTAGTCCCATATAAGTACTCCTTGACCCAAAGTGAGTTACCCTAGCCCCTTTATAAGTACTCCCTGACCCCAAGTGAGTTATCCTAGCCCCTTTATATGTACTCTCTGACCGCAAGTGAGTTACCCTAGCCCATTTAAATGTACACTCTGACCGCAAGTGAGTTACCCTAGTCCCATAGTAGTACTCCCTGACCCCAAGTGAGTTACTATAGCCCCTTTATAAGTACTCCCTGACCTCAAGTGAGTTATCCTAGCCCCTTTATAAGTACTCCCTGACCCCAAGTGAGTTATCCTATCCCCTTTTGTATGTACTCTCTGACCGCAAGTGAGTTACCCTAGTCCCATAAAGTACTCCCTGACCTTAAATGAGTTACCATATCACCTTTATTACTACTCCCTGACCCCATGTGAGTTATCCTAGCCCCTTTATATGTACTCTCTGACCGCAAGTGAGTTAACCTAGCCCCTTTATTTGTACTCCCAGACACCAAGTGAGTTACCCTAGTGCCTTATAAGTACTCCCCGACCCCAAGTGAGTTGCCCTAGCCCCTTAATAATTACACCCTGGCCCCATGTGAGTTACCCTGGTCCCATATAACTACTCACAGACACCAATTGAGTTACCCTAGTCTCATATAAGTACTCCTTGACCCAAAGTGAGTTACCCTAGCCCCTTTGTAAGTACTACCTGACCCCAAGTGTGTTACCCTAGTCCCATATAAATACTCCCTGACCCCAAGTGAATTACCCTAGTCCCATAGAAGTACACCCTGGCCCCAAGTGAAATACCCTGGTCCCATATAAGTACTCAAAGTCACCAAGTGAGTTACCCTAGTCCCATAAAGTACTCCCTGACCCCAAGTGAGTTAACATATCACCTTTATTAGTACTTCCTGACCCCAAGTGAGATATCCTAGCCCGTTTATATGTACTCTCTGACCGCAAGTGAGTTACCCTAGTCCCAAATAAGTACTCCCTGACCCCATGTGAGTTATCCTAGCCCCTTTATATTTACTCCTAGACCTCAAGTGTGTTACCCTGGTGCCTTATAAGTACTGCCTGACCCCAAGTGAGTTACCCTAGCCCCTTAATAAGTACACCCTGGCCCCAAGTGAGTTACCCTGGTCCCATATTAGTACTCACAGACACCAAGTGTGTTACCCTAGCCCCTTAATAAGTACACCCTGGCCCCAAGTGAGTTACCCTGGTCCCATATAACTACTCACAGGCACCAAGTGAGTTACCCTAGTCCCATATAAGTACTCCTTGACACAAAGTGAGTTACCCTAGCCCCTTTATAAGTACTTCCTGACCCCAAGTGAGTTACCCTAGTCCCATATAAATACTCCCAGACCCCAAGTGAGTTACCCTAACCCCTATATAAGTACTTCCTGACCCCAAGTGAGTTACCCTAATCCCATAAAAGTGCTCCCTTACCCCAAGTGAGTTACCCTAGTCCCATAGAAGTACACTCTGACCGCAAGTGAGTTATCCTAGCTACTTTATATGTACTCCAAGACCCCAAGTGAGTTACCCTAGTGCCTTAAAAGTACTCCCTGACCGCAAGTGAGTTACCCTAGCCCCTTAATATGTACACCCTGGCCCCAAGTGAATTTCCCTGGACATATATAAGTACTCACAGGCACCAAGTGAGTTACCCTAGTCCCGTATAAGTACTCCTTGGCCCAAAGTGAGTTACCCTAGCCCCTTTATAAGTACACCCTGACCCCAAGTGTGTTACCCTAGTCCCATAGAAATACTCTCT
The DNA here is from genome assembly GCF_024137725.1 of Prorops nasuta. NCBI lineage: Eukaryota > Metazoa > Arthropoda > Insecta > Hymenoptera > Bethylidae > Prorops > Prorops nasuta. Next base: position 2,708,472 of record NW_027116825.1, on the reverse strand, counting down.
GACCCCAAGTGAGTTACCCTAGTCCCATAGAAATACTCCCTGACCCCAAGTGAGTTACCCTGGTCCCATATAAGTACTCACAGACACCAAGTGTGTTACACTAGCCCCTTAATAAGTACACCCTGGCCCCAAGTGAGTTACGCTGGTTCCATATAAGTACTCACAGACACCAAGCCAGTTACCCTAGTGCCATAGAAGTACTCCCTGACCCCAAGTGAGTTACCCTAGCCCCTTTTGTATGTACTCTCTGACCACAAGTGAGTTACCCTAGTCCCATAAAGTACTCCCTGACCCCAAGTGAGTTACCATATCACCATTATTAGTACTCCCTGCCCCCAAGTGAGTTACCCTAGCCCCTGAATAAGTACACCCTGGCCCCAAGTGAGTTACCCTGGTTCCATATAAGTACTCACAGACACCAAGCCAGTTACCCTAGTGCCATAGAAGTACTCCCTGACCCCAAGTGAGTTACCCTAGCCCTTTTTGTATGTACTCTCTGACCGCAAGTGAGTTACCCTAGTCCCATAAACTACTCCTTGACCCCAAGTGAGTTACCATATCACCTTTATTAGTACTCCCTGACCCCAAGTGAGTTTACCTAGCCCCTTTATATGTACTCCCAGACCCCAAGTGAGTTACCCTAGCCCTTAAATAAGTACACCCTGGCCCCAAGTGAAATACCCTGGTCCCATATAAGTACTCACAGACACCAAGTGAGTTACCCTAGTCCCATATAAGTACTCCTTGACCCAAAGTGAATTACCCTAGCCCCTTTATAAGTACTCCCTGACCCCAAGTGAGTTATCCTAGCTCCTTTATATGTACTGTCTGACCGCAAGTGAGTTACCCTAGCCCCTTCATATGTACTCTCTGACAGCAAGTAAGTTACCCTAGTCCCATAGTAGTACTCCCTGACCTCAAGTGAGTTATCCTAGCCCCATTATATGTACTCTCTGACCGCAAGTGAGTTACCCTAGTCCCATAAAGTACTCCCTGACCCCAAGTTAGTTACCATATCACCTTTATTAGTACTTCCTGACCCCAAGTGAGATATCCTAGCCCGTTTATATTTACTCTCTGACCGCAAGTGAGTTACCCTAGTCCCAAATAAGTACTCCCTGACCCCATGTGAGTTATCCTAGCCCCTTTATATTTACTCCTAGACCTCAAGTGTGTTACCCTGTTGCCTTATAAGTACTGCCTGACCCCAAGTGAGTTACCCTAGCCCCTTAATAAGTACACCCAGGCCCCAAGTGAGTTACCCTGGTCCCATATAACTACTCACAGGCACCAAGTGAGTTACCCTAGTCCCATATAAGTACTCCTTGACACAAAGTGAGTTACCATATCACCTTTATTAGTACTCCCTGACCCTAAGTGAGTTATCCTAGCCCGTTTATATGTACTCTCTGACCCCAAGTGTGTTACCCTAGCTCCTAAATAAGTACACCCTGGCGCCAAGTGAAATACCCTGGTCCCATATAAGTACTCACAGACACCAAGTGAGTTACCCTAGTCCCATATAAGTACTCCTTGACCCAAAGTGAGTTACCCTACCCCCTTTATAAGTACTCCCTGACCCCAAGTGAGTTATCCTAGCTCCTTTATATGTACTCTCTGACCGCAAGTGAGTTACCCTAGCCCATTTATATGTACTCTCTGACCACAAGTGAGTTATCCTAGTCGCTTTATATGTACTCCCAGACCCCAAGTGAGTTACCCTAGTCCCTCATAAGTACTCCCTGATCCCAAGTGAGTTACCCAAGCCCTTTAATAAGTACACCCTGGCCCCAAGTGAGTTACCCTAGCCCCTTTATATATACTCTCTGACCGCAAGTGAGTTACCGTAGTCCCATAGTAGTACTCCCTGACCCCAAGTGTGTTACCATAGCCCCTTTATAAGTACTCCCTGACCCCAAGTGAGTTATCCTAGCCCCTTTATATGTACTCTCTGACAGCAAGTAAGTTACCCTAGTCCAATAGTAGTACTCCCTGACCCCAAGTGAGTTATTCTAGCTCCTTTATATGTACTCTCTGACCGCAAGTGAGTTACCCTAGCCCCTTTTATATGTACTCTCTGACCGCAAGTGAGTTAACCTAGCCCCTTTATATGTACTCCCAGACCCCAAGTGAGTTACCCTAGTGCCTTATAAGTACTCCCAGACCCCAAGTGAGTTACCCTAGTGCCTTATAATTACTCCCTGATCCCAAGTGAGTTGTCCTAGCCCCTTAATAAGTACACCCTGGCCCCATGTGAGTTACCCTGGTCCCTTATAAGTACTCAAAGACACCAAGTGAGTTACCCTAGTCCCATATAAGTACTCCTTGACCCAAAGTGAGTTACCCTATCCCCTTTATAAGTACACCCTGACCCCAAGTGAGTTATCCTAGCCCCTTACAAGTACTCCCTGACCCCAAGTGAGTTACCCTAGCCCCTAAATAAGTACACCCTGGCCCCAAGTGAAATACCCTGGTCCCATATAAGTACTCAACGACACCAAGTGAGTTACCCTAGTCCCATATAAGTACTCCTTGACCCAAAGTGAATTACCCTAGCCCCTTTATAAGTACTCCCTGACCCCAAGTGAGTTATCCTAGCCCCTTTATATGTACTCTCTGACAGCAAGTAAGTTACCCTAGTCCCATAGTAGTATTCCCTGACCTCAAGTGAGTTATCCTAGCCCCTTTATATGTACTATCTGACCGCAAGTGAGTTACACTAGTCCCATAAAGTACTCCCTGACCCCAAGTGAGTTACCATATCACCTTTATTAGTACTTCCTGACCCCAAGTGAGATATCCTAGCCCGTTTATATGTACTCTCTGACCGTAATTGAGTTACCCTAGTCCCAAAGAAGTACTCCCTGACCCCAAGTGAGTTATCCTAGCCCCTTTATAAGTACTCTCTGAACGCAAGTGAGTTAACCTAGTCGCTTTATATGTACTCCCAGACCCCAAGTGAGTTACCCTAGTCCCTCATAAGTACTCCCTGATCCCAAGTGAGTTACCCTGGTCCCATATAATTACTCACAGACACCAAGTGTGTTACCGTAGCCCCTTTATATGTACTCTCTGACCGCAAGTGAGTTACACTAGTCCCATAAAGTACTCCCTGACCCCAAGTGAGTTAGCATATCACCTTTATTAGTACTTCCTGACCCCAAGTGAGATATCCTAGCCCGTTTATATGTACTCTCTGACCGCAAGTGGGTTAACCTAGCCCCTTTATATGTACTCCCAGACCCCAAGTGAGTTACCCTAGTGCCTTATAAGTACTCCCTGACCCCAAGTGAGTTGCCCTAGCCCCTTAATAAGTACACCCTGGCCCCATGTGAGTTACCCTGGTCCATTATAAGTACTCACAGACACCAAGTGAGTTATCCTAGCCCCTTTATATGTACTCTCTGACCGCAAGTGAGTTACCCTAGTCCCATAATAGGTAGGGGGCAAACTGTCAGAAAAAATATAGTAACAAAATGTCAGCGGCAGCATCTGTTTTTCCAATGGTGTATGCTGATCTATGTTGCCATATGAATATGGACATTTGCTCTGTCCGAAAATTAGATTACTTATATACACGTGGTTCCGGTTTTGGTACATTGCTAGAAATTAATGTTACCTTTTACGATTTCCAAGCTGGCAAAATGGAACCAAATAGTAGCACAGATTAAAAATAATTAAATCTCGATGTTAAGTCGTGTATTTGTAATAAAATCAATAAATATTGCTTTATAAGCAAATAATATAAATTTAAATTAATGTTTTTACATGTTAGTATAGCGCGCTAAGGTTTTTAGTTATATTACTTTTAAAGTTTTGTGATAATGAATTAAAATTGAAAATTTAATAGTAATAAATTTTATTTAATATAAATGACTTAATTTCACAATTTTAAAAACAACTTTTAATTAATAAATAATTTGGAATTTAATTATTGGATGAAAATACAATATTGTATCAATTGTAAATCTTAACAATATAGAGGTCTAGTGTAAATGTACAATTTTTTAAAAAACATATTTTATAAATCTTATCACAATAGAAAAAGCGTGCTGTTTAGATTGTACATCAGAAATATAGGTACAATAATCCGGCCAGGAATACATAAATAGTCAATTTATCTGTTGCATATCGAAAGAATTATGTTCTCGTATAGTATCATGCGAGTCGTTATTTTGCCATTTCAAATACACATTCATTCAATACTTTTAGATTTTCGGGTTAATTTTTAGCACACTCAAATCCGTCATATGATGCGGCCTACATACGCCTAGTTTGTAAAAAGAAGGTAGCAGAATATCATTTTCAGTTAAATTTGTTTTGTGTGATTTCCTAAGGTGAACAGTTTGTATTTGTACAACTTTCGTTACTTTGATTATATAGCTATAAAACAAAATTAAATATGGTTAAGCAGTATGAAAATTATAGTGAAACCTGAACCAATAATTATAGTTTACTTTGTTCTTATTCGATTATTGTAAAGTACTCGCTAAATTATTGAATAATAATTGAAGTGATATCAAATATAAATATGTAATAATGGGATAGGAATTTTGGGTACTTTTGAAGTAGAGATAAAAAGAGAAGGAACTGAGTAAAAGGGATGTGATGGAGGGAAATAGGAGATTAAAGCAGGGTAAAGCAGCAGGTAGGGATGGAATTTCGAATAAGGTTGGGGAATATGGCGAAGGTAGAGTAAGCTAAAGATAGTGGGTGCTAAACAAGATATGAAAGGGACGGTTGACTAATATACTGAACATAGGGGGGAATAGTAACGATATTGAGAGGAAAGGAATGGAAACAAAAGTGGGCGAGCATGGGGTACAGCTCTGACAAGGACGGCGTAGAAAATATCCACTGCAATATTGGCGAAAAATCGTAGAAAAGCAGACGTGGAGGAAGGAATATTATGCCTTAATTAACAAATAACATTTTTTCTTCCGGTCCTACTCTAAGCTCTCCAGGATTTACAACCGTTAACGTTCTCTTGTCTGTAAAATAACCACAAAACATTAAATTATAGCTTCAGAAGTATACAACAAAATGTGAAAATAATTTGTTTTTAATATTTTCAAATCTATATTTACCAATATCTCGTACAAGTGATTCAATTTTTTTAACAAAATTGGAATTTTTATATATGGCCATGTACATAAATTGATATACAATTTTCTCTTTCGAATCCGAAAGGTTATAATTGTCAAATAATCTCCACCCATTATTTAACCATGCATTATATTCAACGTCGGCTTTCCTTTGGTTAGATTGAGCAACTTTCACGTTATTACTGACTTGACGAATTTCTCTAAATATTATTTTTAATAAATCTTTTAATTTCACTGTGAATATTAAAAAAGTAGTGTTATTAAAAGTAAATAATGTATAGATGAAGGAAAAAGAGATAAGAAATGAACATGCATACATATAAATGTGTAAAAACTGGGCCTTTTTTTCATACATTCGTTTAGGCCCTTGTGATACCTTTCTTGGCTGTTGTTCGTTTTGTTATTTTCTTTAAAAACACTTAAAATGTTTAAGTCCATTTTGCCAAGCCAATAGTTTTGTACATATTTGAACAGCTTTTTAAACTGCAAACTATCTTTTAAACCACTAAGTTCAAATTCTTCTTTAATCATAAAAAATCCCATTGCAATGCAATCATGTGGAAGTAAAGGTAAATTAAATAACTTCCTTAACAATACCAATGCTTTTATATAATTCTCGGGATTTTCTGCTTTTAACATTTTTAACAGCTTTAATTTCCTTGCATATTTTCTGACATCCTGAAAAAAATAATGAGATTTTAGTGCTACTTGTCCGTGATTGAGTGTCATTCTCATGTCAAAGATTTTTCCAAAAACTTTATTTTTCCAAGAATTTAACGATTTTGAAGATCTTTAGCATCACTACTTTCAAATCAAAGTATTTCATAAACGATTGGATGAAATGAAAAAGTGAGAATTAAGGAGGTCTTACATAGCTTTTGAGATAAGCTACAAGAATATGCTTTAAAAAATAGGGAGTTCCGTTTATAATCATAAAGTTGATCTTTCCCGGGGCTTCTAAAGTGATGTAAAAATAAAAACGGTAATATGTTGTAATTGATTTTTTAAAATTCTATTCTTTTTATTTGAACAAATTTTCAATGTAATCAATATTTTCCAAGATTTTTAACCGTTTCGGGACTAATTAATATCGTAGTATATATTTTGTAGTGCAAAAGTATACAGATCGGAAGAATAATTATTCATACATAGGTTGACAAGGTACAAATTGCTATAATTGAAGCTACAGATGGGCAAAGCGTATAGACCTAATTATATACTTACATACACATAATGAAAATAGCACCCTTTTATTTCCGAATTTGGATGTACCAATTTTATTGCATTATGCAGGCCAATTTCAAAATCGCACATAATTTTTTTTATTTCCAACTTGGTCATTATCGTCTCTTTAATAAACTTTAATATATGTACATACAATGTTTCGGTTTTACCAGACATAAGAATCCAGCAAAATGGATAAAACTGTAATGGCAAATAATGAATAATTATTGAGAAATGAATCATTAAAAAAATTATAAATATAAAAAATATAAATTTACTTTATTTCCTATTTGGCCCATTAGAGTTAACAGCTGGTAAACATCTTCAATTTTTGGTATGGAATAATATGTGGCGTCTAAACAATAATTTTGTACATTACAGTTTTCAAATTGCTCCAGCAAATTTTTTTCAAAAAGCATAACTTGAACAGATGTATTAATTTTTATTTCTTCCACTGATATTTGGTGTAAATTGTTATTAACATCAAATGTTAATGTTTCTAGCCAAGATTTATGCATAGAAATGGATTTAATTTGCCCGAGTTTCTTTGGCCTATATACACATAATGTCTTCTTTCTCATTTTCAATGTGCTTTTTATGGTTTGAAAGGAAATCAGTTCTGCTGCTTTCTCGTGTCTACATTATACAATAAAATAAATTTTTATACAACTTAGTGATAAAAAAAATACAATTACTTTAACTTACTTGCTTGCTACATAATCATAATTATTCTTTAAGGATATAGGAATATTTTCTGTTGCTTTATACAGATCCTCTCTAAATGCAGCTTTTTTAAAATATTCGTTTTCTTTTTCATGGTTATGTATTTTGACAGATACAAACTTATTATCTATTAATTTGGCTGTGCCATTACAATTTTTGCGCTTACATCTAAGATATCTGTTTTAAATTAATCTTATATTATTATTAAAACTGAATGTATTAACCTTATTCGTTTAATACGTCATACTCACATTACTTGAAGCCCAGCCTTATTTTTTTTTATGGAGCTTCTGTAATAGCAAAATTCATCTTCGTAAATTACTTTTGTACCTTTTAGAATATTCATAATATTTTATCTTTTACAGGAATGTTTATTTCAACTTTAACAGAGAAAGATTATTAAAAAACAAATACCTGCTAATATGCAACGATAATTATTGCCTAACTTCTCTTTAAAATTAGAATTGCCTCGGTTCTTAAAGAACACTATTACTATACGGAAAAAAGCCAAAGAACTTTTTAAAAAATACGTATAAGTTATTTATAAAATTTATTGCAGTTGTTGTCAAAGTTGCAAAAACAGAAATAAAACTGGACAACGATGAATTTATTTACAATAATATAAGTTTTATTGTATTTTTTTAGTAAATATTCAATATTAGAGTTTACGAGAACATATAATAAATCATATTGATGGTTTCTATTTCGAAAAATGAATAATAGCTTATCAATTATAGGACTACTAAAAATTCAAAGACAACATGTATCTTCCATCTGTGTCAATTAAAACCTTACGTTTTTAAAAGGACTAATACCGCACTATCACTGGTTTTTAATGTAGCATATTTTTAGTAATAGATTCTATTAGATTTTCGTGCAAATGACTTATACATTTGTCTCTTTTTCTCTACGTTGAAATGAGAACATTGAATTTCTTCCTTTCATTCTCAGGATTCATTTAATTGTTAATAGCTGTTTGAAATTTTTAACGTTCTTACACTCCGCTCCCTCTAATAATCATCGATGCTATGATTTCAGTTTGATTTAGGTAAGATAGTAAACTTAGTATTGATTAAAGAATTTAATTGACATAGTTTATTCTTTTTAATTATATAATACATTACAATGCTTTATGGATTATTAGCAAATATTATTTGTACATACATAATAGAGACATAAAAGTACAAAGGATTTATATTATATTTTCGTTGTGCAACATTTATTTGTAAACTATATATATATATGTTTTCCTATAAATTTAACTATATTAATTTGCAGTGAATGAACCGAAGGCTTCTACCTAAATTTCTCAATAGTAAACGATGAGTAATGTCTATAAATTTGATCATGTTCTCAAGCATTTCCGATTCACATAATTCACACAGATGACATTGCCAAATAATTTCATTAAGTCTAGGCCTTGATCAAACTTACCACAATCACATTTAGCAACTTATGGCTTGATAAAGCCAACACATCCGAGAAAAGAATTTAAATGGTAATAGTTTGAATGGGATCTATTCAGGTAAACGATGACTTTCCTCCCCAAAGACAAATTGTGGTACCATGTTCGAGCACTATTGAAGAAGTAGCATTGACAAAAATGTTTCCTCTTATGCTTTACACTACTATTTTTTTCTGGCTACAAGCTTATTCAGATGCACTGGCTTTCTACTTGCTACTTGACCTTTTCTTGTATTAAAAACTCATTGCTTAGGTATGTTTGACACAATAAGGATCAAGGATAAAAAATGTGAAGGAGACTATATAATAATTACTTACATAAGTCTTTTTTCAATATCTTTAGAAATTATATTTGTCAAAGTGTTAACCCCATTTGGCCGTATAGCACGCGTTGGTGCTATAAACCCAGGAAATAAAAGCTTTTTATCCTACAATACATAATGAAGTGTAAGTTATAAGAGTATTTCCTCGGTTATTTATATTATATCCATGATTATACAATAGCTATTATATTGCTTTACTATTGGCTGATTTAATAGAAAATAAACGCACTGGAGGACCAAATATTTGTTCTCATACATATTTAGATTTTATGTTTGCAAGTGGTCTCTGAAGTTTCGACTAACCTGCAGTGCAATATACACTTTATGTTATGTTCATACTTTTAGTTTGTTTGTTATTATACATTAAACAACTTTCAGGTATTTTGATTTTGGTTTCAATAAAGGAATTACACTTGAAAATGTTCAAATTTAGTAAAAATAATTTATTGTGGCTTGTGGGTTTTATCATTATTTTTTACAAGACGGCATATTATACTTATTCAAAAATTTCACTGATTACATTTTCTCTTCAGTGTTCACACCATTCATAACTGGATCATCATTTGTAATGTTTACAGCTGTTTTATATTTCACATTGTTCCTACTGAATTTATCTCCAACGAAAATTATATTTTCTGGTAAACAATTATAATTTCTGAATTATTTTTATCTTTTTAATACAACATTTTTGTGTTTAAATCTATAGAGTAGCTACTAGTTTCTGTTGAACATCAGCATTCGATACATTCGCAGATTCTTCATTATTAAAAGTATAAGCATTTGTTTCTTTACTTTTCCAAATTTTTCTGAAACACCTCTGTTTGTATTTTTATTATGTCTTTAAATGCTTCTTTAACTTTTTACAAACGATTTGCTTAAATTCATTGAAGTAGAAAAGTAAGAATATTGTGACAACTTCACATTCTTCACTATCTTTCTTAATTGTACCTTTCTAATGTTAACCGTACTAAAGAATTAGTATTATTGAAATTAGTTTCTACTTCAATATTTTCTAAATGTGACTCACCAATTTCAACCTTCATTGAAGATATTTTCACATATGAAACTTTTCAAACTATTGTGCTAGCTTGTTTTTCTTCCTAAAATAGTTATCTTTCTTTCAATTTCTATTATTTTTTACAATATTCATTATCATATACATTTACCATTTCTACATCTGAAATAACTAATTTCGTTAACAATAACATTCAACTTATGGAGAAAAACATTGATTTATATGGATAAAGTGACTTAACCATTTATGCAGCTTTCAAACAAATGTCTTCCAAAACCTTAAGCTGCTCTTCATTTGGAGGGGAGCTTTTCGTTCTACTTCAAGATCTTTTAAGTTTACTTAACATCAGGTGCAGGAGTATCCGAGCAAAATTAATAATATATTCATGTCCATACTTCTAGATTTGCAGCCAAAATAATGTCCTTCTTATTCATTTTGTGCTTTTTGTTTTTGAGTAGTCCATTTCAATAATTGAGTGGCAGTTATCCCCTACTACCGATACTCTAAAGGGTACAGTGACTTTCCCTTTATCATCTGAATTAGATAAAACAATTTCTTCGAATAGCCATCATTCATATCTACAATATTTTAAACATTTGTTAAAAATGGTATTATGATTTAACAAATAATGTTCCTAATTTAATTACCATTCAATTTGAAAACGTTTCATAATTGTATCCATAAGTACTTTCACCATGTCCTTACTACACAAGCATAGTGTATATATAACTCTTTTCCCATATTTAATCCTTTTTGATGCAGCAAAATTAGTAAATTCCTAGCATTATTTCTCTAACATTTTGTGTAATTCAACAAACTGAAATCAAACGTAATAATGAGATCCTAATAGCTAAAATATAATACATATTACATAAAATATAAACTGGCAATATTTAATAAATACAGTTGAACTTGGATAAGTGACAGTTGGATTAGTAAGAATCTATTTATAGATAAATTACAAACCACTATTATTTCTAAATTTTAAAAACCTCAAATCAAATGAGTAACTTGTAATATTGTTTCCATGCAGGGGTTTAAATCGGGTTAGAGTTAAAGTTTTTCCAATAAAAAATATTGGAAATCGACTTCTAACATTTCCGTTAGTGAAAGAGTAATTCTAATTTCATTCTCTGCCGATTTTAACCCCACGATGGAAACAGCATATAAGTGATATAAAATGTGTCAATATGTCATCTCTTGAGGTACCTTTTACTTATCCAATATTAAATGTAATACTAAAATAAATTATGACTGGCTTTTTTCAAGATATAGAATATTTTTGTTGTACTTGTGGTGAAATTAATGTCACTTTATTTATTAAGAAAAGTTGACAATTTTGATAGTGTAAAGAGAAAAAATCCATTTACAAACCGTACTAGTTTTTTGCCTTCTTTAAATAGGTATATAACACGCCATGTGTTTGAAACTTCTAAATGTAAATATTTTATAAAATACACATCTCTTTTTGGCATGCCATGTAAATGAGATTTTTCACATAACAAATATAAATATGTTATGTTTATACCATTAACTAATATTCCATGCAGTTACCTCTGGATTTGTAAAAGAAGCTGACATGTCAACACCATGTATTGAAGCTACATAACCAATATTTTTCAATATTTCTTTTCTAAATCTTCATAAGCAAAATCATGTGGAGTTGTATAATGGTAAGATGTAGGTAGTTTGCTATGTTCTTTGGTTATTTTATATAGAAGTACTTAAACTGTTCTTTCTTGGTGTCCATTTAGTGGTGCAAAATTTTGCCCAACCAATTTCATTAGCCCCTTTGCTTTCCGTATATCCATTGTATTTACTAAAATGCATATAATGAATATTAAATAAATGAATAATTATTAAAATGGCCCAGGACAAACCCTCCAATTAAAGTTAAACTGCAGTTGAAATGGTATAACTCATGCAACAGGAATTATACGACTTAAACTATAGATTTGTGCTAGGCCTATATTGTTCAGAATTAATCTTATCTTATTGCTTATGCTTTTCAAAAATCCTTGTTTCATTCCAGCTTCTTTTGACTCAACCTCAATATTATTTACATATTTTGGAACGTTTCTTCCATTTATTCGTAAAATTCTCGTTAAATATTTCGGTTTGGTAATACTTGCAAAAAATATAATAAACTACCTTTTTTTATTTTTATCAAAAAGAGATATCTTATTAATGGATAGAAATGGATGGGCAAGTCGGATTCAGTTAGATTAGTTGCAGAGTTCTCAGGCTTTTAGCTCTAACACCATTTTTTCTCGTACAATGTACCCACCGGAAATGCATATTGATGTCATCGAACTTTCAGACAGAATTCAAACAACTATCAAGAATGGTACACACCATTGGGAAAATAGATGCTGTTGCCGCCATTTTGTTACTACATTTTTTCTGACAGTTTGTCCCCTACCCCATAATAGTACTCCCTGACCCCAAGTGAGTTACCATAGCCCCTTTATAAGTACTCCCTGACCCCAAGTGAGTTATCCTAGCCCCTTTATATGTACTCTCTGACAGCAAGTGAGTTACCCTAGTCCCATATAAGTACTCCCTGACCCCAAATGAGTTACCATATCATCTTTATAAGTACTCCCTGACCCCAAGTGAGTTATCCTAGCCCCTTTATATGTACTCTCTGTCCGCAAGTAAGTTACCATAGTCCCAAAGTAGTACTCCCTGACCTCAAGTGAGTAATCCTAGCCCCTTTATAAGTACTCCCTGACCCCAAATGAGTTACCCTAGTCCCATAAAAGTACTCCCTGATCACAAATGAGTTACCCTAGTCCCATAGAAGTACTCTTTGACCGCAAGGGAGTTATCCTAGCCCCTTTATATTTACTCCTAGACCTCAAGTCTGTTACCCTGGTGCCTTATAAGTACTGCCTGACCCCAAGTGAGTTAGCCTAGCCCCTTAATAAGCACACAATGGCCCCAAGTGAGTTACCCTGGTCCCATATAAGTACTCATAGACACCAAGTGTGTTACCCTAGCCCCTTAATAAGTACACCCTGGCCCCAAGTAAGTTACCCTGGTCCCATATAAGTACTCACAGACACCAAGTCAGTTACCCTAGTCCCATAGAAGTACTCCCTGAACCCAAGTGAGTTACCCTAGCCCCTATATAAGTACTCCCTGACCCCAAGTGAGTTATCCTAGCCCATTTTGTATGTACTCTCTGACCGCAAGTGAGTTACCCTAGTCCCATAAAGTACTCCCTGACCACAAGTGAGTTACCCTGTTCCCATATAAGTAATCACAGACAACAAGTCAGTTACCCTAGTCCCATAGAAGTACTCCCTGAACCCAAGTGAGTTACCCTAGCCCCTATATAAGTACTCCCTGACCCCAAGTGAGTTATCCTAGCCCCTTTTGTATGTACTATCTGACCGCAAGTGAGTTACCCTAGTCCCATAAAGTACTCCCTGACCACAAGTGAGTTACCCTGGTCCCATATAGGTACTCACAGACACCAAGTGTGTTACCCTAGCCCCTTAATAAGTACACCATGGCCCCAAGTGAGTTACCCTGGTCCCATATAAGTACTCACAGACACCAAGTCAGTTACCCTAGTCCCATAGAAGTACTCCCTGAACCCAAGTGAGTTACCCTAGCCCCTATATAAGTACTCCCTGACCCCAAGTGAGTTATCCTAGCCCCTTTTGTATGTACTCTCTGACCGGAAGTGAGTTACCCTAGTCCCATAAAGTACTCCCTGACACCAAGTGAGTTACCATATCACATTTATTAGTACTCCCTGACCCCAAGTGAGTTATCCTAGCCCGTTTATATGTACTCTCTGACCGCAAGTGAGTTACCCTAGTCCCATAAAGTACTCCCTGACACCAAGTGAGTTACCATATCACCTTTATTAGTACTCCCTGACCCCAAGTGAGTTATCCTAGCCCGTTTATATGTACTCTCTGACCGCAAGTAAGTTACCCTAGTCCCATATAAGTACTCCCTGTCCCCAAGTGCGCTACCCTAGTCCCACAAAAGTACTCCCTGACCACAAGTGAGTTAGCCTACTCCCATAGAAGTACTCTCTGACCGCAAGTGAGTTACCCTAGCCCCTTTATATTTACTCCTAGACCTCAAGTGTGTTACTCTGGTGCCTTATAAGTACTGCCTGACCCCAAGTGTGCTACCCTAGCCCCTTAATAAGTACACCCAGGCCCCAAGTGAGATACCGTGGTCCCATATAAGTACTCACAGACACCAAGTGTGTTACCCTAGCCCCTTAATAAGTACACCCTGGCCCCAAGTGAGTTACCCTGGTTCCATATAAGTACTCACAGACACCAAGTCGGTTACCCTAGTCCCATAGAAGTACTCCCTGACCCCAAGTGAGTTACACTAGCCCCTATATAAGTACTCCCTGACCCCAAGTGAGTTATCCTATCCCCTTTTGTATGTACTATCTGACCGCAAGTGAGTTACCATATCACCTTTATTAGTACTCCCTGACCCCATGTGAGTTATCCTAGCCCCTTTATATGTACTCTCTGACCGCATGTGAGTTAACCTAGCCCCTTTATTTGTGCTCCCAGACCCCAAGTGAGTTACCCTAGTGCCTTATAAGTACTCCCTGACCCCAAGTGAGTTGCCCTAGCCCTTTAATAAATACACCCTGGCCCCATGTGGGTTACCCTGGTCCCATATAAGTACTCACAGACACCAAGTGAGTTACCCTAGTCCCATAGTAGTACTCCTTGACCCAAAGTGAGTTACACTAGCCCCTATATAAGTACTCCCTGACCCCAAGTGAGTTATCCTAGCCCCTTATAAGTACTCCCTGACCCCAAGTGAGTTACCCTAGCCCCTAAATAAGTACACCCTGGCCCCAAGTGAAATACCCTGGTCCCATATAAGTACTCAAAGACACCAAGTGAGATACCCTAGTCCCATATAAGTACTCCTTGACCCAAAGTGAGTTACCCTAGCCCCTTTATAAGTACTCCCTGACCCCAAGTGAGTTACCCTAGTCCCATATAAATACTCCCAGACCCAAAGTGAGTTACCCTAGCCCCTATATAAGTACTTCCTGACCCCAAGTGAGTTACCCTAATCCCATAAAAGTGCTCCCTGACCCCAAGTGAGTTACCCTAGTTCCATAGAAGTACACTCTGACAGCAAGTGAGTTATCCTAGCTATTTTATTTGTACTCCAAGACCCGAAGTGAGTTACCCTAGTGCCTTATAAGTACTCCCTGGGCGCAAGTGAGTTACCCTAGCCCCTTAATAAGTACACCCTGGCCCCATGTGAAATACCCTGGTCCCATATAAGTACTCAAAGACAACAAGTGAGTTACCCTAGTCCCATATAAGTACTCTTTGACCCAAAGTGAGTTACCCTAGCCCCTTTATAAGTACTCCCTGACCCCAAGTGAGTTATCCTAGCCCCTTATAAGTACTCCCTGACCCCAAGTGAGTTACCCTAGCCCCTAAATAAGTACACCCTGGCCCCAAGTGAAATACCCTGGTCCCATATAAGTACTCAAAGACACCAAGTGAGTTACCCTAGTCCCATATAAGTACTCCTTGACCCAAAGTGAGTTACCCTTGCCCCTTTATAAGTACTCCCTGACCCCAAGTGAGTTATCCTAGCCCCTTATAAGTACTCCCTGACCCCCAGTGAGTTACCCTAGCCCTTTAATAAGTACACCCTGGCTCCAAGTGAGTTACCCTGGTCCCATATAATTACTCACAGACACCAAGTGAGTTACCCTAGCCCCTTTATATGTACTCTCTGACCGCAAGTGAGTTACCCTAGTCCCATTGTAGTACTCCCTGACCCCAAGTGAGTTACCATAGCCCCTTTATAAGTACTCCCTGACCCCAAGTGAGTTATCCTAGCCCCTTTATATGTACTCTCTGACAGCAAGTAAGTTACCCTAGTCCCATAGTAGTACTCCCTCACCTCAAGTGAGTTATCCTAGCCCCTTTATATGTACTCTCTAACCGCAAGTGAGTTACCCTAGTCCCATATAGTACTCCCTGACCCCAAGTGAGTTACCATATCACCTTTATTAGTACTTCCTGACCCCAAGTGAGATATCCTAGCCCGTTTATATGTACCCTCTAACCGCAAGTGTGTTACCCTAGTCCCAAATAAGTACTCCCTGACCCCATGTGAGTTATCCTAGCCCCTTAATAAGTACACCCTGGCCCCAAGTGAGTTACCCTGGTCCCATATAAGTACTCACAGACACCAAGTGTGTTACCCTAGCCCCTTAATAAGTACACCCTGGCCCCAAGTGAGTTACCATGGTCCCAAATAACTACTCACAGACAACAAGTGAGTTACCCTAGTCCCATATAAGTACACCTTGACACAAAGTGAGTTACCCTAGCCCCTTTATAAGTACTCCCTGACCCCAAGTGAGTTACCCTAGTCCCATATAAATACTCCCAGACCCAAAGTGAGTTTCCCTAGTCCCTATATAAGTACTTCCTGACCCCAAGTGAGTTACCCTAATCCCATTAAAGTGCTCCCTGACACCAAGTGAGTTACCCTAGTCCCATAGAAGTACACTCTGACAGCAAGTGAGTTATCCTAGCTATTTTATTTGTACTCCAAGACCCGAAGTGAGTTACCCTAGTGCCTTATAAGTACTCCCTGGCCGCAAGTGAGTTACCCTAGCCCCTTAATAAGTACACCCTGGCCCCAAGTGAAATACCCTGGTCCCATATAAGTACTCAAAGACACCAAGTGAGTTACCCTAGCCCCTTTATAAGTACTCCCTGACCCCAAGTGAGTTATCCTAGCCCCTTATAAGTACTCCCTGACCCCCAGTGAGTTACCCTAGCCCTTTAATAAGTACACCCTGGCCCCAAGTGAGTTACCCTGGTCCCATATAATTACTCACAGACACCAAGTGAGTTACCCTAGCCCCTTTATATGTACTCTCTGACCGCAAGTGAGTTACCCTAGTCCCATTGTAGTAATCCCTGACCCCAAGTTAGTTACCATAGCCCCTTTATAAGTACTCCCTGACCCCAAGTGAGTTATCCTAGCCCCTTTATATGTACTCTCTGACAGCATGTAAGTTACCCTAGTCCCATAGTAGTACTCCCTGACCCCAAGTGAGTTATCCTAGCCCCTTTATATGTACTCTCTGACCGCAAGTGAGTTACCCTAGTCCCATAGTAGTACTCCCTGACCCCAAGTGAGTTACCATAGCCCCTTTATAAGTACTCCCTGACCCCAAGTAAGTTATCCTAGCCCCTTTATATGTACTCTCTGACAGCAAGTGAGTTACCCTAGTCCCATATAAGTACTCCCTGACCCCAAATGAGTTACCATATCACCTTTATAAGTACTCCCTGACCCCAAGTGAGTTATCCTAGCCCCTTTATATGTACTCTCTTTCCGCAAGTAAGTTACCATAGTCCCATAATAGTACTCCCTGACCTCAAGTGAGTAATCCAAGCCCCTTTATATGTACTCTCTTATCGCAAGTGAGTTACCCTAGTCCCATAGTAGTTCTCCCTGACCCCAAGTGAGTTACCCTATCACCTATATAAGTACTCCCTGACCCCAAATGAGTTACCCTAGTCCCATAATAGTACTCCCTGACCACAAGTGAGTTACCCTAGTCCCATAGAAGTACTCTCTGACCGCAAGTGAGTTATCCTAGCCCCTTCATATTTACTCCTAGACCTCAAGTGTGTTACCCTGGTGCCTTATAAGTACTGCCTGACCCCAAGTGAGTTACCCTAGCCCCTTAATAAGTACACACTGTCCCCAAGTGAGTTACCCTGGTCCCATATAAGTACTCACAGACACCAAGTGTGTTACCCTAGCCACTTAATAAGTACACCCTGGCCCCAAGTGAGTTACCATGGTCCCATATAAGTACTCACAGACACCAAGTCAGTTACCCTACTCCCATAGAAGTACTCCCTGAACACAAGTGAGTTACCCTAGCCCCTATATAAGTACTCCATGACCCAAAGTGAGTTATCCTAGCCCCTTTTGAATGTACTCTCTGACCGCAAGTGAGTTACCCTAGTCCCTTATAAGTACTCCCTGACCCCATGTGAGTTATCCTAGCCCCTTTATATGTACTCTCTGACCGCAAGTGAGTTAACCTAACCCCTTTATATGTACTCCCAGACCCCAAGTGAGTTACACTAGTGCCTTATAAGTACTCCCTGACCCCAAGTGAGTTGCCCTAGCCCCTTAATAAGTACACCCTGGCCCTATGTGAGTTACCCTGGTCCCTTATAAGTACTCACAGACACCAAGTGAGTTACCCTAGTCCCATATAAGTACTCCTTCACCCAAAGTGAGTTACCCTATCCCCTATATAAGTACTCCCAGACCCCAAGTGAGTTACCCTAGTGCCTTATAATTACTCCCTGACCCCAAGTGAGTTGCCCTAGCCCCTTAATAAGTACACCCTGGCCCCATGTGAAATACCCTGGTCCCATATAAGTACTCAAAGACACCAAGTGAGTTACCCTAGTCCCATATAAGTACTCCTTGACCCAAAGTGAGTTACTCTAGCCCCTTTATAAGTACTCCCTGACCCCAAGTGAGTTATCCTAGCCCCTTATAAGTACTCCCTGACCCCCAGTGAGTTACCCTAGCCCTTTAATAAGTACACCCTGGCTCCAAGTGAGTTACCCTGGTCCCATATAATTACTCACAGACACCAAGTGAGTTACCCTAGCCCCTTCATATGTACTCTCTGACCGCAAGTGAGTTACCCTAGTCCCATTGTAGTACTCCCTGACCCCAAGTGAGTTACCATAGCCTCTTTATAAGTACTCCCTGACCCCAAGTGAGTTATCCTAGCCCCTTTATATGTACTCTCTGACAGCAAGTAAGTTACCCTAGTCCCATAGTAGTACTCCCTCACCTCGAGTGAGTTATCCTAGCCCCTTTATATGTACTCTCTGACCGCAAGTGAGTTACCCTAGTCCCATATAGTACTCCCTGACCCCAAGTGAGTTACCATATCACCTTCATTAGTACTTCCTGACCCCAAGTGAGATATCCTAGCCCGTTTATATGTACCCTCTGACCGCAAGTGTGTTACCCTAGTCCCAAATAAGTACTCCCTGACCCCATGTGAGTTATCCTAGCCCCTTAATAAGTACACCCTGGCCCCAAGTGAGTTACCCTGGTCCCATATAAGTACTCACAGACACCAAGTGTGTTACCCTAGCCCCTTAATAAGTACACCCTGGCCCCAAGTGAGTTACCATGGTCCCAAATAACTACTCACAGACAACAAGTGAGTTACCCTAGTCCCATATAAGTACTCCTTGACACAAAGTGAGTTACCCTAGCCCCTTTATAAGTACTCCCTGACCCCAAGTGAGTTACCCTAGTCCCATATAAATACTCCCAGACCCAAAGTGAGTTTCCCTAGTCCCTATATAAGTACTTCCTGACCCCAAGTGAGTTACCCTAGTCCCATAGTAGTACTCCCTCACCTCAAGTGAGTTATCCTAGCCCCTTTATATGTACTCTCTGACCGCAAATGAGTTACCCTTGTCCCATAAAGTACTCCCTGACCCCAAGTGAGTTATCCTAGCCCCTTTATATGTACTCTCTGACCGCAAGTGAGTTAACCTAGCCCCTTTATAAGTACACCCTGGCCCCATGTGAGTTACCCTGGTCCCTTATAAGTACTCACAGACACCAAGTGAGTTACCCTAGCCCCTTTATATGTACTCTCTGACCGCAAGTGAGTTACCCTAGTCCCATAGTAGTACTCCCTGACCCCAAGTGAGTTACCATAGCCCCTTTATAAGTACTCCCTGACCCCAAGTAAGTTATCCTAGCCCCTTTATATGTACTCTCTGACAGCAAGTGAGTTACCCTAGTCCCATATAAGTACTCCCTGACCCCAAATGAGTTACCATATCACCTTTATAAGTACTCCCTGACCCCAAGTGAGTTATCCTAGCCCCTTTATATGTACTCTCTTTCCGCAAGTAAGTTACCATAGTCCCATAATAGTACTCCCTGACCTCAAGTGAGTAATCCTAGCCCCTTTATATGTACTCTCTGACCGCAAGTGAGTTACCCTAGTCCCATAGTAGTTCTCCCTGACCCCAAGTGAGTTACCCTATCACCTATATAAGTACTCCCTGACCCCAAATGAGTTACCCTAGTCCCATAAAAGTACTCCCTGACCACAATTGAGTTACCCTAGACCCATAGAAGTACTCTCTGACCGCAAGTGAGTTATCCTAGCCCCTTCATATTTACTCCTAGACCTCAAGTGTGTTACCCTGGTGCCTTATAAGTACTGCCTGACCCCAAGTGAGTTACCCTAGCCCCTTAATAAGTACACACTGTCCCCAAGTGAGTTACCCTGGTCCCATATAAGTACTCACAGACACCAAGTGTGTTACCCTAGCCCCTTAATAAGTACACCCTGGCCCCAAGTGAGTTACCCTGGTCCCATATAAGTACTCACAGATACCAAGTCAGTTACCCTAGTACCATAGAAGTACTCCCTGAACACAAGTGAGTTACCCTAGCCCCTATATAAGTACTCCATGACCCAAAGTGAGTTATCCTAGCCCCTTTTGAATGTACTCTCTGACCGCAAGTGAGTTACCCTAGTCCCATATAAGTACTCCCTGACCCCATGTGAGTTATCCTAGCCCCTTTATATGTACTCTCTGACCGCAAGTAAGTTAACCTAACCCCTTTATATGTACTCCCAGACCCCAAGTGAGTTACACTAGTGCCTTATAAGTACTCCCTGACCCCAAGTGAGTTGCCTAGCCCCTTAATAAGTACACCCTGGCCCTATGTGAGTTACCCTGGTCCCTTATAAGTACTCACAGACACCAAGTGAGTTACCCTAGTCCCATATAAGTACTCCTTCACCCAAAGTGAGTTACCCTATCCCCTATATAAGTACTTCCAGACCCCAAGTGAGTTACCCTAGTGCCTTATAATTACTCCCTGACCCCAAGTGAGTTGCCCTAGCCCCTTAATAAGTACACCCTGGCCCCATGTGAGTTACCCTGGTCCCTTATAAGTACTCAAAGACACCAAGTGAGTTACCCTAGTCCCATATAAGTACTCCTTGACCCAAAGTGAGTTACCCTAGCCTCTTTATAAGTACACCCTGACCCCAAGTGAGTTATCCTAGCCCCTTATAAGTACTCCCTGACCCCAAGTGAGTTACCCTAGTCCCATATAAGTACTCCCCGACCCCATGTGAGTTATCCTACACCCTTTATATGTACTCTCTGACGGCAAGTGAGTTACCCTAGTGTCATATAAGAACTCCCTGTCCCTAAGTGAGTACCCTAGTCCCAAATAAGTACTCCCTGACCCCAAGTGAGTTACCCTAGCCCTTTTATAAGTACACCCTAGCCCCAAATGAGTTACCCTGGTTCCATATCAGTACTCCCTGACCCTAAGTGTGTTACCCTAGTCTCATATAAGTACTCCATGAACCCAACTGTGTTACCTTAGCCCCTTTATAAGTACTGCCCGACCCCAAGTGAGTTATCCTATCCCCTTTATATGTACTCTCTGACCGCAAGTGAGTTACCCTAGTATCCTATAAGAACTCCCTGTCCCTAAGTGATACCCTAGTCCCAAATAAGTACTCCCTTACCTCAAGTGAGTTACCATAACCCCTTTATAAGTACTCCCTGACCCCAAGTGATTTATTCTAACCTCTTTATATGTACTCTCTGACCGCAAGTGAGTTATCCTATCCCCTTTATATGTACTCTCTGAGCGCAAGTGAGTTACCCTAGTCTCATATAAGAACTCCCTGTCCCTATGTGAGTACCCTAGTCCCAAATAAGTACTCCCTGACCCCAAGTGTGTTACCATATCACTTTAATAGGTACTCCCTGACCCCAAGTGAGTTATCCTAGCCCCTTTATAAGTACACCCTGGCCCCAAGTGAGTTACCCTGGTCCCATATCAGTACTCCCTAACCCCAAGTGAGTTACCCTAGTCCCATATAAGTACTCCCAGACCCCAAGTGAGTTACCCTAGTCCCATAGAATTACTCCCGGACCCCAAGTGAGTTAACCTGGTCACATAGAAGTACACCCTGACCCCAAGTGAGTTACCCTAGCCCTTTTATAAGTACACCCTGGCCTCAAGTGTGTTACCCTGGTTCCATATCAGTACTCCCTGACCCCAAGTGTGTTACCCTAGTCTCATATAAGTACTCCCTGAACCCAAGTGTGTTACCTTAGCCCCTTTATAAGTACTCCCTGACCCCAAGTAAGTTATCCTAGCCCCTTTATATGTACTCTCTGACAGCAAGTGAGTTACCCTAGTCCCATATAAGTACTCCCTGACCCCAAATGAGTTACCATATCACCTTTATAAGTACTCCCTGACCCCAAGTGAGTTATCCTAGCCCCTTTATATGTACTCTCTTTCCGCAAGTAAGTTACCATAGTCCCATAATAGTACTCCCTGACCTCAAGTGAGTAATCCTAGCCCCTTTATATGTACTCTCTGACCGCAAGTGAGTTACCCTAGTCCCATAGTAGTTCTCCCTGACCCCAAGTGAGTTACCCTATCACCTATATAAGTACTCCCTGACCCCAAATGAGTTACCCTAGTCCCATAAAAGTACTCCCTGACCACAATTGAGTTACCCTAGACCCATAGAAGTACTCTCTGACCGCAAGTGAGTTATCCTAGCCCCTTCATATTTACTCCTAGACCTCAAGTGTGTTACCCTGGTGCCTTATAAGTACTGCCTGACCCCAAGTGAGTTACCCTAGCCCCTTAATAAGTACACACTGTCCCCAAGTGAGTTACCCTGGTCCCATATAAGTACTCACAGACACCAAGTGTGTTACCCTAGCCCCTTAATAAGTACACCCTGGCCCCAAGTGAGTTACCCTGGTCCCATATAAGTACTCACAGATACCAAGTCAGTTACCCTAGTACCATAGAAGTACTCCCTGAACACAAGTGAGTTACCCTAGCCCCTATATAAGTACTCCATGACCCAAAGTGAGTTATCCTAGCCCCTTTTGAATGTACTCTCTGACCGCAAGTGAGTTACCCTAGTCCCATATAAGTACTCCCTGACCCCATGTGAGTTATCCTAGCCCCTTTATATGTACTCTCTGACCGCAAGTAAGTTAACCTAACCCCTTTATATGTACTCCCAGACCCCAAGTGAGTTACACTAGTGCCTTATAAGTACTCCCTGACCCCAAGTGAGTTGCCTAGCCCCTTAATAAGTACACCCTGGCCCTATGTGAGTTACCCTGGTCCCTTATAAGTACTCACAGACACCAAGTGAGTTACCCTAGTCCCATATAAGTACTCCTTCACCCAAAGTGAGTTACCCTATCCCCTATATAAGTACTTCCAGACCCCAAGTGAGTTACCCTAGTGCCTTATAATTACTCCCTGACCCCAAGTGAGTTGCCCTAGCCCCTTAATAAGTACACCCTGACCCCAAGTGAGTTATCCTAGCCCCTTATAAGTACTCCCTGACCCCAAGTGAGTTACCCTAGTCCCATATAAGTACTCCCCGACCCCATGTGAGTTATCCTATCCCCTTTATATGTACTTCCTGACCCCAAGTGAGTTACCATATCACCTTTATAAGTACTCCCTGACCCCAAGTGAGTTATCCTAGCCCCTTTATATGTACTCTCTGACCGCAAGTGAGTTAACCTAGCCCCTTTATATGTACTCCCAGACCCCAAGTGAGTTACCCTAGTGCCTTATAAGTACTCCCTGACCCCAAGTGAGTTGCCCTAGCCCCTTAATAAGTACACCCTGGCCCCATGTGAGTTACCCTGGTCCCTTATAAGTACTCACAGACACCAAGTGAGTTACCCTAGTCCCATATAAGTACTCCTTCACCCAAAGTGAGTTACGCTATCCCCTATATAAGTACTCCCAGACCCCAAGTGAGTTACCCTAGTGCCTTATAATTACTCCCTGACCCCAAGTGAGTTGCCCTAGCCCCTTAATAAGTACACCCTGGCCCCATGTGAGTTACCCTGGTCCCTTATAAGTACTCAAAGTCACCAAGTGAGTTACCCTAGTCCCATATAAGTACTCCTTGACCCAAAGTGAGTTACCCTAGCCCCTTTATAAGTACACCCTGACCCCAATTAAGTTATCCTAGCCCCTTATAAGTACTCCCTGACCCCAAGTGAGTTACCCTAGCCCCTAAATAAGTACTCCCTGGCCCCAAGTGAAATACCCTGGTCCCATATAAGTACTCAAAGACACCAAGTGAGTTACCCTAGTCCCAAATAAGTACTCCTTGACCCAAAGTGAATTACCCTAGCCCCTTTATAAGTACTCCCTGACCCCAAGTCAGTTATCCTAGCCCCTTTATATGTACTCTCTCACCGCAAGTGAGTTACCCTAGCCCATTTATATGTACTCTCTGACCGCAAGTGAGTTATCCTAGTCGCTTTATATGTACTCCCAGACCCCAAGTGAGTTACCCTAGTCCCTCATAAGTACTCCCTGATCCCAAGTGAGTTACCCTAGCCCTTTAATAACTACACCCTGGCCCCAAGTGAGTTACCCTAGCCCCTTAATAAGTACACCCTGGCCCCAAGTGAGTTACCCTGGTTCCATATAAGTACTCACAGACACCAAGTGAGTTACCCTAGCCCCTTTATAGGTACTCTCTGACCGCAAGTGAGTTACCCTAGTCCCATAGTAGTACTCCCTGACCCCAAGTTAGTTACCATAGCCCCTTTATAAGTACACTCTGACCCCAAGTGAGTTATCCTAGCCCCTTTATATTTACTCCTAGACCTCAAGTGTGTTACCCTGGTGCCTTATAAGTACTACCTGACCACAAGTGAGTTACCCTGGTCCCATATAAGTACTCACAGACACCAAGTGTGTTACTCTAGCCCCTTAATAAGTACACCCTGGCCCCAAGTGAGTTACCCTGGTCCCATATAAGTACTCACAGACACCAAGTCAGTTACCCTAGTCCCATAGAAGTACTCCCTGAACCCAAGTGAGTTACCCTGACCCAAAGTGAGTTATCCTAGCCCCTTTTGTATGTACTCTCTGACCGCAAGTGAGTTACCCTAGTCCTATAAAGTACTCCCTGACCCCAAGTGAGTTACCATATCACCTTTATTAGTACTCCCTGACCCCAAGTGAGTTACCATATCACCTTTATTAGTACTTCCTGACCCCAAGTGAGTTACCCTATCCCCTATATAAGTACTCCCACACCCGAAGTGAGTTACCCCAGTGCCTTATAAGTACTCCCTGACCCCAAGTGAGTTGCACTAGCCCCTTAATAAGTACACCTTGGCCCCATGTGAGTTACCCTGATCCCTTATAAGTACTCACAGACACCAAATGAGTTACCCCAGTCCCTATTAAGTACTCCTTGACCCAAAGTGAGTTACCCTATCCCCTATATAAATACTCCCTGACCCCAAGTGCGCTACCCTAGTCCCATAAAAGTACTCCCTGACCACAAGTGAGTTACCCTAGTCCCATAGAAGTACTCTCTGACCGCAAGTGAGTTATCCCAGCCCCTATATATTTACTCCTAGACCTCAAGTGTGTTACCCTGGTGCCTTATAAGTACTGCCTGACCACCAGTGAGTTACCCTAGCCCATTAATAAGTACACACTGGCCCCAAGTGAGTTACCCTGGTCCCATATAAGTCCTCACAGACACCAAGTCAGTTACCCTATTCCCATAGGAGTACTCCCTGAACCCAAGTGAGTAATCCTAGCCCCTTTATATGTACTCTCTGACCGCAAGTGAGTTACCCTAGTCACATAGTAGTTCTCCCTGACCCCAAATGAGTTACCCTATCCCCTATATAAGTACTCCCTGACCCCAAATGAGTTACCCTAGTCCCATAAATGTACTCTCTCACCACAAGTGTGTTACCCTAGTCCCATAGAAGTACTCTCTGACCGCAAGTGAGTTATCCTAGCCCCTTTATATTTACTCCTAGACCTCAAGTGTGTTACCCTGGTGCCTTATAAGTACTGCCTGACCCCAAGTGAGTTACCCTATCACCTATATAAGTACTCCCAGACCCCATGTGAGTTACCCTGATCCCTTATAAGTACTCACAGACACCAAGTGAGTTACCCTAGTCCCTAATAAGTACTCCTTGACCCAAAGTGAGTTACCCTATCCCCTATATAAGTACTCCCTGACCCCAAGGGCGCTACCCTAGTCCCATAAAAGTACTCCCTGACCACAAGTGAGTTACCCTAGTCCCATAGAAGTACTCTCTGACCGCAAGTGAGTTATCCTAGCCCCTTTATATTTACTCCTAGACCTCAAGTGTGTTACCCTGGTGCCTTATAAGTACTGCCTGACCACAAGTGAGTTACCCTAGCCCATTAATAAGTACACACTGGCCCCAAGTGAGTTACCCTGGTCCCATATAAGTACTCACAGACACCAAGTGTATTACCCTAGCCCCTTAATAAGTACACCCTGGCCCCAAGTGAGTTACCCTAGCCGCTATATAAGTACTCCCTGACCACAAGTGAGTTATCCTAGCCCCTGTATATGTACTCTCTGACAGCAAGTGAGTTACCCTAGTCCCATATAAGTACTCCCTGACCCCAAATGAGTTACCATATCACCTTTATAAGTACTCCCTGACCCCAAGTGAGTTATCCTAGCCCCTTTATATGTACTCTCTTACCGCAAGTAAGTTACCATAGTCCCATAGTAGTACTCCCTGACCTCAAGTGAGTAATCCTAGCCCCTTTATATGTACTCTCTGACCGCAAGTGAGTTACCCTTGTCCCATAGTAGTTCTCCCTGACCCCAAGTGAGTTACCCTATCCCCTATATAAGTACTCCCTGACCCCAAATGAGTTACCGTAGTCCCATAAATGTACTCCCTGACCACAAGTGAGTTACCCTAGTCCCATAGAAGTACTCTCTGACCGCAAGTGAGTTATCCTAGCCCCTTTATATTTACTCCTAGACCTCAAGTGTGTTACCCTGGTGCCTTATAAGTACTGCCTGACCCCAAGTGAGTTACCCTATCCCCTATATAAGTACTCCCAGACAAAAAGTGAGTTACCCCAGTGCCTTATAAGTACTCCCTGACCCCAAGTGAGTTGCACTAGCCCCTTAAAAAGTACACCCTGGCCCCATGTGAGTTACCCTGATCCCTTATAAGAACTCACAGACCCCAAGTGAGTTACCCTAGTCCCTAATAAGTACTCCTTGACCCAAAGTGAGTTACCCTATCCCCTATATAAGTACTCCCTGACCCCAAGTGCGCTACCCTAGTCCCATAAAAGTACTCCCTGACCACAAGTGAGTTACCCTATTCCCATAGAAGTACTCTCTGACCGCAAGTGAGTTATCCTAGCCCCTTTATATTTACTCCTAGACCTCAAGTGTGTTACCCTGGTGCCTTATAAGTACTGCCTGACCACAAGTGAGTTACCCTAGCCCATTAATAAGTACACACTGGCCCCAAGTGAGTTACCCTGGTCCCATATAAGTCCTCACAGACACCAAGTGTATTACCCTAGCCCCTTAATAAGTACACCCTGGCCCCAAGTGAGTTACCCTAGCCGCTATATAAGTACTCCCTGACCACAAGTGAGTTATCCTAGCCCCTTTATATGTACTCTCTGACAGCAAGTGAGTTACCCTAGTCCCATATAAGTACTCCCTGACCCCAAATGAGTTACCATATCACCTTTATAAGTACTCCCTGACCCCAAGTGAGTTATCCTAGCCCCTTTATATGTACTCTCTTACCGCAAGTAAGTTACCATAGTCCCATAGTAGTACTCCCTGACCTCAAGTGAGTAATCCTAGCCCCTTTATATGTACTCTCTGACCGCAAGTGAGTTACCCTTGTCCCATAGTAGTTCTCCCTGACCCCAAGTGAGTTACCCTATCCCCTATATAAGTACTCCCTGACCCCAAATGAGTTACCGTAGTCCCATAAATGTACTCCCTGACAACAAGTGAGTTACCCTAGTCCCATAGAAGTACTCTCTGACCGCAAGTGAGTTATCCTAGCCCCTTTATATTTACTCCTAGACCTCAAGTGTGTTACCCTGGTGCCTTATAAGTACTGCCTGACCCCAAGTGAGTTACCCTATCCCCTATATAAGTACTCCCAGACCCCAAGTGAGTTACCCCAGTGCCTTATAAGTACTCCCTGACCCCAAGAGAGTTGCACTAGCCCCTTAAAAAGTACACCCTGGCCCCATGTGAGTTACCCTGATCCCTTATAAGTACTCACAGACACCAAGTGAGTTACCCTATCCCCTATATAAGTACTCCCTGACCCCAAGTGCGCTACCCTAGTCCCATAAAAGTACTCCCTGACCACAAGTGAGTTACCCTAGTCCCATAGAAGTACTCTCTGACCGCAAGTGAGTTATCCTAGCCCCTTTATATTTACTCCTAGACCTCAAGTGTGTTACCCTGGTGCCTTATAAGTACTGCCTGACCCCAAGTGAGTTACCTTATCCCCTATATAAGTACTCCCAGACCCCAAGTGAGTTACCCCAGTGCCTTATAAGTACTCCCTGACCCCAAGTGAGTTGCACTAGCCCCTTAAAAAGTACACCCTGGCCCCATGTGAGTTACCCTGATCCCTTATAAGTACTCACAGACACCAAGTGAGTTACCCTAGTCCCTAATAAGTACTCCTTGACCCAAAGTGAGTTACCCTATCCCCTATATAAGTACTCCCTGACCCTAAGTGCGCTACCCTAGTCCCATAAAAGTACTCCCTGACCACAAGTGAGTTACCCTAGTCCCATAGAAGTACTCTCTGACCGCAAGTGAGTTACCCTATCCCCTATATAAGTACTCCCTGACCCCAAATGAGTTACCGTAGTCCCATAAATGTACCCCCTGACCACAAGTGAGTTACCCTAGTCCCATAGAAGTACTCTCTGACCGCAAGTGAGTTATCCTAGCCCCTTTATATTTACTCCTAGACCTCAAGTGTGTTACCCTGGTGCCTTATAAGTACTGCCTGACCGCAAGTGAGTTATCCTAGCCCCTTTATATTTACTCCTAGACCTCAAGTGTGTTACCCTGGTGCCTTATAAGTACTGCCTGACCCCAAGTGAGTTACCCTATCCCCTATATAAGTACTCCCAGACCCCAAGTGAGTTACCCCAGTGCCTTATAAGTACTCCCTGACCCCAAGTGAGTTGCACTAGCCCCTTAAAAAGTACACCCTGGCCCCATGTAAGTTACCCTGATCCCTTATAAGTACTCACAGACACCAAGTGAGTTACCCTATCCCCTATATAAGTACTCCCTGACCCCAAGTGCGCTACCCTAGTCCCATAAAAGTACTCCCTGACCACAAGTGAGTTACCCTATTCCCATAGAAGTACTCTCTGACCGCAAGTGAGTTATCCTAGCCCCTTTATATTTACTCCTAGACCTCAAGTGTGTTACCCTGGTGCCTTATAAGTACTGCCTGACCACAAGTGAGTTACCCTAGCCCATTAATAAGTACACACTGGCCCCAAGTGAGTTACCCTGGTCCCATATAAGTACTCACAGACACCAAGTGTATTACCCTAGCCCCTTAATAAGTACACCCTGGCCCCAAGTGAGTTACCCTAGCCGCTATATAAGTACTCCCTGACCACAAGTGAGTAATCCTAGCCCCTTTATATGTACTCTCTGACAGCAAGTGAGTTACCCTAATCCCATATAAGTACTCCCTGACCCCAAATGAGTTACCATATCACCTTTATAAGTACTCCCTGACCCCAAGTGAGTTATCCTAGCCCCTTTATATGTACTCTCTTACCGCAAGTAAGTTACCATAGCTCATAGTAGTACTCCCTGACCTCAAGTGAGTAATCCTAGCCCCTTTATATGTACTCTCTGACCGCAAGTGAGTTACCCTTGTCCCATAGTAGTTCTCCCTGACCCCAAGTGAGTTACCCTATCCCCTATATAAGCACTCCCTGACCCCAAATGAGTTACCGTAGTCCCATAAATGTACTCCCTGACCACAAGTGAGTTACCCTAGTCCCATAGAAGTACTCTCTGACCGCAAGTGAGTTATCCTAGCCCCTTTATATTTACTCCTAGACCTCAAGTGTGTTACCCTGGTGCCTTATAAGTACTGCCTGACCCCAAGTGAGTTACCTTATCCCCTATATAAGTACTCCCAGACCCCAAGTGAGTTACCCCAGTGCCTTATAAGTACTCCCTGACCCCAAGTGAGTTGCACTAGCCCCTTAAAAAGTACACCCTGGCCCCATGTGAGTTACCCTGATCCCTTATAAGTACTCACAGACACCAAGTGAGTTACCCTAGTCCCTAATAAGTACTCCTTGACCCAAAGTGAGTTACCCTATCCCCTATATAAGTACTCCCTGACCCTAAGTGCGCTACCCTAGTTTCATAAAAGTACTCCCTGACCACAAGTGAGTTACCCTAGTCCCATAGAAGTACTCTCTGACCGCAAGTGAGTTACCCTATCCCCTATATAAGTACTCCCTGACCCCAAATGAGTTACCGTAGTCCCATAAATGTACTCCCTGACCACAAGTGAGTTACCCTAGTCCCATAGAAGTACTCTCTGACCGCAAGTGAGTTATCCTAGCCCCTTTATATTTACTCCTAGACCTCAAGTGTGTTACCCTGGTGCCTTATAAGTACTGCCTGACCCCAAGTGAGTTACCCTAGCCCCTTAACCCATTAACGTCCAAAATGTCAAAATTTCTTGCACGTTTTCAAAGTGATTTCTTCCTATGTAATTGGCGTTGAAAAAATTCTTGAACCTCATATTCTGATGTAAAATTGCATGCTCTTTCAGAATCCGTTGCCAGAATCATGATAAAACTCACAGGAAAAGAGATATGCTCGATTGAAACATAAAAAACACCTAAATTTTCGAAAAAAAAAATTTTTAGGATTATTTTTCGAAGTGTTACGGTGAAGATATCACCTTGCGACCGTGATCAAAGGTGATCATGGGAGTTGAAGTTTAACAGGGAATTTTTTTGTTGACCTTGAACCATCGCTTCTTTACAAAATGGCGGAAAAAACGAATTTTTTTTTTCAATCTTCATCAACTTTTTTCTCGAAATCTGTGGTCTTTAGAAAAAAATTCATAAAAACAAAAATGCCTTAGAAACTCTCAAGGAACATTCTCAAATTTTTTCAGAATTTTTTGAGACAATTTTTGATTTTCCGGGAAATTTGTGAAATGGAATTTTCAAAAATGTCTCCAAAAATTTTGAAGAAATTTTAGGATGTTTCTCGAGTGCTTCTAAGACATTTTTGTTCTTATGAATTTTTTTGTAAAGTCCATAGATTTCGAGAAAAAAATTGATAAAGTTGAAAAAATAAAAATTCGTTTCGGCCGCTATGTTCTAAAAACCTATTGGTAAAAAACGATTTCTGTGCAAATTTTAGGAAGATTTTTTTACTCTTAGCGTTACCCAGAGACTACGGCGTGGACGTGGTAAAATTCTGTCTCCTTTGGGGTGCGTTTTTCCCGTGAGTCCCCTTGCCTCTCACGTCTCGGGGTGCTTGTTTTCCGTGAGTCCCCTTGCCTCTCACTTATTCATACTTTTAGGTGTGCTTTTTTAGCCAACATTTATTGCAAACATTTAAATTACATGTTTTGCAGAAAATTCTTGTTCTTATTGGACAGTTTCCATTCGAACAAATCCTCAATTTGTCACTATTAGATCGTCCATGTGCTTTACTTTTGCGACTACTTTTTTGTAAGTAGTATTTGGCAATCGAAATAATGAACTCTTTTATTCCAACTTTTTTCTTTCCATCGTTAGCAGCATTGAAAATTACAAGAGAATTAGTAATAGACGCCTGTATAAGTCTCATAAAAACTACTCATGTCCATTTTTTTGATCGTATACTTGGGAGTATGTCATTGCAATGTCCGTCATGCAGGTCAACACCTCCCATGAATTTGTTATATAGGTGAAAAGCTTGCGGAAAAGGTATTTCAATTTTAGATTTAGTCTCTGCGCTGTATCTTTTTGAAATAGATAGAGGATTGACACCTGCTGCAGTTGAAGCTATTGAGACGGGCTTCGAATCCATGATAGTAATGAAATTTATGCCACTGTTTACGTCGTGCTTCACCACATATGTCCCTCTTGGAGCTTTCTTATCAAGCACATTTTTTTCTTTTACTCGATTATCTCTGATAGTACCAGTGCATTTCAAACGCAATTTCTTCAAATGTAATACCAAATCCATGTTCGTGAAGAAGTTGTCAAAGTACAGATGAAATTGAGAAATTTTGTTATAACTTATTATTTGAAAAAATGGTTGTAGTAAATATAATACTACTCGTGAACCTAAAGCACATTTAGATAACTTATCTCCAATTTGAGAATTCTTGCCGCAATAAAGATCCAAATTCAGTAGATAGCCGTCCGAAGTACACAAGCCCCAAAATTTCAAACCAAATCTTATCGGTTTTCCTCGAATAAATTGTTTCAAAACAGTTTTTGCATAGGATTTGGCCATCATCTCATCAACGGATAGAGCAGTTCTCCATATTCCGAATTTCATGATGTTATTTTGAAAAAGTTTCAGTAGAGAACGAACGCACCATCCTCGATCATTTGAATCTTTGTCTTTGTTTTTTGAAAACTTCAATTTAGATTTTGTGATTTCAAATTGTTGGCGAGACATTGCAGAAGAAACTACTTCATTAGATAAATACGGATCAGATGACCAGTAATCTCTCTGTGATTTTCTGGGATTGAATGTAGAAAAAATAACTATTCCAATAAAAGTATCAAGATCTTTCAATTTCAGATCATAACCATTGTCTTTACACGCATCAATAATATATTTTTTCATTTCAATAGAAAAAAAGGTTTCAAACAATTGAAAAGGTTCGCACCTACGTATTTTCTTTTTTTGCGATTCGGACAATAATACTTTATCTTCACAAGAATCAGGGTGTAACTTTTCACCCTCAATCCAAGTGAATTCATGACCTTTTTCAAGTTTATCTTGTTTTTCAGAATAATTTGCACGAGCTTTATTGTAAGTGATATTGGGTGTTTCATGTTCGCAATCTGAATCAAAATCGGAACCAGAATCATCGGAACCTGAATAGTCAGGATCCGGAATCAATACGTTGCGTTCTGAATCACTATCTGAAGAATCTGATTCATATTCAGAAGATCTTACACGTTTCCGCGACATAATGTATGAATTTAATGATTTCGTTTATTTATCACACATCCGTATGTACAAAAATACGAAAGAAGAGAACAAAAAAAGACGAATATTCATGAATACATGAGACCAAAAATTACGCTTATCTGCCGAAATTAAATGGAAATAAAGGATGAAATTTTTGTCGGAATCTATAAGTCTTTGAAAAAAGAATGAAAATAAGTTAGAATCATTCGAGCAATATTGTAAAAATTTTTCCGAGTTTTCGTAGACAGAACGTTTTTTTACCAATAGGTTTTCAAAACATCGGCCGAAACGAATTTTTATTTTTTCAACTTTATCAATTTTTTTCTCGAAATCTATGGACTTTAGAAAAAAATTCATAGGAACAAAAATGTCTTAGAAGCACTCGAGAAATATCCTAAAATTTTTTCAGAATTTTTGGAGACATTTTTGAAAATTCCATTTCACAAGATTCCCGGAAAATCAAAAATTGTCTCAAATAATTCTGAAAAAATTTGAGAATGTTCCTCGAGCGATTCTAAGGCATTTTTGTTTTTATAAATTTTTTTCTAAAGACCATAGATTTCGAGAAAATAGTTGATGAAGATTGAAAAAAAAAATCGTTTTTTCCGCCATTTTGTAAACAAGCGATGGTTCAAGGTCAACAAAAAAATTCCCTGTTAAACTTCAACTCCCATGATCACCTTTGATCACGGTCGCAAGGTGATATCTTCACCGTAACACTTCGAAAAAAAATCCTAAAAATTTTTTTTTTCGAAAATTTAGGTGTTTTTATGTTTTAATCGAGCATATCTCTTTTCCTGTGAGTTTTATCATGATTCTGGCAACGGATTCTGAAAGAGCATGCAATTTTACATCAGAATATGTGGTTCAAGAATTTTTTCAACGCCAATTACATAGGAAAAAATCACTTTGAAAACGTGCAAGAAATTTTGACATTTAGGACGTTAATGGGTTAATAAGTACACACTGTCCCCAAGTGAGTTACCATAGCCCCTTTATAAATACTCCCTGACCCCAAGTGATTTATTCTAACCTCTTTATATGTACTCCCAGATCCCAAGTGAGTTACCCTAGCCCTTTAATAAGTACACCCTGGCCCCAAGTGAGTTACCCTGGTCCCATATAATTACTCACAGACACCAAGTGAGTTACCCTAGCCCCTTTATATGTACTCTCTGACCGCAAGTGATTTACCCTAGTCCCATAGTAGTACTCCCTGACCCCAAGTGAGTTACCATAGCCCCTTTATAAGTACACCCTGACCCCAAGTGAGTTATCCTAGCCCCTTTATATGTACTCTCTGACAGCAAGTAAGTTACCCTAGTCCCATAGTAGTATTCCCTGACCTCAAGTGAGTTATCCTAGCCCCTTTATATGTACTCTCTGACCGCAAGTGAGTTACCCTAGTCCCATAAAGTACTCCCTGACCCCAAGTGAGTTACCATATCACCTTTATTAGTACTTCCTGACCCCAAGTGAGTTACCATATCACCTTTATTAGTACTTCCTGACCCCAAGTGAGATATCCTAGCCCATTTATATGTACTCTCTGACCGCAAGTGAGTTACCCTAGTCCCAAAGAAGTACTCCCTGACCCCATGTGAGTTATCCTTGCCCCTTTATATGTACTCTCTGACCGCAAGTGAGTTAACCTAGCCCCTTTATATGTACTCCCAGACCCCAAATGAGTTACCCTAGTCCCTCATAAGTACTCCCTGATCCCAAGTGAGTTACCCTAGCCCTTTAATAAGTACACCCTGGCCCCAAGTGAGTTACCCTGGTCCCATTTAATTACTCACAGACACCAAGTGCATTACCCTAGCCCCTTTATAAGTACTCCCTGACCCCATGTGAGTTATCCTAGCCCCTTTATATGTACTCTCTGACCGCAAGTGAGTTATCCTAGCCCATTTATATGTACTCTCTGACCGCAAGTGAGTTACCCTGGTCCCATATAATTACTCACAGACACCAAGTGCATTACCCTAGCCCCTTTATAAGTACTCCCTGACCCCATGTGAGTTATCCTAGCCCCTTTATATGTACTCTCTGACCGCAAGTGAGTTACCCTAGCCCATTTATATGTACTCTCTGACCGCAAGTGAGTTATCCTAGTCGCTTTATATGTACTCACAGACCCCAAGTGAGTTACCCTAGTCCCTCATAAGTACTCCCTGATCCCAAGTGAGTTACCCTAGCCCTTTAATAAGTACACCCTGGCCCCAAGTGAGTTACCCTGGTCCCATATAATTATTCACAGACACCAAGTGAGTTACCCTAGCCCCTTTATATGTACTCTCTGACCGCAAGTGATTTAACCTAGTCCCATAGTAGTACTCCCTGATCCCAAGTGAGTTACCATAGCCCCTTTATAAGTACACCCTGACCCCAAGTGAGTTATCCTAGCCCCTTTATATGTACTCTCTGACAGCAAGTAAGTTACCCTAGTCCCATAGTAGTATTCCCTGACCTAAAGTGAGTTATCCTAGCCCCTTTATATGTACTCTCTGACCGCAAGTGAGTTACCCAATCCCATAAAGTACTCCCTGACCCCAAGTGAGTTACCATATCACCTTTATTAGTACTTCCTGACCCCAAGTGAGATATCCTAGCCCATTTATATGTACTCTCTGACCGCAAGTGAGTTACCCTAGTCCCAAAGAAGTACTCCCTGACCCCATGTGAGTTATCCTAGCCCCTTTATATGTACTCTCTGACCGCAAGTGAGTTAACCTAGCCCCTTTATATGTACTCCCAGACCCCAAGTGAGTTACCCTAGTGCCTTATAAGTACTCCCTAACCCCAAGTGAGTTATCCTAGCCCCTTTATAAGTACTCTCTGACAGCAAGTGAGTTACCCTAGTCCCATATAAGTACTCCCTGACCCCAAATGAGTTACCATATCACCTTTATAAGTACTCCCTGACCCCAAGTGAGTTATCCTAGCCCCTTTATTTGTACTCTCTTACCGCAAGTAAGTTACCATAGTCCCATAGTAGTACTCCCTGAGCCAAAGTGAGTTACCATAGCCCCTTTATAAGTACTCCCTGACCCCAAGTGAGTTATCCTAGCCCCTTTATATTTACTCCTAGACCTCAAGTGAGTTACCCTAGCCCATTAATAAGTACACACTGGCACCAAGTGAGTTACCCTGGTCCCATATAAGTACTCCCTAACACCAAGTGAGTTACCCTAGCCCTTTTATAAGTACACCCTGGCTCCAAATGAGTTACCCTGGTTCCATATCAGTACTCCCTGACCCCAAGTGTGTTACCCTAGTCTCATATAAGTACTCCATGATCCCTAGTGTGTTACCTTAGCCCCTTTATAAGTACTGCCCGACCCCAAGTGAGTTATCCTATCCCCTTTATATGTACTCTCTGAACGCAAGTGAGTTACCCTAGTCTCATATAAGAACTCCCTGTCCCTATGTGAGTACCCTAGTCCCAAATAAGTACTCCCTGACACCAAGTATGTTACCATATCACCTTAATAAGTACTCCCTGACCCCAAGTGAGTTATCCTAGCCCCTTTATAAGTACACCCTGGCACCAAGTGAATTACCCTGGTCCCATATCAGTACTCCCTAACACCAAGTGAGTTACCCTAGTCCCATATAAGTACTCCCAGATCTCAAGTGAGTTACCCTAGTCCTATAGAATTACTCCCGGACCCCAAGTGAGTTAACCTGGTCACATAGAAGTACTCCCTGACCCCTAGTGAGTTACCCTAGTCTCATATAAGTACTCCCTGAACCCAAGTGTGTTACCTTAGCCCCTTTATAAGTACTACCCGACCCCAAGTGAGTTATCCTATCCCCTTTATATGTACTCTCTGACAGCAAGTGAGTTACCTTAGTCACATAGAAGTACTACCTGACCACAAGTGAGTTACCCTAGTCCCATAGAAGTACTCCCTGACCCCAAGTATGTTACCCTAGTCTCATATAAGTACTCCCTGACCCCAAGTTTGTTACCCTGGTCCCATATAAATACTCCCTGACCCCAAGTGAGTTACCCTAGTCCCATAGAAGTACTCCCTGACCCCAAGTGAGTTACCCTAGTCCCATATAAGTACTCCCAGACCCTAAATGTGTTGTCCTAGCCCCATTATATGAACTCTCTGACCGCAAGTGAGTTACCCTAGTCCCATATAAGTACTCCCCGACCCCATGTGAGTTATCCTACACCATTTATATGTACTCTCTGACCGCAAGTGAGTTACCCTAGTCTCATATAAGAACTCCCTGTCCCTAAGTGAGTACCCTAGTCCCAAATAAGTACTCCCTGACCCCAAGTGAGTTACCCTGGTTCCATATCAGTACTCCCTGACCCCAAGTGAGTTACCCTAGTCCCATATAAGTAGTCCCCGACCCCAAGTGAGTTATCCTATCCCCTTTATATGTACTCTCTGACCACAAGTGAGTTACCCTAGTCTCATATAAGAACTCCCTGTCCCTATGTGAGTACCCTAGTCCCAAATAAGTACTCCCTGACCCCAAGTGTGTTACCATATCACCTTAATAAGTACTCCCTGACCCCAAGTGAGTTACCCTAGCCCCTATATAAGTACTCCCTGACCCCAAGTGAGTTACCCTAGTCCCATAGAAGTACACTCTGTCCGCAAGTGAGTTATCCTAGCTAATTTATATGTACTCCAAGACCCCAAGTGAGTTACCCTAGTGCCTTATAAGTACTCCCTGACCGCAAGTGAGTTACCCTAGTCCCTTAATAAGTACACCCTGGCCCCAAGTGAATTACCCTGGTCCCATATAACTACTCACAGGCACCAAGTGAGTTACCCTAGTCCCATATAAGTACTCCTTGACCCAAAGTGAGTTACCCTAGCCCCTTTATAAGTACTCCCTGACCCCAAGTGTGTTACCCTAGTGCCATATAAATACCCCCTGACCCCAAGTGAGTTACCCTTTTCCCATAGAAGTACTCCCTGACCCCAAGTGAGTTACCCTAGTCCCATGTAAGTACTCCCAGACCCTAAATGTGTTGTCCTAGCCCCTTTATATGAACTCTCTGACCGCAAGTGAATTACCCTAGCCCCTATATAAGTACCCCCTGACCCCAAGTGAGTTATCCTTGCCCCTTTATATGTACTCTCTGACAGCAAGTGAGTTACCCTAGTCACATAGAAGTACTACCTGACCCCAAGTGAGTTACCCTAGTCCCATAGAAGTACTCCCTGACCCCAAGTGAGTTATCCTAGCACCTTTATATGTACTCTCTGACCGCAAGTGAGTTATTCAAATCCCTTTATAAGTACTCCCTGAACCCAAGTATGTTACCCTAGTCTCATATAAGTACTCCCTGACCCCAATTGTGTTACCCTAGTCCCATATAAATACTCCCTGACCCCAAGTGAGTTACCCTAGACCCATATAAGTACTCCTTGACCCAAAGTGAGTTACCCTAGCCCCTTTATAAGTACTCCCTGACCCCAAGTGAGTTACCCTAGTCCCATATAAATACTCCCAGACCTTAAGTGAGTTACCCTAGTCCCTATATAAGTACTCCCTGATTCCAAGTGAGTTACCCTAGTCCAATATAAATACTCCCAGACCCCAAGTGAGTTACCCTAGTCCCTATATAAGTACTCCCTGACCCCAAGTGAGTTATCCTAGCCCCTTATAAGTACTCCCTGACCCCAAGTGAGTTACCCTAGCCCCTAAATAAGTACACCCTGGCCCCAAGTGAAATACCCTGGTCCCATATAAGTACTCAAAGAGACCAAGTGAGTTACCCTAGTCCCATATAAGTACTCCTTGACCCAAAGTGAGTTACCCTAGCCCCTTTATAAGTACTCCCTGACCCCAAGTGAGTTATCCTAGCTCCTTTATATGTACTCTCTGACCGCAAGTGAGTTACCCTAGCCCATTTATATGTACTCTCTGACCGCAAGTGAGTTATCCTAGTCGCTTTATATGTACTCACAGACCCCAAGTGAGTTACCCTAGTCCCTCATAAGTACTCCCTGATCCCAAGTGAGTTACCCTAGCCCTTTAATAAGTACACCCTGGCCCCAAGTGAGTTACCCTGGTCCCATATAATTACTCACAGACACCAAGTGAGTTACCCTAGCCCCTTTATATGTACTCTCTGACCGCAAGTGATTTAACCTAGTCCCATAGTAGTACTCCCTGACCCCAAGTGAGTTACCATAGCCCCTTTATAAGTACACCCTGACCCCAAGTGAGTTATCCTAGCCCCTTTATATGTACTCTCTGACAGCAAGTAAGTTACCCTAGTTCCATAGTAGTATTCCCTGACCTAAAGTGAGTTATCCTAGCCCCTTTATATGTACTCTCTGACCGCAAGTGAGTTACCCTAGTCCCATAAAGTACTCCCTGACCCCAAGTGAGTTACCATATCACCTTTATTAGTACTTCCTGACCCCAAGTGAGATATCCTAGCCCATTTATATGTACTCTCTGACCGCAAGTGAGTTACACTTGTCCCAAAGAAGTACTCCCTGACCCCATGTGAGTTATCCTAGCCCCTTTATATGTACTCTCTGACCGCAAGTGAGTTAACCTAGCCCCTTTATATGTACTCCCAGACCCCAAGTGAGTTACCCTAGTGCCTTATAAGTACTCCCTAACCCCAAGTGAGTTATCCTAGCCCCTTTATATGTACTCTCTGACAGCAAGTGAGTTACCCTAGTCCCATATAAGTACTCCCTGACCCCAAATGAGTTACCATATCACCTTTATAAGTACTCCCTGACCCCAAGTGAGTTATCCTAGCCCCTTTATTTGTACTCTCTTACCGCAAGTAAGTTACCATAGTCCCATAGTAGTACTCCCTGACCTCAAGTGAGTAATCCTAGCCCCTTTATATGTACTCTCTGACCGCAAGTGAGTTACCCTAGTCCCATAGTAGTTCCCCCTGACCCCAAGTGAGTTACCCTATCCCCTATATAAGTACTCCCTGACCCCAAATGAGTTACCCTAGTCCCATAAATGTACTCTCTGACCGCAAGTGAGTTATCCTAGCCCCTTTATATTTACTCCTAGACCTCAAGTGTGTTACCCTGGTGCCTTATAAGTACTGCCTGACCCCAGGTGAGTTACCCTATCCCCTTAATAAGTACACACTGTCCCCAAGTGAGTTACCCTGGTCCCATATAAGCACTCACAGACACCAAGTGTGTTACCCTAGCCCCTTAAAAAGTACACCCTGGCCCCATGTGAGTTACCCTGGTCCCATATAAGTACTCACAGACACCAAGTCAGTTACCCTAGTCCCATAGAAGTACCCCCTGAACCCAAGTGAGTTACCCTAGCCCCTATATAAGTACTCCATGGCCCAAAGTGAGTTATCCTAGCCACTTTTGTATGTACTCTCTGACCGCAAGTGAGTTACCCTATCCCATAAAGTACTCCCTGACCCCAAGTGAGTTACCATATCACCTTTATTAGTACTTCCTGACCCCAAGTGAGATAACCTAGCCCGTTTATATGTACTCTCTGACCGCAAGTGAGTTACCCTAGTCCCATATAAGTACTCCCTGACCCCATGTGAATTATCCTAGCCCCTTTATATGTACTCTCTGACCGCAAGTGAGTTAACCTAGCCCCTTTATATGTACTCCCAGACCCCAAGTGAGTTACCCTAGTGCCTTATAAGTACTCCCTAACCCCAAGTTTGTTGCCCTAGCCCCTTAATAAGTACACCCTGGCCCAATGTGAGTTACCCTGGTCCATTATAAGTACTCACAGACACCAAGTGAGTTACCCTAGTCCCATAGTAGTACTCCCTGAGCCCAAGTGAGTTACCATAGCCCCTTTATAAGTACTCCCTGACCCCAAGTGAGTTATCCTAGCCCCTTTATATTTACTCCTAGACATGAAGTGTGTTACCCTGGTGCCTTATAAA
This sequence comes from Prorops nasuta, assembly GCF_024137725.1. Taxonomy (NCBI): domain Eukaryota; kingdom Metazoa; phylum Arthropoda; class Insecta; order Hymenoptera; family Bethylidae; genus Prorops; species Prorops nasuta. The sequence goes on along the minus strand of NW_027116825.1, from coordinate 2,667,575 downwards.
TACTGCCTGACCCCAAGTGAGTTACCCTGGTCCCATATAAGTACTCACAGACACCAAGTGTGTTACCCTAGCCCCTTAATAAGTACACCCTGGCCCCAAGTGAGTTACCCTGGTCCCATATAAGTACTCACAGACACCAAGTCAGTTAACCTAGTCCCATAGAAGTACTCCCTGAACCCAAGTGAGTTACCCTAGCCCCTATATAAGTACTCCCTGACCCAAAGTGAGTTATCCTAGCCCCTTTTGTATGTACTCTCTGACCGCAAGTGAGTTACCCTAGTCCCATAAAGTACTCCCTGACCCCAAGTGAGTTACCATATCACCTTTATTAGTACTTCCTGACCCCAAGTGAGTTACCCTATCCCCTATATAAGTACTCCCAGACCCCAAGTGAGTTACCCCAGTGCCTTATAAGTACTCCCTGACCCCAAGTGAGTTGCACTAGCCCCTTAAAAAGTACACCCTGGCCCCATGTGAGTTACCCTGATCCCTTATAAGTACTCACAGACACCAAGTGAGTTACCCTAGTCCCTAATATGTACTACTTGACCCAAAGTGAGTTACCCTATCCCCTATATAAGTACTCCCTGACCCCAAGTACGCTACCCTAGTCCCATAAAAGTACTCCCTGACCACAAGTGAGTTACCCTAGTCCCATAGAAGTACTCTCTGACCGCAAGTGAGTTATCCTAGCCCCTGTATATTTACTCCTAGACCTCAAGTGTGTTACCCTGGTGCCTTATAAGTACTGCCTGACCACAAGTGAGTTACCCTAGCCCATTAATAAGTACACACTGGCCCCAAGTGAGTTACCCTGGTCCCATATAAGTACTCACAGACACCAAGTGTATTACCCTAGCCCCTTAATAAGTACACCCCGGCCCCAAGTGAGTTACCCTAGCCGCTATATAAGTACTACCTGACCCCATGTGAGTTATCCAAGCCCCTTCTGTATGTACTCTCTGACCGCAAGTGAGTTACCCTAGTCCCATAAAGTACTCCCTGACCCCAAGTGAGTTACCATATCACCTTTATTAGTACTCCCTGACCCCAAGTGAGTTATCCTAGCCCGTTTATATGTACTCTCTGACCGCAAGTGAGTTACCCTAGTCCCATATAAGTACTCCCCGACCCCATGTGAGTTATCCTACACCCTTTATATGTACTCTCTGACCGCAAGTGAATTACCCTAGTGTCATATAAGAACTCCCTGTCCCTAAGTGAGTACCCTAGTCCCAAATAAGTACTCCCTGACCCCAAGTGAGTTACCCTAGCCCTTTTATAAGTACACCCTGGCTCCAAATGAGTTACCCTGGTTCCATATCAGTACTCCCTGACCCCAAGTGTGTTACCCTAGTCTCATATAAGTACTCCATGAACCCAAGTGTGTTACCTTAGCCCCTTTATAAGTACTGCCCGACCCCAAGTGAGTTATCCTATCCCCTTTATATGTACTCTCTGACCGCAAGTGAGTTACCCTAGTCTCATATAAGAACTCCCTGTCCCTATGTGAGTACCCTAGTCCCAAATAAGTACTCCCTGACACCAAGTATGTTACCATATCACCTTAATAAGTACTCCCTGACCCCAAGTGAGTTATCCTAGCCCCTTTATAAGTACACCCTGGCCCCAAGTGAGTTACCCTGGTCCCATATCAGTACTCCCTAACACCAAGTGAGTTACCCTAGTCCCATATAAGTACTCCCAGATCTCAAGTGAGTTACCCTAGTCCTATAGAATTACTCCCGGACCCCAAGTGAGTTAACCTGGTCACATAGAAGTACTCCCTGACCCCTAGTGAGTTACCCTAGCCCTTTTATAAGTACACCCTGACCCCAAGTGTGTTACCCTAGTCTCATATTAGTACTCCCTGAACCCAAGTGTGTTACCTTAGCCCCTTTATAAGTACTACCCAACCCCAAGTGAGTTATCCTATCCCCTTTATATGTACTCTCTGACAGCAAGTGAGTTACCCTAGTCACATAGAAGTACTACCTGACCACAAGTGAGTTACCCTAGTCCCATAGAAGTACTCCCTGACCCCAAGTGAGTTATCCTAGCATCTTTATATGTACTCTCTGACCGTAAGTGAGTTATTCAAACCCCTTTATAAATACTCCCTGACCCCAAGTATGTTACCCTAGTCTCATATAAGTACTCCCTGACCCCAAGTGTGTTACCCTAGTCCCATATAAATAATCCCTGACCCCAAGTGAGTCACCCTAGTCCCATAGAAGTACTCCCTGAACCCAAGTGAGTTACCCTAGTCCCATATAAGTACTCCCAGACCCTAAATGTGTTGTCCTAGCCCCTTTATATGAACTCTCTGACCGCAAGTGAGTTACCCTAGTCCCATATAAGTACTCCCCGACCCCATGTGAGTTATCCTACACCATTTATATGTACTCTCTGACCGCAAGTGAGTTACCCTAGTCTCATATAAGAACTCCCTGTCCCTAAGTGAGTACCCTAGTCCCAAATAAGTACTCCCTGACCCCAAGTGAGTTACCCTAGCCCTTTTATAAGTACACCCTGGCCCCAAGTGAGTTACCCTGGTTCCATATCAGTACTCCCTGACCCCAAGTGTGTTACCCTAGTCTCATATAAGTACTCCATGAACCCAAGTGTGTTACCTTAGCCCCTTTCTAAGTACTGCTCGACCCCAAGTGAGTTATCCTATCCCCTTTATATGTACTCTCTGACCGCAAGTGAGTTACCCTAGTCTCCTATAAGAACTCCCTGTCCCTAAGTGATACCCTAGTCCCAAATAAGTACTCCGTTACCCCAAGTGAGTTACCATAGCCCCTTTATAAGTACTCCCTGACCCCAAGTGATTTATTCTAACCTCTTTATATGTACTTTCTGACCGCAAGTGAGTTATCCTATCCCCTTTATATGTACTCTCTGACCGCAAGTGAGTTACCCTAGTCTCATATAAGAACTCCCTGTCCCTATGTGAGTACCCTAGTCCCAAATAAGTACTCCCTGACCCCAAGTGTGTTACCATATCACCTTAATAAGTACTCCCTGACCCCAAGTGAGTTACCCTAGCCCCTATATAAGTACTCCCTGACCCCAAGTGAGTTAACCTAGTCCCATAGAAGTACACTCTGTCCGCAAGTGAGTTATCCTAGCTAATTTATATGTACTCCAAGACTCCAAGTGAGTTACCCTAGTGCCTTATAAGTACTCCCTGACCGCAAGTGAGTTACCCTAGTCCCTTAATAAGTACACCCTGGCCCCAAGTGAATTACCCTGGTCCCATATAACTACTCACAGGCACCAAGTGAGTTACCCTAGTCCCATATAAGTACTCCTTGACCCAAAGTGAGTTACCCTAGCCCCTTTATAAGTACTCCCTGACCCCAAGTGTGTTACCCTAGTGCCATATAAATACCCCCTGACCCCAAGTGAGTTACCCTTGTCCCATAGAAGTACTCCCTGACCCCAAGTGAGTTACCCTATCCCCTATATAAGTACTCCCAGACCCCAAGTGAGTTACCCCAGTGCCTTATAAGTACTCCCTGACCCCAAGTGAGTTGCACTAGCCCCTTAAAAAGTACACCCTGGCCCCATGTGAGTTACCCTGATCCCTTATAAGTACTCACAGACACCAAGTGAGTTACCCTAGTCCCTAATATGTACTACTTGACCCAAAGTGAGTTACCCTATCCCCTATATAAGTACTCCCTGACCCCAAGTACGCTACCCTAGTCCCATAAAAGTACTCCCTGACCACAAGTGAGTTACCCTAGTCCCATAGAAGTACTCTCTGACCGCAAGTGAGTTATCCTAGCCCCTGTATATTTACTCCTAGACCTCAAGTGTGTTACCCTGGTGCCTTATAAGTACTGCCTGACCACAAGTGAGTTACCCTAGCCCATTAATAAGTACACACTGGCCCCAAGTGAGTTACCCTGGTCCCATATAAGTACTCACAGACACCAAGTGTATTACCCTAGCCCCTTAATAAGTACACCCCGGCCCCAAGTGAGTTACCCTAGCCGCTATATAAGTACTACCTGACCCCATGTGAGTTATCCAAGCCCCTTCTGTATGTACTCTCTGACCGCAAGTGAGTTACCCTAGTCCCATAAAGTACTCCCTGACCCCAAGTGAGTTACCATATCACCTTTATTAGTACTCCCTGACCCCAAGTGAGTTATCCTAGCCCGTTTATATGTACTCTCTGACCGCAAGTGAGTTACCCTAGTCCCATATAAGTACTCCCCGACCCCATGTGAGTTATCCTACACCCTTTATATGTACTCTCTGACCGCAAGTGAATTACCCTAGTGTCATATAAGAACTCCCTGTCCCTAAGTGAGTACCCTAGTCCCAAATAAGTACTCCCTGACCCCAAGTGAGTTACCCTAGCCCTTTTATAAGTACACCCTGGCTCCAAATGAGTTACCCTGGTTCCATATCAGTACTCCCTGACCCCAAGTGTGTTACCCTAGTCTCATATAAGTACTCCATGAACCCAAGTGTGTTACCTTAGCCCCTTTATAAGTACTGCCCGACCCCAAGTGAGTTATCCTATCCCCTTTATATGTACTCTCTGACCGCAAGTGAGTTACCCTAGTCTCATATAAGAACTCCCTGTCCCTATGTGAGTACCCTAGTCCCAAATAAGTACTCCCTGACACCAAGTATGTTACCATATCACCTTAATAAGTACTCCCTGACCCCAAGTGAGTTATCCTAGCCCCTTTATAAGTACACCCTGGCCCCAAGTGAGTTACCCTGGTCCCATATCAGTACTCCCTAACACCAAGTGAGTTACCCTAGTCCCATATAAGTACTCCCAGATCTCAAGTGAGTTACCCTAGTCCTATAGAATTACTCCCGGACCCCAAGTGAGTTAACCTGGTCACATAGAAGTACTCCCTGACCCCTAGTGAGTTACCCTAGCCCTTTTATAAGTACACCCTGACCCCAAGTGTGTTACCCTAGTCTCATATTAGTACTCCCTGAACCCAAGTGTGTTACCTTAGCCCCTTTATAAGTACTACCCAACCCCAAGTGAGTTATCCTATCCCCTTTATATGTACTCTCTGACAGCAAGTGAGTTACCCTAGTCACATAGAAGTACTACCTGACCACAAGTGAGTTACCCTAGTCCCATAGAAGTACTCCCTGACCCCAAGTGAGTTATCCTAGCATCTTTATATGTACTCTCTGACCGTAAGTGAGTTATTCAAACCCCTTTATAAATACTCCCTGACCCCAAGTATGTTACCCTAGTCTCATATAAGTACTCCCTGACCCCAAGTGTGTTACCCTAGTCCCATATAAATAATCCCTGACCCCAAGTGAGTCACCCTAGTCCCATAGAAGTACTCCCTGAACCCAAGTGAGTTACCCTAGTCCCATATAAGTACTCCCAGACCCTAAATGTGTTGTCCTAGCCCCTTTATATGAACTCTCTGACCGCAAGTGAGTTACCCTAGTCCCATATAAGTACTCCCCGACCCCATGTGAGTTATCCTACACCATTTATATGTACTCTCTGACCGCAAGTGAGTTACCCTAGTCTCATATAAGAACTCCCTGTCCCTAAGTGAGTACCCTAGTCCCAAATAAGTACTCCCTGACCCCAAGTGAGTTACCCTAGCCCTTTTATAAGTACACCCTGGCCCCAAGTGAGTTACCCTGGTTCCATATCAGTACTCCCTGACCCCAAGTGTGTTACCCTAGTCTCATATAAGTACTCCATGAACCCAAGTGTGTTACCTTAGCCCCTTTCTAAGTACTGCTCGACCCCAAGTGAGTTATCCTATCCCCTTTATATGTACTCTCTGACCGCAAGTGAGTTACCCTAGTCTCCTATAAGAACTCCCTGTCCCTAAGTGATACCCTAGTCCCAAATAAGTACTCCGTTACCCCAAGTGAGTTACCATAGCCCCTTTATAAGTACTCCCTGACCCCAAGTGATTTATTCTAACCTCTTTATATGTACTTTCTGACCGCAAGTGAGTTATCCTATCCCCTTTATATGTACTCTCTGACCGCAAGTGAGTTACCCTAGTCTCATATAAGAACTCCCTGTCCCTATGTGAGTACCCTAGTCCCAAATAAGTACTCCCTGACCCCAAGTGTGTTACCATATCACCTTAATAAGTACTCCCTGACCCCAAGTGAGTTACCCTAGCCCCTATATAAGTACTCCCTGACCCCAAGTGAGTTAACCTAGTCCCATAGAAGTACACTCTGTCCGCAAGTGAGTTATCCTAGCTAATTTATATGTACTCCAAGACTCCAAGTGAGTTACCCTAGTGCCTTATAAGTACTCCCTGACCGCAAGTGAGTTACCCTAGTCCCTTAATAAGTACACCCTGGCCCCAAGTGAATTACCCTGGTCCCATATAACTACTCACAGGCACCAAGTGAGTTACCCTAGTCCCATATAAGTACTCCTTGACCCAAAGTGAGTTACCCTAGCCCCTTTATAAGTACTCCCTGACCCCAAGTGTGTTACCCTAGTGCCATATAAATACCCCCTGACCCCAAGTGAGTTACCCTTGTCCCATAGAAGTACTCCCTGACCCCAAGTGAGTTACCCTAGTCCCATGTAAGTACTCCCAGACCCTAAATGTGTTGTCCTAGCCCCTTTATATGAACTCTCTGACCGCAAGTGAATTACCCTAGCCCCTATATAAGTACCCCCTGACCCCAAGTGAGTTATCCTTGCCCCTTTATATGTACTCTCTGACAGCAAATGAGTTACCCTAGTCCCATATAAGTACTCCTTGACCCAAAGTGAGTTACCCTAGCCCCTTTATAAGTACTCCCTGACCCCAAGTGAGTTACCCTAGTCCCATATAAATACTCCCAGACCTTAAGTGAGTTACCCTAGTCCCTATATAAGTACTCCCTGATTCCAAGTGAAATACCCTGGTCCCATATAAGTACTCAAAGACACCAAGTGAGTTACCCTAGTCCCATATAACTACTCCTTGACCCAAAGTGAGTTACCCTAGCCCCTTTATAAGTACTCCCTGACCCCAAGTGAGTTATCCTAGCTCCTTTATATGTACTCTCTGACCGCAAGTGAGTTACCCTAGCCCATTTATATGTACTCTCTGACCGCAAGTGAGTTATCCTAGTCGCTTTATATGTACTCCCAGACCCCAAGTGAGTTACCCTAGTCCCTCATAAGTACTCCCTGATCCCCAGTGAGTTACCCTAGCCCTTTAATAAGTACACCCTTTTTTTTTTTTTTTTTTTTTCCGACGCTTTGCGAGGTAGGGGGAAACTTCTTAAAGCCTTACGGCTTGTTAAGTACCTCCGGCGGCCGATGTTTTGGCCAGAGGTTATGTGGGATTCTAACCCACCAAAACCCCCTACCTGCCCCCCTACCCGGTACCAAGCATAGCTTATAACATCAGGTAGGAGGGTATACGCTCTACTCTACGACCGTATGCGGTCATCCCAAGACAAACAAAAACCCCAGACTCTACCCCACCCCAGAGGAGAGAGCAGCAGACTCCTCAGCTCGGACTCTACTGTCCTTGGAGGTGAGGACCCTAACCGAGAAGCTGGAAAATGCATTCCAAGCTCTCGGCGTACTCGTAACATGGGACACAAGGGTCTCCACCTCCAACGAGGGCACACCTAAAGCATCACAGAGTTCTGCTCTTTCGCATTCCCACAGGGGACACCACAACAGCGTGTGCTCCGCCGTATCCGCGACCGGATTCGGGGAGCACCAGCAGTCGGGAGTCGCCCTGCGGCCCACCCTCGCGCGATGACTCATGAAACTACCATGCCCCAGGAGCATCTGGGAAACATGGTAGTTCAAGCTTCTACAATTAGCAGCCAGCCAGGACCGGATGTCCGGGATGAGGCGGTGGGTCCACCTACCCCGACCATCCGAGTCCCATGCTGCCTGCCATCTCTCTACTAAATTAGCCCTCGCCAATCTCCGCGCTTCGGCCACGCCAGCCGAGGAGCCACCCGCACGCGACGCATCGTACACCTCCCTGCGCTCCAAAGCTAAAAGATGGGCCGGTGGTATGCCCGAGATTACTAATAGCGCACAGGACGAAGCCGTACGACACGCGCGGGAAACCCTCAGCGCCATGACCCTCTGCGCGGAGATTAGGGACCACGCAATGGTTGGGCGAGAGGCAGCCTCAGCCCAGCAAGGCGCCCCGTAAAGAAGAATGCTGTGCACTAAATTCGTGTACAACATCCTTCCCGAGACCCCCGACCCACCCACGTTCGGCAATAAATTACTCAACGCCCACCCAGCCTTTTTGGCTTTTCCCACCATGCAATCAATGTGAAACTTGAAGGAAAGACGACGATCCAACCCCACACCGAGGTATTTCGCCCGCGGGGAGACGGAAACCGTCTCGCCCCCGACCGAAAACCGCGGAGCCCGATCAGATCGCCTCCTAGAGAAGAAAACAGCCTCCGATTTGGAGACGTTCACCTCCAGGTTCCTCCCCTCAAGCCACAGAAAGATACGCGACAAAGCCCTGTTAGCCTTCAACTGCAAGGACCCGACGCTTCCCGCAGACACACACAATGCCGTATCGTCCGCGTAACAAGTCAACGTGCAGCCGTCCGGGAGACTCAACCACAGCAGACCGTCGAAACAAATGTTCCACAGGAGAGGTCCTAAGACCGATCCCTGCGGAACACCCGCCCCAACGCGCCACTGCCGTCCAGCGCACTCAATGACCCGGTCCCCCAGGTAACTGCGGACTATATCCACAATCACCTCCGGGACCGCGCCATTGGCGGCCAGGGCCTCCAAGACGGCCGCATGCGACACAGAATTGAACGCGTTCTTAATGTCGAGAAGGATTACGGCCACGCGTTTGCTCCGGTATACAGACCCCCGAAGGGCCATCCGAATAAAATTCTGGACAGCCGATACGGCATCCATGGTACTTCTACCAGGACGGAACCCGTATTGACCGTCCGCGAGAGGTGCGACCCCCTCATAAACCTCCGTAAGACGAGCGACAACTACCCTCTGGAACAACTTCCCCACCACCGGTAGGAGAGATATGGGTCTGAAGCCCCCGATCCCTTTCGGGATTAGGACAACCCTCGCCCTCCTCCAGATAGCGGGAAAGTCGCCGAGTTCCAGGCAGCTGTTGAACAACCGGGCAAAATCAGCGGGGCAGCTCATTGCTGCAACCTTAACCACTTCCGGGAGAATGCCATCGACACCAGGGGCCCCCTTTGCAGGGGACCTCCCGGCAGCCATGACAATCTCTGCTTCCGTGATGAGATCAGACTCCAAGATCGGCCTGGTGTTACCGCGAACCACGAATGGAACGCCCCCAGGCCTCACTTGCGACGTCGAGAAAAGACTCTCAATCGCAACCACCGTCTCAGACTCCGTCAGACTAGCAGATGTCTGTCTCTTCAATCTCTTGTAGGCCACCCAGAAGGGGCGACCCCAAGGATCTGCCTCCACTTCATTCACCAGCGCCAACCATGCGGCCCGCTTCCTCTCGCGTATAGCGGAGGAGAAAGCGGTTCTCGCCGTCTTATAGGCTTCGCGCAAGTGAACTTCCGTATTGGCACCCCTCGACCTCGACCACCTCCTGCGGGCAGCATTCGCTGCCTTACGGAGACGGTCGAGGTCCTCACACCACCAATACGCTGCTATCCAGCTCTTGGCAGTTCCGTGAGCCCTGGGCATAGAAGCGTCGGACGCCCCGACGAGTCTCCGGAGATAACCCTCCGGCGAGGCGCCCGAGCCGTCACCGCCGACGTCCGCCCCGGCCCTCCCCCGCCCGGACGGAGGGGAAGCCGAGTTGGTCGAGGCTATTCCCCACGCAAATGCCAATTCGCATAAGAGTGGGTCGAACCTCGAGCGAACCCAGCGCACCCCCCGCTCCGGCGAGGCAGGGCCAGGACCCCCATCCGTGAGAATCCACTGGATGAAGCGGTGATCGCTCAGAGTCTCGTCATCGAGCACCTCCCAAGAGACTACTCTCGAGGCGATCGACGACGATACCCAGGTGAGATCTATTATACTACCACGGTCGCCTGAGACGAAGGTCGGAGAACGACCTCGGTTGAGCAATGTCAACCCGAGCTGACCGCCCCATTCCTCAACAAGCTCTCCACGTCGGTTAGTGCAACCGGATCCCCATGATGTCGACCACGAGTTGAAGTCTCCACCAATGAGGACCGGCACCCCATGCTCCCTGACACTCCCCGCCAAGTCCTCCAGGAAAGCCTCGAACTCCCCGATGGGGGCATTAGGGGTAAAGTAAACACTGTACACCCTAATGTCCCCAACGGGAGACGAACAAAACCCCCGACCGGACGAGACGGATGCCAGTTTGCACGAAGCACCGGGCAGCATAGCCGAATCCCCCCCGACATCCTCCAAGCCGGTGCTTGGGAAATTACTATTCCTATGCTGCTCTGAGACAAGGCAGACCGTGTACTCGCCAGAGTACGTGCAATGGACGGCCAAGTCCTGAGCAGATCGCGAACGATTGACATTGATCTGGAGACCCTTCATGTACGTCTCGATCCTCTCCACACCCCGATCGATCCGCACGCTGAAGAGCCCCCAGCGTGATCATGCGCAAGCCCCGAGTCCCTACAGGCGAGACAACAAGGAGAACCCCTACAACTGGCAGAGGCATGACCCCCCTCCCCGCATCTCCAACACAGCCCCGAACGGTCTGTGCTGAATTTGCAGCTACCCGAGGTGTGACCGAAGTGGTGACACCTCTTGCACCGCACGATACTGGTCGCAGGGCGAACCCTGCAGACCACCCACCCAACGCGAACGCGCCCAAGCCGCAACAACTTGCCAGCCACCTCGGGTGGCATGGAAGCGCCGACGGCCCAGGAGCCCCCACCAGTTCTTCGCGGCGCGGAGACTCTAACCCCGGCTGCCTCCTCGCCCAGTGCGGCCAGAAGGGCCGCACGCACATCCTCCCCGGACGAAACCCCATCGAGGTCCCGGATCTCCACCCTCTCCATCGGAGAGAGAGCAGAGACAGGAATCCCGTTACCCAACGCCTCCGCGACCGCCCCCGCGAGCGTGGACGCGGAGCCCCATCCCTTATTCAGCTCAATCAGGAGGTCTCCCCTGCGAGTCCTCCTGATCGACCTGACCTCAACCCCGACCTTACCGGGGTCCACCCTTTCCTTCAGCAACCTCATCGCCCCCCCATACCCATCCGACCCGCACGCTACGAGCACGGCCTGGGCACGGGGGCGACGAGGAGGTCCCCCAACCCTACCCGAATGAGGAGGACGGGATATCGGGGCCGGCCCCAAATCCCTCCTCCCCTTTCCCTTCCGCCCAGCCACGACCGACCATTGCACCCCCTCTTCCCGCGGAGGAGATGCCGTAGCCACTGGTGTCGGGCCAGCTGCCCCAGAGGCCCCCTCCTTCGGCGGAGAAGGCGTCCCCAGGGCAGCTCCCCTTTTCGCGCCCCTTTCCCTATTGCCGCTTCCACCCGACTTAATCGAAACCCCCCTCCCCCCTTTAGAAGTCGGTGGAAGCGGAAGCGACGTCTGCGTACTCTTATTCTTCAGCGCTGGCCGTTGCACCTCTTCTCGCGCTTCGTCCCGCTCCCTCGTCTCAAGAAGCACAGGGAGAAGTGACCCACAATCCTGGGTCGCAGCTCCCTGCACCTCCTGCACAGCGGAGACGACGAGATCCCGCAGGTCCCTCACTTTTCCCTGGATGCTCCTCTTGACGCCCTTTCTCCCGTCCGTGAGTCCAAGAAGCTCCGTCATTGCTACTGACATACGCTGGATGAGCGTATGCAGTTCCTGCGCACTTCTGTCACGGGCCTCCAGGCGCAGCCGCACCTCCTCCAAGTCCATGGCTCTGGAGCCCGATCCTGCGCTAACGCCGTTATCTGTAGGGGAAGAATAAGAAGAAGTTTGGTTTTCCATAAATTAATAAATAATCACCAGCATGCGGAGCGTCTCCGAACGCGCCGCCTCAGGAAGTGGAGGGGTGATCACCATGATGCCTACCTCCATCAGACACCATGGCTTGGGGCTCAAGCCCGGGGACAAACATCCAGGCCGCCATACACCTTCTTCCATCACTGGCATTCCGCATACCTCCGTGGGAGGACGGTGCGTAGACACCGGGATCCGACACGAGCACGACCTTACTGGAATCATCCACACATCCCTTTCGGGCAGTGTCAACACAGAGGCCGTACCCTGTCCCCTGAAATGGGTGAAATGAGAAAAGTGATGTTATGGGGCCCTCGTCCGGAATCCGTACGACGGCAGATGACACCTGAGAATGAAATGAGGCAAGGGTGAGAATACCATTTTGGTTCGCGACTGCTTATTCGTCCGTATGAAACGGCTTATTTCGCAGCTAACCGGCATATCTGCCGGCCGTCCCCCTATCCACCACCCGGGGACGCGCCTGGTAGCGTGGTAAACCGCCCCAGGAATAAGTACACCCTGGCCCCAAGTGAGTTACCCTGGTCCCATATAATTACTCACAGACACCAAGCGAGTTACCCTAGCACCTTTATATGTACTCTCTGACCGCACGTGAGTTACCCTAGTCCCATAGTAGTACTCCCTGACCCCAAGTGAGTTACCATAGCCCCTTTATAAGAACTCCCTGACCCCAAGTGAGTTATCCTAGCCCCTTTATATGTACTCTCTGACCGCAAGTGAGTTAACCTAGCCCCTTTATAAGTACACCCTGGCCCCATGTGAGTTACCCTGGTCCCTTATAAGTACTCACAGACACCAAGTGAGTTACCCTAGTGCCTTATAAGTACTCCCTGACCCCAAGTGAGTTATCCTAGCCCCTTTATATGTACTCCCAGACCCCAAGTGAGTTACCCTAGTGCCTTATAATTACTCCCTGACCCCAAGTGAGTTATCCTAGCCCCTTCATATGTACTCTCTGACAGCAAGTGAGTTACCCTAGTCCCATATAAGTACTCCCTGACCCCAAATGAGTTACCATATCACCTTTATAAGTACTCCCTGACCCCAACTGAGATATCCTAGCCCATTCATATGTACTCTCTGACCGCAAGTGAGTTACCCTAGTCCCAAAGAAGTACTCCCTGACCCCATGTGAGTTATCCTAGCCCCTTTATATGTACTCTCTGACCGCAAGTGAGTTAACCTAGCCCCTTTATATGTACTCCCAGACCCCAAGTGAGTTACCCTAGTGCCTTATAAGTACTCCCTAACCCCAAGTGAGTTATCCTAGCCCCTTTATAAGTACTCTCTGACAGCAAGTGAGTTACCCTAGTCCCATATAAGTACTCCCTGACCCCAAATGAGTTACCATATCACCTTTATAAGTACTCCCTGACCCCAAGTGAGTTATCCTAGCCCCTTTATTTGTACTCTCTTACCGCAAGTAAGTTACCATAGTCCCATAGTAGTACTCCCTGACCTCAAGTGAGTAATCCTAGCCCCTTTATATGTACTCTCTGACCGCAAGTGAGTTACCCTAGTCCCATAGTAGTTCCCCCTGACCCCAAGTGAGTTACCCTATCCCCTATATAAGTACTCCCTGACCCCAAATGAGTTACCCTAGTCCCATAAATGTACTCCCTGACCACAAGTGAGTTACCCTAGTCCCATAGAAGTACTCTCTGACCGCAAGTGAGTTATCCTAGCCCCTTCATATGTACTCTCTGACAGCAAGTGAGTTACCCTAGTCCCATATAAGTACTCCCTGACCCCAAATGAGTTACCATATCACCTTTATAAGTACTCCCTGACCCCAACTGAGATATCCTAGCCCATTTATATGTACTCTCTGACCGCAAGTGAGTTACCCTAGTCCCAAAGAAGTACTCCCTGACCCCATGTGAGTTATCCTAGCCCCTTTATATGTACTCTCTGACCGCAAGTGAGTTAACCTAGCCCCTTTATATGTACTCCCAGACCCCAAGTGAGTTACCCTAGTGCCTTATAAGTACTCCCTAACCCCAAGTGAGTTATCCTAGCCCCTTTATAAGTACTCTCTGACAGCAAGTGAGTTACCCTAGTCCCATATAAGTACTCCCTGACCCCAAATGAGTTACCATATCACCTTTATAAGTACTCCCTGACCCCAAGTGAGTTATCCTAGCCCCTTTATTTGTACTCTCTTACCGCAAGTAAGTTACCATAGTCCCATAGTAGTACTCCCTGACCTCAAGTGAGTAATCCTAGCCCCTTTATATGTACTCTCTGACCGCAAGTGAGTTACCCTAGTCCCATAGTAGTTCCCCCTGACCCCAAGTGAGTTACCCTATCCCCTATATAAGTACTCCCTGACCCCAAATGAGTTACCCTAGTCCCATAAATGTACTCCCTGACCACAAGTGAGTTACCCTAGTCCCATAGAAGTACTCTCTGACCGCAAGTGAGTTATCCTAGCCCCTTTATATTTACTCCTAGACCTCAAGTGTGTTACCCTGGTGCCTTATAAGTACTGCCTTACCCCAAGTGAGTTACCCTATCCCCTTAATAAGTACACACTGTCCCCAAGTGAGTTACCCTGGTCCCATATAAGTACTCACAGACACCAAGTGTGTTACCCTAGCCCTTTAAAAAGTACACCCTGGCCCCAAGTGAGTTACCCTGGTCCCATATAAGTACTCACAGACACCAAGTCAGTTACCCTAGTCCCATAGAAGTACCCCCTGAACCCAAGTGAGTTACCCTAGCCCCTATATAAGTACTCCATGGCCCAAAGTGAGTTATCCTAGCCACTTTTGTATGTACTCTCTGACCGCAAGTGAGTTACCCTTGTCCCATAAAGTACTTCCTGACCCCAAGTGAGTTACCATATCACATTTATTAGTACTTCCTGACCCCAAGTGAGATAACCTAGCCCGTTTATATGTACTCTCTGACCGCAAGTGAGTTAACCTAGCCCCTTTATATGTACTCCCAGACCCCAAGTGAGTTACCATAGCCCCTTTATAAGTACTCCCTGACCCCAAGTGAGTTATCCTAGCCCCTTTATATTTACTCCTAGACATGAAGTGTGTTACCCTGGTGCCTTATAAATACTGCCTGACCCCAAGTGAGTTACCCTGGTCCCATATAAGTACTCACAGACACCAAGTGTGTTACCCTAGCCCCTTAATAAGTACACCCTGGCCCCAAGTGAGTTACCCTGGTCCCATATAAGTACTCACAGACACCAAGTCAGTTAACCTAGTCCCATAGAAGTACTCCCTGAACCCAAGTGAGTTACCCTAGCCCCTATATAAGTACTCCCTGACCCAAAGTGAGTAATCCTAGCCCCTTTTGTATGTACTCTCTGACCGCAAGTGAGTTACCCTAGTCCCATAAAGTACTCCCTGACCCCAAGTGAGTTACCATATCACCTTTATTAGTACTTCCTGACCCCAAGTGAGTTACCCTATCCCCTTTATAAGTACTCCCAGACCCCAAGTGAGTTACCCCAGTGCCTTATAAGTACTCCCTGACCCCAAGTGAGTTGCACTAGCCCCTTAAAAAGTACACCCTGGCCCCATGTGAGTTACCCTGATCCCTTATAAGTACTCACAGACACCAAGTGAGTTACCCTAGTCCCTAATATGTACTACTTGACCCAAAGTGAGTTACCCTATCCCCTATATAAGTACTCCCTGACCCCAAGTACGCTACCCTAGTCCCATAAAAGTACTCCCTGACCACAAGTGAGTTACCCTAGTCCCATAGAAGTACTCTCTGACCGCAAGTGAGTTATCCTAGCCCCTGTATATTTACTCCTAGACCTCAAGTGTGTTACCCTGGTGCCTTATAAGTACTGCCTGACCACAAGTGAGTTACCCTAGCCCATTAATAAGTACACACTGGCCCCAAGTGAGTTACCCTGGTCCCATATAAGTACTCACAGACACCAAGTGTATTACCCTAGCCCCTTAATAAGTACACCCCGGCCCCAAGTGAGTTACCCTAGCCGCTATATAAGTACTACCTGACCCCAGGTGAGTTATCCAAGCCCCTTCTGTATGTACTCTCTGACCGCAAGTGAGTTACCCTAGTCCCATAAAGTACTCCCTGACCCCAAGTGAGTTACCATATCACCTTTATTAGTACTCCCTGACCCCATGTGAGTTATCCTAGCCCGTTTATATGTACTCTCTGACCGCAAGTGAGTTACCCTAGTCCCATATAAGTACTCCCCGACCCCATGTGAGTTATCCTACACCCTTTATATGTACTCTCTGACCGCAAGTGAATTACCCTAGTGTCATATAAGAACTCCCTGTCCCTAAGTGTGTACCCTAGTCCCAAATAAGTACTCCCTGACCCCAAGTGAGTTACCCTAGCCCTTTTATAAGTACACCCTGGCTCCAAATGAGTTACCCTGGTTCCATATCAGTACTCCCTGACCCCAAGTGTGTTACCCTAGTCTCATATAAGTACTCCATGAACCCAAGTGTGTTACCTTAGCCCCTTTATAAGTACTGCCCGACCCCAAGTGAGTTATCCTATCCCCTTTATATGTACTCTCTGACCGCAAGTGAGTTACCCTAGTCTCATATAAGAACTCCCTGTCCCTATGTGAGTACCCTAGTCCCAAATAAGTACTCCCTGACACCAAGTATGTTACCATATCACCTTAATAAGTACTCCCTGACCCCAAGTGAGTTATCCTAGCCCCTTTATAAGTACACCCTGGCCCCAAGTGAGTTACCCTGGTCCCATATCAGTACTCCCTAACACCAAGTGAGTTACCCTAGTCCCATATAAGTACTCCCAGATCTCAAGTGAGTTACCCTAGTCCTATAGAATTACTCCCGGACCCCAAGTGAGTTAACCTGGTCACATAGAAGTACTCCCTGTCCCCTAGTGAGTTACCCTAGTCTCATATAAGTACTCCCTGAACCCAAGTGTGTTACCTTAGCCCCTTTATAAGTACTACCCGACCCCAAGTGAGTTATCCTATCCCCTTTATATGTACTCTCTGACAGCAAGTGAGTTACCCTAGTCACATAGAAGTACTACCTGACCACAAGTGAGTTACCCTAGTCCCATAGAAGTACTCCCTGACCCCAAGTGAGTTATCCTAGCATCTTTATATGTACTCTCTGACCGCAAGTGAGTTATTCAAACCCCTTTATAAGTACTCCCTGACCCCAAGTATGTTACCCTAGTCTCATATAAGTACTCCCTGACCCCAAGTGTGTTACCCTGGTCCCATATAAATACTCCCTGACCCCAAGTGAGTTACCCTAGTCCCATAGAAGTACTCCCTGACCCCAAGTGAGTTACCCTAGTCCCATATAAGTACTCCCAGACCCTAAATGTGTTGTCCTAGCCCCATTATATGAACTCTCTGACCGCAAGTGAGTTACCCTAGTCCCATATAAGTACTCCCCGACCCCATGTGAGTTATCCTACACCATTTATATGTACTCTCTGACCGCAAGTATGTTACCCTAGTCTCATATAAGAACTCCCTGTCCCTAAGTGAGTACCCTAGTCCCAAATAAGTACTCCCTGACCCCAAGTGAGTTACCCTGGTTCCATATCAGTACTCCCTGACCCCAAGTGAGTTACCCTAGTCCCATATAAGTTCTCCCAGACCCTAAATGTGTTGTCCTAGCCCCTTTATATGAACTCTCTGACCGCAAGTGAGTTACCCTAGTCCCATATAAATACTCCCTGACCCCAAGTGAGTTACCCTAGTCCCATATAAGTACTCCTTGACCCAAAGTGAGTTACCCTAGCCCCTTTATAAGTACTCCCTGACCCCAAGTGAGTTAACCTAGTCCCATATAAATACTCCCAGACCTTAAGTGAGTTACCCTAGTCCCTATATAAGTACTCCCTGATTCCAAGTGAGTTACCCTAGTCCAATATAAATACTCCCAGACCCCAAGTGAGTTACCCTAGTCCCTATATAAGTACTCCCTGACCCCAAGTGAGTTATCCTAGCCCCTTATAAGTACTCCCTGACCCCAAGTGAGTTACCCTAGCCCCTAAATAAGTACACCCTGGCCCCAAGTGAAATACCCTGGTCCCATATAAGTACTCAAAGAGATCAAGTGAGTTACCCTAGTCCCATATAAGTACTCCTTGACCCAAAGTGAGTTACCCTAGCCCCTTTATAAGTACTCCCTGACCCCAAGTGAGTTATCCTAGCTCCTTTATATGTACTCTCTGACCGCAAGTGAGTTACCCTAGCCCATTTATATGTACTCTCTGACCGCAAGTGAGTTATCCTAGTCGCTTTATATGTACTCACAGACCCCAAGTGAGTTACCCTAGTCCCTCATAAGTACTCCCTGATCCCAAGTGAGTTACCCTAGCCCTTTAATAAGTACACCCTGGCCCCAAGTGAGTTACCCTGGTCCCATATAATTACTCACAGACACCAAGTGAGTTACCCTAGCCCCTTTATATGTACTCTCTGACCGCAAGTGATTTAACCTAGTCCCATAGTAGTACTCCCTGACCCCAAGTGAGTTACCATAGCCCCTTTATAAGTACACCCTGACCCCAAGTGAGTTATCCTAGCCCCTTTATATGTACTCTCTGACAGGAAGTAAGTTACCCTAGTCCCATAGTAGTATTCCCTGACCTAAAGTGAGTTATCCTAGCCCCTTTATATGTACTCTCTGACCGCAAGTGAGTTACCCTAGTCCCATAAAGTACTCCCTGACCCCAAGTGAGTTACCATATCACCTTTATTAGTACTTCCTGACCCCAAGTGAGATATCCTAGCCCATTTATATGTACTCTCTGACCGCAAGTGAGTTACCCTAGTCCCATATAAATACTCCCAGACCTTAAGTGAGTTACCCTAGTCCCTATATAAGTACTCCCTGATTCCAAGTGAGTTACCCTAGTCCAATATAAATACTCCCAGACCCCAAGTGAGTTACCCTATTCCCTATATAAGTACTCCCTGACCCCAAGTGAGTTATCCTAGCCCCTTATAAGTACTCCCTGACCCCAAGTGAGTTACCCTAGCCCCTAAATAAGTACACCCTGGCCCCAAGTGAAATACCCTGGTCCCATATAAGTACTCAAAGACACCAAGTGAGTTACCCTAGTCCCATATAAGTACTCCTTGACCCAAAGTGAGTTACCCTAGCCCCTTTATAAGTACTCCCTGACCCCAAGTGAGTTATCCTAGCTCCTTTATATGTACTCTCTGACCGCAAGTGAGTTACCCTAGCCCATTTATATGTACTCTCTGACCGCAAGTGAGTTATCCTAGTCGCTTTATATGTACTCCCAGACCCCAAGTGAGTTACCCTAGTCCCTCATAAGTACTCCCTGATCCCCAGTGAGTTACCCTAGCCCTTTAATAAGTACACCCTTTTTTTTTTTTTTTTTTTTTTTCCGACGCTTTGCGAGGTAGGGGGAAACTTCTTAAAGCCTTACGGCTTGTTAAGTACCTCCGGCGGCCGATGTTTTGGCCAGAGGTTATGTGGGATTCTAACCCACCAAAACCCCCTACCTGCCCCCCTACCCGGTACCAAGCATAGCTTATAACATCAGGTAGGAGGGTATACGCTCTACTCTACGACCGTATGCGGTCATCCCAAGACAAACAAAAACCCCAGACTCTAACCCACCCCAGAGGAGAGAGCAGCAGACTCCTCAGCTCGGACTCTACTGTCCTTGGAGGTGAGGACCCTAACCGAGAAGCTGGAAAATGCATTCCAAGCTCTTGGCGTACTCGTAACATGGGACACAAGGGTCTCCACCTCCAACGAGGGCACACCTAAAGCATCACAGAGTTCTGCTCTTTCGCATTCCCACAGGGGACACCACAACAGCGTGTGCTCCGCCGTATCCGCGACCGGATTCGGGGAGCACCAGCAGTCGGGAGTCGCCCTGCGGCCCACCCTCGCGCGATGACTCATGAAACTACCATGCCCCAGGAGCATCTGGGAAACATGGTAGTTCAAGCTTCTACAATTAGCAGCCAGCCAGGACCGGATGTCCGGGATGAGGCGGTGGGTCCACCTACCCCGACCATCCGAGTCCCATGCTGCCTGCCATCTCTCTACTAAATTAGCCCTCGCCAATCTCCGCGCTTCGGCCACGCCAGCCGAGGAGCCACCCGCACGCGACGCATCGTACACCTCCCTGCCCTCCAAAGCTAAAAGATGGGCCGGTGGTATGCCCGAGATTACTAATAGCGCACAGGACGAAGCCGTACGACACGCGCGGGAAACCCTCAGCGCCATGACCCTCTGCGCGGAGATTAGGGACCTCGCAATGGTTGGGCGAGAGGCAGCCTCAGCCCAGCAAGGCGCCCCGTAAAGAAGAATGCTGTGCACTAAATTCGTGTACAACATCCTTCCCGAGACCCCCGACCCACCCACGTTCGGCAATAAATTACTCAACGCCCACCCAGCCTTTTTGGCTTTTCCCACCATGCAATCAATGTGAAACTTGAAGGAAAGACGACGATCCAACCACACACCGAGGTATTTCGCCCGCGGGGAGACGGAAACCGTCTCGCCCCCGACCGAAAACCGCGGAGCCCGATCAGACCGCCTCCTAGAGAAGAAAATAGCCTCCGATTTGGAGACGTTCACCTCCAGGTTCCTCCCCTCAAGCCACAGAAAGATACGCGACAAAGCCCTGTTAGCCTTCAACTGCAAGGACCCGACGCTTCCCGCAGACACACACAATGCCGTATCGTCCGCGTAACAAGTCAACGTGCAGCCGTCCGGGAGACTCAACCACAGCAGACCGTCGAAACAAATGTTCCACAGGAGAGGTCCTAAGACCGATCCCTGCGGAACACCCGCCCCAACGCGCCACTGCCGTCCAGCGCACTCAATGACCCGGTCCCCCAGGTAACTGCGGACTATATCCACAATCACCTCCGGGACCGCGCCATTGGCGGCCAGGGCCTCCAAGACGGCCGCATGCGACACAGAATTGAACGCGTTCTTAATGTCGAGAAGGATTACGGCCACGCGTTTGCTCCGGTACACAGACCCCCGAAGGGCCATCCGAATAAAATTCTGGACAGCCGATACGGCATCCATGGTACTTCTACCAGGACGGAACCCGTATTGACCGTCCGCGAGAGGTGCGACCCCCTCATAAACCTCCGTAAGACGAGCGACAACTACCCTCTCGAACAACTTCCCCACCACCGGTAGGAGAGATATGGGTCTGAAGCCCCCGATCCCTTTCGGGATTAGGACAACCCTCGCCCTCCTCCAGATAGCGGGAAAGTCGCCGAGTTCCAGGCAGCTGTTGAACAACCGGGCAAAATCAGCGGGGCAGCTCATTGCTGCAACCTTAACCACTTCCGGGAGAATGCCATCGACACCAGGGGCCCCCTTTGCAGGGGACCTCCCGGCAGCCATGACAATCTCTGCTTCCGTGATGAGATCAGACTCCAAGATCGGCCTGGTGTTACCGCGAACCACGAATGGAACGCCCCCAGGCCTCACTTGCGACGTCGAGAAAAGACTCTCAATCGCAACCACCGTCTCAGACTCCGTCAGACTAGCAGATGTCTGTCTCTTCAATCTCTTGTAGGCCACCCAGAAGGGGCGACCCCAAGGATCTGCCTCCACTTCATTCACCAGCGCCAACCATGCGGCCCGCTTCCTCTCGCGTATAGCGGAGGAGAAAGCGGTTCTCGCCGCCTTATAGGCTTCGCGCAAGTGAACTTCCGTATTGGCACCCCTCGACCTCGACCACCTCCTGCGGGCAGCATTCGCTGCCTTACGGAGACGGTCGAGGTCCTCACACCACCAATACGCTGCTTTCCAGCTCTTGGCAGTTCCGTGAGCCCTGGGCATAGAAGCGTCGGACGCCCCGACGAGTCTCCGGAGATAACCCTCCGGCGAGGCGCCCGAGCCGTCACCGCCGACGTCCGCCCCGGCCCTCCCCCGCCCGGACGGAGGGGAAGCCGAGCTGCTCGAGGCTATTCCCCACGCAAATGCCAATTCGCATAAGAGTGGGTCGAACCTCGAGCGAACCCAGCGCACCCCCCGCTCCGGCGAGGCAGGGCCAGGACCCCCATCCGTGAGAATCCACTGGATGAAGCGGTGATCGCTCAGAGTCTCGTCATCGAGCACCTCCCAAGAGACTACTCTCGAGGCGATCGACGACGATACCCAGGTGAGATCTATTATACTACCACGGTCGCCTGAGACGAAGGTCGGAGAACGATCTCGGTTGAGCAATGTCAACCCGAGCTGACCGCCCCATTCCTCAACAAGCTCTCCACGTCGGTTAGTGCAACCGGATTTCCCATGATGTCGACCACGAGTTGAAGTCTCCACCAATGAGGACCGGCACCCCATGCTCCCAGACACTCCCCGCCAAGTCCTCCAGGAAAGCCTCGAACTCACCGATGGGGGCATTAGGGGTAAAGTAAACACTGTACACCCTAATGTCCCCAACGGGAGACGAACAAAATCCCCGACCGGACGAGACGGATGCCAGTTTGCACGAAGCACCGGGCAGCATAGCCGAATCCCCCCCGACATCCTCCAAGCCGGTGCTTGGGAAATTACTATTCCTATGCTGCTCTGAGACAAGGCAGACCGTGTACTCGCCAGAGTACGTGCAATGGACGGCCAAGTCCTGAGCAGATCGCGAACAATTGACATTGATCTGGAGACCCTTCATGTACGTCTCGATCCTCTCCACACCCCGATCGATCCGCACGCTGAAGAGCCCCCAGCGTGATCATGCGCAAGCCCCGAGTCCCTTCAGGCGAGACAACAAGGAGAACCCCTACAACTGGCAGAGGCATGACCCCCCTCCCCGCATCTCCAACACAGCCCCGAACGGTCTGTGCTGAATTTGCAGCTACCCGAGGTGTGACCGAAGTGGTGACACCTCTTGCACCGCACGATACTGGTCGCAGGGCGAACCCTGCAGACCACCCACCCAACGCGAACGCGCCCAAGCCGCAACAACTTGCCAGCCACCTCGGGTGGCATGGAAGCGCCGACGGCCCAGGAGCCCCCACCAGTTCTTCGCGGCGCGGAGACTCTAACCCCGGCTGCCTCCTCGCCCAGTGCGGCCAGAAGGGCCGCACGCACATCCTCCCCGGACGAAACCCCATCGAGGTCCCGGATCTCCACCCTCTCCATCGGAGAGAGAGCAGAGACAGGAATCCCGTTACCCAACGCCTCCGCGACCGCCCCCGCGAGCGTGGACGCGGAGCCCCCTCCCTTATTCAGCTCAATCAGGAGGTCTCCCCTGCGAGTCCTCCTGATCGACCTGACCTCAACCCCGACCTTACCGGGGTCCACCCTTTCCTGCAGCAACCTCATCGCCCCCCCATACCCATCCGACCCGCACGCTACGAGCACGGCCTGGGCACGGGGGCGACGAGGAGGTCCCCCAACCCTACCCGAATGAGGAGGACGGGATATCGGGGCCGGCCCCAAATCCCTCCTCCCCTTTCCCTTCCGCCCAGCCACGACCGACCATTGCACCCCCTCTTCCCGCGGAGGAGATGCCGTAGCCACTGGTGTCGGGCCAGCTGCCCCAGAGGCCCCCTCCTTCGGCGGAGAAGGCGTCCCCAGGGCAGCTCCCCTTTTCGCGCCCCTTTCCCTATTGCCGCTTCCACCCGACTTAATCGAAACCCCCCTCCCCCCTTTAGAAGTCGGTGGAAGCGGAAGCGACGTCTGCGTACCCTTATTCTTCAGCGCTGGCCGTTGCACCTCTTCTCGCGCTTCGTCCCGCTCCCTCGTCTCAAGAAACACAGGGAGAAGTGACCCACAATCCTGGGTCGCAGCTCCCTGCACCTCCTGCACAGCGGAGACGACGAGATCCCGCAGGTCCCTCACTTTTCCCTGGATGCTCCTCTTGACGCCCTTTCTCCCGTCCGTGAGTCCAAGAAGCTCCGTCATTGCTACTGACATACGCTGGATGAGCGTATGCAGTTCCTGCGCACTTCTGTCACGGGCCTCCAGGCGCAGCCGCACCTCCTCCAAGTCCATGGCTCTGGAGCCCGATCCTGCGCTAACGCCGTTATCTGTAGGGGAAGAATAAGAAGAAGTTTGGTTTTCCATAAATTAATAAATAATCACCAGCATGCGGAGCGTCTCCGAACGCGCCGCCTCAGGAAGTGGAGGGGTGATCACCATGATGCCTACCTCCATCAGACACCATGGCTTGGGGCTCAAGCCCGGGGACAAACATCCAGGCCGCCATACACCTTCTTCCATCACTGGCATTCCGCATACCTCCGTGGGAGGACGGTGCGTAGACACCGGGATCCGACACGAGCACGACCTTACTGGAATCATCCACACATCCCTTTCGGGCAGTGTCAACACAGAGGCCGTACCCGTGTCCCCTGAAATGGGTGAAATGAGAAAAGTGATGTTATGGGGCCTTCGTCCGGAATCCGTACGACGGCAGATGACACATGAGAATGAAATGAGGCAAGGGTGAGAATACCATTTTGGTTCGCGACTGCTTATTCGTCCGTATGAAACGGCTTATTTCGCAGCTAACCGGCATATCTGCCGGCCGTCCCCCTATCCACCACCCGGGGACGCGCCTGGTAGCGTGGTAAACCGCCCCAGGAATAAGTACACCCTGGCCCCAAGTGAGTTACCCTGGTCCCATATAATTACTCACAGACACCAAGCGAGTTACCCTAGCACCTTTATATGTACTCTCTGACCGCACGTGAGTTACCCTAGTCCCATAGTAGTACTCCCTGACCCCAAGTGAGTTACCATAGCCCCTTTATAAGAACTCCCTGACCCCAAGTGAGTTATCCTAGCCCCTTTATATGTACTCTCTGACCGCAAGTGAGTTAACCTAGCCCCTTTATAAGTACACCCTGGCCCCATGTGAGTTACCCTGGTCCCTTATAAGTACTCACAGACACCAAGTGAGTTACCCTAGTGCCTTATAAGTACTCCCTGACCCCAAGTGAGTTATCCTAGCCCCTTTATATGTACTCCCAGACCCCAAGTGAGTTACCCTAGTGCCTTATAATTACTCCCTGACCCCAAGTGAGTTATCCTAGCCCCTTCATATGTACTCTCTGACAGCAAGTGAGTTACCCTAGTCCCATATAAGTACTCCCTGACCCCAAATGAGTTACCATATCACCTTTATAAGTACTCCCTGACCCCAAGTGAGTTATCCTAGCCCCTTTATATGTACTCTCTTACCGCAAGTAAGTTACCATAGTCCCATAGTAGTACTCCCTGACCTCAAGTGAGTAATCCTAGCCCCTTTATATGTACTCTCTGACCGCAAGTGAGTTACCCTAGTCCCATAGTAGTTCTCCCTGACCCCAAGTGAGTTACCCTATCCCCTATATAAGTACTCCCTGACCCCAAATGAGTTACCCTAGTCCCATAAATGTACTCCCTGACCACAAGTGAGTTACCCTAGTCCCATAGAAGTACTCTCTGACCGCAAGTGAGTTATCCTAGCCCCTTTATATTTACTCCTAGACCTCAAATGTGTTACCCTGGTGCCTTATAAGTACTGCCTGACCCCAAGTGAGTTACCCTAGCCCCTTAATAAGTACACACTGTCCCCAAGTGAGTTACCCTGGTCCCATATAAGTACTCACAGACACCAAGTCAGTTACCCTAGTCCCATAGAAGTACTCCCTGAACCCAAGTGAGTTACCCTAGCCCATATATAAGTACTCCATGACCCAAAGTGGGTTATCCTAGCCCCTTTTGTATGTACTCTCTGACCGCAAGTGAGTTACCCTAGTCCCATAAAGTACTCCCTGACCCCAAGTGAGATAACCTAGCCCGTTTATATGTACTCTCTGACCGCAAGTGAGTTACCCTAGTCCCATATAAGTACTCCCTGACCCCAAATGAGGTACCATATCACCTTTATAAGTACTCCCTGACCCCAAGTGAGTTATCCTAGCCCCTTTATATGTACTCTCTGACCGCAAGTGAGTTAACCTAGCCCCTTTATATGTACTACCAGACCCCAAGTGAGTTACCCTAGTGCCTTATAAGTACTCCCTGACCCCAAGTTTGTTGCCCTAGCCCCTTAATAAGTACACCCTGGCCCAATGTGAGTTACCCTGGTCTATTATAAGTACTCACAGACACCAAGTGAGTTACCCTAGCCCCTTTATATGTACTCTCTGACCGCAAGTGAGTTACCCTAGTCCCATAGTAGTACCCCCTGACCCCAAGTGAGTTACCATAGCCCCTTTATAAGTACTGCCTGACCCCAAGTGAGTTACCCTGGTCCCATATAAGTACACCCTGGTCCCAAGTGAGTTACCCTGGTCCCATATAAGTACTCACAGACACCAAGTCAGTTACCCTAGTCCCATAGAAGTACTCCCTGAACCCAAGTGAGTTACCCTGACCCAAAGTGAGTTATCCTAGCCCCTTTATATGTACTCTCTGACCGCAAGTGAGTTACCCTAGTCCCATAGTAGTACTCCCTGGCCCCAAGTGAGTTACCATAGCCCCTTTATAAGTACTCCCTGACCCCAAGTGAGTTATCCTAGCCCCTTTATATTTACTCCTAGACCTCAAGTGTGTTACCCTGGTGCCTTATAAGTACTGCCTGACCCCAAGTGAGTTACCCTGGTCCCATATAAGTACTCACAGACACCAAGTGTGCTACCCTAGCCCCTTAATAAGTACACCTTGGCCCCATGTGAGTTACCCTGATCCCTTATAAGTACTCACAGACACCAAGTGAGTTACCCCAGTCCCTAATAAGTACTCCTTGACCCAAAGTGAGTTATCCTATCCCCTATATAAGTACTCCCTGACCCCAAGTGCGCTACCCTAGTCCCATAAAAGTACTCCCTGACCACAAGTGAGTTACCCTAGTCCCATAGAAATACTCTCTGACCGCAAGTGAGTTATCCTAGCCCCTTTATATTTACTCCTAGACCTCAAGTTTGTTACCCTGGTGCCTTATAAGTACTGCCTGACCACCAGTGAGTTACCCTAGCCCATTAATAAGTACACACTGGCCCCAAGTGAGTTACCCTGGTCCCATATAAGTACTCACAGACACCAATTGTATTACCCTAGCCCCTTAATAAGTACACCCTGGCCCCAAGTGAGTTACCCTGGTCCCATATAAGTCCTCACAGACACCAAGTCAGTTACCCTATTCCCATAGAAGTACTCCCTGAACCCAAGTGAGTTACCCTAGCCGCTATATAAGTACTCCCTGACCCCATGTGAGTTATCCTAGCCCCTCCTGTATGTACTCTCTGACCGCAAGTGAGTTACCCTAGTCCCATAAAGTACTCCCTGACCTCAAGTGAATTACCATATCACCTTTATTAGTACTCCCTGACCCCAAGTGAGTTATCCTAGCCCGTTTATATGTACTCTCTGACCGCAAGTGAGTTACCCTAGTCCCATATAAGTACTCCCCGACCCCATGTGAGTTATCCTACACCCTTTATATGTACTCTCTGACCGCAAGTGAGTTACCCTAGTGTCATATAAGAACTCCCTGTCCCTAAGTGTGTACCCTAGTCCCAAATAAGTACTCCCTGACCCCAAGTGAGTTACCCTAGCCCTTTTATAAGTACACCCTGGCCCCAAATGAGTTACCCTGGTTCCATATCAGTACTCCCTGACCCCAAGTGTGTTACCCTAGTCTCATATAAGTACTCCATGAACCCAAGTGTGTTACCTTAGCCCCTTTATAAGTACTGCCCGACCCTTTGTGAGTTATCCTATCCCCTTTATATGTACTCTCTGACCGCAAGTGAGATACCCTAGTCTCCTATAAGAACTCCTTGTCCCTAAGTGATACCCTAGTCCCAAATAAGTACTCCCTTACCCCAAGTGAGTTACCATAGCCCCTTTATAAGTACTCCCTGACCCCAAGTGATTTATTCTAACCTCTTTATATGTACTCTCTGACCGCAAGTGAGTTATCCTATCCCCTTTATATGTACTCTCTGAGCGCCAGTGAGTTACCCTAGTCTCATATAAGAACTCCCTGTCCCTATGTGAGTACCCTAGTCCCAAATAAGTACTCCCTGACCCCAAGTGTGTTACCATATCACCTTAATAAGTACTCCCTGACCCCAAGTGAGTTATCCTAGCCCCTTTATAAGTACACCCTGGCCCCAAGTGAGTTACCCTGGTCCCATATCAGTACTCCCTAACCCCAAGTGAGTTACCCTAGTCCCATATAAGTACTCCCAGACCCCAAGTGAGTTACCCTAGTCCCATAGAATTACTCCCGGACCCCAAGTGAGTTAACCTTGTCACATAGAAGTACTCCCTGACCCCAAGTGAGTTACCCTAGTCCCATATAAGTACTCCCAGACCCCAAGTGAGTTACCCTAGTCCCATAGAATTACTCCCGGACCCCAAGTGAGTTAACCTTGTCACATAGAAGTACTCCCTGACCCCAAGTGAGTTACCCTAGCCCTTTTATAAGTACACCCTGGCCCCAAGTGAGTTACCCTGGTTCCATATCAGTACTCCCTGACCCCAAGTGTGTTACCCTAGTCTCATATAAGTACTCCCTGAACCCAAGTGTGTTACCTTAGCCCCTTTATAAGTACTACCCGACCCCAAGTGAGTTATCCTATCCCCTTTATATGTACTCCCTGACCCCAAGTGAATTACCATATCACCTTTATAAGTACTCCCTGACCCCAAGTGAGTTATCCTAGCCCCTTTATATGTACTCTCTGACCGCAAGTGAGTTACCCTAGTCTCCTATAAGAACTCCTTGTCCCTAAGTGATACCCTAGTCCCAAATAAGTACTCCCTTACCCCAAGTGAGTTACCATAGCCCCTTTATAAGTACTACCTGACCCCAAGTGATTTATTCTAACCTCTTTATATGTACTCTCTGACCGCAAGTGAGTTATCCTATCCCCTTTATATGTACTCTCTGAGCGCAAATGAGTTACCCTAGTCTCATATAAGAACTCCCTGTCCCTATGTGAGTACCCTAGTCCCAAATAAGTACTCCCTGACCCCAAGTGTGTTACCATATCACCTTAATAAGTACTCCCTGACCCCAAGTGAGTTATCCTAGCCCCTTTATAAGTACACCCTGGCCCCAAGTGAGTTACCCTGGTTCCATATCAGTACTCCCTAACCCCAAGTGAGTTACCCTAGTCCCATATAAGTAGTCCCAGACCCCAAGTGAGTTACCCTAGTCCCATAGAATTACTCCCGGACCCCAAGTGAGTTAACCTGGTCACATAGAAGTACTCCCTGACCCCAAGTGAGTTACCCTAGCCCTTTTATAAGTACACCCTGGCCCCAAGTGAGTTACCCTGGTTCCATATCAGTACTCCCTGACCCCAAGTGTGTTACCCTAGTCTCATATAAGTACTCCCTGAACCCAAGTGTGTTACCTTTGCCCCTTTATAAGTACTACCCGACCCCAAGTGAGTTATCCTATCCCCTTTATATGTACTCCCTGACCCCAAGTGAGTTACCATATCACCTTTATAAGTACTCCCTGACCCCAAGTGAGTTATCCTAGCCCCTTTATATATACTCTCTGACCGCAAGTGAGTTAACCTAGCCCCTTTATATGTACTCCCAGACCCCAAGTGAGTTACCCTAGTGCCTTATAAGTACTCCCTGACCCCAAGTGAGTTGCCCTAGCCCTTTAATAAGTACACCCTGGCCCCATGTGAGTTACCCTGGTCCCTAATAAGTACTCAAAGACACCAAGTGAGTTACCCTAGTCCCATATAAGTACTCCTTCACCCAAAGTGAATTACCCTAGCCCCTTAATAAGTACTCCCTGACCCCAAGTGAGTTATCCTAGCCCCTTTATATGTACTCTCTGACCGCAAGTGAGTTACCCTAGCCCATTTATATTTACTCTCTGACCGCAAGTGATTTATCCTAGTCGCTTTATATGTACTCCCAGACCCCAAGTGAGTTACCCTAGTCCCTCATAAGTACTCCCTGATCCCAAGTGAGTTACCCTAGCCCTTTAATAAGTACACCCTGGCCCCAAGTGAGTTACCCTGGTCCCATATAATTACTCACAGACACCAAGTGAGTTACCCTAGCCCCTTTATATGTACTCTCTGACCGCAAGTGATTTACCCTAGTCCCATAGTAGTACTCCCTGACCCCAAGTGAGTTACCATAGCCCCTTTATAAGTACACCCTGACCCCAAGTGAGTTATCCTAGCCCCTTTATATGTACTCTCTGACAGCAAGTAAGTTACCCTAGTCCCATAGTAGTATTCCCTGACCTCAAGTGAGTTATCCTAGCCCCTTTATATGTACTCTCTGACCGCAAGTGAGTTAACCTAGCCCCTTTATATGTACTCCCAGACCCCAAGTGAGTTACCCTAGTGCCTTATAAGTACTCCCTGACCCCAAGTGAGTTATCCTAGCCCCTTTATATGTACTCTCTGACAGCAAGTGAGTTACCCTAGTCCCATATAAGTACTCCCTGACCCCAAATGAGTTACCATATCACCTTTATAAGTACTCCCTGACCCCAAGTGAGTTATCCTAGCCCCTTTATATGTACTCTCTTACCGCAAGTAAGTTACCGTAGTCCCATAGTAGTACTCCCTGACCTCAAGTGAGTAATCCTAGCCCCTTTATACGTACTCTCTGACCGCAAGTGAGTTATCCTAGCCCCTTTATATTTACTCCTTGACCTCAAGTGTGTTACCCTGGTGCCTTATAAGTACTGCCTGACCCCAAGTGAGTTACCCTAGCCCTTTAAAAAGTACACCCTGGCCCCAACTGAGTTACCCTGGTCCCATATAATTACTCACAGACACCAAGTGAGTTACCCTAGCCCCTTTATATGTACTCTCTGACCGCAAGTGATTTACCCTAGTCCCATAGTAGTACTCCCTGAACCCAAGGGAGTTACCCTAGCCCCTATATAAGTACTACCTGACCCAAAGTAAGTTATCCTAGCCCCTTTTGTATGTACTCTCTGACCGCAAGTGAGTTACCCTAGCCCATAAAGTACTCCCTGACCCCAAGTGAGTTACCATATCACCTTTATTAGTACTTCCTAACCCCAAGTGAGTTACCCTATCCCCTATATAAGTACTCCCAGACCCCAAGTGAGTTACCCCAGTGCCTTATAAGTACTCCCTGACCCCAAGTGAGTTGCACTAGCCCTTTAAAAAGTACACCCTGGCCCCATGTGAGTTACCCTGATCCCTTATAAGTACTCACAGACACCAAGTGTATTACCCTAGCCCCTTAATAAGTACACCCTGGCCCCAAGTGAGTTACCCTGGTCCCATATATTTACTCACAGACACCAAGTGAGTTACCCTAGCCCCTTTATATGTATTCTCTGACCGCAAGTGAGTTACCCTAGTCCCATAGTAGTACTCCCTGACCCCAAGTGAGTTACCATAGCCCCTTTATAAGTACTGCCTGACCCCAAGTGAGTTACCCTGGTCCCATATAAGTACTCACAGACACCAAGTGTGCTACCCTAGCCCCTTAATAAGTACACCCTGGTCCCAAGTGAGTTACCCTGGTCCCATATAAGTACTCACAGACACCAAGTCAGTTACCCTAGTCCCATAGAAGTACTCCCTGAACCCAAGTGAGTTACCCTGACCCAAAGTGAGTTATCCTAGCCCCTTTATATGTACTCTCTGACCGCAAGTGAGTTACCCTAGTCCCATAGTAGTACTCCCTGGCCCCAAGTGAGTTACCATAGCCCCTTTATAAGTACTCCCTGACCCCAAGTGAGTTATCCTAGCCCCTTTATATTTACTCCTAGACCTCAAGTGTGTTACCCTGGTGCCTTATAAGTACTGCCTGTCCCCAAGTGAGTTACCCTGGTCCCATATAAGTACTCACAGACACCAAGTGTGCTACCCTAGCCCCTTAATAAGTACACCTTGGCCCCATGTGAGTTACCCTGATCCCTTATAAGTACTCACAGACACCAACTGAGTTACCCCAGTCCCTAATAAGTACTCCTTGACCCAAAGTGAGTTACCCTATCCCCTATATAAGTACTCCCTGACCCCAAGTGCGCTACCCTAGTCCCATAAAAGTACTCCCTGACCACAAGTGAGTTACCCTAGTCCCATAGAAATACTCTCTGACCGCAAGTGAGTTATCCTAGCCCCTTTATATTTACTCCTAGACCTCAAGTTTGTTACCCTGGTGCCTTATAAGTACTGCCTGACCACCAGTGAGTTACCCTAGCCCATTAATAAGTACACACTGGCCCCAAGTGAGTTACCCTGGTCCCATATAAGTACTCACAGACACCAAGTGTATTACCCTAGCCCCTTAATAAGTACACCCTGGCCCCAAGTGAGTTACCCTGGTCCCATATAAGTCCTCACAGACACCAAGTCAGTTACCCTATTCCCATAGAAGTACTCCCTGAACCCAAGTGAGTTACCCTAGCCGCTATATAAGTACTCCCTGACCCCAGGTGAGTTATCCTAGCCCCTTCTGTATGTACTCTCTGACCGCAAGTGAGTTACCCTAGTCCCATAAAGTACTCCCTGACCTCAAGTGAATTACCATATCACCTTTATTAGTACTCCCTGACCCCAAGTGAGTTATCCTAGCCCGTTTATATGTACTCTCTGACCGCAAGTGAGTTACCCTAGTCCCATATAAGTACTCCCCGACCCCATGTGAGTTATCCTACACCCTTTATATGTACTCTCTGACCGCAAGTGAGTTACCCTAGTGTCATATAAGAACTCCCTGTCCCTAAGTGTGTACCCTAGTCCCAAATAAGTACTCCCTGACCCCAAGTGAGTTACCCTAGCCCTTTTATAAGTACACCCTGGCCCCAAATGAGTTACCCTGGTTCCATATCAGTACTCCCTGACCCCAAGTGTGTTACCCTAGTCTCATATAAGTACTCCATGAACCCAAGTGTGTTACCTTAGCCCCTTTATAAGTACTGCCCGACCCTTTGTGAGTTATCCTATCCCCTTTATATGTACTCTCTGACCGCAAGTGAGATACCCTTGTCTCCTATAAGAACTCCTTGTCCCTAAGTGATACCATAGTCCCAAATAAGTACTCCCTTACCCCAAGTGAGTTACCATAGCCCCTTTATAAGTACTCCCTGACCCCAAGTGATTTATTCTAACCTCTTTATATGTACTCTCTGACCGCAAGTGAGTTATCCTATCCCCTTTATATGTACTCTCTGAGCGCCAGTGAGTTACCCTAGTCTCATATAAGAACTCCCTGTCCCTATGTGAGTACCCTAGTCCCAAATAAGTACTCCCTGACCCCAAGTGTGTTACCATATCACCTTAATAAGTACTCCCTGACCCCAAGTGAGTTATCCTAGCCCCTTTATAAGTACACCCTGGCCCCAAGTGAGTGACCCTGGTCCCATATCAGTACTCCCTAACCCCAAGTGAGTTACCCTAGTCCCATATAAGTACTCCCAGACCCCAAGTGAGTTACCCTAGTCCCATAGAATTACTCCCGGACCCCAAGTGAGTTAACCTTGTCACATAGAAGTACTCCCTGACCCCAAGTGAGTTACCCTAGCCCTTTTATAAGTACACCCTGGCCCCAAGTGAGTTACCCTGGTTCCATATAAGTACTCCCTGAACCCAAGTGTGTTACCTTAGCCCCTTTATAAGTACTACCCGACCCCAAGTGAGTTATCCTATCCCCTTTATATGTACTCCCTGACCCCAAGTGAGTTACCATATCACCTTTATAAGTACTCCCTGACCCCAAGTGAGTTATCCTAGCCCCTTTATATGTACTCTCTGACCGCAAGTGAGTTACCCTAGTCTCCTATAAGAACTCCTTGTCCCTAAGTGATACCCTAGTCCCAAATAAGTACTCCCTTACCCCAAGTGAGTTACCATAGCCCCTTTATAAGTACTACCTGACCCCAAGTGATTTATTCTAACCTCTTTATATGTACTCTCTGACCGCAAGTGAGTTATCCTATCCCCTTTATATGTACTCTCTGAGCGCAAATGAGTTACCCTAGTCTCATATAAGAACTCCCTGTCCCTATGTGAGTACCCTAGTCCCAAATAAGTACTCCCTGACCCCAAGTGTGTTACCATATCACCTTAATAAGTACTCCCTGACCCCAAGTGAGTTATCCTAGCCCCTTTATAAGTACACCCTGGCCCCAAGTGAGTTACCCTGGTCCCATATCAGTACTCCCTAACCCCAAGTGAGTTACCCTAGTCCCATATAAGTAGTCCCAGACCCCAAGTGAGTTATCCTAGCCCCTTTATATTTACTCCTAGACCTCAAGTGTGTTACCCTGGTGCCTTATATGTACTGCCTGACCCCAAGTGAGTTACCCTGGTCCCATATAAGTATTCACAGACACCAAGTGTGTTACCCTAGCCCCTTAATAAGTACACCCTGGCCCCAAGTGAGTTACCCAGGTCCCATATAATTACTCACAGACACCAAATGAGTTACCCTAGCCCCTTTATATGTACTCTCTGACCGCAAGTGATTTACCCTAGTCCCATAGTAGTACTCCCTGACCCAAAGTGAGTTACCATAGCCCCTTTATAAGTACACCCTGACCCCAAGTGAGTTATCCTAGCCCCTTTATATGTACTCTCTGACAGCAAGTAAGTTACTCTAGTCCCATAGTAGTATTCCCTGACCTCAAGTGAGTTATCCTAGCCCCTTTATATGTACTCTCTGACCGCAAGTGAGTTACCCTAGTCCCAAAAAGTACTCCCTGACCCCAAGTGAGTTACCATATCACCTTTATTAGTACTTCCTGACCCCAAGTGAGATATCCTAGCCCATTTATATGTACTCTCTGACCGCAAGTGAGTTACCCTAGTCCCAAAGAAGTACTCCCTGACCCCATGTGAGTTATCCTAGCCCCTTTATATGTACTCTCTGACCGCAAGTGAGTTAACCTAGCCCCTTTATATGTACTCCCAGACCCCAAGTGAGTTACCCTAGTGCCTTATAAGTACTCCCTGACCCCAAGTGAGTTATCCTAGCCCCTTTATATGTACTCTCTGACAGCAAGTGAGTTACCCTGGTCCCATATAAGTACTCACAGACACCAAGTGTATTACCCTAGCCCCTTAATAAGTACACCCTGGCCCCAAGTGAGTTACCCTGGTCCCATATAAGTCCTCACAGACACCAAGTCAGTTACCCTATTCCCATAGAAGTACTCCCTGAACCCAAGTGAGTTACCCTAGCCGCTATATAAGTACTCCCTGACCCCAGGTGAGTTATCCTAGCCCCTCCTGTATGTACTCTCTGACCGCAAGTGAGTTACCCTAGTCCCATAAAGTACTCCCTGACCTCAAGTGAATTACCATATCACCTTTATTAGTACTCCCTGACCCCAAGTGAGTTATCCTAGCCCGTTTATATGTACTCTCTGACCGCAAGTGAGTTACCCTAGTCCCATATAAGTACTCCCCGACCCCATGTGAGTTATCCTACACCCTTTATATGTACTCTCTGACCGCAAGTGAGTTACCCTAGTGTCATATAAGAACTCCCTGTCCCTAAGTGTGTACCCTAGTCCCAAATAAGTACTCCCTGACCCCAAGTGAGTTACCCTAGCCCTTTTATAAGTACACCCTGGCCCCAAATGAGTTACCCTGGTTCCATATCAGTACTCCCTGACCCCAAGTGTGTTACCCTAGTCTCATATAAGTACTCCATGAACCCAAGTGTGTTACCTTAGCCCCTTTATAAGTACTGCCCGACCCTTTGTGAGTTATCCTATCCCCTTTATATGTACTCTCTGACCGCAAGTGAGATACCCTTGTCTCCTATAAGAACTCCTTGTCCCTAAGTGATACCATAGTCCCAAATAAGTACTCCCTTACCCCAAGTGAGTTACCATAGCCCCTTTATAAGTACTCCCTGACCCCAAGTGATTTATTCTAACCTCTTTATATGTACTCTCTGACCGCAAGTGAGTTATCCTATCCCCTTTATATGTACTCTCTGAGCGCCAGTGAGTTACCCTAGTCTCATATAAGAACTCCCTGTCCCTATGTGAGTACCCTAGTCCCAAATAAGTACTCCCTGACCCCAAGTGTGTTACCATATCACCTTAATAAGTACTCCCTGACCCCAAGTGAGTTATCCTAGCCCCTTTATAAGTACACCCTGGCCCCAAGTGAGTGACCCTGGTCCCATATCAGTACTCCCTAACCCCAAGTGAGTTACCCTAGTCCCATATAAGTACTCCCAGACCCCAAGTGAGTTACCCTAGTCCCATAGAATTACTCCCGGACCCCAAGTGAGTTAACCTTGTCACATAGAAGTACTCCCTGACCCCAAGTGAGTTACCCTAGCCCTTTTATAAGTACACCCTGGCCCCAAGTGAGTTACCGTGGTTCCATATAAGTACTCCCTGAACCCAAGTGTGTTACCTTAGCCCCTTTATAAGTACTACCCGACCCCAAGTGAGTTATCCTATCCCCTTTATATGTACTCCCTGACCCCAAGTGAGTTACCATATCACCTTTATAAGTACTCCCTGACCCCAAGTGAGTTATCCTAGCCCCTTTATATGTACTCTCTGACCGCAAGTGAGTTACCCTAGTCTCCTATAAGAACTCCTTGTCCCTAAGTGATACCCTAGTCCCAAATAAGTACTCCCTTACCCCAAGTGAGTTACCATAGCCCCTTTATAAGTACTACCTGACCCCAAGTGATTTATTCTAACCTCTTTATATGTACTCTCTGACCGCAAGTGAGTTATCCTATCCCCTTTATATGTACTCTCTGAGCGCAAATGAGTTACCCTAGTCTCATATAAGAACTCCCTGTCCCTATGTGAGTACCCTAGTCCCAAATAAGTACTCCCTGACCCCAAGTGTGTTACCATATCACCTTAATAAGTACTCCCTGACCCCAAGTGAGTTATCCTAGCCCCTTTATAAGTACACCCTGGCCCCAAGTGAGTTACCCTGGTCCCATATCAGTACTCCCTAACCCCAAGTGAGTTACCCTAGTCCCATATAAGTAGTCCCAGACCCCAAGTGACTTACCCTAGTCCCATAGAATAACTCCCGGACCCCAAGTGAGTTAACCTGGTCACATAGAAGTACTCCCTGACCCCAAGTGAGTTACCCTAGCCCTTTTATAAGTACACCCTGGCCCCAAGTGAGTTACCCTGGTTCCATATCAGTACTCCCTGACCCCAAGTGTGTTACCCTAGTCTCATATAAGTACTCCCTGAACCCAAGTGTGTTACCTTTGCCCCTTTATAAGTACTACCCGACGCCAAGTGAGTTATCCTATCCCCTTTATATGTACTCCCTGACCCCAAGTGAGTTACCATATCACCTTTATAAGTACTCCCTGACCCCAAGTGAGTTATCCTAGCCCCTTTATATGTACTCTCTGACCGCAAGTGAGTTAACCTAGCCCCTTTATATGTACTCCCAGACCCCAAGTGAGTTACCCTAGTGCCTTATAAGTACTCCCTGACCCCAAGTGAGTTGCCCTAGCCCTTTAATAAGTACACCCTGGCCCCATGTGAGTTACCCTGGTCCCTAACAAGTACTCAAAGACACCAAGTGAGTTACCCTAGTCCCATATAAGTACTCCTTCACCCAAAGTGAATTACCCTAGCCCCTTTATAAGTACTCCCTGACCCCAAGTGAGTTATCCTAGCCCCTTTATATGTACTCTCTGACCGCAAGTGAGTTACCCTAGCCCATTTATATGTACTCTCTGACCGCAAGTGATTTATCCTAGTCGCTTTATATGTACTCCCAGACCCCAAGTGAGTTACCCTAGTCCCTCATAAGTACTCCCTGATCCCAAGTGAGTTACCCTAGCCCTTTAATAAGTACACCCTGGCCCCAACTGAGTTACCCTGGTCCCATATAATTACTCACAGACACCAAGTGAGTTACCCTAGCCCCTTTATATGTACTCTCTGACCGCAAGTGATTTACCCTAGTCCCATAGTAGTACTCCCTGAACCCAAGGGAGTTACCCTAGCCCCTATATAAGTACTCCCTGACCCAAAGTAAGTTATCCTAGCCCCTTTTGTATGTACTCTCTGACCGCAAGTGAGTTACCCTAGTCCCATAAAGTACTCCCTGACCCCAAGTGAGTTACCATATCACCTTTATTAGTACTTCCTGACCCCAAGTGAGTTACCCTATCCCCTATATAAGTACTCCCAGACCCCAAGTGAGTTACCCCAGTGCCTTATAAGTACTCCCTGACTCCAAGTGAGTTGCACTAGCCCTTTAAAAAGTACACCCTGGCCCCATGTGAGTTACCCTGATCCCTTATAAGTACTCACAGACACCAAGTGTATTACCCTAGCCCCTTAATAAGTACACCCTGGCCCCAAGTGAGTTACCCTGGCCCCATATATTTACTCACAGACACCAAGTGAGTTACCCTAGCCCCTTTATATGTACTCTCTGACCGCAAGTGAGTTACCCTAGTCCCATAAAGTACTCCCTGACCCCAAGTGAGTTACCATATCACCTTTATTAGTACTTCCTGACCCCAAGTGAGATAACCTAGCCCGTTTATATGTACTCTCTGACCGCAAGTGAGTTACCCTAGTCCCATATAAGTACTCCCTGACCCCATGTGAATTATCGTAGCCCCTTTATATGTACTCTCTGACCGCAAGTGAGTTACCCTAGTGCCTTATAAGTACTCCCTGACCCCAAGTTTGTTGCCCTTGCCCCTTAATAAGTACACCCTGGCCCAATGTGAGTTACCCTGGTCCATTATAAGTACTCACAGACACCAAGTGAGTTACCCTAGCCCCTTTATATGTACTCTCTGACCGCAAGTGAGTTACCCTAGTCCCATAGTAGTACTCCCTGACCCCAAGTGAGTTACCATAGCCCCTTTATATTTACTCCTAGACCTCAAGTGTGTTACCCTGGTGCCTTATATGTACTGCCTGACCCCAAGTGAGTTACCCTGGTCCCATATAAGTACTCACAGACACCAAGTGTGTTACCCTAGCCCCTTAATAAGTACACCCTGGCCCCAAGTGAGTTACCCAGGTCCCATATAATTACTCACAGACACCAAGTGAGTTACCCTAGCCCCTTTATATGTACTCTCTGACCGCAAGTGATTTACCCTAGTCCCATAGTAGTACTCCCTGACCCCAAGTGAGTTACCATAGCCCCTTTATAAGTACACCCTGACCCCAAGTGAGTTATCCTAGCCCCTTTATATGTACTCTCTGACAGCAAGTAAGTTACTCTAGTCCCATAGTAGTATTCCCTGACCTCAAGTGAGTTATCCTAGCCCCTTTATATGTACTCTCTGACCGCAAGTGAGTTACCCTAGTCCCAAAAAGTACTCCCTGACCCCAAGTGAGTTACCATATCACCTTTATTAGTACTTCCTGACCCCAAGTGAGATATCCTAGCCAATTTATATGTACTCTCTGACCGCAAGTGAGTTACCCTAGTCCCATATAAGTACTCCCTGACCCCATGTGAATTATCGTAGCCCCTTTATATGTACTCTCTGACCGCAAGTGAGTTAACCTAGCCCCTTTATATGTACTCCCAGACCCCAAGTGAGTTACCCTAGTGCCTTATAAGTACTCCCTGACCCCA
Source organism: Prorops nasuta (assembly GCF_024137725.1). Taxonomy (NCBI): domain Eukaryota; kingdom Metazoa; phylum Arthropoda; class Insecta; order Hymenoptera; family Bethylidae; genus Prorops; species Prorops nasuta. The sequence continues at coordinate 2,628,148 of NW_027116825.1, read as the reverse complement.
AGTTTGTTGCCCTAGCCCCTTAATAAGTACACCCTGGCCCAATGTGAGTTACCCTGGTCCATTATAAGTACTCACAGACACCAAGTGAGTTACCCTAGCCCCTTTATATGTACTCTCTGACCGCAAGTGAGTTACCCTAGTCCCATAGTAGTACTCCCTGACTCCAAGTGAGTTACCATAGCCCCTTTATAAGTACTCCCTGACCCCAAGTGAGTTATCCTAGCCCCTTTATATTTACTCCTAGACCTCAAGTGTGTTACCCTGGTGCCTTATATGTACTGCCTGACCCCAAGTGAGTTACCCTGGTCCCATATAAGTATTCACAGACACCAAGTGTGTTACCCTAGCCCCTTAATAAGTACACCCTGGCCCCAAGTGAGTTACCCAGGTCCCATATAATTACTCACAGACACCAAATGAGTTACCCTAGCCCCTTTATATGTACTCTCTGACCGCAAGTGATTTACCCTAGTCCCATAGTAGTACTCCCTGACCCCAAGTGAGTTACCATAGCCCCTTTATAAGTACACCCTGACCCCAAGTGAGTTATCCTAGCCCCTTTATATGTACTCTCTGACAGCAAGTAAGTTACTCTAGTCCCATAGTAGTATTCCCTGACCTCAAGTGAGTTATCCTAGCCCCTTTATATGTACTCTCTGACCGCAAGTGAGTTACCCTAGTCCCAAAAAGTACTCCCTGACCCCAAGTGAGTTACCATATCACCTTTATTAGTACTTCCTGACCCCAAGTGAGATATCCTAGCCCATTTATATGTACTCTCTGACCGCAAGTGAGTTACCCTAGTCCCAAAGAAGTACTCCCTGACCCCATGTGAGTTATCCTAGCCCCTTTATATGTACTCTCTGACCGCAAGTGAGTTAACCTAGCCCCTTTATATGTACTCCCAGACCCCAAGTGAGTTACCCTAGTGCCTTATAAGTACTCCCTGACCCCAAGTGAGTTATCCTAGCCCCTTTATATGTACTCTCTGACAGCAAGTGAGTTACCCTAGTCCCATATAAGTACTCCCTGACCCCAAATGAGTTACCATATCACCTTTATAAGTACTCCCTGACCCCAAGTGAGTTATCCTAGCCCCTTTATATGTACTCTCTTACCGCAAGTAAGTTACCATAGTCCCATAGTAGTACTCCCTGACCTCAAGTGAGTAATTTTAGCCCCTTTATATGTACTCTCTGACCGCAAGTGAGTTACCCTAGTCCCATAGTAGTTCCCCCTGACCCCAAGTGAGTTACCCTAGTGCCTTATAAGTACTCCCTGACCCCAAGTGAGTTATCCTAGCCCCTTTATATGTACTCTCTGACAGCAAGTGAGTTACCCTAGTCCCATATAAGTACTCCCTGACCCCAAATGAGTTACCATATCACCTTTATAAGTACTCCCTGACCCCAAGTGAGTTATCCTAGCCCCTTTATATGTACTCTCTTACCGCAAGTAAGTTACCGTAGTCCCATAGTAGTACTCCCCGACCTCAAGTGAGTAATCCTAGCCCCTTTATATGTACTCTCTGACCGCAAGTGAGTTACCCTAGTCCCATAGTAGTTCCCCCTGACCCCAAGTGAGTTACCCTATCCCCTATATAAGTACTCCCTGACCCAAAATGAGTTACCCTAGTCCCATAAATGTACTCCCTGACCACAAGTGAGTTACCCTAGTCCCATAGAAGTACTCTCTGACCGTAAGTGAGTTATCCTAGCCCCTTTATATTTACTCCTAGACCTCAAGTGTGTTACCCTGGTGTCTTATAAGTACTGCCTGACCCCAAGTGAGTTACCCTAGCCCCTTAATAAGTACACACTGTCCCCAAGTGAGTTACCCTGGTCCCATATAATTACTCACAGACACCAAGTGTGTTACCCTAGCCCCTTAATAAGTACACCCTGGCCCCAAGTGAGTTACCCTGGTCCCATATAAGTACTCACAGACACCAAATCAGTTACCCTAGTCCCATAGAAGTACCCCCTGAACCCAAGTGAGTTACCCTAGCCCCTATATAAGTACTCCATGACCCAAAGTGAGTTATCCTAGCCCCTTTTGTATGTACTCTCTGACCGCAAGTGAGTTACCCTAGTCACATAAAGTACTCCCTGACCCCAAGTGAGTTACCATATCACCTTTATTAGTACTTCCTGACCCCAAGTGAGATAACCTAGCCCGTTTATATGTACTCTCTGACCGCAAGTGAGTTACCCTAGTCCCATATAAGTACTCCCTGACCCCATGTGAATTATCGTAGCCCCTTTATATGTACTCTCTGACCGCAAGTGAGTTAACCTAGCCCCTTTATATGTACTCCCAGACCCCAAGTGAGTTACCCTAGTGCCTTATAAGTACTCCCTGACCCCAAGTTTGTTGCCCTAGCCCCTTAATAAGTACACCCTGGCCCAATGTGAGTTACCCTGGTCCATTATAAGTACTCACAGACACCAAGTGAGTTACCCTAGCCCCTTTATATGTACTCTCTGACCGCAAGTGAGTTACCCTAGTCCCATAGTAGTACTCCCTGACCCCAAGTGAGTTACCATAGCCCCTTTATAAGTACTCCCTGACCCCAAGTGAGTTATCCTAGCCCCTTTATATTTACTCCTAGACCTCAAGTGTGTTACCCTGGTGCCTTATATGTACTGCCTGACCCCAAGTGAGTTAACCTGGTCCCATATAAGTACTCACAGACACCAAGTGTGTTACCCTAGCCCCTTAATAAGTACACCCTGGCCCCAAGTGAGTTACCCAGGTCCCATATAATTACTCACAGACACCAAGTGAGTTACCCTAGCCCCTTTATATGTACTCTCTGACCGCAAGTGATTTACCCTAGTCCCATAGTAGTACTCCCTGACCCCAAGTGAGTTACAATAGCCCCTTTATAAGTACACCCTGACCCCAAGTGAGTTATCCTAGCCCCTTTATATGTACTCTCTGACAGCAAGTAAGTTACTCTAGTCCCATAGTAGTATTCCCTGACCTCAAGTGAGTTATCCTAGCCCCTTTATATGTACTCTCTGACCGCAAGTGAGTTACCCTAGTCCCAAAAAGTACTCCCTGACCCCATGTGAGGTATCCTAGCCCCTTTATATGTACTCTCTGACCGCAAGTGAGTTAACCTAGCACCTTTATATGTACTCCCAGACCCCAAGTGAGTTACCCTAGTGCCTTATAAGTACTCCCTGACCCCAAGTGAGTTATCCTAGCCCCTTTATATGTACTCTCTGACAGCAAGTGAGTTACCCTAGTCCCATATAAGTACTCCCTGACCCCAAATGAGTTACCATATCACCTTTATAAGTACTCCCTGACCCCAAGTGAGTTATCCTAGCCCCTTTATATGTACTCTCTTACCGCAAGTAAGTTACCATAGTCCCATAGTAGTACTCCCTGACCTCAAGTGAGTAATCCTAGCCCCTTTATATGTACTCTCTGACCGCAAGTGAGTTACCCTAGTCCCATAGTAGTTCCCCCTGACCCCAAGTGAGTTACCCTATCCCCTATATAAGTACTCCCTGACCCAAAATGAGTTACCCTAGTCCCATAAATGTACTCCCTGACCACAAGTGAGTTACCCTAGTCCCATAGAAGTACTCTCTGACCGTAAGTGAGTTATCCTAGCCCCTTTATATTTACTCCTAGACCTCAAGTGTGTTACCCTGGTGTCTTATAAGTACTGCCTGACCCCAAGTGAGTTACCCTAGCCCCTTAATAAGTACACACTGTCCCCAAGTGAGTTACCCTGGTCCCATATAAGTACTCACAGACACCAAGTGTGTTACCCTAGCCCCTTAATAAGTACACCCTGGCCCCAAGTGAGTTACCCTGGTCCCATATAAGTACTCACAGACACCAAATCAGTTACCCTAGTCCCATAGAAGTACCCCCTGAACCCAAGTGAGTTACCCTAGCCCCTATATAAGTACTCCATGACCCAAAGTGAGTTATCCTAGCCCCTTTGTATGTACTCTCTGACCGCAAGTGAGTTACCCTAGTCCCATAAAGTACTCCCTGACCCCAAGTGAGTTACCATATCACCTTTATTAGTACTTCCTGACCCCAAGTGAGATAACCTAGCCCGTTTATATGTACTCTCTGACCGCAAGTGAGTTACCCTAGTCCCATATAAGTACTCCCTGACCCCATGTGAATTATCCTAGCCCCTTTATATGTACTCTCTGACCGCAAGTGAGTTAACCTAGCCCCTTTATATGTACTCCCAGACCCCAAGTGAATTACCCTAGTGCCTTATAAGTACTCCCTGACCCCAAGTTTGTTGCCCTAGCCCCTTAATAAGTACACCCTGGCCCAATGTGAGTTACCCTGGTCCATTATAAGTACTCACAGACACCAATTGAGTTACCCTAGCCCCTTTATATGTACTCTCTGACCGCAAGTGAGTTACCCTAGTCCCATAATAGTACTCCCTGACCCCAAGTGAGTTACCATAGCCCCTTTATAAGTACTCCCTGACCCCAAGTGAGTCATCCTAGCCCCTTTATATTTACTCCTAGACCTCAAGTGTGTTACCCTGGTCCCATATAAGTACTCACAGACACCAAGTGTGTTAGCCTAGCCCCTTAATAAGTACACCCTGGCCCCAAGTGAGTTACCCAGGTCCCATATAATTACTCACAGACACCAAGTGAGTTACCCTAGCCCCTTTATATGTACTCTCTGACCGCAAGTGATTTACCCTAGTCCCATAGTAGTACTCCCTGACCCCAAGTGAGTTATCCTAGCCCCTTTATATGTACTCTCTGACAGCAAGTAAGTTACTCTAGTCCCATAGTAGTATTCCCTGACCTCAAGTGAGTTATCCTAGCCCCTTTATATGTACTCTCTGACCGCAAGTGAGTTACCCTAGTCCCAAAAAGTACTCCCTGACCCCAAGTGAGTTACCATATCACCTTTATTAGTACTTCCTGACCCCAAGTGTGATATCCTAGCCCATTTATATGTACTCTCTGACCGCAAGTGAGTTACCCTAGTCCCATAGTAGTTCCCCCTGACCCCAAGTGAGTTACCCTATCCCCTATATAAGTACTCCCTGACCCAAAATGAGTTACCCTAGTCCCATAAATGTACTCCCTGACCACAAGTGAGTTACCCTAGTCCCATAGAAGTACTCTCTGACCGTAAGTGTGTTACCCTAGCCCCTTAATAAGTACACCCTGGCCCCAAGTGAGTTACCCTGGTCCCATATAAGTACTCACAGACACCAAATCAGTTACCCTAGTCCCATAGAAGTACCCCCTGAACCCAAGTGAGTTACCCTAGCCCCTATATAAGTACTCCATGACCCAAAGTGAGTTATCCTAGCCCCTTTTGTATGTACTCTCTGACCCCAAGTGAGTTACCATATCACCTTTATTAGTACTTCCTGACCCCAAGTGAGATAACCTAGCCCGTTTATATGTACTCTCTGACCGCAAGTGAGTTACCCTAGTCCCATATAAGTACTCCCTGACCCCATGTGAATTATCCTAGCCCCTTTATATGTACTCTCTGACCGCAAGTGAGTTAACCTAGCCCCTTTATATGTACTCCCTGACCCCAAGTTTGTTGCCCTAGCCCCTTAATAAGTACACCCTGGCCCAATGTGAGTTACCCTGGTCCATTATAAGTACTCACAGACACCAAGTGAGTTACCCTAGCCCCTTTATATGTACTCTCTGACCGCAAGTGAGTTACCCTAGTCCCATAGTAGTACTCCCTGACCCCAAGTGAGTTACCATAGCCCCTTTATAAGTACTCCCTGACCCCAAGTGAGTTACCCTGATCCCTTATAAGTACTCACAGACACCAAGTGAGTTACCTTAGTCCCCAATAAGTACTCCTTGACCCAAAGTGAGTTACCCTATCCCCTATATAAGTACTCCCTGACCCCAAGTGAGTTACCCTAGTCCCATAGAAGTACTCTCTGACCGCAAGTGAGTTATCCTAGCCCCTTTATATTTACTCCTAGACCTCAAGTGTGTTCCCTGGTGCCTTATAAGTAATGCCTGACCCCAAGTGAGTTACCCTATCCCCTATATAAGTACTCCCAGACCCCAAGTGAGTTACCCCAGTGCCTTATAAGTACTCCCTGACCCCAAGTGAGTTGCACTAACCCCTTAAAAAGTACACCCTGGCCCCATGTGAGTTACCCTGATCCCTTATAAGTACTCACAGACACCAAGTGAGTTACCTTAGTCCCCAATAAGTAATCCTTGACCCAAAGTGAGTTACCCTATCCCCTATATAAGTACTCCCTGACCCCAAGTGAGTTACCCTAGTCCCATAGAAGTACTCTCTGACCGCAAGTGAGTTATCCTAGCCCCTTTATATTTACTCCTAGACCTCAAGTGTGTTCCCTGGTGCCTTATAAGTAATGCCTGACCCCAAGTGAGTTACCCTATCCCCTATATAAGTACTCCCAGACCCCAAGTGAGTTACCCCAGTGCCTTATAAGTACTCCCTGACCCCAAGTGAGTTGCACTAACCCCTTAAAAAGTACACCCTGGCCCCATGTGAGTTACCCTGATCCCTTATAAGTACTCACAGACACCAAGTGAGTTACCTTAGTCCCCAATAAGTACTCCTTGACCCAAAGTGAGTTACCCTATCCCCTATATAAGTACTCCCTGACCCCAAGTGCGCTACCCTAGTCCCATAAAAGTACTCCCTGACCACAAGTGAGTTACCCTAGTCCCATAGAAGTACTCTCTGACCGCAAGTGAGTTATCCTAGCCCCTTTATATTTACTCCTAGACCTCAAGTGTGTTACCCTGGTGCCTTATAAGTACTGCCTGACCACAAGTGAGTTACCCTAGCCAATTAATAAGTACACACTGGCCTCAAGTGAGTTACCCTGGTCCCATATAAGTACTCACAGACACCAAGTGTATTACCCTAGCCCCTTAATAAGTACACCCTGGCCCCAAGTGAGTTACCCTGGTCCCATATAATTACTCACAGACACCAAGTGAGTTACCCTAGCCCCTTTATATGTACTCTCTGACCGCAAGTGATTTACCCTAGTCCCATAGTATTACTCCCTGACCCCAAGTGAGTTACCATAGCCCCTTTATAAGTACACCCTGACCCCAAGTGAGTTATCCTAGCCCCTTTATATGTACTCTCTGACAGCAAGTAAGTTACCCTAGTCCCATAGTAGTATTCCCTGACCTCAAGTGAGTTATCCTAGCCCCTTTATATGTACTCTCTGACCGCAAGTGATTTACCCTAGTCCCATAGTAGTACTCCCTGACCCCAAGTGAGTTACCATAGCCCCTTTATAAGTACACCCTGACCCCAAGTGAGTTATCCTAGCCCCTTTATATGTACTCTCTGACAGCAAGTAAGTTACTCTAGTCCCATAGTAGTATTCCCTGACCTCAAGTGAGTTATCCTAGCCCCTTTATATGTACTCTCTGACCGCAAGTGAGTTATCCTAGTCCCAAAAAGTACTCCCTGACCCCAAGTGAGTTACCATATCACCTTTATTAGTACTTCCTGACCCCAAGTGAGATATCCTAGCCCATTTATATGTACTCTTTGACCGCAAGTGAGTTACCCTAGTCCCAAAGAAGTACTCCCTGACCCCATGTGAGTTATCCTAGCCCCTTTATATGTACTCTCTGACCGCAAGTGAGTTAACCTAGCCCCTTTATATGTACTCCCAAACCCCAAGTGAGTTACCCTAGTGCCTTATAAGTACTCCCTGACCCCAAGTGGGTTATCCTAGCCCCTTTATATGTACTCTCTGACAGCAAGTGAGTTACCCTAGTCCCATATAAGTACTCCCTGACCCCAAGTGAGTTACCATATCACCTTTATAAGTACTCCCTGACCCCAAGTGAGTTATCCTAGCCCCTTTATATGTACTCTCTTACCGCAAGTAAGTTACCATAGTCCCATAGTAGTACTCCCTGACCTCAAGTGAGTAATCCTAGCCCCTTTATATGTACTCTCTGACCGCAAGTGAGTTACCCTAGTCCCATAGTAGTTCCCCCTGACCCCAAGTGAGTTACCCTATCCCCTATATAAGTACTCCCTGACCCAAAATGAGTTACCCTAGTCCCATAAATGTACTCCCTGACCACAAGTGAGTTACCCTAGTCCCATAGAAGTACTCTCTGACCGTAAGTGAGTTTTCCTAGCCCCTTTATATTTACTCCTAGACCTCAAGTGTGTTACCTTGGTGTCTTATAAGTACTGCCTGACCCCAAGTGAGTTACCCTAGCCCCTTAATAAGTACACACTGTCCCCAAGTGAGTTACCCTGGTCCCATATAAGTACTCACAGACACCAAGTGTGTTACCCTAGCCCCTTTATAAGTACACCCTGGCCCCAAGTGAGTTACCCTGGTCCCATATAAGTACTCACAGACACCAAATCAGTTACCCTAGTCCCATAGAAGTACCCCCTGAACCCAAGTGAGTTACCCTAGCCCCTATATAAGTACTCCATGACCCAAAGTGAGTTATCCTAGCCCCTTTTGTATGTACTCTCTGACCGCAAGTGAGTTACCCTAGTCCCATAAAGTACTCCCTGACCCCAAGTGAGTTACCATATCACCTTTATTAGTACTTCCTGACCCCAAGTGAGATAACCTAGCCCGTTTATATGTACTCTCTGACCGCAAGTGAGTTACCCTAGTCCCATATAAGTACTCCCTGACCCCATGTGAATTATCCTAGCCCCTTTATATGTACTCTCTGACCGCAAGTGAGTTAACCTAGCCCCTTTATATGTACTCCCAGACCCCAAGTGAATTACCCTAGTGCCTTATAAGTACTCCCTGACCCCAAGTTTGTTGCCCTAGCCCCTTAATAAGTACACCCTGGCCCAATGTGAGTTACCCTGGTCCATTATAAGTACTCACAGACACCAATTGAGTTACCCTAGCCCCTTTATATGTACTCTCACCGCAAGTGAGTTACCCTAGTCCCAAAGAAGTACTCCCTGACCCCATGTGAGTTATCCTAGCCCATTTATATGTACTCTCTGACCGCAAGTGAGTTAACCTAGCCCCTTTATATGTACTCCCAGACCCCAAGTGAGTTACCCTAGTGCCTTATAAGTACTCCCTGACCCCAAGTGAGTTATCCTAGCCCCTTTATATGTACTCTCTGACAGCAAGTGAGTTACCCTAGTCCCATATAAGTACTCCCTGACCCCAAATGAGTTACCATATCACCTTTATAAGTACTCCCTGACCCCAAGTGAGTTATCCTAGCCCCTTTATATGTACTCTCTTACCGCAAGTAAGTTACCATAGTCCCATAGTAGTACTCCCTGACCTCAAGTGAGTAATCCTAGTCCCTTTATATGTACTCTCTGACCGCAAGTGAGTTACCCTAGTCCCATAGTAGTTCCCCCTGACCCCAAGTGAGTTACCCTATCCCCTATATAAGTACTCCCTGACCCAAAATGAGTTACCCTAGTCCCATAAATGTACTCCCTGACCACAAGTGAGTTACCCTAGTCCCATAGAAGTACTCTCTGACCGTAAGTGAGTTATCCTAGCCCCTTTATATTTACTCCTAGACCTCAAGTGTGTTACCCTGGTGTCTTATAAGTACTGCCTGACCCCAAGTGAGTTACCCTAGCCCCTTAATAAGTACACACTGTCCCCAAGTGAGTTACCCTGGTCCCATATAATTACTCACAGACACCAAGTGTGTTACCCTAGCCCCTTAATAAGTACACCCTGGCCCCAAGTGAGTTACCCTGGTCCCATATAAGTACTCACAGACACCAAATCAGTTACCCTAGTCCCATAGAAGTACCCCCTGAACCCAAGTGAGTTACCCTAGCCCCTATATAAGTACTCCATGACCCAAAGTGAGTTATCCTAGCCCCTTTTGTATGTACTCTCTGACCCAAAGTGAGTTACCATATCACCTTTATTAGTACTTCCTGACCCCAAGTGAGATAACCTAGCCCGTTTATATGTACTCTCTGACCGCAAGTGAGTTACCCTAGTCCCTTATAAGTACTCCCTGACCCCATGTGAATTATCCTAGCCCCTTTATATGTTCTCTCTGACCGCAAGTGAGTTAACCTAGCCCCTTTATATGTACTCCCTGACCCCAAGTTTGTTGCCCTAGCCCCTTAATAAGTACACCCTGGCCCAATGTGAGTTACCCTGGTCCATTATAAGTACTCACAGACACCAATTGAGTTACCCTAGCCCCTTTATATGTACTCTCTGACCGCAAGTGAGTTACCCTAGTCCCATAATAGTACTCCCTGACCCCAAGTGAGTTACCATAGCCCCTTTATAAGTACTCCCTGACCCCAAGTGAGTTATCCTAGCCCCTTTATATTTACTCCTAGACCTCAAGTGTGTTACCCTGGTGCCTTATATGTACTCCCTGACCCCAAGTTTGTTGCCCTAGCCCCTTAATAAGTACACCCTGGCCCAATGTGAGTTACCCTGGTCCATTATAAGTACTCACAGACACCAATTGAGTTACCCTAGCCCCTTTATATGTACTCTCTGACCGCAAGTGAGTTACCCTAGTCCCATAATAGTACTCCCTGACCCCAAGTGAGTTACCATAGCCCCTTTATAAGTACTCCCTGACCCCAAGTGAGTTATCCTAGCCCCTTTATATTTACTCCTAGACCTCAAGTGTGTTACCCTGGTGCCTTATATGTGCTGCCTGACCCCAAGTGAGTTACCCTGGTCCCATATAAGTACTCACAGACACCAAGTGTGTTAGCCTAGCCCCTTAATAAGTACACCCTGGCCCCAAGTGAGTTACCCAGGTCCCATATAATTACTCACAGACACCAAGTGAGTTACCCTAGCCCCTTTATATGTACTCTCTGACCGCAAGTGATTTACCCTAGTCCCATAGTAGTACTCCCTGACCCCAAGTGAGTTATCCTAGCCCCTTTATATGTACTCTCTGACAGCAAGTAAGTTACTCTAGTCCCATAGTAGTATTCCCTGACCTCAAGTGAGTTATCCTAGCCCCTTTATATGTACTCTCTGACCGCAAGTGAGTTACCCTAGTCCCAAAAAGTACTCCCTGACCCCAAGTGAGTTACCATATCACCTTTATTAGTACTTCCTGACCCCAAGTGTGATATCCTAGCCCATTTATATGTACTCTCTGACCGCAAGTGAGTTACCCTAGTCCCAAAGAAGTACTCCCTGACCCCATGTGAGTTATCCTAGCCCCTTTATATGTACTCTCTGACCGCAAGTGAGTTAACCTAGCCCCTTTATATGTACTCCCAGACCCCAAGTGAGTTACCCTAGTGCCTTATAAGTACTCCCTGACCCCAAGTGAGTTATCCTAGCCCCTTTATATGTACTCTCTGACAGCAAGTGAGTTACCCTAGTCCCATATAAGTACTCCCTGACCCCAAATGAGTTACCATATCACCTTTATAAGTACTCCCTGACCCCAAGTGAGTTATCCTAGCCCCTTTATATGTACTCTCTTACCGCAAGTAAGTTACCATAGTCCCATAGTAGTACTCCCTGACCTCAAGTGAGTAATCCTAGTCCCTTTATATGTACTCTCTGACCGCAAGTGAGTTACCCTAGTCCCATAGTAGTTCCCCCTGACCCCAAGTGAGTTACCCTATCCCCTATATAAGTACTCCCTGACCCAAAATGAGTTACCCTAGTCCCATAAATGTACTCCCTGACCACAAGTGAGTTACCCTAGTCCCATAGAAGTACTCTCTGACCGTAAGTGAGTTATCCTAGCCCCTTTATATTTACTCCTAGACCTCAAGTGTGTTACCCTGGTGTCTTATAAGTACTGCCTGACCCCAAGTGAGTTACCCTAGCCCCTTAATAAGTACACACTGTCCCCAAGTGAGTTACCCTGGTCCCATATAATTACTCACAGACACCAAGTGTGTTACCCTAGCCCCTTAATAAGTACACCCTGGCCCCAAGTGAGTTACCCTGGTCCCATATAAGTATTCACAGACACCAAATCAGTTACCCTAGTCCCATAGAAGTACCCCCTGAACCCAAGTGAGTTACCCTAGCCCCTATATAAGTACTCCATGACCCAAAGTGAGTTATCCTAGCCCCTTTTGTATGTACTCTCTGACCCCAAGTGAGTTACCATATCACCTTTATTAGTACTTCCTGACCCCAAGTGAGATAACCTAGCCCGTTTATATGTACTCTCTGACCGCAAGTGAGTTACCCTAGTCCCATATAAGTACTCCCTGACCCCATGTGAATTATCCTAGCCCCTTTATATGTACTCTCTGACCGCAAGTGAGTTAACCTAGCCCCTTTATATGTACTCCCTGACCCCAAGTTTGTTGCCCTAGCCCCTTAATAAGTACACCCTGGCCCAATGTGAGTTACCCTGGTCCATTATAAGTACTCACAGACACCAAGTGAGTTACCCTAGCCCCTTTATATGTACTCTCTGACCGCAAGTGAGTTACCCTAGTCCCATAGTAGTACTCCCTGACCCCAAGTGAGTTACCATAGCCCCTTTATAAGTACTCCCTGACCCCAAGTGAGTTATCCTAGCCCCTTTATATTTACTCCTAGACCTCAAGTGTGTTACCCTGGTGCCTTATATGTACTGCCTGACCCCAAGTGAGTTACCCTGGTCCCATATAAGTACTCACAGACACCAAGTGAGTTACCCCAGTGCCTTATAAGTACTCCCTGACCCCAAGTGAGTTGCACTAACCCCTTAAAAAGTACACCCTGGCCCCATGTGAGTTACCCTGATCCCTTATAAGTACTCACAGACACCAAGTGAGTTACCTTAGTCCCCAATAAGTACTCCTTGACCCAAAGTGAGTTACCCTATCCCCTATATAAGTATTCCCTGACCCCAAGTGAGTTACCCTAGTCCCATAGAAGTACTCTCTGACCGCAAGTGAGTTATCCTAGCCCCTTTATATTTACTCCTAGACCTCAAGTGTGTTCCCTGGTGCCTTATAAGTACTGCCTGACCCCAAGTGAGTTACCCTATCCCCTATATAAGTACTCCCAGACCCCAAGTGAGTTACCCCAGTGCCTTATAAGTACTCCCTGACCCCAAGTGAGTTGCACTAACCCCTTAAAAAGTACACCCTGGCCCCATGTGAGTTACCCTGATCCCTTATAAGTACTCACAGACACCAAGTGAGTTACCTTAGTCCCCAATAAGTACTCCTTGACCCAAAGTGAGTTACCCTATCCCCTATATAAGTACTCCCTGACCCCAAGTGCGCTACCCTAGTCCCATAAAAGTACTCCCTGACCACAAGTGAGTTACCCTAGTCCCATAGAAGTACTCTCTGACCGCAAGTGAGTTATCCTAGCCCCTTTATATTTACTCCTAGACCTCAAGTGTGTTACCCTGGTGCCTTATAAGTACTGCCTGACCACAAGTGAGTTACCCTAGCCCATTAATAAGTACACACTGGCCTCAAGTGAGTTACCCTGGTCCCATATAAGTACTCACAGACACCAAGTGTATTACCCTAGCCCCTTAATAAGTACACCCTGGCCCCAAGTGAGTTACCCTGGTCCCATATAATTACTCACAGACACCAAGTGAGTTACCCTAGCCCCTTTATATGTACTCTCTGACCGCAAGTGATTTACCCTAGTCCCATAGTATTACTCCCTGACCCCAAGTGAGTTACCATAGCCCCTTTATAAGTACACCCTGACCCCAAGTGAGTTATCCTAGCCCCTTTATATGTACTCTCTGACAGCAAGTAAGTTACCCTAGTCCCATAGTAGTATTCCCTGACCTCAAGTGAGTTATCCTAGCCCCTTTATATGTACTCTCTGACCGCAAGTGATTTACCCTAGTCCCATAGTAGTACTCCCTGACCCCAAGTGAGTTACCATAGCCCCTTTATAAGTACACCCTGACCCCAAGTGAGTTATCCTAGCCCCTTTATATGTACTCTCTGACAGCAAGTAAGTTACTCTAGTCCCATAGTAGTATTCCCTGACCTCAAGTGAGTTATCCTAGCCCCTTTATATGTACTCTCTGACCGCAAGTGAGTTATCCTAGTCCCAAAAAGTACTCCCTGACCCCAAGTGAGTTACCATATCACCTTTATTAGTACTTCCTGACCCCAAGTGAGATATCCTAGCCCATTTATATGTACTCTCTGACCGCAAGTGAGTTACCCTAGTCCCAAAGAAGTACTCCCTGACCCCATGTGAGTTATCCTAGCCCCTTTATATGTACTCTCTGACCGCAAGTGAGTTAACCTAGCCCCTTTATATGTACTCCCAAACCCCAAGTGAGTTACCCTAGTGCCTTATAAGTACTCCCTGACCCCAAGTGGGTTATCCTAGCCCCTTTATATGTACTCTCTGACAGCAAGTGAGTTACCCTAGTCCCATATAAGTACTCCCTGACCCCAAGTGAGTTACCATATCACCTTTATAAGTACTCCCTGACCCCAAGTGAGTTATCCTAGCCCCTTTATATGTACTCTCTTACCGCAAGTAAGTTACCATAGTCCCATAGTAGTACTCCCTGACCTCAAGTGAGTAATCCTAGCCCCTTTATATGTACTCTCTGACCGCAAGTGAGTTACCCTAGTCCCATAGTAGTTCCCCCTGACCCCAAGTGAGTTACCCTATCCCCTATATAAGTACTCCCTGACCCAAAATGAGTTACCCTAGTCCCATAAATGTACTCCCTGACCACAAGTGAGTTACCCTAGTCCCATAGAAGTACTCTCTGACCGTAAGTGAGTTATCCTAGCCCCTTTATATTTACTCCTAGACCTCAAGTGTGTTACCCTGGTGTCTTATAAGTACTGCCTGACCCCAAGTGAGTTACCCTAGCCCCTTAATAAGTACACACTGTCCCCAAGTGAGTTACCCTGGTCCCATATAAGTACTCACAGACACCAAGTGTGTTACCCTAGCCCCTTAATAAGTACACCCTGGCCCCAAGTGAGTTACCCTGGTCCCATATAAGTACTCACAGACACCAAATCAGTTACCCTAGTCCCATAGAAGTACCCCCTGAACCCAAGTGAGTTACCCTAGCCCCTATATAAGTACTCCATGACCCAAAGTGAGTTATCCTAGCCCCTTTTGTATGTACTCTCTGACCGCAAGTGAGTTACCCTAGTCCCATAAAGTACTCCCTGACCCCAAGTGAGTTACCATATCACCTTTATTAGTACTTCCTGACCCCAAGTGAGATAACCTAGCCCGTTTATATGTACTCTCTGACCGCAAGTGAGTTACCCTAGTACCATATAAGTACTCCCTGACCCCATGTGAATTATCCTAGCCCCTTTATATGTACTCTCTGACCGCAAGTGAGTTAACCTAGCCCCTTTATATGTACTCCCAGACCCCAAGTGAATTACCCTAGTGCCTTATAAGTACTCCCTGACCCCAAGTTTGTTGCCCTAGCCCCTTAATAAGTACACCCTGGCCCAATGTGAGTTACCCTGGTCAATTATAAGTACTCACAGACACCAATTGAGTTACCCTAGCCCCTTTATATGTACTCTCTGACCGCAAGTGAGTTACCCTAGTCCCATAATAGTACTCCCTGACCCCAAGTGAGTTACCATAGCCCCTTTATAAGTACTCCCTGACCCCAAGTGAGTTATCCTAGCCCCTTTATATTTACTCCTAGACCTCAAGTGTGTTACCCTGGTGCCTTATATGTACTGCCTGACCCCAAGTGAGTTACCCTGGTCCCATATAAGTACTCACAGACACCAAGTGTGTTAGCCTAGCCCCTTAATAAGTACACCCTGGCCCCAAGTGAGTTACCCAGGTCCCATATAATTACTCACAGACACCAAGTGAGTTACCCTAGCCCCTTTATATGTACTCTCTGACCGCAAGTGATTTACACTAGTCCCATAGTAGTACTCCCTGACCCCAAGTGAGTTATCCTAGCCCCTTTATATGTACTCTCTGACAGCAAGTAAGTTACTCTAGTCCCATAGTAGTATTCCCTGACCTCAAGTGAGTTATCCTAGCCCCTTTATATGTACTCTCTGACCGCAAGTGAGTTACCCTAGTCCCAAAAAGTACTCCCTGACCCCAAGTGAGTTACCATATCACCTTTATTAGTACTTCCTGACCCCAAGTGTGATATCCTAGCCTATTTATATGTACTCTCTGACCGCAAGTGAGTTACCCTAGTCCCAAAGAAGTACTCCCTGACCCCATGTGAGTTATCCTAGCCCCTTTATATGTACTCTCTGACCGCAAGTGAGTTAACCTAGCCCCTTTATATGTACTCCCAGACCCCAAGTGAGTTACCCTAGTGCCTTATAAGTACTCCCTGACCCCAAGTGAGTTATCCTAGCCCCTTTATATGTACTCTCTGACAGCAAGTGAGTTACCCTAGTCCCATATAAGTACTCCCTGACCCCAAATGAGTTACCATATCACCTTTATAAGTACTCCCTGACCCCAAGTGAGTTATCCTAGCCCCTTTATATGTACTCTCTTACCGCAAGTAAGTTACCATAGTCCCATAGTAGTACTCCCTGACCTCAAGTGAGTAATCCTAGCCCCTTTATATGTACTCTCTGACCGCAAGTGAGTTACCCTAGTCCCATAGTAGTTCCCCCTGACCCCAAGTGAGTTACCCTAGTGCCTTATAAGTACTCCCTGACCCCAAGTGAGTTATCCTAGCCCCTTTATATGTACTCTCTGACAGCAAGTGAGTTACCCTAGTCCCATATAAGTACTCCCTGACCCCAAATGAGTTACCATATCACCTTTATAAGTACTCCCTGACCCCAAGTGAGTTATCCTAGCCCCTTTATATGTACTCTCTTACCGCAAGTAAGTTACCATAGTCCCATAGTAGTACTCCCTGACCTCAAGTGAGTAATCCTAGCCCCTTTATATGTACTCTCTGACAGCAAGTAAGTTACTCTAGTCCCATAGTAGTATTCCCTGACCTCAAGTGAGTTATCCTAGCCCCTTTATATGTACTCTCTGGCCGCAAGTGAGTTACCCTAGTCCCAAAAAGTACTCCCTGACCCCAAGTGAGTTACCATATCACCTTTATTAGTACTTCCTGACCCCAAGTGTGATATCCTAGCCCATTTATATGTACTCTCTGACAGCAAGTGAGTTACCCTAGTCCCATATAAGTACTCCCTGACCCCAAATGAGTTACCATATCACCTTTATAAGTACTCCCTGACCCCAAGTGAGTTATCCTAGCCCCTTTATATGTACTCTCTTACCGCAAGTAAGTTACCATAGTCCCATAGTAGTACTCACTGACCTCAAGTGAGTAATCCTAGCCCCTTTATATGTACTCTCTGACCGCAAGTGAGTTACCCTAGTCCCATAGTAGTTCCCCCTGACCCCAAGTGAGTTACCCTAGTGCCTTATAAGTACTCCCTGACCCCAAATGAGTTATCCTAGCCCCTTTATATGTACTCTCTGACAGCAAGTGAGTTACCCTAGTCCCATATAAGTACTCCCTGACCCCAAATGAGTTACCATATCACCTTTATAAGTACTCCCTGACCCCAAGTGAGTTATCCTAGCCCCTTTATATGTACTCTCTTACCGCAAGTAAGTTACCATAGTCCCATAGTAGTACTCCCTGACCTCAAGTGAGTAATCCTAGTCCCTTTATATGTACTCTCTGACCGCAAGTGAGTTACCCTAGTCCCATAGTAGTTCCCCCTGACCCCAAGTGAGTTACCCTATCCCCTATATAAGTACTCCCTGACCCAAAATGAGTTACCCTAGTCCCATAAATGTACTCCCTGACCACAAGTGAGTTACCCTAGTCCCATAGAAGTACTCTCTGACCGTAAGTGAGTTATCCTAGCCCCTTTATATTTACTCCTAGACCTCAAGTGTGTTACCCTGGTGCCTTATATGTACTGCCTGACCCCAAGTGAGTTACCCTGGTACCATATAAGTACTCACAGACACCAAGTGTGTTACCCTAGCCCCTTAATAAGTACACCCTGGCCCCAAGTGAGTTACCCAGGTCCCATATAATTACTCACAGACACCAAGTGAGTTACCCTAGCCCCTTTATATGTACTCTCTGACCGCAAGTGATTTACCCTAGTCCCATAGTAGTACTCCCTGACCCCAAGTGAGTTAACATAGCCCCTTTATAAGTACACCCTGACCCCAAGTGAGTTATCCTAGCCCCTTTATATGTACTCTCTGACAGCAAGTAAGTTACTCTAGTCCCATAGTAGTATTCCCTGACCTCAAGTGAGTTAACCTAGCCCCTTTATATGTACTCCCAGACCCCAAGTGAGTTACCCTAGTGCCTTATAAGTACTCCCTGACCCCAAGTGAGTTATCCTAGCCCCTTTATATGTACTCTCTGACAGCAAGTGAGTTACCCTAGTCCCATATAAGTACTCCCTGACCCCAAATGAGTTACCATATCACCTTTATAAGTACTCCCTGACCCCAAGTGAGTTATCCTAGCCCCTTTATATGTACTCTCTTACCGCAAGTAAGTTACCATAGTCCCATAGTAGTACTCCCTGACCTCAAGTGAGTAATCCTAGTCCCTTTATATGTACTCTCTGACCGCAAGTGAGTTACCCTAGTCCCATAGTAGTTCCCCCTGACCCCAAGCGAGTTACCCTATCCCCTATATAAGTACTCCCTGACCCAAAATGAGTTACCCTAGTCCCATAAATGTACTCCCTGACCACAAGTGAGTTACCCTAGTCCCATAGAAGTACTCTCTGACCGTAAGTGAGTTATCCTAGCCCCTTTATATTTACTCCTAGACCTCAAGTGTGTTACCCTGGTGTCTTATAAGTACTGCCTGACCCCAAGTGAGTTACCCTAGCCCCTTAATAAGTACACACTGTCCCCAAGTGAGTTACCCTGGTCCCATATAATTACTCACAGACACCAAGTGTGTTACCCTAGCCCCTTAATAAGTACACCCTGGCCCCAAGTGAGTTACCCTGGTCCCATATAAGTACTCACAGACACCAAATCAGTTACCCTAGTCCCATAGAAGTACCCCCTGAACCCAAGTGAGTTACCCTAGCCCCTATATAAGTACTCCATGACCCAAAGTGAGTTATCCTAGCCCCTTTTGTATGTACTCTCTGACCGCAAGTGAGTTACCCTAGTCCCATAAAAGTACTCCCTGACCCCAAGTGAGTTACCCTAGTCCCATAGAAGTAATCCCTGACCCCAAGTGTGTTAGCCTAGACCCATATAAGTACTCAAAGACACGAAGTGAGTTACTCTAGTCCCATATAAGTACTTCTTGACCCAAAGTGAGCTACCCTAGCCCCTTTATAAGTACTCCCTGACCGCAAGTGAGTTATCCTAGCCCCTTATAAGTACTCCCTGACCCCAAGTGAGTTACACTAGCCTCTAAATAAGTACACCCTGGCCCCAAGTGAGTTACCCTGGTCCCATATAAGTACTCACAGGCACCAAGTGATTTACCCTAGTCTCATATAAGTACTCCTTGACCCAAAGTGAGTTACCCTAGCCCCTTTATAAGTACTCCCTGACCCCAATTGTGTTACCCTAGTGCCATATAAATACTCCCTTACCCCAAGTGAGTTACCCTAGTCCCATAGAAGTACTCCCTGACCCCAATTAAGTTACCCTAGTCCCATATAAGTACTCCCAGACCCCAAATGTGTTGTCCTAGCCCCTTTATATGAACTCTCTGACGGCAATTGAGTTACCCTAGCCCCTATATAAGTACCCCCTGACCCCAAGTGAGTTATCCTTGCCTTTTTATATGTACTCTCTGACAGCACGTGAGTTACCCTAGTCACATAGAAGTACTACCTGACCCCAAGTGAGTTACCCTAGTCCCATAGAAGTACTCCCTGACCCCAAGTGAGTTATCCTAGCCCCTTATAAGTACTACCTGACCCCAAGTGAGTTACCCTAGTCCCAAAGAAGTACTCTCTGACCGCAAGTGAGTTATCCTAGCCCCTTTATATTTACTCCTAGACCTCAAGTGTGTTCCCTGGTGCCTTATAAGTACTGCCTGACCCCAAGTGAGTTACCCTATCCCCTATATAAGTACTCCCAGACCCCAAGTGAGTTACCCCAGTGCCTTATAAGTACTCCCTGACCCCAAGTGAGTTGCACTAGCCCCTTAAAAAGTACACCCTTGCCCCATGTGAGTTACCCTGATCCCTTATAAGTACTCACAGAAACCAAGTGTATTACCCTAGCCCCTTAATAAGTACACCCTGGCCCCAAGTGAGTACCCTGGTCCCATATAATTACTCACAGACACCAAGTGAGTTATCCTAGCCCTTTATATGTACTCTCTGACAGCAAGTAAGTTACCCTAGTCCCATAGTAGTATTCCCTGACCTCAAGTGAGTTATCCTAGCCCCTTTATATGTACTCTCTGACCGCAAGTGAGTTACCCTAGTCCCATAAAGTACTCCCTGACCCCAAGTGAGTTACCATATCACCTTTATTAGTACTTCCTGACCCCAAGTGAGATATCCTAGCCCATTTATATGTACTCTCTGACCGCAAGTGAGTTAACCTAGCCCCTTTATATGTACTCCCAAACCCCAAGTGAGTTACCCTAGTGCCTTATAAGTACTCCCTGACCCCAAGTGAGTTATCCTAGCCCCTTTATATGTACTCTCTGACAGCAAGTGAGTAACCCTAGTCCCATATAAGTACTCCCTGACCCCAAATGAGTTACCATATCACCTTTATAAGTACTCCCTGACCCCAAGTGAGTTATCCTAGCCCCTTTATATGTACTCTCTTACCGCAAGTAAGTTACCATAGTCCCATAGTAGTACTCCCTGACCTCAAGTGAGTAATCCTAGCCCCTTTATATGTACTCTCTGACCGCAAGTGAGTTACCCTAGTCCCATAGTAGTTCCCCCTGACCCCAAGTGAGTTACCCTATCCCCTATATAAGTACTCCCTGACCCAAAATGAGTTACCCTAGTCCCATAAATGTACTCCCTGACCACAAGTGAGTTACCCTAGTCCCATAGAAGTACTCTCTGACCGTAAGTGAGTTATCCTAGCCCCTTTATATTTACTCCTAGACCTCAAGTGTGTTACCCTGGTGTCTTATAAGTACTGCCTGACCCCAAGTGAGTTACCCTAGCCCCTTAATAAGTACACACTGTCCCCAGGTGAGTTACCCTGGTCCCATATAAGTACTCACAGACACCAAGTGTGTTACCCTAGCCCCTTAATAAGTACACCCTGGCCCCAAGTGAGTTACCCTGGTCCCATATAAGTACTCACAGACACCAAATCAGTTACCCTAGTCCCATAGAAGTACCCCCTGAACCCAAGTGAGTTACCCTAGCCCCTATATAAGTACTCCATGACCCAAAGTGAGTTATCCTAGCCCCTTTTGTATGTACTCTCTGACCGCAAGTGAGTTACCCTAGTCCCATAAAGTACTCCCTGACCCCAAGTGAGTTACCATATCACCTTTATTAGTACTTCCTGACCCCAAGTGAGATAACCTAGCCCGTTTATATGTACTCTCTGACCGCAAGTGAGTTACCCTAGTCCCAAATAAGTACTCAATGACCCCATGTGAATTATCCTAGCCCCTTTATATGTACTCCCAGACCCCAAGTGAGTTACCCTAGTGCCTTATAAGTACTCCCTGACCCCAAGTTTGTTGCCCTAGCCCCTTAATAAGTACACCCTGGCCCAATGTGAGTTACCCTGGTCCATTATAAGTACTCACAGACACCAAGTGAGTTACCCTAGCCCCTTTATATGTACTCTCTGACCGCAAGTGAGTTACCCTAGTCCCATAGTAGTACTCCCTGACCACAAGTGAGTTACCATAGCCCCTTTATAAGTACTCCCTGACCCCAAGTGAGTTATCCTAGCCCCTTTATATTTACTCCTAGACCTCAAGTGTGTTACCCTGGTGCCTTATAAGTACTGCCTGACCCCAAGTGAGTTAACCTGGTCCCATATAAGTACTCACAGACACCAAGTGTGTTACCCTAGCCCCTTAATAAGTACACCCTGGCCCCAAGTGAGTTACCCTGGTCCCATATAAGTACTCACAGACACCAAGTCAGTTACCCTAGTCCAATAGAAGTACTCCCTGAACCCAAGTGAGTTACCCTAGCCCCTATATAAGTACTCCCTGACCCAAAGTGAGTTATCCTAGCCCCTTTTGTATGTACTCTCTGACCGCAAGTGAGTTACCCTAGTCCCATAAAGTACTCCCTGACCCCAAGTGAGTTACCACATCACCTTTATTAGTAATTCCTGACCCCAAGTGAGTTACCCTATCCCCTATATAAGTACTCCCAGACCCCAAGTGAGTTACCCCAGTGCCTTATATGTACTCCATGACCCCAAGTGAGTTGCACTAGCCCCTTAAAAAGTACACCCTGGCCCCATGTGAGTTACCCTGATCCCTTATAAGTACTCACAGACACCAAGTGAGTTACCCTAGTCCCTAATAAGTACTCCTTGACCCAAAGTGAGTTACCCTATCCCCTATATAAGTACTCCCTGACCCCAAATGCGCTACCCTAGTCCCATAAAAGTACTCCCTGACCACAAGTGAGTTACCCTAGTCCCATAGAAGTACTCTCTGACCGCAAGTGAGTTATCCTAGCCCCTGTATATTTACTTCTAGACCTCAAGTGTGTTACCCTGGTGCCTTATAAGTACTGCCTGACCACTAGTGAGTTACCCTAGCCCATTAATAAGTACACACTGGCCCCAAGTGAGTTACCCTGGTCCCATATAAGTACTCACAGACACCAAGTGTATTACCCTAGCCCCTTAATAAGTACACCCTGGCCCCAAGTGAGTTACCCTAGCCGCTATATAAGTACTACCTGACCCCAGGTGAGTTATCATAGCCCCTTCTGTATGTACTCTCTGACCGCAAGTGAGTTACCCTAGTCCCATAAAGTACTCCCTGACCCCAAGTGAGTTACCATATCACCTTTATTAGTACTCCCTGACCCCAAGTGAGTTATCCTAGCCCGTTTATATGTACTCTCTGACCACAAGTGAGTTACCCTAGTCCCATATAAGTACTCCCCGACCCCATGTGAGTTATCCTACACCCTTTATATGTACTCTCTGACCGCAAGTGAATTACCCTAGTGTCATATAAGTTCTACCTGACCCCAAGTGAGTTACCATAGCCAATTTATAAGTACTCCTAGACCCCAAGTGAGTTACCCTAGTCCCTTATAAGTACTCCCTGACCCCAAGTGAGTTATCCTAGCCCCTTTATATGTACTCTCTGACCGCAAGCGAGTTATTCAAACCCCTTATAAGTACTCCCTGACCCCAAGTGTGTTACCCTAGTCTCATATATGTACTCCCTGAACTCAAGTGTGTTACCTTAGCCCCTTTATAAGTATTTCCTGACCCCAAGTGAGTTATCCTAGCCCCTTTATATGCACTCTCTGACCGCAAGTGAGTTACCCTAATCCCATATAAGTACTCCCAGACCCCAAGTGAGTTACCCTAGTCCCATATAAGTTCTCCTTGACCCAAAGTGAGTTACCCTAGCCCCTTTATAAGTACTCCCTAACCCCAAGTGAGTTACCCTAGACCCATATAAATACTCCCAGACCCCAAGTGAGTTACCCTAGTCCCATAGAATTACTCCCTGACCCCAAGTGAGTTACCATATCACCTTTATAAGTACTCCCTGACCCCAAGTGAGTTACCATAGCACGTTTATAAGTACACCCAGACCCCAAGTGAGTTACCCTAGTCTCATAGAAGTACTCTCTTACCCCAAGTGAGTTACCATAGCCCATTTATAATTACTCCCTGACACCAAGTGAGTTATCCTAGCCCCTTTATATGTACTCTCTGACCGGCAGTGAGTTACCCTAGTCCATCATAAGTACTTCCTGATAACAAGTGAGTTACCCTAGCCCCTTAATAAGTACACCCTGACCCCACCTGAGTTATCCTAGCCCCTATATATGTACTCACTGACCGCAAGTGAGTTAACCTAGCTCCTTTATATGTACTCCCTGTCCCCAAGTGTGTTACCCTAGTCCCATAAAGTGCTCCCTGACCCCAAGTGAGTTACCCTAGTCCCATAGAAGTACACTCTGACCGCAAGTGAGTTATCCTAGCTACTTTATATGTACTCCAAGACCCCAAGTGAGTTACCCTAGTGCCTTATAAGTACTCCCTGACCGCAAGTGAGTTACCCTAGCCCCTTAATAAGTACACCCTGGCCCCAAGTGAGTTACCCTAATCCCATATAAGTACTCCTTGACCCAAAGTGAGTTACCCTAGCCCCTTTATAAGTACTCCCTGATCCCAAGTGAGTTATACTAGCCCCTTTATATGTACTCTCTTACCGCAAGTGAGTTACCCTAGTTTCATATAAGAACTCCCTGTCCCTAAGTGAGTACCCTAGTCCCATATAAGTACTCCTTGACCCCAAGTGAGTTACCATATCACCTTTATATGTACTCTCTGACCGCAAGTGAGTTACCCTAGTCCCATAGTACTATCCCTGACCCCAAGTGAGTTACCCTAGTCCCATAAAAGTACTCCCTGACCCCAAGTGAGTTACCCTAGTCCCATAGAAGTACTCCCTGACCCCAAGTGTGTTAGCCTAGACCCATATAAATACTCAAAGACACGAAGTGAGTTACTCTAGTCCCATATAAGTACTTCTTGACCCAAAGTGAGCTACCCTAGCCCCTTTATAAGTACTCCCTGACCGCAAGTGAGTTATCCTAGCCCCTTATAAGTACTCCCTGACCCCAAGTGAGTTACACTAGCCTCTAAATAAGTACACCCTGGCCCCAAGTGAGTTACCCTGGTCCCATATAAGTACTCACAGGCACCAAGTGATTTACCCTAGTCTCATATAAGTACTCCTTGACCCAAAGTGAGTTACCCTAGCCCCTTTATAAGTACTCCCTGACCCCAATTGTGTTACCCTAGTGCCATATAAATACTCCCTTACCCCAAGTGAGTTACCCTAGTCCCATAGAAGTACTCCCTGACCCCAATTAAGTTACCCTAGTCCCATATAAGTACTCCCAGACCCCAAATGTGTTGTCCTAGCCCCTTTATATGAACTCTCTGACGGCAAGTGAGTTACCCTAGCCCCTATATAAGTACCCCCTGACCCCAAGTGAGTTATCCTTGCCTTTTTATATGTACTCTCTGACAGCACGTGAGTTACCCTAGTCACATAGAAGTACTACCTGACCCCAAGTGAGTTACCCTAGTCCCATAGAAGTACTCCCTGACCCCAAGTGAGTTATCCTAGCCCCTTATAAGTACTACCTGACCCCAAGTGAGCTACCCTAGTCCCAAAGAAGTACTCTCTGACCGTAAGTGAGTTATCCTAGCCCCTTTATATTTACTCCTAGACCTCAAGTGTGTTACCCTGGTGTCTTATAAGTACTGCCTGACCCCAAGTGAGTTACCCTAGCCCCTTAATAAGTACACACTGTCCCCAGGTGAGTTACCCTGGTCCCATATAAGTACTCACAGACACCAAGTGTGTTACCCTAGCCCCTTAATAAGTACACCCTGGCCCCAAGTGAGTTACCCTGGTCCCATATAAGTACTCACAGACACCAAATCAGTTACCCTAGTCCCATAGAAGTACCCCCTGAACCCAAGTGAGTTACCCTAGCCCCTATATAAGTACTCCATGACCCAAAGTGAGTTATCCTAGCCCCTTTTGTATGTACTCTCTGACCGCAAGTGAGTTACCCTAGTCCCATAAAGTACTCCCTGACCCCAAGTGAGTTACCATATCACCTTTATTAGTACTTCCTGACCCCAAGTGAGATAACCTAGCCCGTTTATATGTACTCTCTGACCGCAAGTGAGTTACCCTAGTCCCATATAAGTACTCCCTGACCCCATGTGAATTATCCTAGCCCTTTTATATGTACTCTCTGACCGCAAGTGAGTTAACCTAGCCCCTTTATATGTACTCCCAGACCCCAAGTGAGTTACCCTAGTGCCTTATAAGTACTCCCTGACCCCAAGTTTGTTGCCCTAACCCCTTAATAAGTACACCCTGGCCCAATGTGAGTTACCCTGGTCCATTATAAGTACTCACAGACACCAAGTGAGTTACCCTAGCCCCTTTATATGTACTCTCTGACCGCAAGTGAGTTACCCTAGTCCCATAGTAGTACTCCCTGACCCCAAGTGAGTTAACATAGCCCCTTTATAAGTACACCCTGACCCCAAGTGAGTTATCCTAGCCCCTTTATATGTACTCTCTGACAGCAAGTAAGTTACTCTAGTCCCATAGTAGTATTCCCTGACCTCAAGTGAGTTATCCTAGCCCCTTTATATGTACTCTCTGACCGCAAGTGAGTTACCCTAGTCCCAAAAAGTACTCCCTGACCCCAAGTGAGTTACCATATCACCTTTATTAGTACTTCCTGACCCCAAGTGAGATATCCTAGCCCATTTATATGTACTCTCTGACCGCAAGTGAGTTACCCTAGTCCCAAAGAAGCACTCCCTGACCCCATGTGAGTTATCCTAGCCCCTTTATATGTACTCTCTGACCGCAAGTGAGTTAACCTAGCCCCTTTATATGTACTCCCAGACCCCAAGTGAGTTACCCTAGTGCCTTATAAGTACTCCCTGACCCCAAGTGAGTTATCCTAGCCCCTTTATATGTACTCTCTGACAGCAAGTGAGTTACCCTAGTCCCATATAAGTACTCCCTGACCCCAAATGAGTTACCATATCACCTTTATAAGTACTCCTTGACCCCAAGTGAGTTATCCTAGCCCCTTTATATGTACTCTCTTACCGCAAGTAAGTTACCATAGTCCCATAGTAGTACTCCCTGACCCCAAGTGAGTTACCCTATCCCCTATATAAGTACTCCCTGACCCCAAATGAGTTACCCTAGTCCCATAAATGTACTCCCTGACCACAAGTGAGTTACCCTAGTCCCATAGAAGTACTCTCTGACCGCAAGTGAGTTATCCTAGCCCCTTTATATTTACTCCTAGACCTCAAGTGTGTTACCCTGGTGCCTTATAAGTACTGCCTGACCCCAAGTGAGTTACCCTAGCCCCTTAATAAGTACACACTGTCCCCAAGTGTGTTACCCTAGTCCCATATAAGTACTCCCTGACCCCATGTGAATTATCCTAGCCCCTTTATATGTACTCTCTGACCGCAAGTGAGTTAACCTAGCCCCTTTATATGTACTCCCAGACCCCAAGTGAGTTACCCTAGTGCCTTATAAGTACTGCCTGACCCCAAGTGAGTTAACCTGGTCCCATATAAGTACTCACAGACACCAAGTGTGTTACCCTAGCCCCTTAATAAGTAAACCCTGGCCCAATGTGAGTTACCCTGGTCCATTATAAGTACTCACAGACACCAAGTGAGTTACCCTAGCCCCTTTATATGTACTCTCTGACCGCAAGTGAGTTACCCTAGTCCCATAGTAGTACTCCCTGACCCCAAGTGAGTTACCATAGCCCCTTTATAAGTACTCCCTGACCCCAAGTGAGTTATCCTAGCCCCTTTATATTTACTCCTAGACCTCAAGTGTGTTACCCTGGTGCCTTATAAGTACTGCCTGACCCCAAGTGAGTTAACCTGGTCCCATATAAGTACTCACAGACACCAAGTGTGTTACCCTAGCCCCTTAATAAGTACACCCTGGCCCCAAGTGAGTTACCCTGGTCCCATATAATTACTCACAGACCCCATGTGAGTTATCCTACACCCTTTATATGTACTCTCTGACCGCAAGTGAATTACCCTAGTGTCATATAAGTTCTACCTGACCCCAAGTGAGTTACCACAGCCAATTTATAAGTACTCCTAGACCCCAAGTGAGTTACCCTAGTCCCTTATAAGTACTCCCTGACCCCAAGTGAGTTATCCTAGCCCCTTTATATCTACTCTCTGACCGCAAGCGAGTTATTCAAACCCCTTATAAGTACTCCCTGACCCCAAGTGTGTTACCCTAGTCTCATATATGTACTCCCTGAACTCAAGTGTGTTACCTTAGCCCCTTTATAAGTACTTCCTGACCCCAAGTGAGTTATCCTAGCCCCTTTATATGCACTCTCTGACCGCAAGTGAGTTACCCTAATCCCATATAAGTACTCCCAGACCCCAAGTGAGTTACCCTAGTCCCATATAAGTTCTCCTTGACCCAAAGTGAGTTACCCTAGCCCCTTTATAAGTACTCCCTAACCCCAAGTGAGTTACCCTAGACCCATATAAATACTCCCAGACCCCAAGTGAGTTACCCTAGCCCATTAATAAGTACACACTGGCCTCAAGTGAGTTACCCTGGTCCCATATAAGTACTCACAGACACCAAGTGTATTACCCTAGCCCCTTAATAAGTACACCCTGGCCCCAAGTGAGTTACCCTGGTCCCATATAATTACTCACAGGCACCAAGTGAGTTACCCTAGCCCCTTTATATGTACTCTCTGACCGCAAGTGATTTACCCTAGTCCCATAGTATTACTCCCTGACCCCAAGTGAGTTACAATAGCCCCTTTATAAGTACACCCTGACCCCAAGTGAGTTATCCTAGCCCCTTTATATGTACTCTCTGACAGCAAGTAAGTTACCCTAGTCCCATAGTAGTATTCCCTGACCTCAAGTGAGTTATCCTAGCCCCTTTATATGTACTCTCTGACCGCAAGTGATTTACCCTAGTCCCATAGTAGTACTCCCTGACCCCAAGTGAGTTACCATAGCCCCTTTATAAGTACACCCTGACCTCAAGTGAGTTATCCTAGCCCCTTTATATGTACTCTCTGACCGCAAGTGAGTTATCCTAGTCCCAAAAAGTACTCCCTGACCCCAAGTGAGTTACCATATCACCTTTATTAGTACTTCCTGACCCCAAGTGAGATATTCTAGCCCATTTATATGTACTCTCTGACCGCAAGTGAGTTACCCTAGTCCCAAAGAAGTACTCCCTGACCCCATGTGAGTTATCCTAGCCCCTTTATATGTACTCTCTGACCGCAAGTGAGTTAACCTAGCCCCTTTATATGTACTCCCAAACCCCAAGTGAGTTACCCTAGTGCCTTATAAGTACTCCCTGACCCCAAGTGGGTTATCCTAGCCCCTTTATATGTACTCTCTGACAGCAAGTGAGTTACCCTAGTCCCATATAAGTACTCCCTGACCCCAAGTGAGTTACCATATCACCTTTATAAGTACTCCCTGACCCCAAGTGAGTTATCCTAGCCCCTTTATATGTACTCTCTTACCGCAAGTAAGTTACCATAGTCCCATAGTAGTACTCCCTGACCTCAAGTGAGTAATCGTAGCCCCTTTATATGTACTCTCTGACCGCAAGTGAGTTACCCTAGTCCCATAGTAGTTCCCCCTGACCCCAAGTGAGTTATCCTAGCCCCTTTATATGTACTCTCTGACAGCAAGTGAGTTACCCTAGTCCCTTATAAGTACTCCCTGACCCCAAATGAGTTACCATATCACCTTTATAAGTACTCCCTGACCCCAAGTGAGTTATCCTAGCCCCTTTATATGTACTCTCTTACCGCAAGTAAGTTACCATAGTCCCATAGTAGTACTCCCTGACCTCAAGTGAGTAATCCTAGCCCCTTTATATGTACTCTCTGACCGCAAGTGAGTTACCCTAGTCCCATAGTAGTTCCCCCTGACCCCAAGTGAGTTACCCTAGTGCCTTATAAGTACTCCCTGACCCCAAGTGAATTATCCTAGCCCCTTTATATGTACTCTCTGACAGCAAGTGAGTTACCCTAGTCCCATATAAGTACTCCCTGACCCCAAATGAGTTACCATATCACCTTTATAAGTACTCCCTGACCCCAAGTGAGTTATCCTAGCCCCTTTATATGTACTCTCTTACCGCAAGTAAGTTACCATAGTCCCATAGTAGTACTCCCTGACCTCAAGTGAGTAATCCTAGCCCCTTTATATGTACTCTCTGACAGCAAGTAAGTTACTCTAGTCCCATAGTAGTATTCCCTGACCTCAAGTGAGTTATCCTAGCCCCTTTATATGTACTCTCTGACCGCAAGTGAGTTACCCTAGTCCCAAAAAGTACTCCCTGACCCCAAGTGAGTTACCATATCACCTTTATTAGTACTTCCTGACCCCAAGTGTGATATCCTAGCCCATTTATATGTACTCTCTGACCGCAAGTGAGTTACCCTAGTCCCAAAGAAGTACTCCCTGACCCCATGTGAGTTATCCTAGCCCCTTTATACGTACTCTCTGACCGCAAGTGAGTTAACCTAGCCCCTTTATATGTACTCCCAGACCCCAAGTGAGTTACCCTAGTGCCTTATAAGTACTCCCTGACCCCAAGTGAGTTATCCTAGCCCCTTTATATGTACTCTCTTACCGCAAGTAAGTTACCATAGTCCCATAGTAGTACTCCCTGACCTCAAGTGAGTAATCCTAGCCCCTTTATATGTACTCTCTGACCGCAAGTGAGTTACCCTAGTCCCATAGTAGTTCCCCCTGACCCCAAGTGAGTTACCCTAGTGCCTTATAAGTACTCCCTGACCCCAAATGAGTTATCCTAGCCCCTTTATATGTACTCTCTGACAGCAAGTGAGTTACCCTAGTCCCATATAAGTACTCCCTGACCCCAAATGAGTTACCATATCACCTTTATAAGTACTCCCTGACCCCAAGTGAGTTATCCTAGCCCCTTTATATGTACTCTCTTACAGCAAGTAAGTTACCATAGTCCCATAGTAGTACTCCCTGACCTCAAGTGAGTAATCCTAGTCCCTTTATATGTACTCTCTGACCGCAAGTGAGTTACCCTAGTCCCATAGTAGTTCCCCCTGACCCCAAGTGAGTTACCCTATCCCCTATATAAGTACTCCCTGACCCAAAATGAGTTACCCTAGTCCCATAAATGTACTCCCTGACCACAAGTGAGTTACCCTAGTCCCATAGAAGTACTCTCTGACCGTAAGTGAGTTATCCTAGCCCCTTTATATTTACTCCTAGACCTCAAGTGTGTTACCCTGGTGTCTTATAAGTACTGCCTGACCCCAAGTGAGTTACCCTAGCCCCTTAATAAGTACACACTGTCCCCAAGTGAGTTACCCTGGTCCCATATAATTCCTCACAGACACCAAGTGTGTTACCCTAGCCCCTTAATAAGTACACCCTGGCCCCAAGTGAGTTACCCTGGTCCCATATAAGTACTCACAGACACCAAATCAGTTACCCTAGTCCCATAGAAGTACCCCCTGAACCCAAGTGAGTTACCCTAGCCCCTATATAAGTACTCCATGACCCAAAGTGAGTTATCCTAGCCCCTTTTGTATGTACTCTCTGACCCCAAGTGAGTTACCATATCACCTTTATTAGTACTTCCTGACCCCAAGTGAGATAACCTAGCCCGTTTATATGTACTCTCTGACCGCAAGTGAGTTACCCTAGTCCCATATAAGTACTCCCTGACCCCATGTGAATTATACTAGCCCCTTTATATGTACTCTCTGACCGCAAGTGAGTTAACCTAGCCCCTTTATATGTACTCCCTGACCCCAAGTTTGTTGCCCTAGCCCCTTAATAAGTACACCCTGGCCCAATGTGAGTTACCCTGGTCCATTATAAGTACTCACAGACACCAAGTGAGTTACCCTAGCCCCTTTATATGTACTCTCTGACCGCAAGTGAGTTACCCTAGTCCCATAGTAGTACTCCCTGACCCCAAGTGAGTTACCATAGCCCCTTTATAAGTACTCCCTGACCCCAAGTGAGTTATCCTAGCCCCTTTATATTTACTCCTAGACCTCAAGTGTGTTACCCTGGTGCCTTATATGTACTGCCTGACCCCAAGTGAGTTACCCTGGTCCCATATAAGTACTCACAGACACCAAGTGTGTTACCCTAGCCCCTTAATAAGTACACCCTGGCCCCAAGTGAGTTACCCAGGTCCCATATAATTACTCACAGACACCAAGTGAGTTACCCTAGCCCCTTTATATGTACTCTCTGACCGCAAGTAAGTTACTCTAGTCCCATAGTAGTATTCCCTGACCTCAAGTGAGTTAACCTAGCCCCTTTATATGTACTCCCAGACCCCAAGTGAGTTACCCTAGTGCCTTATAAGTACTCCCTGACCCCAAGTGAGTTATCCTAGCCCCTTTATATGTACTCTCTGACAGCAAGTGAGTTACCATATCACCTTTATAAGTACTCCCTGACCCCAAGTGAGTTATCCTAGCCCCTTTATATGTACTCTCTTACCGCAAGTAAGTTACCATAGTCCCATAGTAGTACTCCCTGACCTCAAGTGAGTAATCCTAGCCCCTTTATATGTACTCTCTGACCGCAAGTGAGTTACCCTAGTCCCATATAAATACTCCCAGACCCCAAGTGAGTTACCATAGCCAATTTATAAGTACTCCTAGACCCCAAGTGAGTTACCCTAGTCCCTTATAAGTACTCCCTGACCCCAAGTGAGTTATCCTAGCCCCTTTATATGTACTCTCTGACCGCAAGCGAGTTATTCAAACCCCTTATAAGTACTCCCTGACCCCAAGTGAGTTACCCTAGTCCCATATAAGTTCTCCTTGACCCAAAGTGAGTTACCCTAGCCCCTTTATAAGTACTCCCTAACCCCAAGTGAGTTACCCTAGACCCATATAAATACTCCCAGACCCCAAGTGAGTTACCCTAGTCCCATAGAATTACTCCCTGACCCCAAGTGAGTTACCATATCACCTTTATAAGTACTCCCTGACCCCAAGTGAGTTACCATAGCACGTTTATAAGTACACCCAGACCCCAAGTGAGTTACCCTAGTCTCATAGAAGTACTCTCTTACCCCAAGTGAGTTACCATAGCCCCTTTATAATTACTCCCTGACACCAAGTGAGTTATCCTAGCCCCTTTATATGTACTCTCTGACCGGCAGTGAGTTACCCTAGTCCATGATAAGTACTTCCTGATCACAAGTGAGTTACCCTAGCCCCTTAATAAGTACACCCTGACCCCACCTGAGTTATCCTAGCCCCTATATATGTACTCACTGACCGCAAGTGAGTTAACCTAGCTCCTTTATATGTACTCCCTGTCCCCAAGTGTGTTACGCTAGTCCCATATAAGTACTCCCTGACCGCAAGTGAGTTACCCTAGTCCCATAAAGTGCTCCCTGACCCCAAGTGAGTTACCCTAGTCCCATAGAAGTACACTCTGACCGCAAGTGAGTTATCCTAGCTACTTTATATGTACTCCAAGACCCCAAGTGAGTTACCCTAGTGCCTTATAAGTACTCCCTGACCGCAAGTGAGTTACCCTAGCCCCTTAATAAGTACACCCTGGCCCAATGTGAGTTACCCTGGTCCATTATAAGTACTCACAGACACCAAGTGAGTTACCCTAGCCCCTTTATATGTACTCTCTGACCGCAAGTGAGTTACCCTAGTCCCATAGTAGTACTCCCTGACCCCAAGTGAGTTACCATAGCCCCTTTATAAGTACTCCCTGACCCCAAGTGAGTTATCCTAGCCCCTTTATATTTACTCCTAAACCTCAAGTGTGTTACCCTGGTGCCTTATATGTACTGCCTGACCCCAAGTGAGTTACCCTGGTCCCATATAAGTACTCACAGACACCAAGTGTGTTACCCTAGCCCCTTAATAAGTACACCCTGGCCCCAAGTGAGTTACCCAGGTCCCATATAATTACTCACAGACACCAAGTGAGTTACCCTAGCCCCTTTATATGTACTCTCTGACCGCAAGTGATTTACCCTAGTCCCATAGTAGTACTCCCTGATCCCAAGTGAGTTAACATAGCCCCTTTATAAGTACACCCTGACCCCAAGTGAGTTATCCTAGCCCCTTTATATGTACTCTCTGACAGCAAGTAAGTTACTCTAGTCCCATAGTAGTATTCCCTGACCTCAAGTGAGTTATCCTAGCCCCTTTATATGTACTCTCTGACCGCAAGTGAGTTACCCTAGTCCCAAAAAGTACTCCCTGACCCCAAGTGAGTTACCATATCACCTTTATTAGTACTTCCTGACCCCAAGTGAGATATCCTAGCCCATTTATATGTACTCTCTGACCGCAAGTGAGTTACCCTAGTCCCAAAGAAGTACTCCCTGACCCCATGTGAGTTATCCTAGCCCCTTTATATGTACTCTCTGACCGCAAGTGAGTTAACCTAGCCCCTTTATATGTACTCCCAGACCCCAAGTGAGTTACCCTAGTGCCTTATAAGTACTCCCTGACCCCAAGTGAGTTATCCTAGCTCCTTTATATGTACTCTCTGACAGCAAGTGAGTTACCCTAGTCCCATATAAGTACTCCCTGACCCCAAATGAGTTACCATATCACCTTTATAAGTACTCCCTGACCCCAAGTGAGTTATCCTAGCCCCTTTATATGTACTCTCTTACCGCAAGTAAGTTACCATAGTCCCATAGTTTTACTCCCTGACCTCAAGTGAGTAATCCTAGTCCCTTTATATGTACTCTCTGACCGCAAGTGAGTTACCCTAGTCCCACAGTAGTTCCCCCTGACCCCAAGTGAGTTA
Source organism: Prorops nasuta (assembly GCF_024137725.1). Classification (NCBI taxonomy): domain Eukaryota; kingdom Metazoa; phylum Arthropoda; class Insecta; order Hymenoptera; family Bethylidae; genus Prorops; species Prorops nasuta. Next base: position 2,593,692 of record NW_027116825.1, on the reverse strand, counting down.
CCCTATCCCCTATATAAGTACTCCCTGACCCAAAATGAGTTACCCTAGTCCCATAAATGTACTCCCTGACCCCAAGTGAGTTACCCTAGCCCCTTAATAAGTACACACTGTCCCCAAGTGAGTTACCCTGGTCCCATATAATTACTCACAGACACCAAGTGTGTTACCCTAGCCCCTTAATAAGTACACCCTGGCCCCAAGTGAGTTATCCTAGCCCCTTTTGTATGTACTCTCTGACCGCAAGTGAGTTACCCTAGTCCCATAAAGTACTCCCTGACCCCAAGTGAGTTACCATATCACCTTTATTAGTACTTCCTGACCCCAAGTGAGATAACCTAGCCCGTTTATATGTACTCTCTGACCGCAAGTGAGTTACCCTAGTCCCATATAAGTACACCCTGACTCCATGTGAATTATCCTAGCCCCTTTATATGTACTCTCTGACCGCAAGTGAGTTAACCTAGCCCCTTTATATGTACTCCCAGACCCCAAGTGAGTTACCCTAGTGCCTTATAAGTACTCCCTGACCCCAAGTTTGTTGCCCTAGCCCCTTAATAAGTACACCCTGGCCCAATGTGAGTTACCCTGGTCCATTATAAGTACTCACAGACACCAAGTGAGTTACCCTAGCCCCTTTATATGTACTCTCTGACCGCAAGTGAGTTACCCTAGTCCGATAGTAGTACTCCCTGACCCCAAGTGAGTTACCATAGCCCCTTTATAAGTACTCCCTGACCCCAAGTGAGTTATCCTAGCCCCTTTATATTTACTCCTAGACCTCAAGTGTGTTACCCTGGTGCCTTATATGTACTGCCTGACCCCAAGTGAGTTACCCTGGTCCCATATAAGTACTCACAGACACCAAGTGTGTTACCCTAGCCCCTTAATAAGTACACCCTGGCCCCAAGTGAGTTACCCAGGTCCCATATAATTACTCACAGACACCAAGTGAGTTATCCTAGCCCCTTTATATGTACTCTCTGACCGCAAGTGAGTTACCCTAGTCCCAAAAAGTACTCCCTGACCCCAAGTGAGTTACCATATCACCTTTATTAGTACTTCCTGAACCCAAGTGAGATATCCTAGCCCACTTATATGTACTCTCTGACAGCAAGTGAGTTACCCTAGTCCCATATAAGTACTCCCTGACCCCAAATGAGTTACCATATCACCTTTATAAGTACTCCCTGACCCCAAGTGAGTTATCCTAGCCCCTTTATATGTACTCTCTTACCGCAAGTAAGTTACCATAGTCCCATAGTTTTACTCCCTGACCTCAAGTGAGTAATCCTAGTCCCTTTATATGTACTCTCTGACCGCAAGTGAGTTACCCTAGTCCCACAGTAGTTCCCCCTGACCCCAAGTGAGTTACCCTAGTGCCTTATAAGTACTCCCTGACCCCAAGTGAGTTATCCTAGCCCCTTTATATGTACTCTCTGACAGCAAGTGAGTTACCCTAGTCCCATATAAGTACTCCCTGACCCCAAATGAGTTACCATATCACCTTTATAAGTACTCCCTGACCCCAAGTGAGTTATCCTAGCCCCTTTATATGTACTCTCTAACCGCAAGTAAGTTAACATAGTCCCATAGTAGTACTCCCTGACCTCAAGTGAGTAATCCTAGCCCCTTTATATGTACTCTCTGACCGCAAGTGAGTTACCCTAGTCCCATAGTAGTTCCCCCTGACCCCAAGTGAGTTACCCTATCCCCTATATAAGTACTCCCTGACCCAAAATGAGTTACCCTAGTCCCATAAATGTACTCCCTGACCCCAAGTGAGTTACCCTAGCCCCTTAATAAGTACACACTGTCCCCAAGTGAGTTACCCTGGTCCCATATAATTACTCACAGACACCAAGTGTGTTACCCTAGCCCCTTAATAAGTACACCCTGGCCCCAAGTGAGTTATCCTAGCCCCTTTTGTATGTACTCTCTGACCGCAAGTGAGTTACCCTAGTCCCATAAAGTACTCCCTGACCCCAAGTGAGTTACCATATCACCTTTATTAGTACTTCCTGACCCCAAGTGAGATAACCTAGCCCGTTTATATGTACTCTCTGACCGCAAGTGAGTTACCCTAGTCCCATATAAGTACTCCCTGACCCCATGTGAATTATCCTAGCCCCTTTATATGTACTCTCTGACCGCAAGTGAGTTAACCTAGCCCCTTTATATGTACTCCCAGACCCCAAGTGAGTTACCCTAGTGCCTTATAAGTACTCACTGACCCCAAGTTTGTTGCCCTAGCCCCTTAATAAGTACACCCTGGCCCAATGTGAGTTACCCTGGTCCATTATAAGTACTCACAGACACCAAGTGAGTTACCCTAGCCCCTTTATATGTACTCTCTGACCGCAAGTGAGTTACCCTAGTCCCATAGTAGTACTCCCTGACCCCAAGTGAGTTACCATAGCCCCTTTATAAGTACTCCCTGACCCCAAGTGAGTTATCCTAGCCCCTTTATATTTACTCCTAGACCTCAAGTGTGTTACCCTGGTGCTTTATATGTACTGCCTGACCCCAAGTGAGTTACCCTGGTCCCATATAAGTACTCACAGACACCAAGTGTGTTACCCTAGCCCCTTAATAAGTACACCCTGGCCCCAAGTGAGTTATCCTAGCCCCTTTATATGTACTCCCAGACCCCAAGTGAGTTACCCTAGTGCCTTATAAGTACTCCCTGACCCCAAGTGAGTTATCCTAGCCCCTTTATATGTACTCTCTGACAGCAAGTGAGTTACCCTAGTCCCAAAAAGTACTCCCTGACCCCAAGTGAGTTACCATATCACCTTTATTAGTACTTCCTGACCCCAAGTGAGATATCCTAGCCCATTTATATGTACTCTCTGACCGCAAGTGAGTTACCCTAGTCCCAAAGAAGTACTCCCTGACCCCATGTGAGTTATCCTAGCCCCTTTATATGTACTCTCTGACCGCAAGTGAGTTAACCTAGCCCCTTTATATGTACTCCCAGACCCCAAGTGAGTTACCCTAGTGCCTTATAAGTACTCCCTGACCCCAAGTGAGTTATCCTAGCCCCTTTATATGTACTCTCTGACAGCAAGTGAGTTACCCTAGTCCCATATAAGTACTCCCTGACCCCAAATGAGTTACCATATCACCTTTATAAGTACTCCCTGACCCCAAGTGAGTTATCCTAGCCCCTTTATATGTACTCTCTTACCGCAAGTAAGTTACCATAGTCCCATAGTTTTACTCCCTGACCTCAAGTGAGTAATCCTAGTCCCTTTATATGTACTCTCTGACCGCAAGTGAGTTACCCTAGTCCCACAGTAGTTCCCCCTGACCCCAAGTGAGTTACCCTAGTGCCTTATAAGTACTCCCTGACCCCAAGTGAGTTATCCTAGCCCCTTTATATGTACTCTCTGACAGCAAGTGAGTTACCCTAGTCCCATATAAGTACTCCCTGACCCCAAATGAGTTACCATATCACCTTTATAAGTACTCCCTGACCCCAAGTGAGTTATCCTAGCCCCTTTATATGTACTCTCTTACCGCAAGTAAGTTAACATAGTCCCATAGTAGTACTCCCTGACCTCAAGTGAGTAATCCTAGCCCCTTTATATGTACTCTCTGACCGCAAGTGAGTTACCCTAGTCCCATAGTAGTTCCCCCTGACCCCAAGTGAGTTACCCTAGCCCCTTAATAAGTACACACTGTCCCCAAGTGAGTTACCCTGGTCCCATATAATTACTCACAGACACCAAGTGTGTTACCCTAGCCCCTTAATAAGTACACCCTGGCCCCAAGTGAGTTATCCTAGCCCCTTTTGTATGTACTCTCTGACCGCAAGTGAGTTACCCTAGTCCCATAAAGTACTCCCTGACCCCAAGTGAGTTACCATATCACCTTTATTAGTACTTCCTGACCCCAAGTGAGATAACCTAGCCCGTTTATATGTACTCTCTGACCGCAAGTGAGTTACCCTAGTCCCATATAAGTACTCCCTGACCCCATGTGAATTATCCTAGCCCCTTTATATGTACTCTCTGACCGCAAGTGAGTTAACCTAGCCCCTTTATATGTACTCCCAGACCCCAAGTGAGTTACCCTAGTGCCTTATAAGTACTCCCTGACCCCAAGTTTGTTGCCCTAGCCCCTTTATATGTACTCTCTGACCGCAAGTGAGTTACCCTAGTCCCATAGTAGTACTCCCTGACCCCAAGTGAGTTACCATAGCCCCTTTATAAGTACTCCCTGACCCCAAGTGAGTTATCCTAGCCCCTTTATATTTACTCCTAGACCTCAAGTGTGTTACCCTGGTGCCTTATATGTACTGCCTGACACCAAGTGAGTTACCCTGGTCCCATATAAGTACTCACAGACACCAAGTGTGTTATCCTAGCCCCTTAATAAGTACACCCTGGCCCCAAGTGAGTTACCCAGGTCCCATATAATTACTCACAGACACCAAGTGAGTTACCCTAGCCCCTTTATATGTACTCTCTGACCGCAAGTGAGTTACCCTAGTCCCAAAAAGTACTCCCTGACCCCAAGTGAGTTACCATATCACCTTTATTAGTACTTCCTGAACCCAAGTGAGATATCCTAGCCCATTTATATGTACTCTCTGACCGCAAGTGAGTTACCCTAGTCCCAAAGAAGTACTCCCTGACCCCATGTGAGTTATCCTAGCCCCTTTATATGTATTCTCTGACCGCAAGTGAGTTAACCTAGCCCCTTTATATGTACTCCCAGACCCCAAGTGAGTTACCCTAGTGCCTTATAAGTACTCCCTGACCCCAAGTGAGTTATCCTAGCCCCTTTATATGTACTCTCTGACAGCAAGTGAGTTACCCTAGTCCCATATAAGTACTCCCTGACCCCAAATGAGTTACCATATCACCTTTATAAGTACTCCCTGACCCCAAGTGAATTATCCTAGCCCCTTTATATGTACTCTCTTACCGCAAGTAAGTTACCATAGTCCCATAGTAGTACTCCCTGACCTCAAGTGAGTAATCCTAGCCCCTTTATATGTACTCTCTGACCGCAAGTGAGTTACCCTAGTCCCATAGTAGTTCCCCCTGACCCGAAGTGAGTTACCCTATCCCCTATATAAGTACTCCCTGACCCCAAATGAGTTACCCTAGTCCCATAAATGTACTCCCTGACCACAAGTGAGTTACCCTAGTCCCATAGAAGTACTCTCTGACCGCAAGTGAGTTATCCTAGCCCCTTTATATTTACTCCTAGACCTCAAGTGTGTTACCCTGGTGCCTTATAAGTACTGCCTGACCCCAAGTGAGTTACCCGAGCCCCTTAATAAGTACACACTGTCCCCAGGTGAGTTACCCTGGTCCCATATAAGTACTCACAGACACCAAGTGTGTTACCCTAGCCCCTTAATAAGTACACCCTGGCCCCAAGTGAGTTACCCTGGTCCCATATAAGTACTCACAGGCACCAAATCAGTTACCCTAGTCCCATAGAAGTACCCCCTGAACCCAAGTGAGTTACCCTAGCCCCTATATAAGTACTCCATGACCCAAAGTGAGTTATCCTAGCCCCTTTTGTATGTACTCTCTGACCGCAAGTGAGTTACCCTAGTCCCATAAAGTACTCCCTGTCCCCAAGTGAGTTACCATATCACCTTTATTAGTACTTCCTGACCCCAAGTGAGATAAACTAGCCCGTTTATATGTACTCTCTGACCGCAAGTGAGTTACCCTAGTCCTAATAAGTACTCCCTGACCCCATGTGAATTATCCTAGCCCCTTTATATGTACTCTCTGACCGCAAGTGAGTTAACCTAGCCCCTTTATATGTACTCCCAGACCCCAAGTGAGTTACCCTAGTGCCTTATAAGTACTCCCTGACCCCAAGTTTGTTGCCCTAACCCCTTAATAAGTACACCCTGGCCCAATGTGAGTTACCCTGGTCCATTATAAGTACTCACAGACACCAAGTGAGTTACCCTAGCCCCTTTATATGTACTCTCTGAACGCAAGTGAGTTACCCTAGTCCCATAGTAGTACTCCCTGACCCCAAGTGAGTTAACATAGCCCCTTTATAAGTACACCCTGACCCCAAGTGAGTTATCCTAGCCCCTTTATATGTACTCTCTGACAGCAAGTAAGTTACTCTAGTCCCATAGTAGTATTCCCTGACCTCAAGTGAGTTATCCTAGCCCCTTTATATGTACTCTCTGACCGCAAGTGAGTTACCCTAGTCCCAAAAAGTACTCCCTGACCCCAAGTGAGTTACCATATCACCTTTATTAGTACTTCCTGACCCCAAGTGAGATATCCTAGCCCATTTATATGTACTCTCTGACCGCAAGTGAGTTACCCTAGTCCCAAAGAAGCACTCCCTGACCCCATGTGAGTTATCCTAGCCCCTTTATATGTACTCTCTGACCGCAAGTGAGTTAACCTAGCCCCTTTATATGTACTCCCAGACCCCAAGTGAGTTACCCTAGTGCCTTATAAGTACTCCCTGACCCCAAGTGAGTTATCCTAGCCCCTTTATATGTACTCTCTGACAGCAAGTGAGTTACCCTAGTCCCATATAAGTACTCCCTGACCCCAAATGAGTTACCATATCACCTTTATAAGTACTCCTTGACCCCAAGTGAGTTATCCTAGCCCCTTTATATGTACTCTCTTACCGCAAGTAAGTTACCATAGTCCCATAGTAGTACTCCCTGACCTCAAGTGAGTAATCCTAGCCCCTTTATATGTACTCTCTGACCGCAAGTGAGTTACCCTAGTCCCATAGTAGTTCCCCCTGACCCCAAGTGAGTTACCCTATCCCCTATATAAGTACTCCCTGACCCCAAATGAGTTACCCTAGTCCCATAAATGTACTCCCTGACCACAAGTGAGTTACCCTAGTCCCATAGAAGTACTCTCTGACCGCAAGTGAGTTATCCTAGCCCCTTTATATTTACTCCTAGACCTCAAGTGTGTTACCCTGGTGCCTTATAAGTACTGCCTGACCCCAAGTGAGTTACCCTAGCCCCTTAATAAGTACACACTGTCCCCAAGTGTGTTACCCTGGTCCCATATAAGTACTCACAGACACCAAGTGTGTTACCCTAGCCCCTTAATAAGTACACCCTGGCCCCAAGTGAGTTACCCTGGTCCCATATAAGTACTCACAGACACCAAGTCAGTTACCCTAGTCCCATAGAAGTACCCCCTGAACTCAAGTGAGTTACCCTAGCCCTTATATAAGTACTCCATGACCCAAAGTGAGTTATCCTAGCCCCTTTTGTATGTACTCTCTGACCGCAAGTGAGTTACCCTAGTCCCATAAAGTACTCCCTGACCCCAAGTGAGTTACCATATCACCTTTATTAGTACTTCCTGACCCCAAGTGAGATAACCTAGCCCGTTTATATGTACTCTCTGACCGCAAGTGAGTTACCCTAGTCCCATATAAGTACTCCCTGACCCCATGTGAATTATCCTAGCCCCTTTATATGTACTCTCTGACCGCAAGTGAGTTAACCTAGCCCCTTTATATGTACTCCCAGACCCCAAGTGAGTTACCCTAGTGCCTTATAAGTACTCCCTGACCCCAAGTTTGTTGCCCTAGCCCCTTAATAAGTAAACCCTGGCCCAATGTGAGTTACCCTGGTCCATTATAAGTACTCACAGACACCAAGTGAGTTACCCTAGCCCCTTTATATGTACTCTCTGACCGCAAGTGAGTTACCCTAGTCCCATAGTAGTACTCCCTGACCCCAAGTGAGTTACCATAGCCCCTTTATAAGTACTCCCTGACCCCAAGTGAGTTATCCTAGCTCCTTTATATTTACTCCTAGACCTCAAGTGTGTTACCCTGGTGCCTTATAAGTACTGCCTGACCCCAAGTGAGTTAACCTGGTCCCATATAAGTACTCACAGACACCAAGTGTGTTACCCTAGCCCCTTAATAAGTACACCCTGGCCCCAAGTGAGTTACCCTAGCCGCTATATAAGTACTACCTGACCCCAGGTGAGTTATCATAGCCCCTTCTGTATGTACTCTCTGACCGCAAGTGAGTTACCCTAGTCCCATAAAGTACTCCCTGACCCCAAGTGAGTTACCATATCACCTTTATTAGTACTCCCTGACCCCAAGTGAGTTATCCTAGCCCGTTTATATGTACTCTCTGACCGCAAGTGAGTTACCCTAGTCCCATATAAGTACTCCCCGACCCCATGTGAGTTATCCTACACCCTTTATATGTACTCTCTGACCGCAAGTGAATTACCCTAGTGTCATATAAGTTCTACCTGACCCCAAGTGAGTTACCATAGCCAATTTATAAGTACTCCTAGACCCCAAGTGAGTTACCCTAGTCCCTTATAAGTACTCCCTGACCCCAAGTGAGTTATCCTAGCCCCTTTATATGTACTCTCTGACCGCAAGCGAGTTATTCAAACCCCTTATAAGTACTCCCTGACCCCAAGTGTGTTACCCTAGTCTCATATATGTACTCCCTGAACTCAAGTGTGTTACCTTAGCCCCTTTATAAGTACTTCCTGACCCCAAGTGAGTTATCCTAGCCCCTTTATATGCACTCTCTGACCGCAAGTGAGTTACCCTAATCCCATATAAGTACTCCCAGACCCCAAGTGAGTTACCCTAGTCCCATATAAGTTCTCCTTGACCCAAAGTGAGTTACCCTAGCCCCTTTATAAGTACTCCCTAACCCCAAGTGAGTTACCCTAGACCCATATATATACTCCCAGACCCCAAGTGAGTTACCCTAGTCCCATAGAATTACTCCCTGACCCCAAGTGAGTTACCATATCACCTTTATAAGTACTCCCTGACCCCAAGTGAGTTACCATAGCACGTTTATAAGTACACCCAGACCCCAAGTGAGTTACCCTAGTCTCATAGAAGTACTCTCTTACCCCAAGTGAGTTACCATAGCCCCTTTATAATTACTCCCTGACACCAAGTGAGTTATCCTAGCCCCTTTATATGTACTCTTTGACCGGCAGTGAGTTACCCTAGTCCATGATAAGTACTTCCTGATCACAAGTGAGTTACCCTAGCCCCTTAATAAGTACACCCTGACCCCACCTGAGTTATCCTAGCCCCTATATATGTACTCACTGACCGCAAGTGAGTTAACCTAGCTCCTTTATATGTACTCCCTGTCCCCAAGTGTGTTACCCTAGTCCCATATAAGTACTCCCTGACCGCAAGTGAGTTACCCTAGTCCCATAAAGTGCTCCCTGACCCCAAGTGAGTTACCCTAGTCCCATAGAAGTACACTCTGACCGCAAGTGAGTTATCCTAGCTACTTTATATGTATTCCAAGACCCCAAGTGAGTTACCCTAGTGCCTTATAAGTACTCCCTGACCGCAAGTGAGTTACCCTAGCCCCTTAATAAGTACACCCTGGCCCAATGTGAGTTACCCTGGTCCATTGTAAGTACTCACAGACACCAAGTGAGTTACCCTAGCCCCTTTATATGTACTCTCTGACCGCAAGTGAGTTACCCTAGTCCCATAGTAGTACTCCCTGACCCCAAGTGAGTTACCATAGCCCCTTTATAAGTACTCCCTGACCCCAAGTGAGTTATCCTAGCCCCTTTATATTTACTCCTAAACCTCAAGTGTGTTACCCTGGTGCCTTATATGTACTGCCTGACCCCAAGTGAGTTACCCTGGTCCCATATAAGTACTCACAGACACCAAGTGTGTTACCCTAGCCCCTTAATAAGTACACCCTGGCCCCAAGTGAGTTACCCAGGTCCCATATAATTACTCACAGACACCAAGTGAGTTACCCTAGCCCCTTTATATGTACTCTCTGACCGCAAGTGATTTACCCTAGTCCCATAGTAGTACTCCCTGACCCCAAGTGAGTTAACATAGCCCCTTTATAAGTACACCCTGACCCCAAGTGAGTTATCCTAGCCCCTTTATATGTACTCTCTGACAGCAAGTAAGTTACTCTAGTCCCATAGTAGTATTCCCTGACATCAAGTGAGTTATCCTAGCCCCTTTATATGTACTCTCTGACCGCAGGTGAGTTACCCTAGTCCCAAAAAGTACTCCCTGACCCCAAGTGAGTTACCATATCACCTTTATTAGTACTTCCTGACCCCAAGTGAGATATCCTAGCCCATTTATATGTACTCTCTGACCGCAAGTGAGTTACCCTAGTCCCAAAGAAGTACTCCCTGACCCCATGTGAGTTATCCTAGCCCCTTTATATGTACTCTCTGACCGCAAGTGAGTTAACCTAGCCCCTTTATATGTACTCCCAGACCCCAAGTGAGTTACCCTAGTGCCTTATAAGTACTCCCTGACCCCAAGTGAGTTATCCTAGCCCCTTTATATGTACTCTCTGACAGCAAGTGAGTTACCCTAGTCCCATATAAGTACTCCCTGACCCCAAATGAGTTACCATATCACCTTTATAAGTACTCCCTGACCCCAAGTGAGTTATCCTAGCCCCTTTATATGTACTCTCTTACCGCAAGTAAGTTACCATAGTCCCATAGTTTTACTCCCTGACCTCAAGTGAGTAATCCTAGCCCCTTTATATGTACTCTCTGACCGCAAGTGAGTTACCCTAGTCCCACAGTAGTTCCCCCTGACCCCAAGTGAGTTACCATAGTGCCTTATAAGTACTCCCTGACCCCAAGTGAGTTATCCTAGCCCCTTTATATGTACTCTCTGACAGCAAGTGAGTTACCCTAGTCCCATATAAGTACTCCCTGACCCCAAATGTGTTACCATATCACCTTTATAAGTACTCCCTGACCCCAAGTGAGTTATCCTAGCCCCTTTATATGTACTCTCTTACCGCAAGTAAGTTAACATAGTCCCATAGTAGTACTCCCTGACCTCAAGTGAGTAATCCTAGCCCCTTTATATGTACTCTCTGACCGCAAGTGAGTTACCCTAGTCCCATAGTAGTTCCCCCTGACCCCAAGTGAATTACCCTATCCCCTATATAAGTACTCCCTGACCCAAAATGAGTTACCCTAGTCCCATAAATGTACTCCCTGACCACAAGTGAGTTACCCTAGTCCCATAGAAGTACTCTCTGACCGTAAGTGAGTTATCCTAGCCCCTTTATATTTACTCCTAGACCTCAAGTGTGTTACCCTGGTGTCTTATAAGTACTGCCTGACCCCAAGTGAGTTACCCTAGCCCCTTAATAAGTACACACTGTCCCCAAGTGAGTTACCCTGGTCCCATATAATTACTCACAGACACCAAGTGTGTTACCCTAGCCCCTTAATAAGTACACCCTGGCCCCAAGTGAGTTATCCTAGCCCCTTTTGTATGTACTCTCTGACCGCAAGTGAGTTACCCTAGTCCCATAAAGTACTCCCTGACCCCAAGTGAGTTACCATATCACCTTTATTAGTACTTCCTGACCCCAAGTGAGATAACCTAGCCCGTTTATATGTACTCTCTGACCGCAAGTGAGTTACCCTAGTCCCATATAAGTACTCCCTGACCCCATGTGAATTATCCTAGCCCCTTTATATGTACTCTCTGACCGCAAGTGAGTTAACCTAGCCCCTTTATATGTACTCCCAGACCCCAAGTGAGTTACCCTAGTGCCTTATAAGTACTCCCTGACCCCAAGTTTGTTGCCCTAGCCCCTTAATAAGTACACCCTGGCCCAATGTGAGTTACCCTGGTCCATTATAAGTACTCACAGACACCAAGTGAGTTACCCTAGCCCCTTTATATGTACTCCCTGACCGCAAGTGAGTTACCCTAGTCCCATAGTAGTACTCCCTGACCCCAAGTGAGTTACCATAGCCCCTTTATAAGTACTCCCTGACCCCAAGTGAGTTATCCTAGCCCCTTTATATTTACTCCTAGACCTCAAGTGTGTTACCCTGGTGCCTTATATGTACTGCCTGACCCCAAGTGAGTTACCCTGGTCCCATATAAGTACTCACAGACACCAAGTGTGTTACCCTAGCCCCTTAATAAGTACACCCTGGCCCCAAGTGAGTTACCCAGGTCCCATATAATTACTCACAGACACCAAGTGAGTTACCCTAGCCCCTTTATATGTACTCTCTGACCGCAAGTGATTTACCCTAGTCCCATAGTAGTACTCCCTGACCCCAAGTGAGTTAACATAGCCCCTTTATAAGTACACCTTGACCCCAAGTGAGTTATCCTAGCCCCTTTATATGTACTCTCTGACAGCAAGTAAGTTACTCTAGTCCCATAGTAGTATTCCCTGACCTCAAGTGAGTTATCCTAGCCCCTTTATATGTACTCTCTGACCGCAAGTGAGTTACCCTAGTCCCAAAAAGTACACCCTGACCCCAAGTGAGTTACCATATCACCTTTATTAGTACTTCCTGACCCCAAGTGAGATATCCTAGCCCATTTATATGTACTCTCTGACCGCAAGTGAGTTACCCTAGTCCCAAAGAAGTACTCCCTGACCCCATGTGAGTTATCCTAGCCCCTTTATATGTACTCTCTGACCGCAAGTGAGTTAACCTAGCCCCTTTATATGTACTCCCAGACCCCAAGTGAGTTACCCTAGTGCCTTATAAGTACTCCCTGACCCCAAGTGAGTTATCCTAGCCCCTTTATATGTACTCTCTGACAGCAAGTGAGTTACCCTAGTCCCATATAAGTACTCCCTGACCCCAAATGAGTTACCATATCACCTTTATAAGTACTCCCTGACCCCAAGTGAGTTATCCTAGCCCCTTTATATGTACTCTCTTACCGCAAGTAAGTTACCATAGTCCCATAGTTTTACTCCCTGACCTCAAGTGAGTAATCCTAGCCCCTTTATATGTACTCTCTGACCGCAAGTGAGTTACCCTAGTCCCACAGTAGTTCCCCCTGACCCCAAGTGAGTTACCATAGTGCCTTATAAGTACTCCCTGACCCCAAGTGAGTTATCCTAGCCCCTTTATATGTACTCTCTGACAGCAAGTGAGTTACCCTAGTCCCATATAAGTACTCCCTGACCCCAAATGTGTTACCATATCACCTTTATAAGTACTCCCTGACCCCAAGTGAGTTATCCTAGCCCCTTTATATGTACTCTCTTACCGCAAGTAAGTTAACATAGTCCCATAGTAGTACTCCCTGACCTCAAGTGAGTAATCCTAGCCCCTTTATATGTACTCTCTGACCGCAAGTGAGTTACCCTAGTCCCATAGTAGTTCCCCCTGACCCCAAGTGAATTACCCTATCCCCTATATAAGTACTCCCTGACCCAAAATGAGTTACCCTAGTCCCATAAATGTACTCCCTGACCACAAGTGAGTTACCCTAGTCCCATAGAAGTACTCTCTGACCGTAAGTGAGTTATCCTAGCCCCTTTATATTTACTCCTAGACCTCAAGTGTGTTACCCTGGTGTCTTATAAGTACTGCCTGACCCCAAGTGAGTTACCCTAGCCCCTTAATAAGTACACACTGTCCCCAAGTGAGTTACCCTGGTCCCATATAATTACTCACAGACACCAAGTGTGTTACCCTAGCCCCTTAATAAGTACACCCTGGCCCCAAGTGAGTTATCCTAGCCCCTTTTGTATGTACTCTCTGACCGCAAGTGAGTTACCCTAGTCCCATAAAGTACTCCCTGACCCCAAGTGAGTTACCATATCACCTTTATTAGTACTTCCTGACCCCAAGTGAGATAACCTAGCCCGTTTATATGTACTCTCTGACCGCAAGTGAGTTACCCTAGTCCCATATAAGTACTCCCTGACCCCATGTGAATTATCCTAGCCCCTTTATATGTACTCTCTGACCGCAAGTGAGTTAACCTAGCCCCTTTATATGTACTCCCAGACCCCAAGTGAGTTACCCTAGTGCCTTATAAGTACTCCCTGACCCCAAGTTTGTTGCCCTAGCCCCTTAATAAGTACACCCTGGCCCAATGTGAGTTACCCTGGTCCATTATAAGTACTCACAGACACCAAGTGAGTTACCCTAGCCCCTTTATATGTACTCCCTGACCGCAAGTGAGTTACCCTAGTCCCATAGTAGTACTCCCTGACCCCAAGTGAGTTACCATAGCCCCTTTATAAGTACTCCCTGACCCCAAGTGAGTTATCCTAGCCCCTTTATATTTACTCCTAGACCTCAAGTGTGTTACCCTGGTGCCTTATATGTACTGCCTGACCCCAAGTGAGTTACCCTGGTCCCATATAAGTACTCACAGACACCAAGTGTGTTACCCTAGCCCCTTAATAAGTACACCCTGGCCCCAAGTGAGTTACCCAGGTCCCATATAATTACTCACAGACACCAAGTGAGTTACCCTAGCCCCTTTATATGTACTCTCTGACCGCAAGTGATTTACCCTAGTCCCATAGTAGTACTCCCTGACCCCAAGTGAGTTAACATAGCCCCTTTATAAGTACACCTTGACCCCAAGTGAGTTATCCTAGCCCCTTTATATGTACTCTCTGACAGCAAGTAAGTTACTCTAGTCCCATAGTAGTATTCCCTGACCTCAAGTGAGTTATCCTAGCCCCTTTATATGTACTCTCTGACCGCAAGTGAGTTACCCTAGTCCCAAAAAGTACACCCTGACCCCAAGTGAGTTACCATATCACCTTTATTAGTACTTCCTGAACCCAAGTGAGATATCCTAGCCCATTTATATGTACTCTCTGACCGCAAGTGAGTTACCCTAGTCCCAAAGAAGTACTCCCTGACCCCATGTGAGTTATCCTAGCCCCTTTATATGTACTCTCTGACCGCAAGTGAGTTAACCTAGCCCCTTTATATGTACTCCCAGACCCCAAGTGAGTTACCCTAGTGCCTTATAAGTACTCCCTGACCCCAAGTGAGTTATCCTAGCCCCTTTATATGTACTCTCTGACAGCAAGTGAGTTACCCTAGTCCCATATAAGTACACCCTGACCCCAAATGAGTTACCATATCACCTTTATAAGTACTCCCTGACCCCAAGTGAATTATCCTAGCCCCTTTATATGTACTCTCTTACCGCAAGTAAGTTACCATAGTCCCATAGTAGTACTCCCTGACCTCAAGTGAGTAATCCTAGCCCCTTTATATGTACTCTCTGACCGCAAGTGAGTTACCCTAGTCCCATAGTAGTTCCCCCTGACCCAAAGTGAGTTACCCTATCCCCTATATAAGTACTCCCTGACCCCAAATGAGTTACCCTAGTCCCATAAATGTACTCCCTGACCACAAGTGAGTTACCCTAGTCCCATAGAAGTACTCTCTGACCGCAAGTGAGTTATCCTAGCCCCTTTATATTTACTCCTAGACCTCAAGTGTGTTACCCTGGTGCCTTATAAGTACTGCCTGACCCCAAGTGAGTTACCCGAGCCCCTTAATAAGTACACACTGTCCCCAAGTGAGTTACCCTGGTCCCATATAAGTACTCACAGACACCAAGTGTGTTACCCTAGCCCCTTAGTAAGTACACCCTGGCCCCAAGTGAGTTACCCTGGTCCCATATAAGTACTCACAGACACCAAGTCAGTTACCCTAGTCCCATAGAAGTACCCCCTGAACCCATGTGAGTTAACCTAGGCCCTATATAAGTACTCCATTACCCAAAGTGAGTTATCCTAGCCCCTTTTGTATGTACTCTCTGACCGCAAGTGAGTTACCCTAGTCCCATAAAGTACTCCCTGACCCCAAGTGAGTTACCATATCACCTTTATTAGTACTTCCTGACCCCAAATGAGATAACCTAGCCCGTTTATATGTACTCTCTGACCGCAAGTGAGTTACCCTAGTCCCATATAAGTACTCCCTGACCCCATGTGAATTATCCTAGCCCCTTTATATGTACTCCCAGACCCCAAGTGAGTTACCCTAGTGCCTTATAAGTACTCCCTGACCCCAAGTTTCTTGCCCTAGCCCCTTAATAAGTACACCCTGGCCCAATGTGAGTTACCCTGGTTCATTATAAGTACTCACAGACACCAAGTGAGTTACCCTAGCCCCTTTATATGTACTCTCTGACCGCAAGTGAGTTACCCTAGTCCCATAGTAGTACTCCCTGACCCCAAGTGAGTTACCATAGCCCCTTTATAAGTACTCCCTGACCCCAAGTGAGTTATCCTAGCCCCTTTATATTTACTCCTAGACCTCAAGTGTGTTACCCTGGTGCCTTATAAGTACTGCCTGACCCCAAGTGAGTTAACCTGGTCCCATATAAGTACTCACAGACACCAAGTGTGTTACCCTAGCCCCTTAATAAGTACACCCTGGCCCCAAGTGAGTTACCCTGGTCCCATATAAGTACTCACAGACACCAAGTCAGTTACCCTAGTCCCATAGAAGTACCCCCTGAACCCAAGTGAGTTACCCTAGCCCCTATATAAGTACTCCATGACCCAAAGTGAGTTATCCTAGCCCCTTTTGTATGTACTCTCTGACCGCAAGTGAGTTACCCTAGTCCCATAAAGTACTCCCTGACCCCAAGTGAGTTACCATATCACCTTTATTAGTACTTCCTGACCCCAAGTGAGATAACCTAGCCCGTTTATATGTACTCTCTGACCGCAAGTGAGTTACCCTAGTCCCATATAAGTACTCCCTGACCCCATGTGAATTATCTTAGCCCCTTTATATGTACTCTCTGACCGCAAGTGAGTTAACCTAGCCCCTTTATATGTACTCCCAGACCCCAAGTGAGTTACCCTAGTGCCTTATAAGTACTCCCTGACCCCAAGTTTGTTGCCCTAGCCCCTTAATAAGTAAACCCTGGCCCAATGTGAGTTACACTGGTCCATTATAAGTACTCACAGACACCAAGTGAGTTACCCTAGCCCCTTTATATGTACTCTCTGACCGCAAGTGAGTTACCCTAGTCCCATAGTAGTACTCCCTGACCCCAAGTGAGTTACCATAGCCCCTTTATAAGTACTCCCTGACCCCAAGTGAGTTATCCTAGCCCCTTTATATTTACTCCTAGACCTCAAGTGTGTTACCCTGGTGCCTTATAAGTACTGCCTGACCCCAAGTGAGTTAACCTGGTCCCATATAAGTACTCACAGACACCAAGTGTGTTACCCTAGCCCCTTAATAAGTACACCCTGGCCCCAAGTGAGTTACCCTGGTCCCATATAAGTACTCACAGACACCAAGTCAGTTACCCTAGTCCCATAGAAGTACTCCCTGAACCCAAGTGAGTTACCCTAGCCCCTATATAAGTACTCCCTGACCCAAAGTGAGTTATCCTAGCCCCTTTTGTATGTACTCTCTGACCGCAAGTGAGTTACCCTAGTCCCATAAAGTACTCCCTGACCCCAAGTGAGTTACCATATCACCTTTATTAGTACTTCCTGACCCCAAGTGAGTTACCCTATCCCCTATATAAGTACTCCCAGACCCCAAGTGAGTTACCCCAGTGCCTTATATGTACTCCCTGACCCCAAGTGAGTTGCACTAGCCACTTAAAAAGTACACCCTGGCCCCATGTGAGTTACCCTGATCCCTTATAAGTACTCACAGACACCAAGTGAGTTACCCTAGTCCCTATATAAGTACTCCCTGATTCCAAGTGAGTTACCCTAGTCCAATATAAATACTCCCAGACCCCAAGTGAGTTACCCTAGTCCCTATATAAGTACTCCCTGACCCCAAGTGAGTTACCCTAGCCCCTAAATAAGTACACCCTGGCCCCAAGTGAAATACCCTGGTCCCATATAAGTACTCAAAGACACCAAGTGAGATACCCTAGTCCCATATAAGTACTCCTTGACCCAAAGTGAGTTACCCTAGCCCCTTTATAAGTACTCCCTGACCCCAAGTGAGTTATCCTAGCTCCATTATATGTACTCTCTGACCGCAAGTGAGTTACCCTAGCCCATTTATATGTACTCTCTGACCGCAAGTGAGATATCCTAGTCGCTTTATATGTACTCCCAGACCCCAAGTGAGTTACCCTAGTCCCTCATAAGTACTCCCTGATCCCCAGTGAGTTACCCTAGCCCTTTAATAAGTACACCCTTTTTTTTTTTTTTTTTTTTTTTCCGACGCTTTGCGAGGTAGGGGGAAACTTCTTAAAGCCTTACGGCTTGTTAAGTACCTCCGGCGGCCGATGTTTTGGCCAGAGGTTATGTGGGATTCTAACCCACCAAAACCCCCTACCTGCCCCCCTACCCGGTACCAAGCATAGCTTATAACATCAGGTAGGAGGGTATACGCTCTACTCTACGACCGTATGCGGTCATCCCAAGACAAACAAAAACCCCAGACTCTACCCCACCCCAGAGAAGAGAGCAGCAGACTCTTCAGCTCGGACTCTACTGTCCTTGGAGGTGAGGACCCTAACCGAGAAGCTGGAAAATGCATTCCAAGATCTCGTCGTACTCGTAACATGGGAGACAAGGGTCTCCACCTCCAACGAGGGCACACCTAAAGCATCACAGAGTTCTGCTCTTTCGCATTCCCACAGGGGACACCACAACAGCGTGTGCTCCGCCGCATCCGCGACCGGATTCGGGGAGCACCAGCAGTCGAGAGTCGCCCTGCGGCCCACCCTCGCGCGATGACTCATGAAACTACCATGCCCCAGGAGCATCTGGGAAACATGGTAGTTCAAGCTTCTACAATTAGCAGCCAGCCAGGACCGGATGTCCGGGATGAGGCGGTGGGTCCACCTACCCCGACCATCCGAGTCCCATGCTGCCTGCCATCTCTCTACTAAATTAGCCCTCGCCAATCTCCGCGCTTCGGCCACGCCAGCCGAGGAGCCACCCGCACGCGACGCATCGTACACCTCCCTGCGCTCCAAAGCTAAAAGATGGGCCGGTGGTATGCCCGAGATTACTAATAGCGCACAGGACGAAGCCGTACGACAAGCGCGGGAAACCCTCAGCGCCATGACCCTCTGCGCGGAGATTAGGGACCTCGCAATGGTTGGGCGAGAGGCAGCCTCAGCCCAGCAAGGCGCCCCGTAAAGAAGAATGCTGTGCACTAAATTCGTGTACAACATCCTTCCCGAGACCCCCGACCCACCCACGTTCGGCAATAAATTACTCAACGCCCACCCAGCCTTTTTGGCTTTTCCCACCATGCAATCAATGTGAAACTTGAAGGAAAGACGACGATCCAACCACACAACGAGGTATTTCGCCCGCGGGGAGACGGAAACCGTCTCGCCCCCGACCGAAAACCGCGGAGCCCGATCAGACCGCCTCCTAGAGAAGAAAACAGCCTCCGATTTGGAGACGTTCACCTCCAGGTTCCTCCCCTCAAGCCACAGAAAGATACGCGACAAAGCCCTGTTAGCCTTCAACTGCAAGGACCCGACGCTTCCCGCAGACACACACAATGCCGTATCGTCCGCGTAACAAGTCAACGTGCAGCCGTCCGGGAGACTCAACCACAGCAGACCGTCGAAACAAATGTTCCACAGGAGAGGTCCTAAGACCGATCCCTGCGCAACACCCGCCCCAACGCGCCACTGCCGTCCAGCGCACTCAATGACCCGGTCCCCCAGGTAACTGCGGACTATATCCACAATCACCTCCGGGACCGCGCCATTGGCGGCCAGGGCCTCCAAGACGGCCGCATGCGACACAGAATTGAACGCGTTCTTAATGTCGAGAAGGATTACGGCCACGCGTTTGCTCCGGTACACAGACCCCCGAAGGGCCATCCGAATAAAATTCTGGACAGCCGATACGGCATCCATGGTACTTCTACCAGGACGGAACCCGTATTGACCGTCCGCGAGAGGTGCGACCCCCTCATAAACCTCCGTAAGACGAGCGACAACTACCCTCTCGAACAACTTCCCCACCACCGGTAGGAGAGATATGGGTCTGAAGCCCCCGATCCCTTTCGGGATTAGGACAACCCTCGCCCTCCTCCAGATAGCGGGAAAGTCGCCGAGTTCCAGGCAGCTGTTGAACAACCGGGCAAAATCAGCGGGGCAGCTCATTGCTGCAACCTTAACCACTTCCGGGAGAATGCCATCGACACCAGGGGCCCCCTTTGCAGGGGACCTCCCGGCAGCCATGACAATCTCTGCTTCCGTGATGAGATCAGACTCCAAGATCGGCCTGGTGTTACCGCGAACCACGAATGGAACGCCCCCAGGCCTCACTTGCGACGTCGAGAAAAGACTCTCAATCGCAACCACCGTCTCAGACTCCGTCAGACTAGCAGATGTCTGTCTCTTCAATCTCTTGTAGGCCACCCAGAAGGGGCGACCCCAAGGATCTGCCTCCACTTCATTCACCAGCGCCAACCATGCGGCCCGCTTCCTCTCGCGTATAGCGGAGGAGAAAGCGGTTCTCGCCGTCTTATAGGCTTCGCGCAAGTGAACTTCCGTATTGGCACCCCTCGACCTCGACCACCTCCTGCGGGCAGCATTCGCTGCCTTACGGAGACGGTCGAGGTCCTCACACCACCAATACGCTGCTTTCCAGCTCTTGGCAGTTCCGTGAGCCCTGGGCATAGAAGCGTCGGACGCCCCGACGAGTCTCCGGAGATAACCCTCCGGCGAGACGCCCGAGCCGTCACCGCCGACGTCCGCCCCGGCCCTCCCCCGCCCGGACGGAGGGGAAGCCGAGCTGCTCGAGGCTATTCCCCACGCAAATGCCAATTCGCATAAGAGTGGGTCGAACCTCGAGCGAACCCAGCGCACCCCCCGCTCCGGCGAGGCAGGGCCAGGACCCCCATCCGTGAGAATCCACTGGATGAAGCGGTGATCGCTCAGAGTCTCGTCATCGAGCACCTCCCAAGAGACTACTCTCGAGGCGATCGACGGCGATACCCAGGTGAGATCTATTATACTACCACGGTCGCCTGAGACGAAGGTCGGAGAACGACTTCGGTTGAGCAATGTTAACCCGAGCTGACCGCCCCATTCCTCAACAAGCTCTCCACGTCGGTTAGTGCAACCGGATCCCCATGATGTCGACCACGAGTTGAAGTCTCCACCAATGAGGACCGGCACCCCATGCTCCCTGACACTCCCCGCCAAGTCCTCCAGGAAAGCCTCGAACTCCCCGATGGGGGCATTAGGGGTAAAGTAAACACTGTACACCCTAATGTCCCCAACGAGAGACGAACAAAACCCCCGACCGGACGAGACGGATGCCAGTTTGCACGAAGCACCGGGCAGCATAGCCGAATCCCCCCCGACATCCTCCAAACCGGTGCTTGGGAAATTACTATTCCTATGCTGCTCTGAGACAAGGCAGACCGTGTACTCGCCAGAGTACGTGCAATGGACGGCCAAGTCCTGAGCAGATCGCGAACGATTGACATTGATCTGGAGACCCTTCATGTACGTCTCGATCCTCTCCACACCCCGATCGATCCGCACGCTGAAGAGCCCCCAGCGTGATCATGCGCAAGCCCCGAGTCCCTACAGGCGAGACAACAAGGAGAACCCCTACAACTGGCAGAGGCATGACCCCCCTCCCCGCATCTCCAACACAGCCCCGAACGGTCTGTGCTGAATTTGCAGCTACCCGAGGTGTGACCGAAGTGGTGACACCTCTTGCACCGCACGATACTGGTCGCAGGGCGAACCCTGCAGACCACACACCCAACGCGAACGCGCCCAAGCCGCAACAACTTGCCAGCCACCTCGGGTGGCATGGAAGCGCCGACGGCCCAGGAGCCCCCACCAGTTCTTCGCGGCGCGGAGACTCTAACCCCGGCTGCCTCCTCGCCCAGTGCGGCCAGAAGGGCCGCACGCACATCCTCCCCGGACGAAACACCATCGAGGTCCCGGATCTCCACCCTCTCCATCGGAGAGAGAGCAGAGACAGGAATCCCGTTACCCAACGCCTCCGCGACCGCCCCCGCGAGCGTGGACGCGGAGCCCCCTCCCTTATTCAGCTCAATCAGGAGGTCTCCCCTGCGAGTCCTCCTGATCGACCTGACCTCAACCCCGACCTTACCGGGGTCCACCCTTTCCTTCAGCAACCTCATCGCCCCCCCCCCCATACCCATCCGACCCGCACGCTACGAGCACGGCCTGGGCACGGGGGCGACTAGGAGGTCCCCCAACCCTACCCGAATGAGGAGGACGGGATATCGGGGCCGGCCCCAAATCCCTCCTCCCCTTTCCCTTCCGCCCAGCCACGACCGACCATTGCACCCCCTCCTCCCGCGGAGGAGATGCCGTAGCCACTGGTGTCGGGCCAGCTGCCCCAGAGGCCCCCTCCTTCGGCGGAGAAGGCGTCCCCAGGGCAGCTCCGCTTTTCGCGCCCCTTTCCCTATTGCCGCTTCCACCCGACTTAATCGAAACCCCCCTCCCCCCTTTAGAAGTCGGTGGAAGCGGAAGCGACGTCTGCGTACCCTTATTCTTCAGCGCTGGCCGTTGCACCTCTTCTCGCGCTTCGTCCCGCTCCCTCGTCTCAAGAAGCACAGGGAGAAGTGACCCACAATCCTGGGTCGCAGCTCCCTGCACCTCCTGCACAGCGGAGACGACGAGATCCCGCAGGTCCCTCACTTTTCCCTGGATGCTCCTCTTGACGCCCTTTCTCCCGTCCGTGAGTCCAAGAAGCTCCGTCATTGCTACTGACATACGCTGGATGAGCGTATGCAGTTCTTGCGCACTTCTGTCACGGGCCTCCAGGCGCAGCCGCACCTCCTCCAAGTCCATGGCTCTGGAGCCCGATCCTGCGCTAACGCCGTTATCTGTAGGGGAAGAATAAGAAGAAGTTTGGTTTTCCATAAATTAATAAATAATCACCAGCATGCGGAGCGTCTCCGAACGCGCCGCCTCAGGAAGTGGAGGGGTGATCACCATGATGCCTACCTCCATCAGACACCATGGCTTGGGGCTCAAGCCCGGGGACAAACATCCAGGCCGCCATACACCTTCTTCCATCACTGGCATTCCGCATACCTCCGTGGGAGGACGGTGCGTAGACACCGGGATCCGACACGAGCACGACCTTACTGGAATCATCCACACATCCCTTTCGGGCAGTGTCAACACAGAGGCCGTACCCGTGTCCCCTGAAATGGGTGAAATGAGAAAAGTGATGTTATGGGGCCCTCGTCCGGAATCCGTACGACGGCAGATGAGACATGAGAATGAAATGAGGCAAGGGTGAGAATACCATTTTGGTTCGCGACTGCTTATTCGTCCGTATGAAACGGCTTATTTCGCAGCTAACCGGCATATCTGCCGGCCGTCCCCCTATCCACCACCCGGGGACGCGCCTGGTAGCGTGGTAAACCGCCCCAGGAATAAGTACACCCTGGCCCCAAGTGAGTTACCCTGGTCCCATATAATTACTCACAGACACCAAGCGAGTTACCCTAGCACCTTTATATGTACTCTCTGACCGCACGTGAGTTACCCTAGTCCCATAGTAGTACTCCCTGACCCCAAGTGAGTTACCATAGCCCCTTTATAAGAACTCCCTGACCCCAAGTGAGTTATCCTAGCCCCTTTATATGTACTCTCTGACCGCAAGTGAGTTAACCTAGCCCCTTTATAAGTACACCCTGGCCCCATGTGAGTTACCCTGGTCCCTTATAAGTACTCACAGACACCAAGTGAGTTACCCTAGTGCCTTATAAGTACTCCCTGACCCCAAGTGAGTTATCCTAGCCCCTTTATATGTACTCCCACACCCCAAGTGAGTTACCCTAGTGCCTTATAATTACTCCCTGACCCCAAGTGAGTTATCCTAGCCCCTTCATATGTACTCTCTGACAGCAAGTGAGTTACCCTAGTCCCATATAAGTACACCCTGACCCCAAATGAGTTACCATATCACCTTTATAAGTACTCCCTGACCCCAAGTGAGTTATCCTAGCCCCTTTATATGTACTCTCTTACCGCAAGTAAGTTACCATAGTCCCATAGTAGTACTCCCTGACCTCAAGTGAGTAATCCTAGCCCCTTTATATGTACTCTCTGACCGCAAGTGAGTTACCCTAGTCCCATAGTAGTTCTCCCTGACCCCAAGTGAGTTACCCTATCCCCTATATAAGTACTCCCTGACCCCAAATGAGTTACCCTAGTCCCATAAATGTACTCCCTGACCACAAGTGAGTTACCCTAGTCCCATAGAAGTACTCCCTGACCGCAAGTGAGTTATCCTAGCCCCTTTATATTTACTCCTAGACCTCAAATGTGTTACCCTGGTGCCTTATAAGTACTGCCTGACCCCAAGTGAGTTACCCTAGCCCCTTAATAAGTACACACTGTCCCCAAGTGAGTTACCCTGGTCCCATATAAGTACTCACAGACACCAAGTGTGTTACCCTAGCCCCTTAATAAGTACACCCTGGCCCCAAGTGAGTTACCCTGGTCCCATATAAGTACTCACAGACACCAAGTCAGTTACCCTAGTCCCATAGAAGTACTCCCTGAACCCAAGTGAGTTACCCTAGCCCATATATAAGTACTCCATGACCCAAAGTGGGTTATCCTAGCCCCTTTTGTATGTACTCTCTGACCGCAAGTGAGTTACCCTAGTCCCATAAAGTACTCCCTGACCCCAAGTGAGATAACCTAGCCCGTTTATATGTACTCTCTGACCGCAAGTGAGTTACCCTAGTCCCATATAAGTACTCCCTGACGCCATGTGAGTTATCCTAGCCCCTTATATGTACTCTCTGACCGCAAGTGAGTTAACCTAGCCCCTTTATATGTACTCCCAGACCCCAAGTGAGTTACCCTAGTGCCTTATAAGTACTCCCTGACCCCAAGTTTGTTGCCCTAGCCCCTTAATAAGTACACCCTGGCCCAATGTGAGTTACCCTGGTCCATTATAAGTACTCACAGACACCAAGTGAGTTACCCTAGCCCCTTTATATGTACTCTCTGACCGCAAGTGAGTTACCCTAGTCCCATAGTAGTACTCCCTGACCCCAAGTGAGTTACCATAGCCCCTTTATAAGTACTGCCTGACCCCAAGTGAGTTACCCTGGTCCCATATAAGTACTCACAGACACCAAGTGTGCTACCCTAGCCCCTTAATAAGTACACCCTGGTCCCAAGTGAGTTACCCTGGTCCCATATAAGTACTCACAGACACCAAGTCAGTTACCCTAGTCCCATAGAAGTACTCTCTGAACCCAAGTGAGTTACCCTGACCCAAAGTGAGTTGTCCTAGCCCCTTTATATGTACTCTCTGACCGCAAGTGAGTTACCCTAGTCCCATAGTAGTACTCCCTGGCCCCAAGTGAGTTACCATAGCCCCTTTATAAGTACTCCCTGACCCCAAGTGAGTTATCCTAGCCCCTTTATATTTACTCCTAGACCTCAAGTGTGTTACCCTGGTGCCTTATAAGTACTGCCTGACCCCAAGTGAGTTACCCTGGTCCCATATAAGTACTCACAGACACCAAGTGTGCTACCCTAGCCCCTTAATAAGTACACCTTGGCCCCATGTGAGTTACCCTGATCCCTTATAAGTACTCACAGACACCAAGTGAGTTACCCCAGTCCCTAATAAGTACTCCTTGACCCAAAGTGAGTTACCCTATCCCCTATATAAGTACTCCCTGACCCCAAGTGCGCTACCCTAGTCCCATAAAAGTACTCCCTGACCACAAGTGAGTTACCCTAGTCCCATAGAAGTACTCTCTGACCGCAAGTGAGTTATCCTAGCCCCTTTATATTTACTCCTAGACCTCAAGTTTGTTACCCTGGTGCCTTATAAGTACTGCCTGACCACCAGTGAGTTACCTTAGCCCATTAATAAGTACACACTGGCCCCAAGTGAGTTACCCTGGTCCCATATAAGTACTCACAGACACCAAGTGTATTACCCTAGCCCCTTAATAAGTACACCCTGGCCCCAAGTGAGTTACCCTGGTCCCATATAAGTCCTCACAGACACCAAGTCAGTTACCCTATTCCCATAGAAGTACTCCCTGAACCCAAGTGAGTTACCCTAGCCCATATATAAGTACTCCATGACCCAAAGTGGGTTATCCTAGCCCCTTTTGTATGTACTCTCTGACCGCAAGTGAGTTACCCTAGTCCCATAAAGTACTCCCTGACCCCAAGTGAGATAACCTAGCCCGTTTATATGTACTCTCTGACCGCAAGTGAGTTACCCTAGTCCCATATAAGTACTCCCTGACGCCATGTGAGTTATCCTAGCCCCTTTATATGTACTCTCTGACCGCAAGTGAGTTAACCTAGCCCCTTTATATGTACTCCCAGACCCCAAGTGAGTTACCCTAGTGCCTTATAAGTACTCCCTGACCCCAAGTTTGTTGCCCTAGCCCCTTAATAAGTACACCCTGGCCCAATGTGAGTTACCCTGGTCCATTATAAGTACTCACAGACACCAAGTGAGTTACCCTAGCCCCTTTATATGTACTCTCTGACCGCAAGTGAGTTACCCTAGTCCCATAGTAGTACTCCCTGACCCCAAGTGAGTTACCATAGCCCCTTTATAAGTACTGCCTGACCCCAAGTGAGTTACCCTGGTCCCATATAAGTACTCACAGACACCAAGTGTGCTACCCTAGCCCCTTAATAAGTACACCCTGGTCCCAAGTGAGTTACCCTGGTCCCATATAAGTACTCACAGACACCAAGTCAGTTACCCTAGTCCCATAGAAGTACTCCCTGAACCCAAGTGAGTTACCCTGACCCAAAGTGAGTTATCCTAGCCCCTTTATATGTACTCTCTGACCGCAAGTGAGTTACCCTAGTCCCATAGTAGTACTCCCTGGCCCCAAGTGAGTTACCATAGCCCCTTTATAAGTACTCCCTGACCCCAAGTGAGTTATCCTAGCCCCTTTATATTTACTCCTAGACCTCAAGTGTGTTACCCTGGTGCCTTATAAGTACTGCCTGACCCCAAGTGAGTTACCCTGGTCCCATATAAGTACTCACAGACACCAAGTGTGCTACCCTAGCCCCTTAATAAGTACACCTTGGCCCCATGTGAGTTACCCTGATCCCTTATAAGTACTCACAGACACCAAGTGAGTTACCCCAGTCCCTAATAAGTACTCCTTGACCCAAAGTGAGTTACCCTCTCCCCTATATAAGTACTCCCTGACCCCAAGTGCGCTACCCTAGTCCCATAAAAGTACTCCCTGACCACAAGTGAGTTACCCTAGTCCCATAGAAGTACTCTCTGACCGCAAGTGAGTTATCCTAGCCCCTTTATATTTACTCCTAGACCTCAAGTTTGTTACCCTGGTGCCTTATAAGTACTGCCTGACCACCAGTGAGTTACCCTAGCCCATTAATAAGTACACACTGGCCCCAAGTGAGTTACCCTGGTCCCATATAAGTACTCACAGACACCAAGTGTATTACCCTAGCCCCTTAATAAGTACACCCTGGCCCCAAGTGAGTTACCCTGGTCCCATATAAGTCCTCACAGACACCAAGTCAGTTACCCTATTCCCATAGAAGTACTCCCTGAACCCAAGTGAGTTACCCTAGCCCATATATAAGTACTCCATGACCCAAAGTGGGTTATCCTAGCCCCTTTTGTATGTACTCTCTGACCGCAAGTGAGTTACCCTAGTCCCATAAAGTACTCCCTGACCCCAAGTGAGATAACCTAGCCCGTTTATATGTACTCTCTGACCGCAAGTGAGTTACCCTAGTCCCATATAAGTACTCCCTGACGCCATGTGAGTTATCCTAGCCCCTTTATATGTACTCTCTGACCGCAAGTGAGTTAACCTAGCCCCTTTATATGTACTCCCAGACCCCAAGTGAGTTACCCTAGTGCCTTATAAGTACTCCCTGACCCCAAGTTTGTTGCCCTAGCCCCTTAATAAGTACACCCTGGCCCAATGTGAGTTACCCTGGTCCATTATAAGTACTCACAGACACCAAGTGAGTTACCCTAGCCCCTTTATATGTACTCTCTGACCGCAAGTGAGTTACCCTAGTCCCATAGTAGTACTCCCTGACCCCAAGTGAGTTACCATAGCCCCTTTATAAGTACTGCCTGACCCCAAGTGAGTTACCCTGGTCCCATATAAGTACTCACAGACACCAAGTGTGCTACCCTAGCCCCTTAATAAGTACACCCTGGTCCCAAGTGAGTTACCCTGGTCCCATATAAGTACTCACAGACACCAAGTCAGTTACCCTAGTCCCATAGAAGTACTCCCTGAACCCAAGTGAGTTACCCTGACCCAAAGTGAGTTATCCTAGCCCCTTTATA
Organism: Prorops nasuta; assembly: GCF_024137725.1. NCBI lineage: Eukaryota > Metazoa > Arthropoda > Insecta > Hymenoptera > Bethylidae > Prorops > Prorops nasuta. The sequence continues at coordinate 2,565,635 of NW_027116825.1, read as the reverse complement.
TGTACTCTCTGACCGCAAGTGAGTTACCCTAGTCCCATAGTAGTACTCCCTGGCCCCAAGTGAGTTACCATAGCCCCTTTATAAGTACTCCCTGACCCCAAGTGAGTTATCCTAGCCCCTTTATATTTACTCCTAGACCTCAAGTGTGTTACCCTGGTGCCTTATAAGTACTGCCTGACCCCAAGTGAGTTACCCTGGTCCCATATAAGTACTCACAGACACCAAGTGTGCTACCCTAGCCCCTTAATAAGTACACCTTGGCCCCATGTGAGTTACCCTGATCCCTTATAAGTACTCACAGACACCAAGTGAGTTACCCCAGTCCCTAATAAGTACTCCTTGACCCAAAGTGAGTTACCCTCTCCCCTATATAAGTACTCCCTGACCCCAAGTGCGCTACCCTAGTCCCATAAAAGTACTCCCTGACCACAAGTGAGTTACCCTAGTCCCATAGAAGTACTCTCTGACCGCAAGTGAGTTATCCTAGCCCCTTTATATTTACTCCTAGACCTCAAGTTTGTTACCCTGGTGCCTTATAAGTACTGCCTGACCACCAGTGAGTTACCCTAGCCCATTAATAAGTACACACTGGCCCCAAGTGAGTTACCCTGGTCCCATATAAGTACTCACAGACACCAAGTGTATTACCCTAGCCCCTTAATAAGTACACCCTGGCCCCAAGTGAGTTACCCTGGTCCCATATAAGTCCTCACAGACACCAAGTCAGTTACCCTATTCCCATAGAAGTACTCCCTGAACCCAAGTGAGTTACCCTGGCCGCTATATAAGTACTCCCTGACCCCAGGTGAGTTATCCTAGCCCCTTCTGTATGTACTCTCTGACCGCAAGTGAGTTACCCTAGTCCCATAAAGTACTCCCTGACCTCAAGTGAATTACCATATCACCTTTATTAGTACTCCCTGACCCCAAGTGAGTTATCCTAGCCCGTTTATATGTACTCTCTGACCGCAAGTGAGTTACCCTAGTCCCATATAAGTACTCCCCGACCCCATGTGAGTTATCCTACACCCTTTATATGTACTCTCTGACCGCAAGTGAGTTACCCTAGTGTCATATAAGAACTCCCTGTCCCTAAGTGAGTACCCTAGTCCCAAATAAGTACTCCCTTACCCCAAGTGAGTTACCATAGCCCCTTTATAAGTACTCCCTGACCCCAAGTGATTTATTCTAACCTCTTTATATGTACTCTCTGACCGCAAGTGAGTTATCCTATCCCCTTTATATGTACTCTCTGAGCGCAAGTGAGTTACCCTAGTCTCATATAAGAACTCCCTGTCCCTATGTGAGTACCCTAGTCCCAAATAAGTACTCCCTGACCCCAAGTGTGTTACCATATCACCTTAATAAGTACTCCCTGACCCCAAGTGAGTTATCCTAGCCCCTTTATAAGTACACCCTGGCCCCAAGTGAGTTACCCTGGTCCCATATCAGTACTCCCTAACCCCAAGTGAGTTACCCTAGTCCCATATAAGTACTCCCAGACCCCAAGTGAGTTACCCTAGTCCCATAGAATTACTCCCGGACCCCAAGTGAGTTAACCTGGTCACATAGAAGTACTCCCTGACCCCAAGTGAGTTACCCTAGCCCTTTTATAAGTACACCCTGGCCCCAAGTGAGTTACCCTGTTTCCATATCAGTACTCCCTGACCCCAAGTGTGTTACCCTAGTCTCATATAAGTACTCCCTGAACCCAAGTGTGTTACCTTAGCCCCTTTATAAGTACTACCCGACCCCAAGTGAGTTATCCTATCCCCTTTATATGTACTCCCTGACCCCAAGTGAGTTACCATATCACCTTTATAAGTACTCCCTGACCCCAAGTGAGTTATCCTAGCCCCTTTATATGTACTCTCTGACCGCAAGTGAGTTAACCTAGCCCCTTTATATGTACTCCCAGACCCCAAGTGAGTTACCCTAGTGCCTTATAAGTACTCCCTGACCCCAATTGAGTTGCCCTAGCCCTTTAATAAGTACACCCTGGCCCCATGTGAGTTACCCTGGTCCCTAATAAGTACTCAAAGACACCAAGTGGGTTACCCCAGTCCCATATAAGTACTCCTTCACCCAAAGTGAATTACCCTAGCCCCTTTATAAGTACTCCCTGACCCCAAGTGAGTTATCCTAACCCCTTTATATGTACTCTCTGACCGCAAGTGAGTTACCCTAGCCCATTTATATGTACTCTCTGACCGCAAGTGATTTATCCTAGTCGCTTTATATGTACTCCCAGACCCCAAGTGAGTTACCCTAGTCCCTCATAAGTACTCCCTGATCCCAAGTGAGTTACCCTAGCCCTTTAATAAGTACACCCTGCCCCCAAGTGAGTTACCCTGGTCCCATATAATTACTCACAGACACCAAGTGAGTTACCCTAGCCCCTTTATATGTACTCTCTGACCGCAAGTGATTTACCCTAGTCCCATAGTAGTACTCCCTGACCCCAAGTGAGTTACCATAGCCCCTTATAAGTACACCCTGACCTCAAGTGAGTTATCCTAGCCCCTTTATATGTACTCTCTGACCGCAAGTGAGTTAACCTAGCCCCTTTATATGTACTCCCAGACCCCAAGTGAGTTACCCTAATGCCTTATAAGTACTCCCTGACCCCAAGTGAGTTATCGTAGCCCCTTTATATGTACTCTCTGACAGCAAGTGAGTTACCCTAGTCCCATATAAGTACTCCCTGACCCCAAATGAGTTACCATATCACCTTTATAAGTACTCCCTGACCCCAAGTGAGTTATCCTAGCCCCTTTATATGTACTCTCTTACCGCAAGTAAGTTACCATAGTCCCATAGTAGTACTCCCTGACCTCAAGTGAGTAATCCTAGCCCCTTTATACGTACTCTCTGACCGCAAGTGAGTTATCCTAGCCCCTTTATATTTACTCCTTGACCTCAAGTGTGTTACCCTGGTGCCTTATAAGTACTCCCTGACCCCAAGTGAGTTACCATATCACCTTTATAAGTACTCCCTGACCCCAAGTGAGTTATCCTAGCCCCTTTATATGTACTCTCTGACCGCAAGTGAGTTAACCTAGCCCCTTTATATGTACTCTCTGACCGCAAGTGATTTACCCTAGTCCCATAGTAGTACTCCCTGACCCCAAGTGAGTTACCATAGCCCCTTTATAAGTACACCCTGACCCCAAGTGAGTTATCCTAGCCCCTTTATATGTACTCTCTGACAGCAAGTAAGCTACTCTAGTCCCATAGTAGTATTCCCTGAACCCAAGTGAGTTACCCTAGCCCCTATATAAGTACTCCATGACCCAAAGTGAGTTATCCTAGCCCCTTTTGTATGTACTCTCTGACCGCAAGTGAGTTACCCTAGTCCCAAAAAGTACTCCCTGACCCCAAGTGAGTTACCATATCACCTTTATTAGTACTTCCTGACCCCAAGTGAGATATCCTAGCCCATTTATATGTACTCTCTGACCGCAAGTGAGTTACCCTAGTCCCAAAGAAGTACTCCCTGACCCCATGTGAGTTATCCTAGTGCCTTATAAGTACTCCCTGACCCCAAGTGAGTTATCCTAGCCCCTTTATATGTACTCTCTGACAGCAAGTGAGTTACCCTAGTCCCATATAAGTACTCCCTGACCCCAAATGAGTTACCATATCACCTTTATAAGTACTCCCTGACCCCAAGTGAGTTATCCTAGCCCCTTTATATGTACTCTCTTACCGCAAGTAAGTTACCATAGTCCCATAGTAGTACTCCCTGACCTCAAGTGAGTAATCCTAGCCCCTTTATATGTACTCTCTGACCGCAAGTGAGTTACCCTAGTCCCATAGTAGTTCCCCCTGACCCCAAGTGAGTTACCCTATCCCCTATATAAGTACTCCCTGACCCCAAATGAGTTACCCTAGTCCCATAAATGTACTCCCTGACCACAAGTGAGTTACCCTAGTCCCATAGAAGTACTCTCTGACCGCAAGAGTGTTATCCTAGCCCCTTTATATTTACTCCTAGACCTCAAGTGTGTTACCCTGGTGCCTTATAAGTACTGCCTGACCCCAAGTGAGTTACCCTAGCCCCTTAATAAGTACACACTGTCCCCAAGTGAGTTACCCTGGTCCCATATAAGTACTCACAGACACCAAGTGTGTTACCCTAGCCCCTTAATAAGTACACCCTGGCCCCAAGTGAGTTACCCTGGTCCCATATAAGTACTCACAGACACCAAGTCAGTTACCCTAGTCCCATAGAAGTACCCCCTGAACCCAAGTGAGTTACCCTAGCCCCTATATAAGTACTCCATGACCCAAAGTGAGTTATCCTAGCCCCTTTTGTATGTACTCTCTGACCGCAAGTGAGTTACCCTAGTCCCATAAAGTACTCCCTGACCCCAAGTGAGTTACCAAATTACCTTTATTAGTACTTCCTGACCCCAAGTGAGATAACCTAGCCCGTTTATATGTACTCTCTGACCGCAAGTGAGTTACCCTAGTCCCATATAAGTACTCCCTGACCCCATGTGAATTATCCTAGCCCCTTTATATGTACTCTCTGACCGCAAGTGAGTTAACCTAGCCCCTTTATATGTACTCCCAGACCCCAAGTGAGTTACCCTAGTGCCTTATAAGTACTCCCTGACCCCAAGTTTGTTGCCCTAGCCCCTTAATAAGTACACCCTGGCCCAATGTGAGTTACCCTGGTCCATTATAAGTACTCACAGACACCAAGTGAGTTACCCTAGCCCCTTTATATGTACTCTCTGACCGCAAGTGAGTTACCCTAGTCCCATAGTAGTACTCCCTGACCCCAAGTGAGTTACCATAGCCCCTTTATAAGTACTCCCTGACCCCAAGTGAGTTATCCTAGCCCCTTTATATTTACTCCTAGACCTCAAGTGTGTTACCCTGGTGCCTTATAAGTACTGCCTGACTCCAAGTGAGTTAACCTGGTCCCATATAAGTACTCACAGACACCAAGTGTGTTACCCTAGCCCCTTAATAAGTACACCCTGGCCCCAAGTGAGTTACCCTGGTCCCATATAAGTACTCACAGACACCAAGTCAGTTACCCTAGTCCCATAGAAGTACTCCCTGAACCCAAGTGAGTTACCCTAGCCCCTATATAAGTACTCCCTGACCCAAAGTGAGTTATCCTAGCCCCTTTTGTATGTACTCTCTGACCGCCAGTGAGTTACCCCAGTGCCTTATATGTACTCCCTGACCCCAAGTGAGTTGCACTAGCCCCTTAAAAAGTACACCCTGGCCCCATGTGAGTTACCCTGATCCCTTATAAGTACTCACAGACACCAAGTGAGTTACCCTAGTCCCTAATAAGTACTCCTTGACCCAAAGTGAGTTACCCTATCCCCTATATAAGTACTCCCTGACCCCAAGTGCGCTACCCTAGTCCCATAAAAGTACTCCCTGACCACAAGTGAGTTACCCTAGTCCCATAGAAGTACTCTCTGACCGCAAGTGAGTTATCCTAGCCCCTGTATATTTACTCCTAGACCTCAAGTGTGTTACCCTGGTGCCTTATAAGTACTGCCTGACCACTAGTGAGTTACCCTAGCCCATTAATAAGTACACACTGGCCCCAAGTGAGTTACCCTGGTCCCATAAAAGTACTCACAGACACCAAGTGTATTACCCTAGCCCCTTAATAAGTACACCCTGGCCCCAAGTGAGTTACCCTAGCCCCTATATAAGTACTCCCTGACCCCAAGTGAGTTACCCTAGTCCCATGTAAGTACTCCCAGACCCTAAATGTGTTGTCCTAGCCCCTTTATATGAACTCTCTGACCGCAAGTGAATTACCCTAGCCCCTATATAAGTACCCCCTGACCCCAAGTGAGTTATCCTTGCCCTTTTATATGTACTCTCTGACAGCACGTGAGTTACCCTAGTCCCATAAAAGTACTCCCTGACCACATGTGAGTTACCCTAGTCCCAAAGAATTACTCTCTCACTGCAAGTGAGTTATCCTAGCCCCTTTATATTTACTCCTTGACCTCAAGTGTGTTACCCTTGTGCCTTATAAGTACTGCCTGACCACTAGTGAGTTACCCTAGCCCATTAATAAGTACACACTGGCCCCAAGTGAGTTACCCTGGTCCCATAAAAGTACTCACAGACACCAAGTGTATTACCCTAGCCCCTTAATAAGTACACCCTGGCCCCAAGTGAGTTACCCTAGCCGCTATATAAGTACTACCTGACCCCAGGTGAGTTATCCTAGCCCCTTCTGTATGTACTCTCTGACCGCAAGTGAGTTACCCTAGTCCCATAAAGTACTCCCTGACCCCAAGTGAGTTACCATATCACCTTTATTAGTACTCCCTGACCCCAAGTGAGTTACCATATCACCTTTATTAGTACTCCCTGACCCCAAGTGAGTTATCCTAGCCCGTTTATATGTACTCTCTGACCGCAAGTGAGTTACCCTAGTCCCATATAAGTACTCCGCGACCCCATGTGAGTTATCCTACACCCTTTATATGTACTCTCTGACCGCAAGTGAATTACCCTAGTGTCATATAAGAACTCCCTGTCCCTTAGTGAGTACCCTAGTCCCAAATAAGTACTCCCTGACCCCAAGTGAGTTACCCTAGCCCTTGTATAAGTACACCCTGGCCCCAAATTAGTTACCCTGGTTCCATATCAGTACTCCCTGACCCCAAGTGTGTTACCCTAGTCTCATATAAGTACTCCATGAACCCAAGTGTGTTACTTTAGCCCCTTTATAATTACTGCCCGACCCCAAGTGTTTTATTCCAACCTCTTTATATGTACTCTCTGACCGCAAGTGAGTTATCCTATCCCCTTTATATGTACTCTCTGAGCGCAAGTGAGTTACCCTAGTCTCATATAAGAACTCCCTGTCCCTAAGTGATACCCTAGTCCCAAATAAGTACTCCCTTACCCCAAGTGAGTTACCCTATCCCCTATATAAGTACTCCCAGAACCCAAGTGAGTTACCCCAGTGCCTTATAAGTACTCCCTGACCCCAAGTGAGTTGCACTAGCCCCTTACAAAGTACACCCTGGCCCCATGTGAGTTACCCTGATCCCTTATAAGTACTCACAGACACCAAGTGAGTTACCCTAGTCCCTAATAAGTACTCCTTGACCCAAAGTGAGTTACACTATCCCCTATATAAGTACTCCCTGACCCCAAGTGCGCTACCCTAGTCCCATAAAAGTACTCCCTGACCCCAAGTGAGTTACCCTAGTCCCATAGAAGTACTCCCTGACCCCAAGTGAGTTAACCTAGTCCCATATAAGTACACCCAGACCCTAAATGTGTTGTCCTAGCCCCTTTATATGAACTCTCTGACTGCAAGTGAGTTACCCTAGTCCCATAGAAGTACTCCCTGAACCCAAGTGAGTTACCCTAGCCCCTATATAAGTACTCCCTGACCCCAAGTGAGTTACCCTAGTCCCATGTAAGTACTCCCAGACCCTAAATGTGTTGTCCTAGCCCCTTTATATGAACTCTCTGACCGCAAGTGAATTACCCTAGCCCCTATATAAGTACCCCCTGACCCCAAGTGAGTTATCCTTGCCCTTTTATATGTACTCTCTGACAGCACGTGAGTTACCCTAGTCCCATAAAAGTACTCCCTGACCACATGTGAGTTACCCTAGTCCCAAAGAATTACTCTCTGACTGCAAGTGAGTTATCCTAGCCACTTTATATTTACTCCTTGACCTCAAGTGTGATACCCTGGTGCCTTATAAGTACTGCCTGACCCCAAGTGAGTTACCCTAGCCCCTTAATAAGTAAACCCTGGCCCCATGTGAGTTACCCTGGTCCCATATAAGTACTCACAGACCCCAAGTGAGTTACCCTAGTCCCATAGAAGTACTCCCTGAACCCAAGTGAGTTACCCTAGCCCCTATATAAGTACTCCCTGACCCCAAGTGAGTTATCCTACCGCCTTTTGTATGTACTCTCTGACCGCAAGTGAGTTACCCTAGTCCCATATAAGTACTCCCTAACCCCAAGTGAGTTACGATATCACCTTTATAAGTACTCCCTGACCCCAAGTGAGTTATCCTAGCCCCTTTATATGTACACTCTGACCGCAAGTGAGTTACCCTAGTCCCATAGAAGTACTCCCTGACCCCAAGTGAGTTACCATAGCCCCTTTATGAGTACTCTCTGAACCCAAGTGAGTTATCCTACCCCCTTTATATGTACTCTCTGACCGCAAGTGAGTTACTCTAGTCCCATATAAGTTCTACCTGACCCCAAGTGAGTTACCATAGCCAATTTATAAGTACTCCTAGACCCCAAGTGAGTTACCCTAGTCCCATGTAAGTACTCCCAGACTCTAAATGTGTTGTACTAGCCCCTTTATATGAACTCTCTGACCGCAAGTGAATTACCCTAGCCCCTATATAAGTACCCCCTGACCCCAAGTGAGTTATCCTTGCCCTTTTATATGTACTCTCTGACAGCACGTGAGTTACCCTAGTCCCATAAAAGTACTCCCTGACCACATATGAGTTACCCTAGTCCCAAAGAATTACTCTCTGACCGCAAGTGAGTTATCCTAGCCCCTTTATATTTACTCCTAGACCTCAAGTGTGTTACCCTGGTGCCTTATAAGTACTGCCTGACCCCAAGTGAGTTACCCTAGCCCCTTAATAAGTACACCCTGGCCCCATGTGAGTTACCCTGGTCCCATATAAGTACTCACAGACCCCAAGTGAGTTACCCTAGTCCCATAGAAGTACTCCCTGAACCCAAGTGAGTTATCCTAGCCCCTTTATATGTACTCTCTGACCGCAAGTGAGTTACTCTAGTCCAATATAAGTACTCTCCGACCCCAAGTGAGTTACCATAGCCCCTTAATAAGTACACCCTGACCCCAAGTGAGTTATCCTAGCCCCTTTATATGTACTCACTGACCGCAAGTGAGTTACCCTAGTCCCATAGAAGTACTCTCTTACCCCAAGTGAGTTACCATATCACCTTTATAAGTACTCCCTGACCCCAAGAGAGTTACCCTAGCCCCTTATATAAGTACTCCCTGACCGAAAGTGAGTTATCCTAGCCCCTTTATATGTACTCTCTGACCGCAAGTGAGTTACCCTAGTCCCATAGAAGTACTCCCTGAACCCAAGTGAGTTACCATAGCACCTTTATAAGTACTCCCAGACCCCAAGTGAGTTACCCTAGTCCCTTATAAGTACTGCATGACACCAAGTGAGTTACCCTAGCCCCTTTTATAAGTACTCCCTGACCCCAAGTGAGTTATCCTAGCCCCTTTATATGTACTCTTAGACTCCAAGTGAGTTACCCTAGCCGCTTTATATGTACTCCTAGATCCCAAGCGAGATACCCTAGCCCCTATATAAGTACTCCCTGACCCCAAGTGAGTTACCCTAGTCCCATAAAGTGCTCCCTGACCCCAAGTGAGTTACCCTAGTCCCATAGAAGTACACTCTGACCGCAAGTGAGTTATCCTAGCTACTTTATATGTACTCCAAGACCCCAAGTGAGTTACCTTAGTGCCTTATAAGTACTCCCTGACCGCAAGTGAGTTACCCTAGCCCCTTAATAAGTACACCCTGGCCCCAAATGAGTTACCCTGGTCCCATATAAGTACTCAAAGACACCAAGTGTGTTACCATAGCCCCTTTATAAGTACTCCCTGACCCCAAGTGAGTTATCCTACCCCCTTTATATGTACTCTCTGACCGCAAGTGAGTTACCCTAGTCCCATATAAGCTCTCCATGACCCCTAGTGAGTTACCATAGCCCCTTTATAAGTACACCCAGACCCCAAGTGAGTTACCCTAGTCCCATAGAAGTACAATCTGACCGCAAGTGAGTTATCCTAGCTACTTTATATGTACTCCAAGACCCCAAGTGAGTTATCCTAATGCCTTATAAGTACTCCCTGACCGCAAGCGAGTTACCCTTCCCCCTTTATATGTACTCTCTGACCGCAAGTGAGTTACCCTAGTCCCATATAAGCTCTCCCTGACCCCAAGTGAGTTACCATAGCCCCTTTATAAGTACACCCAGACCCCAAGTGAGTTACCCTAGTCCCACATAAGTTCTCCTTGACCCAAAGTGAGTTACCCTAGCCCCTTTATAAGTACTCCCTAACCCCAAGTGAGTTACCCTAAACCCATATAAGTACTCCCAGACCCCAAGTGAGTTACCCTAGTCCCATAGAATTACTCCCTGACCCCAAGTGAGTTACCATATCACCTTTATAAGTACTCCCTGACCCCAAGTGAGTTATCCTAGCCCCTTTATATGTACTCTCTAACCGCAAGTGAGTTACCCTAGTTCAATATAAGTACTCTCCGACCCCAAGTGAGTTACCATAGCCCCTTTATAATTACTCCCTGACCCCAAGTGAGTAATCCTAGCCCCTTTATATGTACTCTTTGACCGCAAGTGAGTTACCCTAATCCCATATATGTACTCCCAGACCCCAAGTGAGATACCCTAGCCCCTTTTGTAAGTACTCCCTGCCCCAAGTGAGTTACCATATCACGTTTATAAGTACTCCCTGACCGAAAGTGAGTTATCCTAGCCCCTTTATATGTACACTCTGACCGCAAGAGAGTTATCCTAGTCGCTTTATATGTACTCCCAGACCCCAAGTGAGTTACCCTAGTCCCATAGAAGTACTCCCTAACCCCAAGTGAGTTATACTAGCCCCTTTATATGTACTCTCTGACCGCAAGTGAGTTATTCAAACCCCTTATAAGTACTCCCTGAACTCAAGTGTGTTACCTTAGCCCCTTTATAAGTACTCCCTGACCCCAAGTGAGTTATCCTACCCCCTATATATGTACTCTCTGACCGCAAGTGAGTTACCCTAGTCCCTTATAGGTACTCCCTGACCCCAAATGAGTTACCATATCATCTTTATAAGTACTCCCTGACCCCAAGTGAGTTATCCTAGCCCCTTTATATGTACTCTCTGACCGCAAGTGAGTTATTCAAACCCCTTATAAGTACTCCCTGACCCCAAGTGTGTTACCCTAGTCTCATATATGTACTCCCTGAACTCAAGTGTGTTACCTTAGCCCCTTTATAAGTACTCCCTGCCCCAAGTGAGTTACCATATCACGTTTATAAGTACACTCTGACCGCAAGTGAGTTACCGTAGTCCCATAGTAGTACTCCCTTACCCCAAGTGAGTTATCCTAGCCCCTTTATATGTACTCTCTGACCGCAAGTGAGTTACCTAATCCCATAGAAGTACTCCCTGACCCCAAGTGAGTTACCATTTCACATTTATAAGTACTCCCTGACCTCAAGTGAGTTATCCTAGCCCCCTTATATGTACTCTCTGACCGCAAGTGAGTTACCTAATCCCATAGAAGTACTCGCTGACCCCAAGTGAGTTACCATAGCCTTTTATGAGTACTCCCTGACCCCAAGTGAGTTATCCTACCCCCTATATATGTACTCTCTGACCGCAAGTGAGTTACCCTAATCCCATATAAGTACTCCCAGACCCCAAGTGAGTTACCCTAGTCCCATAGAAGTACACCCTGACCCCAAGTGAGTTACCCTAGCCCGTTATATAAGTACTCCCTGACCGCAAGTGAGTTATCCTAGCCCCCTTATATGTACTCTCTGACCGCAAGTGAGTTACCTAATCCCATAGAAGTACTCCCTGACCCCAAGTGAGTTACCATAGCCCCTTTATGAGTACTCCCTGACCACAAGTGAGTTATCCTACCCCCTTTATATGTACTCTCTGACCGCAAGTGAGTTACTTTAGTCCCATATAGGTACTCCCTGACCCCAAGTGAGTTACCATAGCCCCTTTATAAGTACTCCCTGAACCCAAGTGAGTTACCATAGCCACTTTATAAGTACTCCCTGACCCCAATTGAGTTACCATAGACCCTTTATAAGTACTCCCTGACCCCAAGTGAGTTATCCTAGCCCCCTTATATGTATTTTCTGACCGCAAGTGAGTTACCCTACTCCCATAGAAGTACTCCCTGACCCCAAGTGAGTTACCATATCACCTTTATAAGTACTCCCTGAACCCAAGTGAGTTATCCTAGCCCCCTTATATGTACTCTCTGACCGCAAGTGAGTTACCTAATCCCATAGAAGTACTCCCTGACCCCAAATGAGTTACCATAGCCCCTTTATGAGTACTCCCTGACCCCAAGTGAGTTATCCTACCCCCTTTATATTTACTCTCTGACCGCAAGTGAGTTACTTTAGTCCCATATAGGTACTCCCTGACCCCAAGTGAGTTACCATAGCCCCTTTATAAGTACTCCCTGAACCCAAGTGAGTTACCATAGCCACTTTATAAGTACTCCCTGACCCCAATTGAGTTACCATAGCCCCTTTATAAGTACTCCCTGAACCCAAGTGAGTTATCCTAGCCCCTTTATATGTATTCTCTGACCGCAAGAGAGTTACCATAGCCCCTTTATAAGTACTCCCTGATCCCAAGTGAGTTATCATAGCCCCTTTATAAGTACTCCCTGACCCCAAGTGAGTTACCATATCACCTTTATAAGTACTCCCTGAACCCAAGTGAGTTATCCTAGCCCCCTTATATGTACTCTCTGACCGCAAGTGAGTTACCTAATCCCATAGAAGTACTCCCTGACCCCAAGTGAGTTGCACTAGCCCCTTAAAAAGTACACCCTGGCCCCATGTGAGTTACCCTGATCCCTTATAAGTACTCACAGACACCAAGTGAGTTACCCTAGTCCCTAATAAGTACTCCTTGACCCAAAGTGAGTTACCCTATCCCCTATATAAGTACTCCCTGACCCCAAGTGCGCTACCCTAGTCCCATAAAAGTACTCCCTGACCACAAGTGAGTTACCCTAGTCCCATAGAAGTACTCTCTGACCGCAAGTGAGTTATCCTAGCCCCTTTATATTTACTCCTAGACCTCAAGTGTGTTACCCTGGTGCCTTATAAGTACTGCCTGACCCCAAGTGAGTTACCCTAGCCCCTTAATAAGTACACCCTGGCCCCATGTGAGTTACCCTGGTCCCATATAAGTACTCACAGACCCCAAGTGAGTTACCCTAGTCCCATAGAAGTACTCCCTGAACCCAAGTGAGTTACCCTAGCCCCTATATAAGTACTCCCTGACCCCAAGTGAGTTATATTAGCCCCTTTTGTATGTACTCTCTGACCGCAAGTGAGTTACCCTAGTCCCATATAAGTACTCCCTAACCCCAAGTGAGTTACGATATCACCTTTATAAGTACTCCCTGACCCCAAGTGAGTTATCCTAGCCCCTTTATATGTACTCTCTGACCGCAAGTGAGTTACCCTAGTCCCATATAAGTTCTACCTGACCCCAAGTGAGTTACCATAGCCAATTTATAAGTACACCTAGACCCCAAGTGAGTTACCCTAGTTCCTTATAAGTACTCCCTGACCCCAAGTGAGTTATCCTAGCCCCTTTATATGTACTCTCTGACCGCAAGCGAGTTATTCAAACCCCTTATAAGTACTCCCTGACCCCAAGTGTGTTACCCTAGTCTCATATATGTACTCCCTGAACTCAAGTGTGTTACCTTAGCCCCTTTATAAGTACTCCCTGACCACAAGTGAGTTACCCTAGCCCCTTAATAAGTACACCCTGGCCCCAAGTGAGTTACTCTGGTCCCATATAAGTACTCACAGACACCAAGTGAGTTACCCTAGTCCGATAAAAGTACTCCTTGACACACAGTGAGTTACCCTAGCCCCTTTATAACTACTCCCTGACCCCAAGTGAGTTATCCTAGACCCCTTTATATGTACTCTCTAACCGCAAGTGAGTTACCCTAGTCCCATAGAAGTACTCTCTTACCCCAAGTGAGTTACCATATCACCTTTATAAGTACTCCCTGACCCCAAGTGAGTTATCCTAGCCCCTTTATATGTACTCTCTGACCGCAAGTGAGTTACCCTAGTCCATTATAAGTACTTCCGGACCACAAGTGAGTTACCCTAGCCCCTTAATAAGTACACCCTGGCCCCAAGTGAGTTATACTAGACCCCTTTATATGTACTCTCTAACCGCAAGTGAGTTACCCTAGTCCTATAGAAGTACTCTCTTACCCCAAGTGAGTTACCATATCACCTTTATAAGTACTCCCTGACCCCAAGTGAGTTATCCTAGCCCCTTTATATGTACTCTCTGACCGCAAGTGAGTTACCCTAGTCCCATAGATGTACTCTCTTACCCCAAGTGAGTTACCATAACACCTTTATAAGTACTCCCTGACCCCAAGTGAGTTATCCTAGCCCCTTTATATGTACTCTCTGACCGCAAGTGAGTTACTCTAGTCCAATATAAGTACTCTCCGACCCCAAGTGAGTTACCATAGCCCCTTAATAAGTACACCCTGACCCCAAGTGAGTTATCCTAGCCCCTTTATATGTACTCACTGACCGCAAGTGAGTTACCCTAGTCCCATAGAAGTACTCTCTTACCCCAAGTGAGTTACCATATCACCTTTATAAGTACTCCCTGACCCCAAGAGAGTTACCCTAGCCCCTTATATAAGTACTCCCTGATCGAAAGTGAGTTATCCTAGCCCCTTTATATGTACTCTCTGACCGCAAGTGAGTTACCCTAGTCCCATAGAAGTACTCCCTGAACCCAAGTGAGTTACCATAGCACCTTTATAAGTACTCCCAGACCCCAAGTGAGTTACCCTAGTCCCTTATAAGTACTGCATGACACCAAGTGAGTTACCCTAGCCCCTTTTATAAGTACTCCCTGACCCCAAGTGAGTTATCCTAGCCCCTTTATATGTACTCTTAGACTCCAAGTGAGTTACCCTAGCCGCTTTATATGTACTCCTAGATCCCAAGCGAGATACCCTAGCCCCTATATAAGTACTCCCTGACCCCAAGTGAGTTACCCTAGTCCCATAAAGTGCTCCCTGACCCCAAGTGAGTTACCCTAGTCCCATAGAAGTACACTCTGACCGCAAGTGAGTTATCCTAGCTACTTTATATGTACTCCAAGACCCCAAGTGAGTTACCTTAGTGCCTTATAAGTACTCCCTGACCGCAAGTGAGTTACCCTAGCCCCTTAATAAGTACACCCTGGCCCCAAGTGAGTTACCCTGGTCCCATATAAGTACTCAAAGACACCAAGTGTGTTACCATAGCCCCTTTATAAGTACTCCCTGACCCCAAGTGAGTTATCCTTCCCCCTTTATATGTACTCTCTGACCGCAAGTGAGTTACCCTAGTCCCATATAAGCTCTCCCTGACCCCAAGTGAGTTACCATAGCCCCTTTATAAGTACACCCAGACCCCAAGTGAGTTACCCTAGTCCCACATAAGTTCTCCTTGACCCAAAGTGAGTTACCCTAGCCCCTTTATAAGTACTCCTTAACCCCAAGTGAGTTACCCTAGACCCATATAAGTACTCCCAGACCCCAAGTGAGTTACCCTAGTCCCATAGAATTACTCCCTGACCCCAAGTGAGTTACCATATCACCTTTATAAGTACTCCCTGACCCCAAGTGAGTTATCCTAGCCCCTTTATATGTACTCTCTAACCGCAAGTGAGTTACCCTAGTTCAATATAAGTACTCTCCGACCCCAAGTGAGTTACCATAGCCCCTTTATAATTACTCCCTGACCCCAAGTGAGTAATCCTAGCCCCTTTATATGTACTCTTTGACCGCAAGTGAGTTACCCTAATCCCATATATGTACTCCCAGACCCCAAGTGAGATACCCTAGCCCCTTTTGTAAGTACTCCCTGCCCCAAGTGAGTTACCATATCACGTTTATAAGTACTCCCTGACCGAAAGTGAGTTATCCTAGCCCCTTTATATGTACACTCTGACCGCAAGAGAGTTATCCTAGTCGCTTTATATGTACTCCCAGACCCCAAGTGAGTTACCCTAGTCCCATAGAAGTACTCCCTAACCCCAAGTGAGTTATACTAGCCCCTTTATATGTACTCTCTGACCGCAAGTGAGTTATTCAAACCCCTTATAAGTACTCCCTGAACTCAAGTGTGTTACCTTAGCCCCTTTATAAGTACTCCCTGACCCCAAGTGAGTTATCCTACCCCCTATATATGTACTCTCTGACCGCAAGTGAGTTACCCTAGTCCCTTATAGGTACTCCCTGACCCCAAATGAGTTACCATATCATCTTTATAAGTACTCCCTGACCCCAAGTGAGTTATCCTAGCCCCTTTATATGTACTCTCTGACCGCAAGTGAGTTATTCAAACCCCTTATAAGTACTCCCTGACCCCAAGTGTGTTACCCTAGTCTCATATATGTACTCCCTGAACTCAAGTGTGTTACCTTAGCCCTTTTATAAGTACTCCCTGCCCCAAGTGAGTTACCATATCACGTTTATAAGTACACTCTGACCGCAAGTGAGTTACCGTAGTCCCATAGTAGTACTCCCTTACCCCAAGTGAGTTATCCTAGCCCCTTTATATGTACTCTCTGACCGCAAGTGAGTTACCTAATCCCATAGAAGTACTCCCTGACCCCAAGTGAGTTACCATATCACATTTATAAGTACTCCCTGACCTCAAGTGAGTTATCCTAGCCCCCTTATATGTACTCTCTGACCGCAAGTGAGTTACCTAATCCCATAGAAGTACTCGCTGACCCCAAGTGAGTTACCATAGCCTTTTATGAGTACTCCCTGACCCCAAGTGAGTTATCCTACCCCCTTTATATGTACTCTCTGACCGCAAGTGAGTTACCCTAATCCCATATAAGTACTCCCAGACCCCAAGTGAGTTACCCTAGTCCCATAGAAGTACACCCTGACCCCAAGTGAGTTACCCTAGCCCGTTATATAAGTACTCCCTGACCGCAAGTGAGTTATCCTAGCCCCCTTATATGTACTCTCTGACCGCAAGTGAGTTACCTAATCCCATAGAAGTACTCCCTGACCCCAAGTGAGTTACCATAGCCCCTTTATGAGTACTCCCTGACCCCAAGTGAGTTATCCTACCCCCTTTATATGTACTCTCTGACCGCAAGTGAGTTACTTTAGTCCCATATAGGTACTCCCTGACCCCAAGTGAGTTACCATAGCCCCTTTATAAGTACTCCCTGAACCCAAGTGAGTTACCATAGCCACTTTATAAGTACTCCCTGACCCCAACTGAGTTACCATAGACCCTTTATAAGTACTCCCTGACCCCAAGTGAGTTATCCTAGCCCCCTTATATGTATTTTCTGACCGCAAGTGAGTTACCCTACTCCCATAGAAGTACTCCCTGACCCCAAGTGAGTTACCATATCACCTTTATAAGTACTCCCTGAACCCAAGTGAGTTATCCTAGCCCCCTTATATGTACTCTCTGACCGCAAGTGAGTTACCTAATCCCATAGAAGTACTCCCTGACCCCAAGTGAGTTACCATAGCCCCTTTATGAGTACTCCCTGACCCCAAGTGAGTTATCCTACCCCATTTATATTTACTCTCTGACCGCAAGTGAGTTACTTTAGTCCCATATAGGTACTCCCTGACCCCAAGTGAGTTACCATAGCCCCTTTATAAGTACTCCCTGAACCCAAGTGAGTTACCATAGCCACTTTATAAGTACTCCCTGACCCCAATTGAGTTACCATAGCCCCTTTATAAGTACTCCCTGAACCCAAGTGAGTTATCCTAGCCCCTTTATATGTATTCTCTGACCGCAAGAGAGTTACCATAGCCCCTTTATAAGTACTCCCTGATCCCAAGTGAGTTATCATAGCCCCTTTATAAGTACTCCCTGACCCCAAGTGAGTTACCATATCACCTTTATAAGTACTCCCTGAACCCAAGTGAGTTATCCTAGCCCCCTTATATGTACTCTCTGACCGCAAGTGAGTTACCTAATCCCATAGAAGTACTCCCTGACCCCAAGTGAGTTACCATAGCCCCTTTATGAGTACTCCCTGACCCCAAGTGAGTTATCCAACCCCCTTTATATTTACTCTCTGACCGCAAGTGAGTTACCTTAGTCCCATATAGGTACTCCCTGACCCCAAGTGAGTTACCATAGCCCCTTTATAAGTACTCCCTGAACCCAAGTGAGTTACCATAGCCACTTTATAAGTACTCCCTGACCCCAATTGAGTTACCATAGCCCCTTTATAAGTACTCCCTGAACCCAAGTGAGTTATCCTAGCCCCTTTATATGTATTCTCTGACCGCAAGAGAGTTACCATAGCCCCTTTATAAGTACTCCCTGACCCCAATTGAGTTATCCTTGCCCCATTATATGTACTCTCTGACCGCAAGTGTGTTATTCAAACCCCTTATAAGTACTCCCTGACCCCAAGTGTGTTACCCTAGTCTCATATATGTACTCCCTGAACTCAAGTGTATTACCTTAGCCCCTTTATAAGTCCTCCCTGACCCCAAGTGAGTTATCCTAGCCCCTTATATAAGTACTCCCTGACCGCAAGTGAGTTATCCTAGCCCCTTTATATGTACTCTCTGACCGCAAGTGAGTTACCCTAGTCCTATAGAAGTACTCCCTGACCCCAAGTGAGTTACCGTAGCCCCTTTATATGTACTCTCTGACCGCAAGTGAGTTACCCTAGTCCCATAGAAGTACTCCCTGTCCCCAAGTGAGTCACCATATCACCTTTATAAGTACTCCCTGACCCCAAGTGAGTTACCCTAGACCCATATAAGTACTCCCAGACCCCAAGTGAGTTACCCTAGTCCCATAGAATTACTCCCTGACCCCAAATGAGTTACCATATCACGTTTATAAGTACTCCCTGACACCAAGCGAGTTATCCAAGCCCCTTTATATGTACTCTCTGACCGCAAGTGAGTTACCCTAGTCCCATATAAGTTCTCCTTGACCCAAAGTGAGTTACCCTAGCCCCTTTTGTAAGTACTCCCTGCCCCAAGTGAGTTACCATATCACGTTTATAAGTACTCCCTGACCGAAAGTGAGTTATCCTAGCCCCTTTATATGAACTCTCTGACCGCAAGTGAGTTACCCTAGTCCCATAGAAGTACTCCCTGTCCCCAAGTGAGTCACCATATCACCTTTATAAGTACTCCCTGACCCCAAGTGAGTTATCCTAGCCCCCTTATATGTACTCTCTGACTGCAAGTGAGTTACCTAATGCCATAGAAGTACTCCCTGACCCCAAGAGAGTTACCATAGCCCCTTTATGAGTACTCCCTGAACCCAAGTGAGTTATCCTACCCCCTTTATATGTACTCTCTGACCGCAAGTGAATTACCCTAGTCCCATATATGTACTCCCTGACCCCAAGTGAGTTACTCTAGACCCATATAAGTACTCCCAGACCCCAAATGAGTTACCCTAGTCCCATAGAATTACTCCCTGACCCCAAATGAGTTACCATATCACGTTTATAAGTACTCCCTGACACCAAGCGAGTTATCCAAGCCCCTTTATATGTACTCTCTGACCGCAAGTGAGTTACCCTAGTCCCATATAAGTTCTCCTTGACCCAAAGTGAGTTACCCTAGCCCCTTTTGTAAGTACTCCCTGCCCCAAGTGAGTTACCAAATCACGTTTATAAGTACTCCCTGACCGAAAGTGAGTTATCCTAGCCCCTTTATATGAACTCTCTGACCGCAAGTGAGTTACCCTAGTCCCATTGAAGTACTCCCTGACCCCAAGTGAGTTACCCTAGCTCCTTTATATGTACTCTCTTACCGCAAGTGAGTAACCCTAACCCATTTATATGTACACTCTGACCGCAAGAGAGTTATCCTAGTCGCTTTATATGTACTCCCAGACCCTAAGTGAGTTACCCTAGTCCCATAGAAGTACTCCCTAACCCCAAGTGAGTTATACTAGCCCCTTTATATGTACTCTCTGACCGCAAGTGAGTTATTCAAACCCCTTATAAGTACTCCCAGACCCCAAGTGAGTTACCCTAGTCCCATAGAATTACTCCCTGACCCCAAATGAGTTACCATATCATCTTTATAAGTACTCCCTGACCCCAAGTGAGTTATCCTAGCCCCTTTATATGTACTCTCTGACCGCAAGTGTGTTACTCTAGTCCCATATAAGTTCTCCTTGACCCAAAGTGAGTTACCCTAGCCCCTTTTGTAAGTACTCCCTGCCCCAAGTGAGTTACCATATCACGTTTATAAGTACTCTCTGACCGCAAGTGAGTTACCGTAGTCCCATAGTAGTACTCCCTTACCCCAAGTGAGTTATCCTAGCCCCTTTATATCTACACTCTGATCGCAAGTGAGTTACCTAATCCCATAGAAGTACTCCCTGACCCCAAGTGAGTTACCATATCACCTTTATAAGTACTCCCTGACCCCAAGTGAGTTATCCTAGCCCCCTTATATGTACTCTCTGACCGCAAGTGAGTTACCTAATCCCATAGAGGTACTCCCTGACCCCAAATGAGTTACCATATCATCTTTATAAGTACTCCCTGACCCCAAGTGAGTTATCCTAGCCCCTTTATATGTACTCTCTGACCGCAAGTGTGTTACTCTAGTCCCATATAAGTTCTCCTTGACCCAAAGTGAGTTACCCTAGCCCCTTTTGTAAGTACTCCCTGCCCCAAGTGAGTTACCATATCACGTTTATAAGTACTCTCTGACCGCAAGTGAGTTACCGTAGTCCCATAGTAGTACTCCCTTACCCCAAGTGAGTTATCCTAGCCCCTTTATATCTACTCTCTGATCGCAAGTGAGTTACCTAATCCCATAGAAGTACTCCCTGACCCCAAGTGAGTTACCATATCACCTTTATAAGTACTCCCTGACCCCAAGTGAGTTATCCTAGCCCCCTTATATGTACTCTCTGACCGCAAGTGAGTTACCTAATCCCATAGAGGTACTCCCTGATCCCAAATGAGTTACCATATCATCTTTATAAGTACTCCCTGACCCCAAGTGAGTTATCCTAGCCCCTTTATATGTACTCTCTGACCGCAAGTGTGTTACTCTAGTCCCATATAAGTTCTCCTTGACCCAAAGTGAGTTACCTTAGCCCCTTTTGTAAGTACTCCCTGCCCCAAGTGAGTTACCATATCACGTTTATAAGTACTCTCTGACCGCAAGTGAGTTACCGTAGTCCCATAGTAGTACTCCCTTACCCCAAGTGAGTTATCCTAGCCCCTTTATATGTACTCTCTGACCGCAAGTGAGTTACCCTAGTCCCATATAAGTTCTCCTTGACCCCAAGTGAGTTACCATAGCCTCTTTATAAGTACTCTTAGACCCCAAGTGAGTTACCCTAGTCCCATATAAGTTCTCCTTGACTCAAAGTGAGTTACCCTAGCCCCTTTATAAGTACTCCCAGACCCCAAGTGAGTTACCTAATCCCATAGAAGTACTCCCTGACCCTAAGTGAGTTACCATAGCCCCTTTATAAGTACTCCCTGACTCCAAGTGAGTTATCCTAGCCCCTTTATATGTGCTCTCTGACCGCAAGTGAGTTACCCTAGTCCCATAGAAGTACTCCTTGACCCCAATTGAGTTACCATATCACCTTTATAAGTACTCCCTGACCCCAAGTGAGTTATCCTAGCCCCCTTATATGTACTCTCTGACCGCTAGTGAGTTACCTAATCCCATAGAGGTACTCCCTGACCCCAAGTAAGTTACCATAGCCCTTTTATGAGTACTCCCTGACCCCAAGTGAGTTACCATAGCCCCTTTATAAGTACTCCCTGACCCCAAGTGAGTTATCCTAGCCCCTTTATATGTACTCTCTGACCGCAAATGAGTTACCCTAATCCCATATAAGTACTCCCAGACCCCAAGTGAGTTACCCTAGTCCCATAGAAGTACTCCCTGACCCCAAGTGAGTTACCCTAGCCCCTTTATGAGTACTCTCTGACCCCAAGTGAGTTATCCTACCCCCTTTATATGTACTCTCTGACCGCAAGTGAGTTACCCTAGTCCCATTGAAGTACTCCCTGACCCCAAGTGAGTTACCCTAGCTCCTTTATATGTACTCTCTTACCGCAAGTGAGTAACCCTAACCCATTTATATGTTCACTCTGACCGCAAGAGAGTTATCCTAGTCGCTTTATATGTACTCCCAGACCCCAAGTGAGATACCCTAGTCCCATAGAAGTACTCCCTAACCCCAAGTGAGTTATATTAGCCCCTTTATATGTACTCTCTGACCGCAAGTGAGTTATTAAAACCCCTTATAAGTACTCCCTGACCCCAAGTGAGTTATCCTAGCCCCTTTATATGTACTCTCTGACCGCAAATGAGTTACCCTAATCCCATATAAGTACTCCCAGACCCCAAGTGAGTTACCCTAGTCCCATAGAAGTACTCCCTGACCCCAAGTGAGTTATCCTAGCCCCTTTATATGTACTCTCTGACCGCAAGTGTGTTACTCTAGTCCCATATAAGTTCTCCTTGACCCAAAGTGAGTTACCCTAGCCCCTTTTGTAAGTACTCCCTGCCCCAAGTGAGTTACCATATCACGTTTATAAGTACTCTCTGACCGCAAGTGAGTTACCGTAGTCCCATAGTAGTACTCCCTTACCCCAAGTGAGTTATCCTAGCCCCTTTATATCTACTCTCTGATCGCAAGTGAGTTACCTAATCCCTTAGAAGTACTCCCTGACCCCAAGTGAGTTACCATATCACCTTTATAAGTACTCCCTGACCCCAAGTGAGTTATCCTAGCCCCCTTATATGTACTCTCTGACCGCAAGTGAGTTACCTAATCCCATAGAGGTACTCCCTGACCCCAAATGAGTTACCATATCATCTTTATAAGTACTCCCTGACCCCAAGTGAGTTATCCTAGCCCCTTTATATGTACTCTCTGACCGCAAGTGTGTTACTCTAGTCCCATATAAGTTCTCCTTGACCCAAAGTGAGTTACCTTAGCCCCTTTTGTAAGTACTCCCTGCCCCAAGTGAGTTACCATATCACGTTTATAAGTACTCTCTGACCGCAAGTGAGTTACCGTAGTCCCATAGTAGTACTCCCTTACCCCAAGTGAGTTATCCTAGCCCCTTTATATGTACTCTCTGACCGCAAGTGAGTTACCCTAGTCCCATATAAGTTCTCCTTGACCCCAAGTGAGTTACCATAGCCTCTTTATAAGTACTCTTAGACCCCAAGTGAGTAACCCTAGTCCCATATAAGTTCTCCTTGACTCAAAGTGAGTTACCCTAGCCCCTTTATAAGTACTCCCAGACCCCAAGTGAGTTACCCTAGTCCCATAGAATTACTCCCTGACCCCAAGTAAGTTACCCTAGCCCCTTTATATGTACTCTCTGACCGCAAGTGAGTTATTCAAACCCCTTATAAGTACTCCCTGACCCCAAGTGAGTTATCCTAGCCCCTTTATATGTACTCTCTGACCGCAAATGAGTTACCCTAATCCCATATAAGTACTCCCAGACCCCAAGTGAGTTACCCTAGTCCCATAGAAGTACTCCCTGACCCCAAGTGAGTTATCCTAGCCCCTTTATATGTACTCTCTGACCGCAAGTGTGTTACTCTAGTCCCATATAAGTTCTCCTTGACCCAAAGTGAGTTACCCTAGCCCCTTTTGTAAGTACTCCCTGCCCCAAGTGAGTTACCATATCACGTTTATAAGTACTCTCTGACCGCAAGTGAGTTACCGTAGTCCCATAGTAGTACTCCCTTACCCCAAGTGAGTTATCCTAGCCCCTTTATATCTACTCTCTGATCGCAAGTGAGTTACCTAATCCCATAGAAGTACTCCCTGACCCCAAGTGAGTTACCATATCACCTTTATAAGTACTCCCTGACCCCAAGTGAGTTATCCTAGCCCCCTTATATGTACTCTCTGACCGCAAGTGAGTTACCTAATCCCATAGAGGTACTCCCTGACCCCAAATGAGTTACCATATCATCTTTATAAGTACTCCCTGACCCCAAGTGAGTTATCCTAGCCCCTTTATATGTACTCTCTGACCGCAAGTGTGTTACTCTAGTCCCATATAAGTTCTCCTTGACCCAAAGTGAGTTACCTTAGCCCCTTTTGTAAGTACTCCCTGCCCCAAGTGAGTTACCATATCACGTTTATAAGTACTCTCTGACCGCAAGTGAGTTACCGTAGTCCCATAGTAGTACTCCCTTACCCCAAGTGAGTTATCCTAGCCCCTTTATATGTACTCTCTGACCGCAAGTGAGTTACCCTAGTCCCATATAAGTTCTCCTTGACCCCAAGTGAGTTACCATAGCCTCTTTATAAGTACTCTTAGACCCCAAGTGAGTTACCCTAGTCCCATATAAGTTCTCCTTGACTCAAAGTGAGTTACCCTAGCCCCTTTATAAGTACTCCCAGACCCCAAGTGAGTTACCCTAGTCCCATAGAATTACTCCCTGACCCCAAGTAAGTTACCCTAGCCCCTTTATGAGTACTCTCTGACCCCAAGTGAGTTATCCTACCCCCTTTATATGTTCTCTCTGACCGCAAGTGAGTTACCCTAGTCCCATTGAAGTACTCCCTGACCCCAAGTGAGTTACCCTAGCTCCTTTATATGTACTCTCTTACCGCAAGTGAGTTACCCTACCCCATTTATATGTACACTCTGACCGCAAGTGAGTTATCCTAGTCGCTTTATATGTACTCCCAGACCCCAAGTGAGTTACCTAATCCCATAGAAGTACTCCCTGACCCTAAGTGAGTTACCATAGCCCCTTTATAAGTACTCCCTGACTCCAAGTGAGTTATCCTAGCCCCTTTATATGTGCTCTCTGACCGCAAGTGAGTTACCCTAGTCCCATAGAAGTACTCCTTGACCCCAATTGAGTTACCATATCACCTTTATAAGTACTCCCTGACCCCAAGTGAGTTATCCTAGCCCCCTTATATGTACTCTCTGACCGCAAGTGAGTTACCTAATCCCATAGAGGTACTCCCTGACCCCAAGTAAGTTACCATAGCCCTTTTATGAGTACTCCCTGACCCCAAGTGAGTTACCATAGCCCCTTTATAAGTACTCCCTGACCCCAAGTGAGTTATCCTAGCCCCTTTATATGTACTCTCTGACCGCAAATGAGTTACCCTAATCCCATATAAGTACTCCCAGACCCCAAGTGAGTTACCCTAGTCCCATAGAAGTACTCCCTGACCCCAAGTGAGTTACCCTAGCCCCTTTATGAGTACTCTCTGACCCCAAGTGAGTTATCCTACCCCCTTTATATGTTCTCTCTGACCGCAAGTGAGTTACCCTAGTCCCATTGAAGTACTCCCTGACCCCAAGTGAGTTACCCTAGCTCCTTTATATGTACTCTCTTACCGCAAGTGAGTAACCCTAACCCATTTATATGTTCACTCTGACCGCAAGAGAGTTATCCTAGTCGCATTATATGTACTCCCAGACCCCAAGTGAGATACCCTAGTCCCATAGAAGTACTCCCTAACCCCAAGTGAGTTATATTAGCCCCTTTATATGTACTCTCTGACCGCAAGTGAGTTATTCAAACCCCTTATAAGTACTCCCTGACCCCAAGTGTGTTACCCTAGTCTCATATATGTACTCCCTGAACTCAAGTGTGTTACCTTAGCCCCTTTATAAGTACTCCCTGACCCCAAGTGAGTTATCCTACCCCCTATATATGTACTCTCTGACCGCAAGTGAGTTACCCTAGTCCCTTATAGGTACTCCCTGACCCCAAGTGAGTTACCCTAGACCCATATAAGTACTCCCAGACCCCAAGTGAGTTACCCTAGTCCCATAGAAGTACTCCCTGACCCCAAGTGAGTTACCATATCAACTTTATAAGTACTCCCTGACCCCAAGTGAGTTATCCTAGCCCCCTTATATGTACTCTCTGACCGCAAGTGAGTTATTTAATCCCATAGAGGTACTCCCTGACCCCAAGTGAGTTATCCTAGCCCCTATATAAGTACTCCCTGAACCCAAGTGAGTTACCATAGCCCCTTTATAAGTATTCCCTGACCCCAAGTGAGTTATCCTAGCCCCTTTATATGTACTCTCTGACCGCAAGTGAGTTATACAAACCCCTTATAAGTACTCCCTGACCCCAAGTGTGTTACCCTAGTCTCATATATGTACTCCCTGAACTCTAGTGTGTTACCTTAGCCCCTTTATAAGTACTCCCTAACCCCAAGTGAGTTATCCTATCCTCTTTATATGTACTCTCTGACCGCAAGTGAGTTACCCTATTCCCATATAAGTTCTCCCTGACCCCAAGTGAGTTACCATAGCCTCTTTATAAGTACTCTTAGACCCCAAGTGAGTTACCCTAGTCCCATATAAGTTCTCCTTGACCCAAAGTGAGTTACCCTAGCCCCTTTATAAGTACTCCCAGACCCAAAGTGAGTTACCCTAGTCCCATAGATGTACTCCCTGACCCCAATTGAGTTACCATATCACCTTTATAAGTACTCCCTGACCCCAAGTGAGTTATCCTACCCCCTTTATATGTACTCTCTGACCGCAAGTGAGTTACCCTAGTCCCATAGATATACTCCCTGACCACAAGTGAGTTACCCTAGCCCCTTATATAAGTACTCCCTGACCGCAAGTGAGTTATCCTAGCCCCTTTATATGTACTCTCTGACCGCAAGTGAGTTACCCTAGTCCCATAGATATACTCCCTGACCCCAATTGAGTTACCATATCACCTTTATAAGTACTCCCTGACCCCAAGTGAGTTATCCTACCCCCTTTATATGTACTCTCTGACCGCAAGTGAGTTACCCTAGTCCCATATAGGTACTCCCTGACCCCAAGTGAGTTACCCTAGACCTATATAAGTACTCCCAGACCCCAAGTGAGTTACCCTAGTCCCATAGAAGTACTCCCTGACCACAAGTGAGTTACCCTAGCCCCTTATATAAGTACTCCCTGACCGCAAGTGAGTTATCCTAGCCCCTTTATATGTACTCTCTGACCGCAAGTGAGTTACCCTAATCCCATATAAGTATTCCCAGACCCCAAGTGAGTTACCCTAGTCCCATAGAAGTACTCCCTGACCCCAAGTGAGTTACCCCTAGCCCCTTATATAAGTACTCCCTGACCGCAAGTGAGTTATCCTAGCCCCTTTATATGTACTCTCTGACCGCAAGTGAGTTACCTAATCCCATAGAAGTACTCCCTGACCCCAAGTGAGTTACCATAGCCCTTTTATGAGTACTCCCTGACACCAAGTGAGTTATCCTACCCCGTTTATATGTACTCTCTGACCGCAAGTGAGTTACCCTAATCCCATATAAGTACTCCCAGACCCCAAGTGAGTTACCCTAGTCCCATAGAAGTACTCCCTGACCCCAAGTGAGTTACCCTAGCCCCTTATATAAGTACTCCCTGACCGCAAGTGAGTTATCCTAGCCCCTTTATATGTACTCTCTGACCGCAAGTGAGTTACCTAATCCCATAGAAGTACTCCCTGACCCCAAGTGAGTTATTCTACCCCCTTTATATGTACTCTCTGACCGCAAGTGAGTTACTTTAGTCCCATATAGGTACTCCCTGACCCCAAGTGAGTTACCATAGCCCCTTTATAAGTACTCCCTGAACCCAAGTGAGTTACCATAGCCCCTTTATAAGTACTCCCTGACCCCAAGTGAGTTATCCTAGCCCCTTTATATGTACTCTCTGACCGCAAGTGAGTTATACAAACCCCTTATAAGTACTCCCTGACCCCATAAGTGTGTTACCCTAGTCTCATATATGTACTCCCTGAACTCAAGTGTGTTACCTTAGCCCCTTTATAAGTACTCCCTAACCCCAAGTGAGTTACCCTAGTCCCATATAAGTACTCCCTGACCACAAGGGAGTTACCCTAGCTTCTTATGTAAGTACTCCCTGACCGCAAGTGAGTTATCCTAGCCCCTTTATATGTACTCTCTGACCGCAAGTGAGTTACCTAATCCCATAGAAGTACTCCCTGACCCCAAGTGAGTTACCATAGCCCTCTTATGAGTATTCCCTGACCCCAAGTGAGTTATCCTACCCCCTTTATATGTACTCTCTGACCGCAAGTGAGTTACCCTAATCCCATATAAGTACTCCCAGACCCCAAGTGAGTTACCCTAGTCCCATAGAAGTACTCCCTGACCCCAAGTGTGTTACCCTAGCCCCTTATATAAGTACTCCCTGACCGCAAGTGAGTTATCCTAGCCCCTTTATATGTACTCTCTGACCGCAAGTGAGTTACTTTAGTCCCATATAGGTACTCCCTGACCCCAAGTGTGTTACCATAGCCCCTTTATAAGTACTCCCTGAACCCAAGTGAGTTACCATAGCCCCTTTATAAGTACTCCCTGACCCCAAGTGAGTTATCCTAGCCCCTTTATATGTACTCTCTGACCGAAAGTGAGTTATACAAACCCCTTATAAGAACCCCCTGACCCCAAGTGTGTTACCCTAGTCTCATATATGTACTCCCTGAACTCAAGTGTGTTACCTTAGCCCCTTTATAAGTACTCCCTAACCCCAAGTGAGTTATCCTACCCTCTTTATATGTACTCTCTGACTGCAAATGAGTTACCCTAGTCCCATATAAGTTCTCCTTGACCCCAAGTGAGTTACCATAGCCTCTTTATAAGTACTCTTAGACCCCAAGTGAGTTACCCTAGTCCCATATAAGTTCTCCTTGACCCAAAGTGAGTTACCCTAGCCCCTTTATAAGTACTCCCAGACCCCAAGTGAGTTACCCTAGTCCCATAGAATTACTCCCTGACCCCAAGTGAGTTACCCTAGCCCCTTTATGAGTACTCCCTGACCCCAAGTGAGTTATCCTACACCCTTTATATGTACTCTCTGACCGCAAGTGAGTTACTTTAGTCCCATTTAGGTACTCCCTGACCCCAAGTGAGTTACCATAGCCCCTTTATAAGTACTCCCTGAACCCAAGTGAGTTACCATAGCCCCTTTATAAGTACTCCCTGACTCCAAGTAGTTATCCTAGCCCCTTTATATGTACTCTCTGACCGCAATTGAGTTACCCTAGTCCCATAGAAGTACTCCCTGACCCCAATTGAGTTACCATATCACCTTTATAAGTACTCCCTGACCCCAAGTGAGTTATCCTACCCCCTTTATATGTACACTCTGACCGCAAGTGAGTTACCCTAGTCCCATATAGGTACTCCCTGACCCCAAGTGAGTTACCCTAGACCTATATAAGTACTCCCAGACCCCAAGTGAGTTACCCTAATCCCATAGAAGTACTCCCTGACCACAAGTGAGTTACCCTAGCCCCTTATATAAGTACTCCCTGACCGCAAGTGAGTTATCCTAGCCCCCTTATATGTACTCTCTGACCGAAAGTGAGTTACCCTACTCCCATATAAGTACTCCCTGACCCCAAGTGAATTACCATAGCCACTTTATAAGTACTACCTGACCCCAATTGAGTTACCATAGCCCCTTTATGAGTACTCCCTGACCCCAAGTGAGTTATCCTACCCCCTTTATATGTACTCTCTGACCGCAAGTGAGTTACCCTGCTCCCATATAAGTACTCCCTGACCCCAAGTGTGTTACCCTAGTCCCATATAGGTACTCCCTGACCCCAAGTGAGTTACCATAGCCCCTTTATAAGTACTCCCTGAACCCAAGTGAGTTATCCTAGCCCCTTTATATGTACTCTCTGACCGCAAGTGAGTTACCCTGCTCCCATATAAGTACTCCCTGACCCCAAGTGTGTTACCCTAGTCTCATATATGTACTCCCTGAACTCAAGTGTATTACCTTAGCCCCTTTATAAGTCCTCCCTGACCCCAAGTGAGTTATCCTAGCCCCTATATATGTACTCTCTGACCGCAAGTGAGTTACCCTAATCCCATATTAGTACTCCCAGACCCCAAGTGAGTTACCCTAGTCCCATAGAAGTACTCCCTGACCCCAAGTGAGTTACCCTAGCCCCTTATATAAGTACTCCCTGACCGCAAGTGAGTTATCCTAGCCCCTTTATATGTACTCTCTGACCGCAAGTGTGTTACCCTAGTCTCATATATGTACTCCCTGAACTCAAGTGTATTACCTTAGCCCCTTTATAAGTCCTCCCTGACCCCAAGTGAGTTATCCTAGCCCCTATATATGTACTCTCTGACCGCAAGTGAGTTACCCTAATCCCATATTAGTACTCCCAGACCCCAAGTGAGTTACCCTAGTCCCATAGAAGTACTCCCTGACCCCAAGTGAGTTACCCTAGCCCCTTATATAAGTACTCTCTGACCGCAAGTGAGTTATCCTAGCCCCTTTATATGTACTCTCTGACCGCAAGTGAGTTACCCTAGTCCCATAGAAGTACTCCCTGACCCCAAGTGAGTTACCATAGCCCCTTTATGAGTACTCCCTGAAACCAAGTGAGTTATCCTACCCCCTTTATATGTACTCTCTGACCGGAAGTGAGTTATCCTAGCCCCTTTATATGTACTCTCTGACCGCAAGTGAGTTATTCAAACCCCTTATAAGTACTCCCTGACCCCAAGTGTGTTACCCTAGTCTCATATATGTACTCCCTGAACTCAAGTGTATTACCTTAGCCCCTTTATAAGTCCTCCCTGACCACAAGTGAGTTATCCTAGCCCCTATATATGTACTCTCTGACCGCAAGTGAGTTACCCTAATCCCATATTAGTACTCCCAGACCCCAAGTGAGTTACCCTAGTCCCATAGAAGTACTCCCTGACCCCAAGTGAGTTACCCTAGCCCCTTATATAAGTACTCTCTGACCGCAAGTGAGTTATCCTAGCCCCTTTATATGTACTCTCTGACCGAAAGTGAGTTACCCTACTCCCATATAAGTACTCCCTGACCCCAAGTGAATTACCATAGCCACTTTATAAGTACTCCCAGACCCCAATTGAGTTACCATAGCCCCTTTATGAGTACTCCCTGACCCCAAGTGAGTTATCCTACCCCCTTTATATGTACTCTCTGACCGCAAGTGAGTTACTTTAGTCCCATATAGGTACTCCCTGACCCCAAGTGAGTTACCATAGCCCCTTTATAAGTACTCCCTGAACCCAAGTGAGTTATCCTAGCCCCTTTATATGTACTCTCTGACCGCAAGTGAGTTACCCTACCCCCATATAAGTACTCCCTGACCCCAAGTGAGTTACCATAGCCCCTTTAAGAGTACTCCCTGACCCCAAGTGAGTTATCCTACCCCCTTCATATGTACTCTCTGACCGCAAGTGAGTTATTCAAACCCCTTATAAGTACTCCCTGACCCCAAGTGTGTTACCCTAGTCTCATATATGTACTCCCTGAACACAAGTGTATTACCTTAGCCCCTTTATAAGTCCTCCCTGACCCCAAGTGAGTTATCCTAGCCCCTATATATGTACTCTCTGACCTCAAGTGAGTTACCCTAATCCCATATTAGTACTCCCAGACCCCAAGTGAGTTACCCTAGTCCCATAGAAGTACTCCCTGACCCCAAGTGAGTTACCCTAGCCCCTTATATAAGTACTCCCTGACCGCAAGTGAGTTATCCTAGCCCCCTTTATATGTACTCTCTGACCGCAAGTGTGTTACCCTAGTCTCATATATGTACTCCCTGTACTCAAGTGTATTACCTTAGCCCCTTTATAAGTCCTCCCTGACCTCAAGTGAGTTATCCTAGCCCCTATATATGTACTCTCTGACCGCAAGTGAGTTACCCTATTCCCATATTAGTACTCCCAGACCCCAAGTGAGTTACCCTAGTCCCATAGAAGTACTCCCTGACCCCAAGTGAGTTACCCTAGCCCCTTATATAAGTACTCTCTGACCGCAAGTGAGTTATCCTAGCCCCTTTATATGTACTCTCTGACCGCAAGTGAGTTACCCTAGTCCCATAGAAGTACTCCCTGACCCCAAGTGAGTTACCATAGCCCCTTTATGAGTACTCCCTGAAACCAAGTGAGTTATCCTACCCCCTTTATATGTACTCTCTGACCGCAAGTGAGTTACCCTAATCCCATATAAGTACTCCCAGACCCCAAGTGAGTTACCCTAGTCCCATAGAAGTACTCCCTGACCCCAAGTGTGTTACCCTAGCCCCTTATATAAGTACTCCCTGACCGCAAGTGAGTTATCCTAGCCCCTTTATATGTACTCTCTGACCGCAAGTGAGTTACTTTAGTCCCATATAGGTACTCCCTGACCCCAAGTGTGTTACCATAGCCCCTTTATAAGTACTCCCTGAACCCAAGTGAGTTACCATAGCCCCTTTATAAGTACTCCCTAACCCCAAGTGAGTTATCCTAGCCCCTTTATATGTACTCTCTGACCGAAAGTGAGTTATACAAACCCCTTATAAGAACCCCCTGACCCCAAGTGTGTTACCCTAGTCTCATATATGTACTCCCTGAACTCAAGTGTGTTACCTTAGCCCCTTTATAAGTACTCCCTAACCCCAAGTGAGTTATCCTACCCTCTTTATATGTACTCTCTGACTGCAAATGAGTTACCCTAGTCCCATATAAGTTCTCCTTGACCCCAAGTGAGTTACCATAGCCTCTTTATAAGTACTCTTAGACCCCAAGTGAGTTACCCTAGTCCCATATAAGTTCTCCTTGACCCAAAGTGAGTTACCCTAGCCCCTTTATAAGTACTCCCAGACCCCAAGTGAGTTACCCTAGTCCCATAGAATTACTCCCTGACCCCAAGTGAGTTACCCTAGCCCCTTTATGAGTACTCCCTGACCCCAAGTGAGTTATCCTACACCCTTTATATGTACTCTCTGACCGCAAGTGAGTTACTTTAGTCCCATTTAGGTACTCCCTGACCCCAAGTGAGTTACCATAGCCCCTTTATAAGTACTCCCTGAACCCAAGTGAGTTACCATAGCCCCTTTATAAGTACTCCCTGACTCCAAGTAGTTATCCTAGCCCCTTTATATGTACTCTCTGACCGCAATTGAGTTACCCTAGTCCCATAGAAGTACTCCCTGACCCCAATTGAGTTACCATATCACCTTTATAAGTACTCCCTGACCCCAAGTGAGTTATCCTACCCCCTTTATATGTACACTCTGACCGCAAGTGAGTTACCCTAGTCCCATATAGGTACTCCCTGACCCCAAGTGAGTTACCCTAGACCTATATAAGTACTCCCAGACCCCAAGTGAGTTACCCTAATCCCATAGAAGTACTCCCTGACCACAAGTGAGTTACCCTAGCCCCTTATATAAGTACTCCCTGACCGCAAGTGAGTTATCCTAGCCCCCTTATATGTACTCTCTGACCGAAAGTGAGTTACCCTACTCCCATATAAGTACTCCCTGACCCCAAGTGAATTACCATAGCCACTTTATAAGTACTACCTGACCCCAATTGAGTTACCATAGCCCCTTTATGAGTACTCCCTGACCCCAAGTGAGTTATCCTACCCCCTTTATATGTACTCTCTGACCGCAAGTGAGTTACTTTAGTCCCATATAGGTACTCCCTGACCCCAAGTGAGTTACCATAGCCCCTTTATAAGTACTCCCTGAACCCAAGTGAGTTATCCTAGCCCCTTTATATGTACTCTCTGACCGCAAGTGAGTTACCCTGCTCCCATATAAGTACTCCCTGACCCCAAGTGTGTTACCCTAGTCTCATATATGTACTCCCTGAACTCAAGTGTATTACCTT
Source organism: Prorops nasuta (assembly GCF_024137725.1). NCBI lineage: Eukaryota > Metazoa > Arthropoda > Insecta > Hymenoptera > Bethylidae > Prorops > Prorops nasuta. The sequence continues at coordinate 2,532,137 of NW_027116825.1, read as the reverse complement.
AGCCCCTTTATAAGTCCTCCCTGACCCCAAGTGAGTTATCCTAGCCCCTATATATGTACTCTCTGACCGCAAGTGAGTTACCCTAATCCCATATTAGTACTCCCAGACCCCAAGTGAGTTACCCTAGTCCCATAGAAGTACTCCCTGACCCCAAGTGAGTTACCCTAGCCCCTTATATAAGTACTCCCTGACCGCAAGTGAGTTATCCTAGCCCCTTTATATGTTCTCTCTGACCGCAAGTGTGTTACCCTAGTCTCATATATGTACTCCCTGAACTCAAGTGTATTACCTTAGCCCCTTTATAAGTCCTCCCTGACCCCAAGTGAGTTATCCTAGCCCCTATATATGTACTCTCTGACCGCAAGTGAGTTACCCTAATCCCATATTAGTACTCCCAGACCCCAAGTGAGTTACCCTAGTCCCATAGAAGTACTCCCTGACCCCAAGTGAGTTACCCTAGCCCCTTATATAAGTACTCCCTGACCGCAAGTGAGTTATCCTAGCCCCTTTATATGTACTCTCTGACCGCAAGTGAGTTACCCTAGTCCCATAGAAGTACTCCCTGACCCCAAGTGAGTTACCATAGCCCCTTTATGAGTACTCCCTGAAACCAAGTGAGTTATCCTACCCCCTTTATATGTACTCTCTGACCGGAAGTGAGTTATCCTAGCCCCTTTATATGTACTCTCTGACCGCAAGTGAGTTATTCAAACCCCTTATAAGTACTCCCTGACCCCAAGTGTGTTACCCTAGTCTCATATATGTACTCCCTGAACTCAAGTGTATTACCTTAGCCCCTTTATAAGTCCTCCCTGACCACAAGTGAGTTATCCTAGCCCCTATATATGTTTTCTCTGACCGCAAGTGAGTTACCCTAATCCCATATTAGTACTCCCAGACCCCAAGTGAGTTACCCTAGTCCCATAGAAGTACTCCCTGACCCCAAGTGAGTTACCCTAGCCCCTTATATAAGTACTCTCTGACCGCAAGTGAGTTACTTTAGTCCCATATAGGTACTCCCTGACCCCAAGTGTGTTACCATAGCCCCTTTATAAGTACTCCCTGAACCCAAGTGAGTTACCATAGCCCCTTTATAAGTACTCCCTAACCCCAAGTGAGTTATCCTAGCCCCTTTATATGTACTCTCTGACCGAAAGTGAGTTATACAAACCCCTTATAAGAACCCCCTGACCCCAAGTGTGTTACCCTAGTCTCATATATGTACTCCCTGAACTCAAGTGTGTTACCTTAGCCCCTTTATAAGTACTCCCTAACCCCAAGTGAGTTATCCTACCCTCTTTATATGTACTCTCTGACTGCAAATGAGTTACCCTAGTCCCATATAAGTTCTCCTTGACCCCAAGTGAGTTACCATAGCCTCTTTATAAGTACTCTTAGACCCCAAGTGAGTTACCCTAGTCCCATATAAGTTCTCCTTGACCCAAAGTGAGTTACCCTAGCCCCTTTATAAGTACTCCCAGACCCCAAGTGAGTTACCCTAGTCCCATAGAATTACTCCCTGACCCCAAGTGAGTTACCCTAGCCCCTTTATGAGTACTCCCTGACCCCAAGTGAGTTATCCTACACCCTTTATATGTACTCTCTGACCGCAAGTGAGTTACTTTAGTCCCATTTAGGTACTCCCTGACCCCAAGTGAGTTACCATAGCCCCTTTATAAGTACTCCCTGAACCCAAGTGAGTTACCATAGCCCCTTTATAAGTACTCCCTGACTCCAAGTAGTTATCCTAGCCCCTTTATATGTACTCTCTGACCGCAATTGAGTTACCCTAGTCCCATAGAAGTACTCCCTGACCCCAATTGAGTTACCATATCACCTTTATAAGTACTCCCTGACCCCAAGTGAGTTATCCTACCCCCTTTATATGTACACTCTGACCGCAAGTGAGTTACCCTAGTCCCATATAGGTACTCCCTGACCCCAAGTGAGTTACCCTAGACCTATATAAGTACTCCCAGACCCCAAGTGAGTTACCCTAATCCCATAGAAGTACTCCCTGACCACAAGTGAGTTACCCTAGCCCCTTATATAAGTACTCCCTGACCGCAAGTGAGTTATCCTAGCCCCCTTATATGTACTCTCTGACCGAAAGTGAGTTACCCTACTCCCATATAAGTACTCCCTGACCCCAAGTGAATTACCATAGCCACTTTATAAGTACTACCTGACCCCAATTGAGTTACCATAGCCCCTTTATGAGTACTCCCTGACCCCAAGTGAGTTATCCTACCCCCTTTATATGTACTCTCTGACCGCAAGTGAGTTACTTTAGTCCCATATAGGTACTCCCTGACCCCAAGTGAGTTACCATAGCCCCTTTATAAGTACTCCCTGAACCCAAGTGAGTTATCCTAGCCCCTTTATATGTACTCTCTGACCGCAAGTGAGTTACCCTGCTCCCATATAAGTACTCCCTGACCCCAAGTGTGTTACCCTAGTCTCATATATGTACTCCCTGAACTCAAGTGTATTACCTTAGCCCCTTTATAAGTCCTCCCTGACCCCAAGTGAGTTATCCTAGCCCCTATATATGTACTCTCTGACCGCAAGTGAGTTACCCTAATCCCATATTAGTACTCCCAGACCCCAAGTGAGTTACCCTAGTCCCATAGAAGTACTCCCTGACCCCAAGTGAGTTACCCTAGCCCCTTATATAAGTACTCCCTGACCGCAAGTGAGTTATCCTAGCCCCTTTATATGTTCTCTCTGACCGCAAGTGTGTTACCCTAGTCTCATATATGTACTCCCTGAACTCAAGTGTATTACCTTAGCCCCTTTATAAGTCCTCCCTGACCCCAAGTGAGTTATCCTAGCCCCTATATATGTACTCTCTGACCGCAAGTGAGTTACCCTAATCCCATATTAGTACTCCCAGACCCCAAGTGAGTTACCCTAGTCCCATAGAAGTACTCCCTGACCCCAAGTGAGTTACCCTAGCCCCTTATATAAGTACTCCCTGACCGCAAGTGAGTTATCCTAGCCCCTTTATATGTACTCTCTGACCGCAAGTGAGTTACCCTAGTCCCATAGAAGTACTCCCTGACCCCAAGTGAGTTACCATAGCCCCTTTATGAGTACTCCCTGAAACCAAGTGAGTTATCCTACCCCCTTTATATGTACTCTCTGACCGGAAGTGAGTTATCCTAGCCCCTTTATATGTACTCTCTGACCGCAAGTGAGTTATTCAAACCCCTTATAAGTACTCCCTGACCCCAAGTGTGTTACCCTAGTCTCATATATGTACTCCCTGAACTCAAGTGTATTACCTTAGCCCCTTTATAAGTCCTCCCTGACCACAAGTGAGTTATCCTAGCCCCTATATATGTTTTCTCTGACCGCAAGTGAGTTACCCTAATCCCATATTAGTACTCCCAGACCCCAAGTGAGTTACCCTAGTCCCATAGAAGTACTCCCTGACCCCAAGTGAGTTACCCTAGCCCCTTATATAAGTACTCTCTGACCGCAAGTGAGTTATCCTAGCCCCTTTATATGTACTCTCTGACCGAAAGTGAGTTACCCTACTCCCATATAAGTACTCCCTGACCCCAAGTGAATTACCATAGCCACTTTATAAGTACTCCCAGACCCCAATTGAGTTACCATAGCCCCTTTATGAGTACTCCCTGACCCCAAGTGAGTTATCCTACCCCCTTTATATGTACTCTCTGACCGCAAGTGAGTTACTTTAGTCCCATATAGGTACTCCCTGACCCCAAGTGAGTTACCATAGCCCCTTTATAAGTACTCCCTGAACCCAAGTGAGTTATCCTAGCCCCTTTATATGTACTCTCTGACCGCAAGTGAGTTACCCTACCCCCATATAAGTACTCCCTGACCCCAAGTGAGTTACCATAGCCCCTTTAAGAGTACTCCCTGACCCCAAGTGAGTTATCCTACCCCCTTCATATGTACTCTCTGACCGCAAGTGAGTTATTCAAACCCCTTATAAGTACTCCCTGACCCCAAGTGTGTTACCCTAGTCTCATATATGTACTCCCTGAACACAAGTGTATTACCTTAGCCCCTTTATAAGTCCTCCCTGACCCCAAGTGAGTTATCCTAGCTTCTATATATGTACTCTCTGACCTCAAGTGAGTTACCCTAATCCCATATTAGTACTCCCAGACCCCAAGTGAGTTACCCTAGTCCCATAGAAGTACTCCCTGACCCCAAGTGAGTTACCCTAGCCCCTTATATAAGTACTCCCTGACCGCAAGTGAGTTATCCTAGCCCCCTTTATATGTACTCTCTGACCGCAAGTGTGTTACCCTAGTCTCATATATGTACTCCCTGTACTCAAGTGTATTACCTTAGCCCCTTTATAAGTCCTCCCTGACCTCAAGTGAGTTATCCTAGCCCCTATATATGTACTCTCTGACCGCAAGTGAGTTACCCTATTCCCATATTAGTACTCCCAGACCCCAAGTGAGTTACCCTAGTCCCATAGAAGTACTCCCTGACCCCAAGTGAGTTACCCTAGCCCCTTATATAAGTACTCTCTGACCGCAAGTGAGTTATCCTAGCCCCTTTATATGTACTCTCTGACCGCAAGTGAGTTACCCTAGTCCCATAGAAGTACTCCCTGACCCCAAGTGAGTTACCATAGCCCCTTTATGAGTACTCCCTGAAACCAAGTGAGTTATCCTACCCCCTTTATATGTACTCTCTGACCGGAAGTGAGTTATACTAGCCCCTTTATATGTACTCTCTGACAGCAAGTGAGTTATTCAAACCCCTTATAAGTACTCCCTGACCCCAAGTGTGTTACCCTAGTCTCATATATGTACTCCCTGAACTCAAGTGTATTACCTTAGCCCCTTTATAAGTCCTCCCTGACCCTAAGTGAGTTATCCTAGCCCCTATATATGTACTCTCTGACCGCAAGTGAGTTACCCTAATCCCATATTAGTACTCCCAGACCCCAAGTGAGTTACCCTAGTCCCATAGAAGTACTCCCTGACCCCAAGTGAGTTACCCTAGCCCCTTATATAAGTACTCTCTGACCGCAAGTGAGTTACCCTAGTCCCATATATGTACTCCCTGACCCCAAGTGAGTTACCATAGCCCCTTTATAAGTACTCCCTGACCCCAAGTGAGTTATCCTAACACCTTTATATGTACTCTCTGACCGCAAGTGAGTTACCGCAGTCCTATAGTATTAGTCCCTTACCACAAGTGAGTTATCCTAGCCCCTTCATATGTACTCTCTGACCGCAAGTGAGTTACCCTAGTCCCATAGAAGTACTCCCTGACCCCAATTGAGTTACCATATCACCTTTATATGTACTCCCTGAACCCAAGTGAGCTATCCTACCCCCTTTATATGTACTCTCTGACCGCAAGTGAGTTACCCTAGTCCCATATAGGTACTCCCTGACCCCAAGTGAATTACCCTAGACCCATATTAGTACTCCCAGACCCCAAGTGAGTTACCCTAGTCCCATAGAAGTACTCCCTGACCCCAAGTGAGTCACCCTAGCCCCTTATATAAGTACTCTCTGACCGCAAGTGAGTTATCCTAGCCCCTTTATATGTACTCTCTGACCGCAAGTGAGTTACCCTAATCCCATATAAGTACTCCCAGACCCCAAGTGAGTTACCCTGGTCCCATAGAAGTACTCCCTGACCGGAAGTGAGTTATCCTAGCCCCTTTATATGTACTCTCTGACCGCAAGTGAGTTACCCTAGTCCCATAGAAGTACTCCCTGTCCCCAAGTGAGTCACCATATCACCTTTATAAGTACTCCCTGACCCCAAGTGAGTTATCCTAGCCCCCTTATATGTACTCTCTGACTGCAAGTGAGTTACCTAATCTCATAGAAGTACTCCCTGACCCCAAGAGAGTTAACATAGCCCCTTTATGAGTACTCCCTGACCCCAAGTGAGTTATCCTACCCCCTTTATATGTCCTCTCTGACCGCAAGTGAGTTACCCTAGTCCCATATATGTACTTCCTGACGCCAAGTGAGTTACCCTAGCCCCTTTATATGTACTCTCTTACCGCAAGTGAGTTACCCTAGCCCATTTATATGTACACTCTGACCGCAAGTGAGTTATCCTAGTCGCTTTATATGTACTCCCATACCCCATGTGAGTTACCTAATCCCATAAAAGTACTCCCTGACCCCAAGTGAGTTACCATAGTCCCTTTATGAGTACTCCCTGACCCCAAGTGAGTTATCCTACCCCCTTTATATGTACTCTCTGACCGCAAATGAGTTACTTTATTCCCATATAGGTACTCCCTGACCCCAAGTGAGTTACCATAGCCCCTTTATAAGTACTTCCTGAACCCAAGTGAGTTACCATAGCCCCTTTATGAGTACACCCTGACCCCAAGTGAGTTACCATAGCCCCTTTATGAGTACTCCCTGACCCGAAGTGAGTTATCCTACCCCCTTTATATGTAATCTCTGACGGCAAGTGAGTTACTTTAGTCCCATATAGGTACTCCCTGACCCCAAGTGAGTTATCATAGCCCCTTTATAAGTACTTCCTGAACCCAAGTGAGTTACCATAGCCCCTTTATAAGTACTCCCTGACCCCAAGTGAGTTATCCTAGCCCCTTTATATGTACTCTCTGACCGCAAGTGAGTTATACAAACCCCTTATAAGTACTCCCTGACCCCAAGTGTGTTACCCTAGTCTCATATATGTACTCCCTGAACTCAAGTGTGTTACCTTAGCCCCTTTATAAGTACTCCCTAACCCCAAGTGAGTTATCCTACCCTCTTTATATGTACTCTCTGACCGCAAGTGAGTTACCCTAGTCCCATATAAGTTCTCCCTGACACCAAGTGAGTTACCATAGCCTTTTTATAAGTACTCTTAGACCGCAAGTGAGTTACCCTAGTCCCATATAAGTTCTCCTTGACCCAAAGTGAGTTACCCTAGCCCCTTTATAAGTACTCCCAGACCCCAAGTGAGTTACCCTAGTCCCATAGAATTACTACCTGACCCCAAGTGAGTTACCCTAGCCCCTTTATATGTACTCTCTTACCGCAAGTGAGTTACCCTAGCCCATTTATATGTACACTCTGACCGCAAGTGAGTTATCCTAGTCGCTTTATATGTACTCCCAGACCCCAAGTGAGTTACCTAATCCCATAGAAGTACTCCCTGACCCCAAGTGAGTTACCATAGCCCCTTTATGAGTACTCCCTGACCCCAAGTGAGTTACCATAGCCCCTTTATGAGTACTCCCTGACCCCAAGTGAGTTATCCTACCCCCTTTATATGTACTCTCTGACCGCAAGTGAGTTACTTTAGTCCCATATAGGTACTCCCTGACCCCAAGTGAGTTACCATAGCCCCTTTATAAGTACTCCCTGAACCCAAGTGAGTTATCCTAGCCCCTTTATATGTACTCTCTGACCGCAAGTGAGTTACCCTGCTCCCATATAAGTACACCCTGACCCCAAGTGTGTTACCCTAGTCTCATATATGTACTCCCTGAACTCAAGTGTATTACCTTAGCCCCTTTATAAGTCCTCCCTGACCCCAAGTGAGTTATCCTAGCCCCTATATATGTACTCTCTGACCGCAAGGGAGTTACCCTAATCCCATATTAGTACTCCCAGACCCCAAGTGAGTTACCCTAGTCCCATAGAAGTACTCCCTGACCCCAAGTGAGTTACCCTAGCCCCTTATATAAGTACTCCCTGACCGCAAGTGAGTTATCCTAGCCCCTTTATATGTACTCTCTGACCGCAAGTGTGTTACCCTAGTCTCATATATGTACTCCCTGAACTCAAGTGTATTACCTTAGCCCCTTTATAAGTCCTCCCTGACCCCAAGTGAGTTATCCTAGCCCCTATATATGTACTCTCTGACCGCAAGTGAGTTACCCTAATCCCATATTAGTACTCCCAGACCCCAAGTGAGTTACCCTAGTCCCATAGAAGTACTCCCTGACCCCAAGTGAGTTACCCTAGCCCCTTATATAAGTACTCTCTGACCGCAAGTGAGTTATCCTAGCCCCTTTATATGTACTCTCTGACCGCAAGTGAGTTACCCTAGTCCCATAGAAGTACTCCCTGACCCCAAGTGAGTTACCATAGCCCCTTTATGAGTACTCCCTGAAACCAAGTGAGTTATCCTACCCCCTTTATATGTACTCTCTGACCGGAAGTGAGTTATCCTAGCCCCTTTATATGTACTCTCTGACCGCAAGTGAGTTATTCAAACCCCTTATAAGTACTCCCTGACCCCAAGTGTGTTACCCTAGTCTCATATATGTACTCCCTGAACTCAAGTGTATTACCTTAGCCCCTTTATAAGTCCTCCCTGACCCCAAGTGAGTTATCCTAGCCCCTATATATGTACTCTCTGACCGCAAGTGAGTTACCCTAATCCCATATTAGTACTCTCAGACCCCAAGTGAGTTACCCTAGTCCCATAGAAGTACTCCCTGACCCCAAGTGAGTTACCCTAGCCCCTTATATAAGTACTCTCTGACCGCAAGTGAGTTACCCTAGTCCCATATATGTACTCCCTGACCCCAAGTGAGTTACCATAGCCCCTTTATAAGTACTCCCTGACCCCAAGTGAGTTATCCTAACACCTTTATATGTACTCTCTGACCGCAAGTGAGTTACCGCAGTCCCATAGTATTAGTCCCTTACCACAAGTGAGTTATCCTAGCCCCTTCATATGTACTCTCTGACCGCAAGTGAGTTACCCTAGTCCCATAGAATTACTACCTGACCCCAAGTGAGTTACCCTAGCCCCTTTATATGTACTCTCTTACCGCAAGTGAGTTACCCTAGCCCATTTATATGTACACTCTGACCGCAAGTGAGTTATCCTAGTCGCTTTATATGTACTCCCAGACCCCAAGTGAGTTACCTAATCCCATAGAAGTACTCCCTGACCCCAAGTGAGTTACCATAGCCCCTTTATGAGTACTCCCTGACCCCAAGTGAGTTACCATAGCCCCTTTATGAGTACTCCCTGAAACCAAGTGAGTTATCCTACCCCCTTTATATGTACTCTCTGACCGGAAGTGAGTTATCCTAGCCCCTTTATATGTACTCTCTGACCGCAAGTGAGTTATTCAAACCCCTTATAAGTACTCCCTGACCCCAAGTGTGTTACCCTAGTCTCATATATGTACTCCCTGAACTCAAGTGTATTACCTTAGCCCCTTTATAAGTCCTCCCTGACCCCAAGTGAGTTATCCTAGCCCCTATATATGTACTCTCTGACCGCAAGTGAGTTACCCTAATCCCATATTAGTACTCCCAGACCCCAAGTGAGTTACCCTAATCCCATATTAGTACTCCCAGACCCCAAGTGAGTTACCCTAGTCCCATAGAAGTACTCCCTGACCCCAAGTGAGTTACCCTAGCCCCTTATATAAGTACTCCCTGACCGCAAGTGAGTTATCCTAGCCCCTTTATATGTACTCTCTGACCGCAAGTGTGTTACCCTAGTCTCATATATGTACTCCCTGAACTCAAGTGTATTACCTTAGCCCCTTTATAAGTCCTCCCTGACCCCAAGTGAGTTATTTTAGCCCCTATATATGTACTCTCTGACCGCAAGTGAGTTACCCTAATCCCATATTAGTACTCCCAGACCCCAAGTGAGTTACCCTAGTCCCATAGAAGTACTCCCTGACCCCAAGTGAGTTACCCTAGCCCCTTATATAAGTACTCTCTGACCGCAAGTGAGTTATCCTAGCCCCTTTATATGTACTCTCTGACCGCAAGTGAGTTACCCTAGTCCCATAGAAGTACTCCCTGACCCCAAGTGAGTTACCATAGCCCCTTTATGAGTACTCCCTGAAACCAAGTGAGTTATCCTACCCCCTTTATATGTACTCTCTGACCGGAAGTGAGTTATCCTAGCCCCTTTATATGTACTCTCTGACCGCAAGTGAGTTATTCAAACCCCTTATAAGTACTCCCTGACCCCAAGTGTGTTACCCTAGTCCCATATATGTACTCCCTGAACTCAAGTGTATTACCTTAGCCCCTTTATAAGTCCTCCCTGACCCCAAGTGAGTTATCCTAGCCCCTATATATGTATTCTCTGACCGCAAGTGAGTTACCCTAATCCCATATTAGTACTCCCAGACCCCAAGTGAGTTACCCTAGTCCCATAGAAGTACTCCCTGACCCCAAGTGAGTTACCCTAGCCCCTTATATAAGTACTCTCTGACCGCAAGTGAGTTACCCTAGTCCCATATATGTACTCCCTGACCCCAAGTGAGTTACCATAGCCCCTTTATAAGTACTCCCTGACCCCAAGTGAGTTATCCTAACACCTTTATATGTACTCTCTGACCGCAAGTGAGTTACCGCAGTCCCATAGTACTAGTCCCTTACCACAAGTGAGTTATCCTAGCCCCTTCATATGTACTCTCTGACCGCAAGTGAGTTACCCTAGTCCCATAGAATTACTACCTGACCCCAAGTGAGTTACCCTAGCCCCTTTATATGTACTCTCTTACCGCAAGTGAGTTACCCTAGCCCATTTATATGTACACTCTGACCGCAAGTGAGTTATCCTAGTCGCTTTATATGTACTCCCAGACCCCAAGTGAGTTACCATAGACCCTTTATGAGTACTCCCTGACCCCAAGTGAGTTACCATAGCCCCTTTATGAGTACTCCCTGACCCCAAGTGAGTTACCATAGCCCCTTTATGAGTACTCCCTGAAACCAAGTGAGTTATCCTACCCCCTTTATATGTACTCTCTGACCGGAAGTGAGTTATCCTAGCCCCTTTATATGTACTCTCTGACCGCAAGTGAGTTATTCAAACCCCTTATAAGTACTCCCTGACCCCAAGTGTGTAACCCTAGTCTCATATATGTACTCCCTGAACTCAAGTGTATTACCTTAGCCCCTTTATAAGTCCTCCCTGACCCCAAGTGAGTTATCCTAGCCCCTATATATGTACTCTCTGACCGCAAGTGAGTTACCCTAATCCCATATTAGTACTCCCAGACCCCAAGTGAGTTACCCTAGTCCCATAGAAGTACTCCCTGACCCCAAGTGAGTTACCCTAGCCCCTTATATAAGTACTCTCTGACCGCAAGTGAGTTATCCTAGCCCCTTTATATGTACTCTCTGACCGCAAGTGAGTTACCCTAGTCCCATAGAAGTACTCCCTGACCCCAAGTGAGTTACCATAGCCCCTTTATGAGTACTCCCTGAAACCAAGTGAGTTATCCTACCCCCTTTATATGTACTCTCTGACCGGAAGTGAGTTATCCTAGCCCCTTTATATGTACTCTCTGACCGCAAGTGAGTTATTCAAACCCCTTATAAGTACTCCCTGACCCCAAGTGTGTTACCCTAGTCTCATATATGTACTCCCTGAACTCAAGTGTATTACCTTAGCCCCTTTATAAGTCCTCCCTGACCACAAGTGAGTTATCCTAGCCCCTATATATGTACTCTCTGACCGCAAGTGAGTTACCCTAATCCCATATTAGTACTCCCAGACCCCAAGTGAGTTACCCTAGTCCCATAGAAGTACTCCCTGACCCCAAGTGAGTTACCCTAGCCCCTTATATAAGTACTCTCTGACCGCAAGTGAGTTATCCTAGCCCCTTTACATGTACTCTCTGACCGAAAGTGAGTTACCCTACTCCCATATAAGTACTCCCTGACCCCAAGTGAATTACCATAGCCACTTTATAAGTACTCCCTGACCCCAATTGAGTTACCATAGCCCCTTTATGAGTACTCCCTGACCCCAAGTGAGTTATCCTACCCCCTTTATATGTACTCTCTGACCGCAAGTGAGTTACTTTAGTCCCATATAGGTACTCCCTGACCCCAAGTGAGTTACCATAGCCCCTTTATAAGTACTCCCTGAACCCAAGTGAGTTATCCTAGCCCCTTTATATGTACTCTCTGACCGCAAGTGTGTTACCCTACCCCCATATAAGTACTCCCTGACCCCAAGTGAGTTACCATAGCCCCTTTAAGAGTACTCCCTGACCCCAAGTGAGTTATCCTACCCCCTTCATATGTACTCTCTGACCGCAAGTGAGTTATTCAAACCCCTTATAAGTACTCCCTGACCCCAAGTGTGTTACCCTAGTCTCATATATGTACTCCCTGAACACAAGTGTATTACCTTAGCCCCTTTATAAGTCCTCCCTGACCCCAAGTGAGTTATCCTAGCCCCTATATATGTACTCTCTGACCTCAAGTGAGTTACCCTAATCCCATATTAGTACTCCCAGACCCCAAGTGAGTTACCCTAGTCCCATAGAAGTACTCCCTGACCCCAAGTGAGTTACCCTAGCCCCTTATATAAGTACTCCCTGACCGCAAGTGAGTTATCCTAGCCCCCTTTATATGTACTCTCTGACCGCAAGTGTGTTACCCTAGTCTCATATATGTACTCCCTGTACTCAAGTGTATTACCTTAGCCCCTTTATAAGTCCTCCCTGACCTCAAGTGAGTTATCCTAGCCCCTATATATGTACTCTCTGACCGCAAGTGAGTTACCCTATTCCCATATTAGTACTCCCAGACCCCAAGTGAGTTACCCTAGTCCCATAGAAGTACTCCCTGACCCCAAGTGAGTTACCCTAGCCCCTTATATAAGTACTCTCTGACCGCAAGTGAGTTATCCTAGCCCCTTTATATGTACTCTCTGACCGCAAGTGAGTTACCCTAGTCCCATAGAAGTACTCCCTGACCCCAAGTGAGTTACCATAGCCCCTTTATGAGTACTCCCTGAAACCAAGTGAGTTATCCTACCCCCTTTATATGTACTCTCTGACCGGAAGTGAGTTATACTAGCCCCTTTATATGTACTCTCTGACCGCAAGTGAGTTATTCAAACCCCTTATAAGTACTCCCTGACCCCAAGTGTGTTACCCTAGTCTCATATATGTACTCCCTGAACTCAAGTGTATTACCTTAGCCCCTTTATAAGTCCTCCCTGACCCTAAGTGAGTTATCCTAGCCCCTATATATGTACTCTCTGACCGCAAGTGAGTTACCCTAATCCCATATTAGTACTCCCAGACCCCAAGTGAGTTACCCTAGTCCCATAGAAGTACTCCCTGACCCCAAGTGAGTTACCCTAGCCCCTTATATAAGTACTCTCTGACCGCAAGTGAGTTACCCTAGTCCCATATATGTACTCCCTGACCCCAAGTGAGTTACCATAGCCCCTTTATAAGTACTCCCTGACCCCAAGTGAGTTATCCTAACACCTTTATATGTACTCTCTGACCGCAAGTGAGTTACCGCAGTCCCATAGTATTAGTCCCTTACCACAAGTGAGTTATCCTAGCCCCTTCATATGTACTCTCTGACCGCAAGTGAGTTACCCTAGTCCCATAGAAGTACTCCCTGACCCCAATTGAGTTACCATATCACCTTTATATGTACTCCCTGAAACCAAGTGAGTTATCCTACCCCCTTTATATGTACTCTCTGACCGCAAGTGAGTTACCCTAGTCCCATATAGGTACTCCCTGACCCCAAGTGAATTACCCTAGACCCATATTAGTACTCCCAGACCCCAAGTGAGTTACCCTAGTCCCATAGAAGTACTCCCTGACCCCAAGTGAGTCACCCTAGCCCCTTATATAAGTACTCTCTGACCGCAAGTGAGTTATCCTAGCCCCTTTATATGTACTCTCTGACCGCAAGTGAGTTACCCTAATCCCATATAAGTACTCCCAGACCCCAAGTGAGTTACCCTGGTCCCATAGAAGTACTCCCTGACCGGAAGTGAGTTATCCTAGCCCCTTTATATGTACTCTCTGACCGCAAGTGAGTTACCCTAGTCCCATAGAAGTACTCCCTGTCCCCAAGTGAGTCACCATATCACCTTTATAAGTACTCCCTGACCCCAAGTGAGTTATCCTAGCCCCCTTATATGTACTCTCTGACCGCAAGTGAGTTACCCTAGTCCCATATATGTACTTCCTGACGCCAAGTGAGTTTCCCTAGCCCCTTTATATGTACTCTCTTACCGCAAGTGAGTTACCCTAGCCCATTTATATGTACACTCTGACCGCAAGTGAGTTATCCTAGTCGCTTTATATGTACTCCCATACCCCATGTGAGTTACCTAATCCCATAAAAGTACTCCCTGACCCCAAGTGAGTTACCATAGTCCCTTTATGAGTACTCCCTGACCCCAAGTGAGTTATCCTACCCCCTTTATATGTACTCTCTGACCGCAAATGAGTTACTTTAGTCCCATATAGGTACTCCCTGACCCCAAGTGAGTTACCATAGCCCCTTTATAAGTACTTCCTGAACCCAAGTGAGTTACCATAGCCCCTTTATGAGTACACCCTGACCCCAAGTGAGTTACCATAGCCCCTTTATGAGTACTCCCTGACCCGAAGTGAGTTATCCTACCCCCTTTATATGTAATCTCTGACCGCAAGTGAGTTACTTTAGTCCCATATAGGTACTCCCTGACCCCAAGTGAGTTATCATAGCCCCTTTATAAGTACTTCCTGAACCCAAGTGAGTTACCATAGCCCCTTTATAAGTACTCCCTGACCCCAAGTGAGTTATCCTAGCCCCTTTATATGTACTCTCTGACCGCAAGTGAGTTATACAAACCCCTTATAAGTACTCCCTGACCCCAAGTGTGTTACCCTAGTCTCATATATGTACTCCCTGAACTCAAGTGTGTTACCTTAGCCCCTTTATAAGTACTCCCTAACCCCAAGTGAGTTATCCTACCCTCTTTATATGTACTCTCTGACCGCAAGTGAGTTACCCTAGTCCCATATAAGTTCTCCCTGACACCAAGTGAGTTACCATAGCCTTTTTATAAGTACTCTTAGACCGCAAGTGAGTTACCCTAGTCCCATATAAGTTCTCCTTGACCCAAAGTGAGTTACCCTAGCCCCTTATATAAGTACTCCCTGACCGCAAGTGAGTTATCCTAGCCCCTTTATATGTACTCTCTGACCGCAAGTGTGTTACCCTAGTCTCATATATGTACTCCCTGAACTCAAGTGTATTACCTTAGCCCCTTTATAAGTCCTCCCTGACCCCAAGTGAGTTATCCTAGCCCCTATATATGTACTCTCTGACCGCAAGTGAGTTACCCTAATCCCATATTAGTACTCCCAGACCCCAAGTGAGTTACCCTAGTCCCATAGAAGTACTCCCTGACCCCAAGTGAGTTACCCTAGCCCCTTATATAAGTACTCTCTGACCGCAAGTGAGTTATCCTAGCCCCTTTATATGTACTCTCTGACCGCAAGTGAGTTACCCTAGTCCCATAGAAGTACTCCCTGACCCCAAGTGAGTTACCATAGCCCCTTTATGAGTACTCCCTGAAACCAAGTGAGTTATCCTACCCCCTTTATATGTACTCTCTGACCGGAAGTGAGTTATCCTAGCCCCTTTATATGTACTCTCTGACCGCAAGTGAGTTATTCAAACCCCTTATAAGTACTCCCTGACCCCAAGTGTGTTACCCTAGTCTCATATATGTACTCCCTGAACTCAAGTGTATTACCTTAGCCCCTTTATAAGTCCTCCCTGACCCCAAGTGAGTTATCCTAGCCCCTATATATGTACTCTCTGACCGCAAGTGAGTTACCCTAATCCCATATTAGTACTCCCAGACCCCAAGTGAGTTACCCTAGTCCCATAGAAGTACTCCCTGACCCCAAGTGAGTTACCCTAGCCCCTTATATAAGTACTCTCTGACCGCAAGTGAGTTACCCTAGTCCCATATATGTACTCCCTGACCCCAAGTGAGTTACCATAGCCCCTTTATAAGTACTCCCTGACCCCAAGTGAGTTATCCTAACACCTTTATATGTACTCTCTGACCGCAAGTGAGTTACCGCAGTCCCATAGTATTAGTCCCTTACCACAAGTGAGTTATCCTAGCCCCTTCATATGTACTCTCTGACCGCAAGTGAGTTACCCTAGTCCCATAGAATTACTACCTGACCCCAAGTGAGTTACCCTAGCCCCTTTATATGTACTCTCTTACCGCAAGTGAGTTACCCTAGCCCATTTATATGTACACTCTGACCGCAAGTGAGTTATCCTAGTCGCTTTATATGTACTCCCAGACCCCAAGTGAGTTACCTAATCCCATAGAAGTACTCCCTGACCCCAAGTGAGTTACCATAGCCCCTTTATGAGTACTCCCTGACCCCAAGTGAGTTACCATAGCCCCTTTATGAGTACTCCCTGAAACCAAGTGAGTTATCCTACCCCCTTTATATGTACTCTCTGACCGGAAGTGAGTTATCCTAGCCCCTTTATATGTACTCTCTGACCGCAAGTGAGTTATTCAAACCCCTTATAAGTACTCCCTGACCCCAAGTGTGTTACCCTAGTCTCATATATGTACTCCCTGAACTCAAGTGTATTACCTTAGCCCCTTTATAAGTCCTCCCTGACCCCAAGTGAGTTATCCTAGCCCCTATATATGTACTCTCTGACCGCAAGTGAGTTACCCTAATCCCATATTAGTACTCCCAGACCCCAAGTGAGTTACCCTAATCCCATATTAGTACTCCCAGACCCCAAGTGAGTTACCCTAGTCCCATAGAAGTACTCCCTGACCCCAAGTGAGTTACCCTAGCCCCTTATATAAGTACTCCCTGACCGCAAGTGAGTTATCCTAGCCCCTTTATATGTACTCTCTGACCGCAAGTGTGTTACCCTAGTCTCATATATGTACTCCCTGAACTCAAGTGTATTACCTTAGCCCCTTTATAAGTCCTCCCTGACCCCAAGTGAGTTATCCTAGCCCCTATATATGTACTCTCTGACCGCAAGTGAGTTACCCTAATCCCATATTAGTACTCCCAGACCCCAAGTGAGTTTCCCTAGTCCCATAGAAGTACTCCCTGACCCCAAGTGAGTTACCCTAGCCCCTTATATAAGTACTCTCTGACCGCAAGTGAGTTATCCTAGCCCCTTTATATGTACTCTCTGACCGCAAGTGAGTTACCCTAGTCCCATAGAAGTACTCCCTGACCCCAAGTGAGTTACCATAGCCCCTTTATGAGTACTCCCTGAAACCAAGTGAGTTATCCTACCCCCTTTATATGTACTCTCTGACCGGAAGTGAGTTATCCTAGCCCCTTTATATGTACTCTCTGACCGCAAGTGAGTTATTCAAACCCCTTATAAGTACTCCCTGACCCCAAGTGTGTTACCCTAGTCCCATATATGTACTCCCTGAACTCAAGTGTATTACCTTAGCCCCTTTATAAGTCCTCCCTGACCCCAAGTGAGTTATCCTAGCCCCTATATATGTATTCTCTGACCGCAAGTGAGTTACCCTAATCCCATATTAGTACTCCCAGACCCCAAGTGAGTTACCCTAGTCCCATAGAAGTACTCCCTGACCCCAAGTGAGTTACCCTAGCCCCTTATATAAGTACTCTCTGACCGCAAGTGAGTTACCCTAGTCCCATATATGTACTCCCTGACCCCAAGTGAGTTACCATAGCCCCTTTATAAGTACTCCCTGACCCCAAGTGAGTTATCCTAACACCTTTATATGTACTCTCTGACCGCAAGTGAGTTACCGCAGTCCCATAGTATTAGTCCCTTACCACAAGTGAGTTATCCTAGCCCCTTCATATGTACTCTCTGACCGCAAGTGAGTAACCCTAGTCCTATAGAATTACTACCTGACCCCAAGTGAGTTACCCTAGCCCCTTTATATGTACTCTCTTACCGCAAGTGAGTTACCCTAGCCCATTTATATGTACACTCTGACCGCAAGTGAGTTATTCAAACCCCTTATAAGTACTCCCAGACCGCAAGTGTGTTACCCTAGTCTCATATATGTACTCCCTGAACTCAAGTGTATTACCTTAGCCCCTTTATAAGTCCTCCCTGACCCCAAGTGAGTTATCCTAGCCCCTATATATGTACTCTCTGACCGCAAGTGAGTTACCCTAATCCCATATTAGTACTCCCAGACCCCAAGTGAGTTACCCTAGTCCCATAGAAGTACTCCCTGACCCCAAGTGAGTTACCCTAGCCCCTAATATAAGTACTCTCTGACCCCAAGTGAGTTATCCTAGCCCCTATATATGTACTCTCTGACCGCAAGTGAGTTACCCTAATCCCATATTAGTACTCCCAGACCCCAAGTGAGTTACCCTAGTCCCATAGAAGTACTCCCTGACCCCAAGTGAGTTACCCTAGCCCCTTATATAAGTACTCTCTGACCGCAAGTGAGTTATCCTAGCCCCTTTATATGTACTCTCTGACCGCAAGTGAGTTACCCTAGTCCCATAGAAGTACTCCCTGACCCCAAGTGAGTTACCATAGCCCCTTTATGAGTACTCCCTGAAACCAAGTGAGTTATCCTACCCCCTTTATATGTACTCTCTGACCGGAAGTGAGTTATCCTAGCCCCTTTATATGTACTCTCTGACCGCAAGTGAGTTATTCAGACCCCTTATAAGTACTCCCTGACCCCAAGTGTGTTACCCTAGTCTCATATATGTACTCCCTGAACTCAAGTGTATTACCTTAGCCCCTTTATAAGTCCTCCCTGACCCCAAGTGAGTTATCTTAGCCCCTATATATGTACTCTCTGACCGCAAGTGAGTTACCCTAATCCCATATTAGTACTCCCAGACCCCAAGTGAGTTACCCTAGTCCCATAGAAGTACTCCCTGACCCCAAGTGAGTTACCCTAGCCCCTTATATAAGTACTCTATGACCGCAAGTGAGTTACCCTAGTCCCATATAGGTACTCCCTGACCCCAAGTGAATTACCCTAGACCCATATTAGTACTCCCAGACCCCAAGTGAGTTACCCTAGTCCCATAGAAGTACTCCCTGACCCCAAGTGAGTCACCCTAGCCCCTTATATAAGTACTCTCTGACCGCAAGTGAGTTATCCTAGCCCCTTTATATGTACTCTCTGACCGCAAGTGAGTTACCCTAATCCCATATAAGTACTCCCAGACCCCAAGTGAGTTACCCTGGTCCCATAGAAGTACTCCCTGACCGGAAGTGAGTTATCCTAGCCCCTTTATATGTACTCTCTGACCGCAAGTGAGTTACCCTAGTCCCATAGAAGTACTCCCTGTCCCCAAGTGAGTCACCATATCACCTTTATAAGTACTCCCTGACCCCAAGTGAGTTATCCTAGCCCCCTTTATATGTACTCTCTGACCGCAAGTGAGTTACTTTAGTCCCATATAGGTACTACCTGACCCCAAGTGAGTTACCATAGCCCCTTTATAAGTACTCCCTGAACCCAAGTGAGTTATCCTAGCCCCTTTATATGTACTGTCTGACCGCAAGTGAGTTACCCTACTCCCATATAAGTACTCCCTGACCCCAAGTGAGTTACCATAGCCCCTTTAAGAGTACTCCCTGACCCCAAGTGAGTTATCCTACCCCCTTCATATGTACTCTCTGACCGCAAGTGAGTTATTCAAACCCCTTATAAGTACTCCCTGACCCCAAGTGTGTTACCCTAGTCTCGTATATGTACTCCCTGAACTCAAGTGTATTACCTTAGCCCCTTTATAAGTCCTCCCTGACCCCAAGTGAGTTATCCTAGCCCCTATATATGTACTCTCTGACCGCAAGTGAGTTACCCTAATCCCATATTAGTACTCCCAGACCCCAAGTGAGTTACCCTAGTCCCATAGAAGTACTCCCTGACCCCAAGTGAGTTACCCTAGCCCCTTATATAAGTACTCCCTGACCGCAAGTGAGTTATCCTAGCTCCTTTATATGTACTCTCTGACCGCAAGTGTGTTACCCTAGTCTCATATATGTACTCCCTGAACTCAAGTGTATTACCTTAGCCCCTTTATAAGTCCTCCCTGACCCCAAGTGAGTTATCCTAGCCCCTATATATGTACTCTCTGACCGCAAGTGAGTTACCCTAATCCCATATTAGTACTCCCAGACCCCAAGTGAGTTACCCTAGTCCCATAGAAGTACTCCCTGACCCCAAGTGAGTTACCCTAGCCCCTAATATAAGTACTCTCTGACCCCAAGTGAGTTATCCTAGCCCCTATATATGTACTCTCTGACCGCAAGTGAGTTACCCTAATCCCATATTAGTACTCCCAGACCCCAAGTGAGTTACCCTAGTCCCATAGAAGTACTCCCTGACCCCAAGTGAGTTACCCTAGCCCCTTATATAAGTACTCTCTGACCGCAAGTGAGTTATCCTAGCCCCTTTATATGTACTCTCTGACCGCAAGTGAGTTACCCTAGTCCCATAGAAGTACTCCCTGACCCCAAGTGAGTTACCATAGCCCCTTTATGAGTACTCCCTGAAACCAAGTGAGTTATCCTACCCCCTTTATATGTACTCTCTGACCGGAAGTGAGTTATCCTAGCCCCTTTATATGTACTCTCTGACCGCAAGTGAGTTATTCAGACCCCTTATAAGTACTCCCTGACCCCAAGTGTGTTACCCTAGTCTCATATATGTACTCCCTGAACTCAAGTGTATTACCTTAGCCCCTTTATAAGTCCTCCCTGACCTCAAGTGAGTTATCTTAGCCCCTATATATGTACTCTCTGACCGCAAGTGAGTTACCCTAATCCCATATTAGTACTCCCAGACCCCAAGTGAGTTACCCTAGTCCCATAGAAGTACTCCCTGACCCCAAGTGAGTTACCCTAGCCCCTTATATAAGTACTCTATGACCGCAAGTGAGTTACCCTAGTCCCATATATGTACTCCCTGACCCCAAGTGAGTTACCATAGCCCCTTTATAAGTACTCCCTGACCCCAAGTGAGTTATCCTAACACCTTTATATGTACTCTCTGACCGCAAGTGAGTTACCGCAGTCCCATAGTATTAGTCCCTTACCACAAGTGAGTTATCCTAGCCCCTTCATATGTACTCTCTGACCGCAAGTGAGTTACCCTAGTCCCATAGAAGTACTCCCTGACCCCAATTGAGTTACCATATCACCTTTATATGTACTCCCTGAACCCAAGTGAGTTATCCTACCCCCTTTATATGTACTCTCTGACCGCAAGTGAGTTACCCTAGTCCCATATAGGTACTCCCTGACCCCAAGTGAATTACCCTAGACCCATATTAGTACTCCCATA
This sequence comes from Prorops nasuta, assembly GCF_024137725.1. Classification (NCBI taxonomy): domain Eukaryota; kingdom Metazoa; phylum Arthropoda; class Insecta; order Hymenoptera; family Bethylidae; genus Prorops; species Prorops nasuta. The sequence continues at coordinate 2,511,080 of NW_027116825.1, read as the reverse complement.
CCCCATGTGAGTTACCTAATCCCATAAAAGTACTCCCTGACCCCAAGTGAGTTACCATAGTCCCTTTATGAGTACTCCCTGGCCCCAAGTGAGTTATCCTACCCCCTTTATATGTACTCTCTGACCGCAAATGAGTTACTTTAGTCCCATATAGGTACTCCCTGACCCCAAGTGAGTTACCATAGCCCCTTTATAAGTACTTCCTGAACCCAAGTGAGTTACCATAGCCCCTTTATGAGTACACCCTGACCCCAAGTGAGTTACCATAGCCCCTTTATGAGTACTCCCTGACCCGAAGTGAGTTATCCTACCCCCTTTATATGTAATCTCTGACCGCAAGTGAGTTACTTTAGTCCCATATAGGTACTCCCTGACCCCAAGTGAGTTATCATAGCCCCTTTATAAGTACTTCCTGAACCCAAGTGAGTTACCATAGCCCCTTTATAAGTACTCCCTGACCCCAAGTGAGTTATCCTAGCCCCTTTATATGTACTCTCTGACCGCAAGTGAGTTATACAAACCCCTTATAAGTACTCCCTGACCCCAAGTGTGTTACCCTAGTCTCATATATGTACTCCCTGAACTCAAGTGTGTTACCTTAGCCCCTTTATAAGTACTCCCTAACCCCAAGTGAGTTATCCTACCCTCTTTATATGTACTCTCTGACCGCAAGTGAGTTACCCTAGTCCCATATAAGTTCTCCCTGACCCCAAGTTAGTTACCATAGCCTTTTTATAAGTACTCTTAGACCGCAAGTGAGTTACCCTAGTCCCATATAAGTTCTCCTTGACCCAAAGTGAGTTACCCTAGCCCCTTTATAAGTACTCCCAGACCCCAAGTGAGTTACCCTAGTCCCATAGAATTACTACCTGACCCCAAGTGAGTTACCCTAGCCCCTTTATATGTACTCTCTTACCGCAAGTGAGTTACCCTAGCCCATTTATATGTACACTCTGACCGCAAGTGAGTTATCCTAGTCGCTTTATATGTACTCCCAGACCCCAAGTGAGTTACCTAATCCCATAGAAGTACTCCCTGACCCCAAGTGAGTTACCATAGCCCCTTTATGAGTACTCCCTGACCCCAAGTGAGTTATCCTACCCCCTTTATATGTACTCTCTGACCGCAAGTGAGTTACACTACTCCCATATAGGTACTCCCTGACCCCAAGTGAGTTACCATAGCCACTTTATAAGTACTCCCTAACCCCAAGTGAGTTACCATAGCCCCTTTATGAGTACTCCCTGACCCCAAGTGAGTTATCCTACCCCCTTTATATGTACTCTCTGACCGCAAGTGAGTTACCCTACTCCCATATATGTACTCCCTGAACTCAAGTGTATTACCTTAGCCCCTTTATAAGTCCTCCCTGACCTCAAGTGATTTATCCTAGCCCCTTATATAAGTACTCCCTGACCGCAAGTGAGTTATCCTAGCCCCTTTATATGTACTCTCTGACCGCAAGTGAGTTACCCTAGTCCCATAGAAGTACTCCCTGACCCCAAGTGAGTTACCATAGCCCCTTTATGAGTACTCCCTGACACCAAGTGAGTTATCCTACCCCCTTTATATATACTCTCTGACCGCAAGTGAGTTACCCTAATCCCATATAAGTACTCCCAGACCCCAACTGAGTTACCCTAGTCCCATAGAAGTACTCCCTGACCGCAAGTGAGTTATCCTAGCCCCTTTATATGTACTCTCTGACCGCAAGTGAGTTACCCTAGTCCCATAGTAGTACTCCCTTACCCCAAGTGTGTTATCCTAGCCCCTTCATATGTACTCTCTGACCGCAAGTGAGTTACCCTAGTCCAATATAAGTACTCCCTGACCCCAAGTGAGTTACCATAGCCCCTTTATAAGTACTCCCTGAACCCAAGTGAGTTATCCTGGCCCCTTTATATGTACTCTCTGACCGCAAGTGAGTTACCCTAATCCCAAATAGGTACTCCCAGACCCCAAGTGAATTACCCTAGTCCCATTGAAGTACTCCCTGACCTAAAGTGAGTTACCCTAGCGCCTTTATATGTACTCTCTTACCGCAAGTGAGTAACCCTAGCCCATTTATATGTACACTCTGACCGCAAGTGAGTTATCCTAGTCGCTTTATATGTACTCCCAGACCCCAAGTGAGTTACCCTAGTCCCATAGAAGTACTCCCTAACCCCAAGTGAGTTATCCTAGCCCCTTTTTATGAACTCTCTGACCGCAAGTGAATTATTCAAACCCCTTATAAGTACTCCCTGACCCCAAGTGAGTTACCCTAGACCCTAATAAGTACTCCCAGACCCCAAGTGAATTACCCTAGTCCCATAGAATTACTCCCTGATCCCAAGTGAGTTATCCTAGCCCCTTTATAAGTACTCTCTTACCGCAAGTGAGTTACCCTAGCCCATTTATATGTACACTCCGACCGCAAGTGAGTTATTCTAGTCGCTTTATATGTACTCCCAGACCCCAAGTGAGATACCCTAGTCCCATAGTAGTACTCCCTTACCCCAAGTGTGTTATCCTAGCCCCTTCATATGTACTCTCTGACCGCAAGTGAGTTACCCTACTCCCATATAGGTACTCCCTGACCCCAAGTGAGTTACCATAGCCACTTTATAAGTACTCCCTAACCCCAAGTGAGTTACCATAGCCCCTTTATGAGTACTCCCTGACCCCAAGTGAGTTATCCTACCCCCTTTATATGTACTCTCTGACCGCAAGTGAGTTACCCTACTCCCATATATGTACTCCCTGAACTCAAGTGTATTACCTTAGCCCCTTTATAAGTCCTCCCTGACCTCAAGTGATTTATCCTAGCCCCTTATATAAGTACTCCCTGACCGCAAGTGAGTTATCCTAGCCCCTTTATATGTACTCTCTGACCGCAAGTGAGTTACCCTAGTCCCATAGAAGTACTCCCTGACCGCAAGTGAGTTACCATAGCCCCTTTATGAGTACTCCCTGACACCAAGTGAGTTATCCTACCCCCTTTATATATACTCTCTGACCGCAAGTGAGTTACCCTAATCCCATATAAGTACTCCCAGACCCCAACTGAGTTACCCTAGTCCCATAGAAGTACTCCCTGACCGCAAGTGAGTTATCCTATCCCCTTTATATGTACTCTCTGACCGCAAGTGAGTTACCCTAGTCCCATAGTAGTACTCCCTTACCCCAAGTGTGTTATCCTAGCCCCTTCATATGTACTCTCTGACCGCAAGTGAGTTACCCTAGTCCAATATAAGTACTCCCTGACCCCAAGTGAGTTACCATAGCCCCTTTATAAGTACTCCCTGACCTCAAGTGAGTTATCTTAGCCCCTATATATGTACTCTCTGACCGCAAGTGAGTTATCCTAATCCCAAATAGGTACTCCCAGACCCCAAGTGAATTACCCTAGTCCCATTGAAGTACTCCCTGACCTAAAGTGAGTTACCCTAGCGCCTTTATATGTACTCTCTTACCGCAAGTGAGTAACCCTAGCCCATTTATATGTACACTCTGACCGCAAGTGAGTTATCCTAGTCGCTTTATATGTACTCCCAGACCCCAAGTGAGTTACCCTAGTCCCATAGAAGCACTCCCTAACCCCAAGTGAGTTATCCTAGCCCCTTTTTATGCACTCTCTGACCGCAAGTGAATTATTCAAACCCCTTATAAGTACTCCCTGACCCCAAGTGAGTTACCCTAGACCCTAATAAGTACTCCCAGACCCCAAGTGAATTACCCTAGTCCCATAGAATTACTCCCTGATCCCAAGTGAGTTATCCTAGCCCCTTTATATGTACTCTCTTACCGCAAGTGAGTAACCCTAGCCCATTTATATGTACACTCCGACCGCAAGTGAGTTATTCTAGTCGCTTTATATGTACTCCCAGACCCCAAGTGAGTTACCCTAGTCCCATAGAAGTACTCCCTGACCACATGTGAGTTACCCTAGCCCCTTATATAAGTACTCCCTGACCGTAAGTGAGTTATCCTAGCCCCTTCATATGTACTCTCTGACCGCAAGTGAGTTACCCTAGTCCCATAGAATTACTCCCTGACCCCAATTGAGTTACCATATCACCTTTATATGTACTCCCTGACCCCAAGTGAGTTATCCTAGCCCCCTTATATGTACTCTCTGACCGCAAGTGAGTTACCCTAGCCCCTTTTGTAAGTACTCCCTGCCCCAAGTGAGTTACCATAGCCCCTTTATGAGTACTCCCTGAAACCAAGTGAGTTATCCTACCCCCTTTATATGTACTCTCTGACCGGAAGTGAGTTATCCTAGCCCCTTTATATGTACTCTCTGACCGCAAGTGAGTTATTCAGACCCCTTATAAGTACTCCCTGACCCCAAGTGTGTTACCCTAGTCTCATATATGTACTCCCTGAACTCAAGTGTATTACCTTAGCCCCTTTATAAGTCCTCCCTGACCTCAAGTGAGTTATCTTAGCCCCTATATATGTACTCTCTGACCGCAAGTGAGTTACCCTAATCCCATATTAGTACTCCCAGACCCCAAGTGAGTTACCCTAGTCCCATAGAAGTACTCCCTGACCCCAAGTGAGTTACCCTAGCCCCTTATATAAGTACTCTATGACCGCAAGTGAGTTACCCTAGTCCCATATATGTACTCCCTGACCCCAAGTGAGTTACCATAGCCCCTTTATAAGTACTCCCTGACCCCAAGTGAGTTATCCTAACACCTTTATATGTACTCTCTGACCGCAAGTGAGTTACCGCAGTCCCATAGTATTAGTCCCTTACCACAAGTGAGTTATCCTAGCCCCTTCATATGTACTCTCTGACCGCAAGTGAGTTACCCTAGTCCCATAGAAGTACTCCCTGACCCCAATTGAGTTACCATATCACCTTTATATGTACTCCCTGAACCCAAGTGAGTTATCCTACCCCCTTTATATGTACTCTCTGACCGCAAGTGAGTTACCCTAGTCCCATATAGGTACTCCCTGACCCCAAGTGAATTACCCTAGACCCATATTAGTACTCCCAGACCCCAAGTGAGTTACCCTAGTCCCATAGAAGTACTCCCTGACCCCAAGTGAGTCACCCTAGCCCCTTATATAAGTACTCTCTGACCGCAAGTGAGTTATCCTAGCCCCTTTATATGTACTCTCTGACCACAAGTGAGTTACCCTAATCCCATATAAGTACTCCCAGACCCCAAGTGAGTTACCCTGGTCCCATAGAAGTACTCCCTGACCGGAAGTGAGTTATCCTAGCCCCTTTATATGTACTCTCTGACCGCAAGTGAGTTACCCTAGTCCCATAGAAGTACTCCCTGTCCCCAAGTGAGTCACCATATCACCTTTATAAGTACTCCCTGACCCCAAGTGAGTTATCCTAGCCCCCTTATATGTACTCTCTGACTGCAAGTGAGTTACCTAATCTCATAGAAGTACTCCCTGACCCAAAGAGAGTTAACATAGCCCCTTTATGAGTACTCCCTGACCCCAAGTGAGTTATCCTACCCCCTTTATATGTCCTCTCTGACCGCAAGTGAGTTACCCTAGTCCCATAGAATTACTCCCTGACCCCAATTGAGTTACCATATCACCTTTATATGTACTCCCTGACCCCAAGTGAGTTATCCTAGCCCCCTTATATGTACTCTCTGACCGCAAGTGAGTTACCCTAGCCCCTTTTGTTAGTACTCCCTGCCCCAAGTGAGTTACCATAGCCCCTTTATGAGTACTCCCTGAAACCAAGTGAGTTATCCTACCCCCTTTATATGTACTCTCTGACCGGAAGTGAGTTATCCTAGCCCCTTTATATGTACTCTCTGACCGCAAGTGAGTTATTCAGACCCCTTATAAGTACTCCCTGACCCCAAGTGTGTTACCCTAGTCTCATATATGTACTCCCTGAACTCAAGTGTATTACCTTAGCCCCTTTATAAGTCCTCCCTGACCTCAAGTGAGTTATCTTAGCCCCTATATATGTACTCTCTGACCGCAAGTGAGTTACCCTAATCCCATATTAGTACTCCCAGACCCCAAGTGAGTTACCCTAGTCCCATAGAAGTACTCCCTGACCCCAAGTGAGTTACCCTAGCCCCTTATATAAGTACTCTATGACCGCAAGTGAGTTACCCTAGTCCCATATATGTACTCCCTGACCCCAAGTGAGTTACCATAGCCCCTTTATAAGTACTCCCTGACCCCAAGTGAGTTATCCTAACACCTTTATATGTACTCTCTGACCGCAAGTGAGTTACCGCAGTCCCATAGTATTAGTCCCTTACCACAAGTGAGTTATCCTAGCCCCTTCATATGTACTCTCTGACCGCAAGTGAGTTACCCTAGTCCCATAGAAGTACTCCCTGACCCCAATTGAGTTACCATATCACCTTTATATGTACTCCCTGAACCCAAGTGAGTTATCCTACCCCCTTTATATGTACTCTCTGACCGCAAGTGAGTTACCCTAGTCCCATATAGGTACTCCCTGACCCCAAGTGAATTACCCTAGACCCATATTAGTACTCCCAGACCCCAAGTGAGTTACCCTAGTCCCATAGAAGTACTCCCTGACCCCAAGTTAGTCACCCTAGCCCCTTATATAAGTACTCTCTGACCGCAAGTGAGTTATCCTAGCCCCTTTATATGTACTCTCTGACCGCAAGTGAGTTACCCTAATCCCATATAAGTACTCCCAGACCCCAAGTGAGTTACCCTGGTCCCATAGAAGTACTCCCTGACCGGAAGTGAGTTATCCTAACCCCCATATATGTACTCTCTGACCGCAAGTGAGTTACCCTAGTCCCATAGAAGTACTCCCTGTCCCCAAGTGAGACACCATATCACCTTTATAAGTACTCCCTGACCCCAAGTGAGTTATCCTAGCCCCCTTATATGTACTCTCTGACTGCAGGTGAGTTACCTAATCACATAGAAGTACTCCCTGACCCCAAGAGAGTTAACATAGCCCCTTTATGAGTACTCCCTGACCCCAAGTGAGTTATCCTACCCCCTTTATATGTCCTCTCTGACCGCAAGTGAGTTACCCTAGTCCCATATATGTACTTCCTGACACCAAGTGAGTTACCCTAGCCCCTTTATATGTACTCTCTTACCGCAAGTGAGTTACCCTAGCCCATTTATATGTACACTCTGACCGCAAGTGAGTTATCCTAGTCGCTTTATATGTACTCCCATACCCCATGTGAGTTACCTAATCCCATAAAAGTACTCCCTGACCCCAAGTGAGTTACCATAGTCCCTTTATGAGTACTCCCTGACCCCAAGTGAGTTATCCTACCCCCTTTATATGTACTCTCTGACCGCAAATGAGTTACTTTAGTCCCATATAGGTACTCCCTGACCCCAAGTGAGTTACCATAGCCCCTTTATAAGTACTTCCTGAACCCAAGTGAGTTACCACAGCCCCTTTATGAGTACACCCTGACCCCAAGTGAGTTACCATAGCCCCTTTATGAGTACTCCCTGACCCGAAGTGAGTTATCCTACCCCCTTTATATGTAATCTCTGACCGCAAGTGAGTTACTTTAGTCCCATATAGGTACTCCCTGACCCCAAGTGAGTTATCATAGCCCCTTTATAAGTACTTCCTGAACCCAAGTGAGTTACCATAGCCCCTTTATAAGTACTCCCTGACCCCAAGTGAGTTATCCTAGCCCCTTTATATGTACTCTCTGACCGCAAGTGAGTTACCCTAATCCCATATTAGTACTCCCAGACCCCAAGTGAGTTACCCTAGTCCCATAGAAGTACTCCCTGACCCCAAGTGAGTTACCCTAGCCCCTTATATAAGTACTCTCTGACCGCAAGTGAGTTATCCTAGCCCCTTTATATGTACTCTCTGACTGAAAGTGAGTTACCCTACTCCCATATAAGTACTCCCTGACCCCAAGTGAATTACCATAGCCACTTTATAAGTACTCCCTGACCCCAATTGAGTTACCATAGCCCCTTTATGAGTACTCCCTGACCCCAAGTGAGTTATCCTACCCCCTTTATATGTACTCTCTGACCGCAAGTGAGTTACCCTACTCCCATATAAGTACTCCCTGACCCCAAGTGAGTTACCATAGCCCCTTTAAGAGTACTCCCTGACCCCAAGTGAGTTATCCTACCCCCTTCATATGTACTCTCTGACCGCAAGTGAGTTATTCAAACCCCTTATAAGTACTCCCTGACCCCAAGTGTGTTACCCTAGTCTCATATATGTACTCCCTGAACTCAAGTGTATTACCTTAGCCCCTTTATAAGTCCTCCCTGACCCCAAGTGAGTTATCCTAGCCCCTATATATGTACTCTCTGACCGCAAGTGAGTTACCCTAATCCCATATTAGTACTCCCAGACCCCAAGTGAGTTACCCTAGTCCCATAGAAGTACTCCCTGACCCCAAGTGAGTTACCCTAGCCCCTTATATAAGTACTCCCTGACCGCAAGTGAGTTATCCTAGCCCCCTTTATATGTACTCTCTGACCGCAAGTGTGTTACCCTAGTCTCATATATGTACTCCCTGAACTCAAGTGTATTACCTTAGCCCCTTTATAAGTCCTCCCTGACCCCAAGTGAGTTATCCTAGCCCCTATATATGTACTCTCTGACCGCAAGTGAGTTACCCTAATCCCATATTAGTACTCCCAGACCCCAAGTGAGTTACCCTAGTCCCATAGAAGTACTCCCTGACCCCAAGTGAGTTACCCTAGCCCCTTATATAAGCACTCTCTGACCGCAAGTGAGTTACCCTAGTCCCATATATGTACTTCCTGACCCCAAGTGAGTTACCATAGCCCCTTTATAAGTACTCCCTGACCCCAAGTGAGTTATCCTAACACCTTTATATGTACTCTCTGACCGCAAGTGAGTTACCGCAGTCCCATAGTATTAGTCCCTTACCACAAGTGAGTTATCCTAGCCCCTTCATATGTACTCTCTGACCGCAAGTGAGTTACCCTAGTCCCATAGAAGTACTCCCTGACCCCAATTGAGTTACCATATCACCTTTATATGTACTCCCTGAACCCAAGTGAGTTATCCTACCCCCTTTATATGTACTCTCTGACCGCAAGTGAGTTACCCTAGTCCCATATAGGTACTCCCTGACCCCAAGTGAATTACCCTAGACCCATATTAGTACTCCCAGACCCCAAGTGAGTTACCCTAGTCCCATAGAAGTACTCCCTGACCCCAAGTGAGTCACCCTAGCCCCTTATATAAGTACTCTCTGACCGCAAGTGAGTTATCCTAGCCCCTTTATATGTACTCTCTGACCGCAAGTGAGTTACCCTAATCCCATATAAGTACTCCCAGACCCCAAGTGAGTTACCCTGGTCCCATAGAAGTACTCCCTGACCGGAAGTGAGTTATCCTAGCCCCTTTATATGTACTCTCTGACCGCAAGTGAGTTACCCTAGTCCCATAGAAGTACTCCCTGTCCCCAAGTGAGTCACCATATCACCTTTATAAGTACTCCCTGACCCCAAGTGAGTTATCCTAGCCCCCTTATATGTACTCTCTGACTGCAAGTGAGTTACCTAATCTCATAGAAGTACTCCCTGACCCCAAGAGAGTTAACATAGCCCCTTTATGAGTACTCCCTGACCCCAAGTGAGTTATCCTACCCCCTTTATATGTCCTCTCTGACCGCAAGTGAGTTACCCTAGTCCCATATATGTACTTCCTGACCCCAAGTGAGTTACCCTAGCCCCTTTATATGTACTCTCTTACCGCAAGTGAGTTACCCTAGCCCATTTATATGTACACTCTGACCGCAAGTGAGTTATCCTAGTCGCTTTATATGTACTCCCATACCCCATGTGAGTTACCTAATCCCATAAAAGTACTCCCTGACCCCAAGTGAGTTACCATAGTCCCTTTATGAGTACTCCCTGACCCCAAGTGAGTTATCCTACCCCCTTTATATGTACTCTCTGACCGCAAATGAGTTACTTTAGTCCCATATAGGTACTCCCTGACCCCAAGTGAGTTACCATAGCCCCTTTATAAGTACTTCCTGAACCCAAGTGAGTTACCATAGCCCCTTTATGAGTACACCCTGACCCCAAGTGAGTTACCATAGCCCCTTTATGAGTACTCCCTGACCCGAAGTGAGTTATCCTACCCCCTTTATATGTAATCTCTGACCGCAAGTGAGTTATCCTAGCCCCTTTATATGTACTCTCTGACCGCAAGTGAGTTACCCTAATCCCATATTAGTACTCCCAGACCCCAAGTGAGTTACCCTAGTCCCATAGAAGTACTCCCTGACCCCAAGTGAGTTACCCTAGCCCCTTATATAAGTACTCTCTGACCGCAAGTGAGTTATCCTAGCCCCTTTATATGTACTCTCTGACTGAAAGTGAGTTACCCTACTCCCATATAAGTACTCCCTGACCCCAAGTGAATTACCATAGCCACTTTATAAGTACTCCCTGACCCCAATTGAGTTACCATAGCCCCTTTATGAGTACTCCCTGACCCCAAGTGAGTTATCCTACCCCCTTTATATGTACTCTCTGACCGCAAGTGAGTTACCCTACTCCCATATAAGTACTCCCTGACCCCAAGTGAGTTACCATAGCCCCTTTAAGAGTACTCCCTGACCCCAAGTGAGTTATCCTACCCCCTTCATATGTACTCTCTGACCGCAAGTGAGTTATTCAAACCCCTTATAAGTACTCCCTGACCCCAAGTGTGTTACCCTAGTCTCATATATGTACTCCCTGAACTCAAGTGGATTACCTTAGCCCCTTTATAAGTCCTCCCTGACCCCAAGTGAGTTATCCTAGCCCCTATATATGTACTCTCTGACCGCAAGTGAGTTACCCTAATCCCATATTAGTACTCCCAGACCCCAAGTGAGTTACCCTAGTCCCATAGAAGTACTCCCTGACCCCAAGTGAGTTACCCCAGCCCCTTATATAAGTACTCCCTGACCGCAAGTGAGTTATCCTAGCCCCCTTTATATGTACTCTCTGACCGCAAGTGTGTTACCCTAGTCTCATATATGTACTCCCTGAACTCAAGTGTATTACCTTAGCCCCTTTATAAGTCCTCCCTGACCCCAAGTGAGTTATCCTAGCCCCTATATATGTACTCTCTGACTGCAAGTGAGTTACCCTAATCCCATATTAGTACTCCCAGACCCCAAGTGAGTTACCCTAGTCCCATAGAAGTACTCCCTGACCCCAAGTGAGTTACCCTAGCCCCTTATATAAGCACTCTCTGACCGCAAGTGAGTTACCCTAGTCCCATATATGTACTCCCTGACCCCAAGTGAGTTACCATAGCCCCTTTATAAGTACTCCCTGACCCCAAGTGAGTTATCCTAACACCTTTATATGTACTCTCTGACCGCAAGTGAGTTACCGCAGTCCCATAGTATTAGTCCCTTACCACAAGTAAGTTATCCTAGCCCCTTCATATGTACTCTCTGACCGCAAGTGAGTTACCCTAGTCCCATAGAAGTACTCCCTGACCCCAATTGAGTTACCATATCACCTTTATATGTACTCCCTGAACCCAAGTGAGTTATCCTACCCCCTTTATATGTACTCTCTGACCGCAAGTGAGTTACCCTAGTCCCATATAGGTACTCCCTGACCCCAAGTGAATTACCCTAGACCCATATTAGTACTCCCAGACCCCAAGTGAGTTACCCTAGTCCCATAGAAGTACTCCCTGACCCCAAGTGAGTCACCCTAGCCCCTTATATAAGTACTCTCTGACCGCAAGTGAGTTATCCTAGCCCCTTTATATGTACTCTCTGACCGCAAGTGAGTTACCCTAATCCCATATAAGTACTCCCAGACCCCAAGTGAGTTACCCTGGTCCCATAGAAGTACTCCCTGACCGGAAGTGAGTTATCCTAGCCCCTTTATATGTACTCTCTGACCGCAAGTGAGTTACCCTAGTCCCATAGAAGTACTCCCTGTCCCCAAGTGAGTCACCATATCACCTTTATAAGTACTCCCTGACCCCAAGTGAGTTATCCTAGCCCCCTTATATGTACTCTCTGACTGCAAGTGAGTTACCTAATCTCATAGAAGTACTCCCTGACCCCAAGAGAGTTAACATAGCCCCTTTATGAGTACTCCCTGACCCCAAGTGAGTTATCCTACCCCCTTTATATGTCCTCTCTGACCGCAAGTGAGTTACCCTAGTCCCATATATGTACTTCCTGACCCCAAGTGAGTTACCCTAGCCCCTTTATATGTACTCTCTTACCGCAAGTGAGTTACCCTAGCCCATTTATATGTACACTCTGACCGCAAGTGAGTTATCCTAGTCGCTTTATATGTACTCCCATACCCCATGTGAGTTACCTAATCCCATAAAAGTACTCCCTGACCCCAAGTGAGTTACCATAGTCCCTTTATGAGTACTCCCTGACCCCAAGTGAGTTATCCTACCCCCTTTATATGTACTCTCTGACCGCAAATGAGTTACTTTAGTCCCATATAGGTACTCCCTGACCCCAAGTGAGTTACCATAGCCCCTTTATAAGTACTTCCTGAACCCAAGTGAGTTACCATAGCCCCTTTATGAGTACACCCTGACCCCAAGTGAGTTACCATAGCCCCTTTATGAGTACTCCCTGACCCGAAGTGAGTTATCCTACCCCCTTTATATGTAATCTCTGACCGCAAGTGAGTTACTTTAGTCCCATATAGGTACTCCCTGACCCCAAGTGAGTTATCATAGCCCCTTTATAAGTACTTCCTGAACCCAAGTGAGTTACCATAGCCCCTTTATAAGTACTCCCTGACCCCAAGTGAGTTATCCTAGCCCCTTTATATGTACTCTCTGACCGCAAGTGAGTTACCCTAATCCCATATTAGTACTCCCAGACCCCAAGTGAGTTACCCTAGTCCCATAGAAGTACTCCCTGACCCCAAGTGAGTTACCCTAGCCCCTTATATAAGTACTCTCTGACCGCAAGTGAGTTATCCTAGCCCCTTTATATGTACTCTCTGACTGAAAGTGAGTTACCCTACTCCCATATAAGTACTCCCTGACCCCAAGTGAATTACCATAGCCACTTTATAAGTACTCCCTGACCCCAATTGAGTTACCATAGCCCCTTTATGAGTACTCCCTGACCCCAAGTGAGTTATCCTACCCCCTTTATATGTACTCTCTGACCGCAAGTGAGTTACCCTACTCCCATATAAGTACTCCCTGACCCCAAGTGAGTTACCATAGCCCCTTTAAGAGTACTCCCTGACCCCAAGTGAGTTATCCTACCCCCTTCATATGTACTCTCTGACCGCAAGTGAGTTATTCAAACCCCTTATAAGTACTCCCTGACCCCAAGTGTGTTACCCTAGTCTCATATATGTACTCCCAGAACTCAAGTGGATTACCTTAGCCCCTTTATAAGTCCTCCCTGACCCCAAGTGAGTTATCCTAGCCCCTATATATGTACTCTCTGACCGCAAGTGAGTTACCCTAATCCCATATTAGTACTCCCAGACCCCAAGTGAGTTACCCTAGCCCCTTATATAAGTACTCCCTGACCGCAAGTGAGTTATCCTAGCCCCCTTTATATGTACTCTCTGACCGCAAGTGTGTTACCCTAGTCTCATATATGTACTCCCTGAACTCAAGTGTATTACCTTAGCCCCTTTATAAGTCCTCCCTGACCCCAAGTGAGTTATCCTAGCCCCTATATATGTACTCTCTGACCGCAAGTGAGTTACCCTAATCCCATATTAGTACTCCCAGACCCCAAGTGAGTTACCCTAGTCCCATAGAAGTACTCCCTGACCCCAAGTGAGTTACCCTAGCCCCTTATATAAGCACTCTCTGACCGCAAGTGAGTTAACCTAGTCCCATATATGTACTCCCTGACCCCAAGTGAGTTACCATAGCCCCTTTATAAGTACTCCCTGACCCCAAGTGAGTTATCCTAACACCTTTATATGTACTCTCTGACCGCAAGTGAGTTACCGCAGTCCCATAGTATTAGTCCCTTACCACAAGTGAGTTATCCTAGCCCCTTCATATGTACTCTCTGACCGCAAGTGAGTTACCCTAGTCCCATAGAAGTACTCCCTGACCCCAATTGAGTTACCATATCACCTTTATATGTACTCCCTGAACCCAAGTGAGTTATCCTACCCCCTTTATATGTACTCTCTGACCGCAAGTGAGTTACCCTAGTCCCATATAGGTACTCCCTGACCCCAAGTGAATTACCCTAGACCCATATTAGTACTCCCAGACCCCAAGTGAGTTACCCTAGTCCCATAGAAGTACTCCCTGACCCCAAGTGAGTCACCCTAGCCCCTTATATAAGTACTCTCTGACCGCAAGTGAGTTATCCTAGCCCCTTTATATGTACTCTCTGACCGCAAGTGAGTTACCCTAATCCCATATAAGTACTCCCAGACCCCAAGTGAGTTACCCTGGTCCCATAGAAGTACTCCCTGACCGGAAGTGAGTTATCCTAGCCCCTTTATATGTACTCTCTGACCGCAAGTGAGTTACCCTAGTCCCATAGAAGTACTCCCTGTCCCCAAGTGAGTCACCATATCACCTTTATGAGTACTCCCTGACACCAAGTGAGTTATCCTACCCCCTTTATATATACTCTCTGACCGCAAGTGAGTTACCCTAATCCCATATAAGTACTCCCAGACCCCAACTGAGTTACCCTAGTCCCATAGAAGTACTCCCTGACCGCAAGTGAGTTATCCTAGCCCCTTTATATGCACTCTCTGACCGCAAGTGAGTTACCCTAGTCCCATAGTAGTACTCCCTTACCCCAAGTGAGTTATCCTAGCCCCTTCATATGTACTCTCTGACCGCAAGTGAGTTACCCTAGTCCAATATAAGTACTCCCTGACCCCAAGTGAGTTACCATAGCCCCTTTATAAGTACTCCCTGAACCTAAGTGAGTTATCCTGGCCCCTTTATATGTACTCTCTGACCGCAAGTGTGTTACCCTAATCCCAAATAAGTACTCCCAGACCCCAAGTGAATTACCCTAGTCCCATTGAAGTACTCCCTGACCTAAAGTGAGTTACCCTAGCGCCTTTATATGTACTCTCTTACCGCAAGTGAGTAACCCTAGCCCATTTATATGTACACTCTGACCGCAAGTGAGTTATCCTTGTCGCTTTATATGTACTCCCAGACCCCAAGTGAGTTACCCTAGTTCCATAGAAGTACTCCCTAACCCCAAGTGAGTTATCCTAGCCCCTTTTTATGCACTCTCTGACCGCAAGTGAATTATTCAAACCCCTTATAAGTACTCCCTGACCCCAAGTGAGTTACCCTAGACCCTAATAAGTACTCCCAGACCCCAAGTAAATTACCCTAGTCCCATAGAATTACTCCCTGACCCCAAGTGAGTTATCCTAGCCCCTTTATAAGTACTCTCTTTCCGCAAGTGAGTTACCCTAGCCCATTTATATGTACACTCCGACCGCAAGTGAGTTATTCTAGTCGCTTTATATGTACTCCCAGACCCCAAGTGAGTTACCCTAGTCCCATAGAAGTACTCCATGACCACATGTGAGTTACCCTAGCCCCTTATATAAGTGCTCCCTGACCGTAAGTGAGTTATCCTAGCCCCTTCATATGTACTCCCTGACCCCAATTGAGTTACCATATCACCTTTATATGTACTCCCTGACCCCAAGTGAGTTATCCTAGCCCCCTTATATGTACAATCTGACCGCAAGTGAGTTACCCTAGTCCCATATAAGTTCTCCTTGACCCAAAGTGAGTTACCCTAGCCCCTTTTGTAAGTACTCCCTGCCCCAAGTGAGTTACCATATCACGTTTATAAGTACTCCCTGACCGAAAGTGAGTTATCCTAGCCCCTTTATATGTACTCTCTGACCGCAAGTGAGTTACCCTAGTCCCATTGAAGTACTCCCTGACCCCAAGTGAGTTACCCTAGCTCCTTTATATGTACTCTCTTACCGCAAGTGAGTAAGCCTAACCCATTTATATGTTCACTCTGACCGCAAGAGAGTTATCCTAGTCGCTTTATATGTACTCCCAGACCCCAAGTGAGATACCCTAGTCCCATAGAAGTACTCCCTAACCCCAAGTGAGTTATATTAGCCCCTTTATATGTACTCTCTGACCGCAAGTGAGTTATTCAAACCCCTTATAAGTACTCCCTGACCCCAAGTGTGTTACCCTAGTCTCATATATGTACTCCCTGAACTCAAGTGTGTTACCTTAGCCCCTTTATAAGTACTCCCTGACACCAAGTGAGTTATCCTACCCCCTATATATGTACTCTCTGACCGCAAGTGAGTTACCCTAGTCCCTTATAGGTACTCCCTGACCCCAAGTGAGTTACCCTAGACCCATATAAGTACTCCCAGACCCCAAGTGAGTTACCCTAGTCCCATAGAATTACTCCCTGACCCCAAATGAGTTACCATATCATCTTTATAAGTACTCCCTGACCCCAAGTGAGTTATCCTAGCCCCTTTATATGTACTCTCTGACCGCAAGTGTGTTACTCTAGTCCCATATAAGTTCTCCTTGACCCAAAGTGAGTTACCCTAGCCCCTTTTGTAAGTACTCCCTGCCCCAAGTGAGTTACCATATCACGTTTATAAGTACTCTCTGACCGCAAGTGAGTTACCGTAGTCCAATAGTAGTACTCCCTTACCCCAAGTGAGTTATCCTAGCCCCTTTATATGTACTCTCTGACCGCAAGTGATTTACCTAATCCCATAGAAGTACTCCCTGACCCCAAGTGAGTTACCATATCACCTTTATAAGTACTCCCTGACCCCAAGTGAGTTATCCTAGCCCCCTTATATGTACTCTCTGACCGCAAGTGAGTTACCTAATCCCATAGAGGTACTCCCTGACCCCAAGTGAGTTATCCTAGCCCCTATATAAGTACTCCCTGAACCCAAGTGAGTTACCATAGCCCCTTTATAAGTATTCCCTCACCCCAAGTGAGTTATCCTAGCCCCTTTATATGTACTCTCTGACCGCAAGTGAGTTATACAAACCCCTTATAAGTACTCCCTGACCCCAAGTGTGTTACCCTAGTCTCATATATGTACTCCCTGAACTCTAGTGTGTTACCTTAGCCCCTTTATAAGTACTCCCTAACCCCAAGTGAGTTATCCTATCCTCTTTATATGTACTCTCTGACCGCAAGTGAGTTACCCTATTCCCATATAAGTTCTCCCTGACCCCAAGTGAGTTACCATAGCCTCTTTATAAGTACTCTTAGACCCCAAGTGAGTTACCCTAGTCCCATATAAGTTCTCCTTGACCCAAAGCGAGTTACCCTAGCCCCTTTTGTAAGTACTCCCTGCCCCAAGTGAGTTACCATATCACGTTTATAAGTACTCCCTGACCGAAAGTGAGTTATCCTAGCACCTTTATATGTACTCTCTGACCGCAAGTGAGTTACCCTAGTCCCATTGAAGTACTCCCTGACCCCAAGTGAGTTACCCTAGCTCCTTTATATGTACTCTCTTACCGCAAGTGAGTAACCCTAACCCATTTATATGTTCACTCTGACCGCAAGAGAGTTATCCTAGTCGCTTTATATGTACTCCCAGACCCCAAGTGAGATTCCCTAGTCCCATAGAAGTACTCCCTAACCCCAAGTGAGTTATATTAGCCCCTTTATATGTACTCTCTGACCGCAAGTGAGTTATTCAAACCCCTTATAAGTACTCCCTGACCCCAAGTGTGTTACCCTAGTCTCATATATGTACTCCCTGAACTCAAGTGTGTTACCTTAGCCCCTTTATAAGTACTCCCTGACACCAAGTGAGTTATCCTACCCCCTATATATGTACTCTCTGACCGCAAGTGAGTTACCCTAGTCCCTTATAGGTACTCCCTGACCCCAAGTGAGTTACCCTAGACCCATATAAGTAGTCCCAGACCCCAAGTGAGTTACCCTAGTCCCATAGAATTACTCCCTGACCCCAAATGAGTTACCATATCATCTTTATAAGTACTCCCTGACCCCAAGTGAGTTATCCTAGCCCCTTTATATGTACTCTCTGACCGCAAGTGTGTTACTCTAGTCCCATATAAGTTCTCCTTGACCCAAAGTGAGTTACCCTAGCCCCTTTTGTAAGTACTCCCTGCCCCAAGTGAGTTACCATATCACGTTTATAAGTACTCTCTGACCGCAAGTGAGTTACCGTAGTCCAATAGTAGTACTCCCTTACCCCAAGTGAGTTACCCTAGCCCCTTTATATGTACTCTCTGACCGCAAGTGAGTTACCCTAGACCTATATAAGTACTCCCAGACCCCAAGTGAGTTACCCTAGTCCCATAGAAGTACTCCCTGACCACAAGTGAGTTACCCTAGCCCCTTATATAAGTACTCCCTGACCGCAAGTGAGTTATCCTAGCCCCTTTATATGTACTCTCTGACCGCAAGTGAGTTACCCTAGTCCCATAGAAGTACTCCCTGACCCCAAGTGAGTTACCATAGCCCCTTTATGAGTACTCCCTGACACCAAGTGAGTTATCCTACCCCCTTTATATATACTCTCTGACCGCAAGTGAGTTACCCTAATCCCATATAAGTACTCCCAGACCCCAACTGAGTTACCCTAGTCCCATAGAAGTACTCCCTGACCGCAAGTGAGTTATCCTAGCCCCTTTATATGCACTCTCTGACCGCAAGTGAGTTACCCTAGTCCCATAGTAGTACTCCCTTACCCCAAGTGAGTTATCCTAGCCCCTTCATATGTACTCTCTGACCGCAAGTGAGTTACCCTAGTCCAATATAAGTACTCCCTGACCCCAAGTGAGTTACCATAGCCCCTTTATAAGTACTCCCTGAACCTAAGTGAGTTATCCTGGCCCCTTTATATGTACTCTCTGACCGCAAGTGTGTTACCCTAATCCCAAATAAGTACTCCCAGACCCCAAGTGAATTACCCTAGTCCCATTGAAGTACTCCCTGACCTAAAGTGAGTTACCCTAGCGCCTTTATATGTACTCTCTTACCGCAAGTGAGTAACCCTAGCCCATTTATATGTACACTCTGACCGCAAGTGAATTATCCTAGTCGCTTTATATGTACTCCCAGACCCCAAGTGAGTTACCCTAGTCCCATAGAAGTACTCCCTAACCCCAAGTGAGTTATCCTAGCCCCTTTTTATGCACTCTCTGACCGCAAGTGAATTATTCAAACCCCTTATAAGTACTCCCTGACCCCAAGTGAGTTACCCTAGACCTTAATAAGTACTCCCAGACCCCAAGTGAATTACCCTAGTCCCATAGAATTACTCCCTGACCCCAAGTGAGTTATCCTAGCCCCTTTATAAGTACTCTCTTACCGCAAGTGAGTTATCCTAGCCCATTTATATGTACACTCCGACCGCAAGTGAGTTATTCTAGTCGCTTTATATGTACTCCCAGACCCCAAGTGAGTTACCCTAGTCCCATAGAAGTACTCCCTGACCACATGTGAGTTACCATATCACCTTTATATGTACTCCCTGACCCCAAGTGAGTTATCCTAGCCCCCTTATATGTACAATCTGACCGCAAGTGAGTTACCCTAGTCCCATATAAGTTCTCCTTGACCCAAAGTGAGTTACCCTAGCCCCTTTTGTAAGTACTCCCTGCCCCAAGTGAGTTACCATATCACGTTTATAAGTACTCCCTGACCGAAAGTGAGTTATCCTAGCCCCTTTATATGTACTCTCTGACCGCAAGTGAGTTACCCTAGTCCCATTGAAGTACTCCCTGACCCCAAGTGAGTTACCCTAGCTCCTTTATATGTACTCTCTTACCGCAAGTGAGTAACCCTAACCCATTTATATGTTCACTCTGACCGCAAGAGAGTTATCCTAGTCGCTTTATATGTACTCCCAGACCCCAAGTGAGATACCCTAGTCCCATAGAAGTACTCCCTAACCCCAAGTGAGTTATATTAGCCCCTTTATATGTACTCTCTGACCGCAAGTGAGTTATTCAAACCCCTTATAAGTACTCCCTGACCCCAAGTGTGTTACCCTAGTCTCATATATGTACTCCCTGAACTCAAGTGTGTTACCTTAGCCCCTTTATAAGTACTCCCTGACACCAAGTGAGTTATCCTACCCCCTATATATGTACTCTCTGACCGCAAGTGAGTTACCCTAGTCCCTTATAGGTACTCCCTGACCCCAAGTGAGTTACCCTAGACCCATATAAGTACTCCCAGACCCCAAGTGAGTTACCCTAGTCCCATAGAATTACTCCCTGACCCCAAATGAGTTACCATATCATCTTTATAAGTACTCCCTGACCCCAAGTGAGTTATCCTAGCCCCTTTATATGTACTCTCTGACCGCAAGTGTGTTACTCTAGTCCCATATAAGTTCTCCTTGACCCAAAGTGAGTTACCCTAGCCCCTTTTGTAAGTACTCCCTGCCCCAAGTGAGTTACCATATCACGTTTATAAGTACTCTCTGACCGCAAGTGACTTACCGTAGTCCAATAGTAGTACTCCCTTACCCCAAGTGAGTTATCCTAGCCCCTTTATATGTACTCTCTGACCGCAAGTGATTTACCTAATCCCATAGAAGTACTCCCTGACCCCAAGTGAGTTACCATATCACCTTTATAAGTACTCCCTGACCCCAAGTGAGTTATCCTAGCCCCTATATAAGTACTCCCTGAACCCAAGTGAGTTACCATAGCCCCTTTATAAGTATTCCCTGACCCCAAGTGAGTTATCCTATCCCCTTTATATGTACTCTCTGACCGCAAGTGAGTTATACAAACCCCTTATAAGTACTCCCTGACCCCAAGTGTGTTACCCTAGTCTCATATATGTACTCCCTGAACTCTAGTGTGTTACCTTAGCCCCTTTATAAGTACTCCCTAACACCAAGTGAGTTATCCTATCCTCTTTATATGTACTCTCTGACCGCAAGTGAGTTACCCTATTCCCATATAAGTTCTCCCTGACCCCAAGTGAGTTACCATAGCCTCTTTATAAGTACTCTTAGACCCCAAGCGAGTTACCCTAGTCCCATATAAGTTCTCCTTGACACAAAGTGAGTTACCCTAGCCCCTTTATAAGTACTCCCAGACCCAAAGTGAGTTACCCTAGTCCCATAGATGTACTCCCTGACCCCAATTGAGTTACCATATCACCTTTATAAGTACTCCCTGACCCCAAGTGAGTTATCCTACCCCCTTTATATGTACTCTCTGACCGCAAGTGAGTTACCCTAGTCCCATATAGGTACTCCCTGACCCCAAGTGAGTTACCCTAGACCTATATAAGTACTCCCAGACCCCAAGTGAGTTACCCTAGTCCCATAGAAGTACTCCCTGACCACAAGTGAGTTACCCTAGCCCCTTATATAAGTACTCCCTGACCGCAAGTGAGTTATCCTAGCCCCTTTATATGTACTCTCTGACCGCAAGTGAGTTACCCTAGTCCCATAGAAGTACTCCCTGACCCCAATAGAGTTACCATATCACCTTTATAAGTACTCCCTGACCCCAAGTGAGTTATCCTACCCCCTTTATATGTACTCTCTGACCGCAAGTGAGCTACCCTAGTCCCATATAGGTACTCCCTGACCCCAAGTGAGTTACCCTAGACCTATATAAGTACTCCCAGACCCCAAGTGAGTTACCCTAGTCCCATAGAAGTACTCCCTGACCACAAGTGAGTTACCCTAGCCCCTTATATAAGTACTCCCTGACCGCAAGTGAGTTATCCTAGCCCCTTTATATGTACTCTCTGACCGCAAGTGAGTTACCCTAATCCCATATAAGTACTCCCAGACCCCAAGTGAGTTACCCTAGTCCCATAGAAGTACTCCCTGACCCCAAGTGAGTTACCCCTAGCCCCTTATATAAGTACTCCCTGACCGCAAGTGAGTTATCCTAGCCCCTTTATATGTACTCTCTGACCGCAAGTGAGTTACCTAATCCCATAGAAGTACTCCCTGACCCCAAGTGAGTTACCATAGCCCTTTTATGAGTACTCCCTGACACCAAGTGAGTTATCCTACCCCGTTTATATGTACTCTCTGACCGCAAGTGAGTTACCCTAATCCCATATAAGTACTCCCAGACCCCAAGTGAGTTACCCTAGTCCCATAGAAGTACTCCCTGACCCCAAGTGAGTTACCCTAGCCCCTTATATAAGTACTCCCTGACCGCAAGTGAGTTATCCTAGCCCCTTTATATGTACTCTCTGACCGCAAGTGAGTTACCTAATCCCATAGAAGTACTCCCTGACCCCAAGTGAGTTATTCTACCCCCTTTATATGTACTCTCTGACCGCAAGTGAGTTACTTTAGTCCCATATAGGTACTCCCTGACCCCAAGTGAGTTACCATAGCCCCTTTATAAGTACTCCCTGAACCCAAGTGAGTTACCATAGCCCCTTTATAAGTACTCCCTGACCCCAAGTGAGTTATCCTAGCCCCTTTATATGTACTCTCTGACCGCAAGTGAGTTATACAAACCCCTTATAAGTACTCCCTGACCCCAAGTGTGTTACCCTAGTCTCATATATGTACTCCCTGAACTCAAGTGTGTTACCTTAGCCCCTTTATAAGTACTCCCTGACCGCAAGTGAGTTATCCTAGCCCCTTTATATGTACTCTCTGACCGCAAGTGAGTTACCTAATCCCATAGAAGTACTCCCTGACCCCAAGTGAGTTACCATAGCCCTCTTATGAGTATTCCCTGACCCCAAGTGAGTTATCCTACCCCCTTTATATGTACTCTCTGACCGCAAGTGAATTACCCTAATCCCATATAAGTACTCCCAGACCCCAAGTGAGTTACCCTAGTCCCATAGAAGTACTCCCTGACCCCAAGTGTGTTACCCTAGCCCCTTATATAAGTACTCCCTGACCGCAAGTGAGTTATCCTAGCCCCTTTATATGTACTCTCTGACCGCAAGTGAGTTACTTTAGTCCCATATAGGTACTCCCTGACCCCAAGTGAGTTACCATAGCCCCTTTATAAGTACTCCCTGAACCCAAGTGAGTTACCATAGCCCCTTTATAAGTACTCCCTGACCCCAAGTGAGTTATCCTAGCCCCTTTATATGTACTCTCTGACCGAAAGTGAGTTATACAAACCCCTTATAAGTACCCCCTGACCCCAAGTGTGTTACCCTAGTCTCATATATGTACTCCCTGAACTCAAGTGTGTTACCTTAGCCCCTTTATAAGTACTCCCTAACCCCAAGTGAGTTATCCTACCCTCTTTATATGTACTCTCTGACTGCAAGTGAGTTACCCTAGTCCCATATAAGTTCTCCTTGACCCCAAGTGAGTTACCATAGCCTCTTTATAAGTACTCTTAGACCCCAAGTGAGTTACCCTAGTCCCATATAAGTTCTCCTTGACCCAAAGTGAGTTAACCTAGCCCCTTTATAAGTACTCCCAGACCCCAAGTGAGTTACCCTAGTCCCATAGAATTACTCCCTGACCCCAAGTGAGTTACCCTAGCCCCTTTATGAGTACTCCCTGACCCCAAGTGAGTTATCCTACACCCTTTATATGTACTCTCTGACCGCAAGTGAGTTACTTTAGTCCCATTTAGGTACTCCCTGACCCCAAGTGAGTTACCATAGCCCCTTTATAAGTACTCCCTGAACCCAAGTGAGCTACCATAGCCCCTTTATAAGTACTCCCTGACTCCAAGTAGTTATCCTAGCCCCTTTATATGTACTCTCTGACCGCAATTGAGTTACCCTAGTCCCATAGAAGTACTCCCTGACCCCAATTGAGTTACCATATCACCTTTATAAGTACTCCCTGACCCCAAGTGAGTTATCCTAGCCCCCTTATATGTACTCTCTGACCGCAAGTGAGTTACCTCATCCCATAGAAGTACTCCCTGACCCCAAGTGAGTTATCCTACCCCCTTTATATGTACTCTCTGACCGCAAGTGAGTTACTTTAGTCCCATATAGGTACTCCCTGACCCCAAGTGAGTTACCATAGCCCCTTTATAAGTACTCCCTGAACCCAAGTGAGTTACCATAGCCCCTTTATAAGTACTCCCTGACCCCAAGTGAGTTATCCTAGCCCCTTTATATGTACTCTCTGACCGAAAGTGAGTTATACAAACCCCTTATAAGTACCCCCTGACCCCAAGTGTGTTACCCTAGTCTCATATATGTACTCCCTGAACTCAAGTGTGTTACCTTAGCCCCTTTATAAGTACTCCCTAACCCCAAGTGAGTTATCCTACCCTCTTTATATGTACTCTCTGACTGCAAGTGAGTTACCCTAGTCCCATATAAGTTCTCCTTGACCCCAAGTGAGTTACCATAGCCTCTTTATAAGTACTCTTAGACCCCAAGTGAGTTACCCTAGTCCCATATAAGTTCTCCTTGACCCAAAGTGAGTTACCCTAGCCCCTTTATAAGTACTCCCAGACCCCAAGTGAGTTACCCTAGCCCCTTTATGAGTACTCCCTGACCCCAAGTGAGTTATCCTACACCCTTTATATGTACACTCTGACCGCAAGTGAGTTACCCTAGTCCCATATAGGTACTCCCTGCCCCCAAGTGAGTTACCCTAGACCTATATAAGTACTCCCAGACCCCAAGTGAGTTACCCTAATCCCATAGAAGTACTCCCTGACCACAAATGAGTTACCCTAGCCCCTTATATAAGTACTCCCTGACCGCAAGTGAGTTATCCTAGCCCCTTTATATGTACTCTCTGACCGAAAGTGAGTTACCCTACTCCCATATAAGTACTCCCTGACCCCAAGTGAATTACAATAGCCACTTTATAAGTACTACCTGACCCCAATTGAGTTACCATAGCCCCTTTATGAGTACTCCCTGACCCCAAGTGAGTTATCCTACCCCCTTTATATGTACTCTCTGACCGCAAGTGAGTTACTTTAGTCCCATATAGGTACTCCCTGACCCCAAGTGAGTTACCATAGCCCCTTTATAAGTACTCCCTGTACCCAAGTGAGTTATCCTAGCCCCTTTATATGTACTCTCTGACCGCAAGTGAGTTACCCTGCTCCCATATAAGTACTCCCTGACCCCAAGTGTGTTACCCTAGTCTCATATATGTACTCCCTGAACTCAAGTGTATTACCTTAGCCCCTTTATAAGTCCTCCCTGACCCCAAGTGAGTTATCCTAGCCCCTATATATGTACTCTCTGACCGCAAGTGAGTTACCCTAATCCCATATTAGTACTCCCAGACCCCAAGTGAGTTACCCTAGTCCCATAGAAGTACTCCCTGACCCCAAGTGAGTTACCCTAGCCCCTTATATAAGTACTCCCTGACCGCAAGTGAGTTATCCTAGCCCCTTTATATGTATTCTCTGACCGCAAGTGTGTTACCCTAGTCTCATATATGTACTCCCTGAACTCAAGTGTATTACCTTAGCCCCTTTATAAGTCCTCCCTGACCCCAAGTGAGTTATCCTAGCCCCTATATATGTACTCTCTGACCGCAAGTGAGTTACCCTAATCCCATATTAGTACTCCCAGACCCCAAGTGAGTTACCCTAGTCCCATAGAAGTACTCCCTGACCCCAAGTGAGTTACCCTAGCCCCTTATATAAGTACTCTCTGACCGCAAGTGAGTTATCCTAGCCCCTTTATATGTACTCTCTGACCGCAAGTGAGTTACCCTAGTCCCATAGAAGTACTCCCTGACCCCAAGTGAGTTACCATAGCCCCTTTATGAGTACTCCCTGAAACCAAGTGAGTTATCCTACCCCCTTTATATGTACTCTCTGACCGGAAGTGAGTTATCCTAGCCCCTTTATATGTACTCTCTGACCCCAAGTGAGTTACCATAGCCCCTTTATGAGTACTCCCTGAAACCAAGTGAGTTATCCTACCCCCTTTATATGTACTCTCTGACCGGAAGTGAGTTATCCTAGCCCCTTTATATGTACTCTCTGACCGCATGTGAGTTATTCAAACCCCTTATAAGTACTCCCTGACCCCAAGTGTGTTACCCTAGTCTCATATATGTACTCCCTGAACTCAAGTGTATTACCTTAGCCCCTTTATAAGTCCTCCCTGACCCCAAGTGAGTTATCCTAGCCCCTATATATGTACTCTCTGACCGCAAGTGAGTTACCCTAATCCCATATTAGTACTCCCAGACCCCAAGTGAGTTACCCTAGTCCCATAGAAGTACTCCCTGACCCCAAGTGAGTTACCCTAGCCCCTTATATAAGTACTCTCTGACCGCAAGTGAGTTATCCTAGCCCCTTTATATGTACTCTCTGACCGAAAGTGAGTTACCCTACTCCCATATAAGTACTCCCTGACCCCAAGTGAATTACCATAGCCACTTTATAAGTACTCCCTGACCCCAATTGAG
The DNA here is from genome assembly GCF_024137725.1 of Prorops nasuta. Classification (NCBI taxonomy): domain Eukaryota; kingdom Metazoa; phylum Arthropoda; class Insecta; order Hymenoptera; family Bethylidae; genus Prorops; species Prorops nasuta. The sequence goes on along the minus strand of NW_027116825.1, from coordinate 2,484,806 downwards.
TTACCATAGCCCCTTTATGAGTACTCCCTGACCCCAAGTGAGTTATCCTACCCCCTTTATATGTACTCTCTGACCGCAAGTGAGTTACTTTAGTCCCATATAGGTACTCCCTGACCCCAAGTGAGTTACCATAGCCCCTTTATAAGTACTCCCTGAACCCAAGTGAGTTATCCTAGCCCCTTTATATGTACTCTCTGACCGCAAGTGAGTTACCCTACTCCCATATAAGTACTCCCTGACCCCAAGTGAGTTACCATAGCCCCTTTAAGAGTACTCCCTGACCCCAAGTGTGTTACCCTAGTCTCATATATGTACTCCCTGAACTCAAGTGTATTACCTTAGCCCCTTTATAAGTCCTCCCTGACCCCAAGTGAGTTATCCTAGCCCCTATATATGTACTCTCTGACCGCAAGTGAGTTACCCTAATCCCATATTAGTACTCCCAGACCCCAAGTGAGTTACCCTAGTCCCATAGAAGTACTCCCTGACCCCAAGTGAGTTACCCTAGCCCCTTATATAAGAACTCCCTGACCGCAAGTGAGTTATCCTAGCCCCTTTATATGTACTCTCTGACCGCAAGTGTGTTACCCTAGTCTCATATATGTACTCCCTGAACTCTAGTGTATTACCTTAGCCCCTTTATAAGTCCTCCCTGACCCCAAGTGAGTTATCCTAGCCCCTATATATGTACTCTCTGACCGCAAGTGAGTTACCCTAATCCCATATTAGTACTCCCAGACCCCAAGTGAGTTACCCTAGTCCCATAGAAGTACTCCCTGACCCCAAGTGAGTTACCCTAGACCCTTATATAAGTACTCTCTGACCGCAAGTGAGTTATCCTAGCCCCTTTATATGTACTCTCTGACCGCAAGTGAGTTACCCTAGTCCCATAGAAGTACTCCCTGACCCCAAGTGAGTTACCATAGCCCCTTTATGAGTACTCCCTGAAACCAAGTGAGTTATCCTACCCCCTTTATATGTACTCTCTGACCGGAAGTGAGTTATCCTAGCCCCTTTATATGTACTCTCTGACCGCAAGTGAGTTACCCTAATCCCATATTAGTACTCCCAGACCCCAAGTGAGTTACCCTAGTCCCATAGAAGTACTCTCTGACCCCAAGTGAGTTACCCTAGCCCCTTATATAAGTACTCTCTGACCGCAAGTGAGTTACCCTAGTCCCATATATGTACTCCCTGACCCCAAGTGAGTTACCATAGCCCCTTTATAAGTACTCCCTGACCCCAAGTGAGTAATCCTAACACCTTTATATGTACTCTCTGACCGCAAGTGAGTTACCGCAGTCCCATAGTATTAGTCCCTTACCACAAGTGAGTTATCCTAGCCCCTTCATATGTACTCTCTGACCGCAAGTGAGTTACCCTAGTCCCATAGAATTACTACCTGACCCCAAGTGAGTTACCCTAGCCCCTTTATATGTACTCTCTTACCGCAAGTGAGTTACCCTAGCCCATTTATATGTACACTCTGACCGCAAGTGAGTTATCCTAGTCGCTTTATATGTACTCCCAGACCCCAAGTGAGTTACCTAATCCCATAGAAGTACTCCCTGACCCCAAGTGAGTTACCATAGCCCCTTTATGAGTACTCCCTGACCCCAAGTGAGTTACCATAGCCCCTTTATGAGTACTCCCTGAAACCAAGTGAGTTATCCTACCCCCTTTATATGTACTCTCTGACCGGAAGTGAGTTATCCTAGCCCCTTTATATGTACTCTCTGACCGCAAGTGAGTTATTCAAACCCCTTATAAGTACTCCCTGACCCCATGTGTGTTACCCTAGTCTCATATATGTACTCCCTGAACTCAAGTGTATTACCTTAGCCCCTTTATAAGTCCTCCCTGACCCCAAGTGAGTTATCCTAGCCCCTATATATGTACTCTCTGACCGCAAGTGAGTTACCCTAATCCCATATTAGTACTCCCAGACCCCAAGTGAGTTACCCTAGTCCCATATATGTACTCCCTGACCCCAAGTGAGTTACCATAGCCCCTTTATAAGTACTCCCTGACCCCAAGTGAGTTATCCTAACACCTTTATATGTACTCTCTGACCGCAAGTGAGTTACCGCAGTCCCATAGTATTAGTCCCTTACCACAAGTGAGTTATCCTAGCCCCTTTATATGTACTCTCTGACCGCAAGTGAGTTACCCTAGTCCCATAGAATTACTACCTGACCCCAAGTGAGTTACCCTAGCCCCTTTATATGTACTCTCTTACCGCAAGTGAGTTACCCTAGCCCATTTATATGTACACTCTGACCGCAAGTGAGTTATCCTAGTCGCTTTATATGTACTCCCAGACCCCAAGTGAGTTACCTAATCCCATAGAAGTACTCCCTGACCCCAAGTGAGTTACCATAGCCCCTTTATGAGTACTCCCTGACCCCAAGTGAGTTACCATAGCCCCTTTATGAGTACTCCCTGAAACCAAGTGAGTTATCCTACCCCCTTTATATGTACTCTCTGACCGGAAGTGAGTTATCCTAGCCCCTTTATATGTACTCTCTGACCGCAAGTGAGTTATTCAAACCCCTTATAAGTACTCCCTGACCCCATGTGTGTTACCCTAGTCTCATATATGTACTCCCTGAACTCAAGTGTATTACCTTAGCCCCTTTATAAGTCCTCCCTGACCCCAAGTGAGTTATCCTAGCCCCTATATATGTACTCTCTGACCGCAAGTGAGTTACCCTAATCCCATATTAGTACTCCCAGACCCCAAGTGAGTTACCCTAGTCCCATAGAAGTACTCCCTGACCCCAAGTGAGTTACCCTAGCCCCTTATATAAGTACTCTCTGACCGCAAGTGAGTTACCCTAGTCCCATATATGTACTCCCTGACCCCAAGTGAGTTACCATAGCCCCTTTATAAGTACTCCCTGACCCTAAGTGAGTTATCCTAACACCTTTATATGTACTCTCTGACCGCAAGTGAGTTACCGCAGTCCCATAGTATTAGTCCCTTACCACAAGTGAGTTATCCTAGCCCCTTCATATGTACTCTCTGACCGCAAGTGAGTTACCCTAGTCCCATAGAAGTACTCCCTGACCCCAATTGAGTTACCATATCACCTTTATATGTACTCCCTGAACCCAAGTGAGTTATCCTACCCCCTTTATATGTACTCTCTGACCGCAAGTGAGTTACCCTAGTCCCATATAGGTACTCCCTGACCCCAAGTGAATTACCCTAGACCCATATTAGTACTCCCAGACCCCAAGTGAGTTACCCTAGTCCCATAGAAGTACTCCCTGTCCCCAAGTGAGTCACCATATCACCTTTATAAGTACTCCCTGACCCCAAGTGAGTTATCCTAGCCTCCTTATATGTACTCTCTGCCTGCAAGTGAGTTACCTAATCTCATAGAAGTACTCCCTGACCCCAAGTGAGTTACCATAGCCCCTTTATGAGTACTCCCTGAAACCAAGTGAGTTATCCTACCCCCTTTATATGTACTCTCTGACCGGAAGTGAGTTATCCTAGCCCCTTTATATGTACTCTCTGACCGCAAGTGAGTGATCAAACCCCTTATAAGTACTCCCTGACCCCAAGTGTGTTACCCTAGTCTCATATATGTACTCCCTGAACTCAAGTGTATTACCTTAGCCCCTTTATAAGTCCTCCCTGACCCCAAGTGAGTTATCCTAGCCCCTATATATGTACTCTCTGACCGCAAGTGAGTTACCCTAATCCCATATTAGTACTCCCAGACCCCAAGTGAGTTACCCTAGTCCCATAGAAGTACTCCCAGACCCCAAGTGAGTTACCCTAGTCCCATAGAAGTACTCCCTGACCCCAAGTGAGTTACCCTAGCCCCTTATATAAGTACTCTCTGACCGCAAGTGAGTTACCCTAGTCCCATATATGTACTCCCTGACCCCAAGTGAGTTACCATAGCCCCTTTAAGAGTACTCCCTGACCCCAAGTGTGTTACCCTAGTCTCATATATGTACTCCCTGAACTCAAGTGTATTACCTTAGCCCCTTTATAAGTCCTCCCTGACCCCAAGTGAGTTATCCTAGCCCCTATATATGTACTCTCTGACCGCAAGTGAGTTACCCTAATCCCATATTAGTACTCCCAGACCCCAAGTGAGTTACCCTAGTCCCATAGAAGTACTCCCTGACCCCAAGTGAGTTACCCTAGCCCCTTATATAAGTACTCCCTGACCGCAAGTGAGTTATCCTAGCCCCCTTTATATGTACTCTCTGACCGCAAGTGTGTTACCCTAGTCTCATATATGTACTCCCTGAACTCAAGTGTATTACCTTAGCCCCTTTATAAGTCCTCCCTGACCCCAAGTGAGTTATCCTAGCCCCTATATATGTACTCTCTGACCGCAAGTGAGTTACCCTAATCCCATATTAGTACTCCCAGACCCCAAGTGAGTTACCCTAGTCCCATAGAAGTACTCCCTGACCCCAAGTGAGTTACCCTAGCCCCTTATATAAGCACTCTCTGACCGCAAGTGAGTTACCCTAGTCCCATATATGTACTCCCTGACCCCAAGTGAGTTACCATAGCCCCTTTATAAGTACTCCCTGACCCCAAGTGAGTTATCCTAACACCTTTATATGTACTCTCTGACCGCAAGTGAGTTACCGCAGTCCCATAGTATTAGTCCCTTACCACAAGTGAGTTATCCTAGCCCCTTCATATGTACTCTCTGACCGCAAGTGAGTTACCCTAGTCCCATAGAAGTACTCCCTGACCCCAATTGAGTTACCATATCACCTTTATATGTACTCCCTGAACCCAAGTGAGTTATCCTACCCCCTTTATATGTACTCTCTGACCGCAAGTGAGTTACCCTAGTCCCATATAGGTACTCCCTGACCCCAAGTGAATTACCCTAGACCCATATTAGTACTCCCAGACCCCAAGTGAGTTACCCTAGTCCCATAGAAGTACTCCCTGACCCCAAGTGAGTCACCCTAGCCCCTTATATAAGTACTCTCTGACCGCAAGTGAGTTATCCTAACCCCTTTATATGTACTCTCTGACCGCAAGTGAGTTACCCTAATCCCATATAAGTACTCCCAGACCCCAAGTGAGTTACCCTGGTCCCATAGAAGTACTCCCTGACCGGAAGTGAGTTATCCTAGCCCCTTTATATGTACTCTCTGACCGCAAGTGAGTTACCCTAGTCCCATAGAAGTACTCCCTGTCCCCAAGTGAGTCACCATATCACCTTTATAAGTACTCCCTGACCCCAAGTGAGTTATCCTAGCCCCCTTATATGTACTCTCTGACTGCAAGTGAGTTACCTGATCTCATAGAATACTCCCTGACCCCAAGAGAGTTAACATAGCCCTTTTATGAGTACTCCCTGACCCCAAGTGAGTTATCCTACCCCCTTTATATGTCCTCTCTGACCGCAAGTGAGTTACCCTAGTCCCATATATGTACTTCCTGACCCCAAGTGTGTTACCCAAGCCCCTTTATATGTACTCTCTTACCGCAAGTGAGTTACCCTAGCCCATTTATATGTACACTCTGACCGCAAGTGAGTTATCCTAGTCGCTTTATATGTACTCCCATACCCCATGTGAGTTACCTAATCCCATAAAAGTACTCCCTGACCCCAAGTGAGTTACCATAGCCCCTTTATGAGTACTCCCTGACCCGAAGTGAGTTATCCTACCCCCTTTATATGTAATCTCTGACCGCAAGTGAGTTACTTTAGTCCCATATAGGTACTCCCTGACCCCAAGTGAGTTATCATAGCCCCTTTATAAGTACTTCCTGAACCCAAGTGAGTTACCATAGCCCCTTTATAAGTACTCCCTGACCCCAAGTGAGTTATCCTAGCCCCTTTATATGTACTCTCTGACCGCAAGTGAGTTATACAAACCCCTTATAAGTACTCCCTGACCCCAAGTGTGTTACCCTAGTCTCATATATGTACTCCCTGAACTCAAGTGTGTTACCTTAGCCCCTTTATAAGTACTCCCTAACCCCAAGTGAGTTATCCTACCCTCTTTATATGTACTCTCTGACCGCAAGTGAGTTACCCTAGTCCCATATAAGTTCTCCCTGACCCCAAGTGAGTTACCATAGCCTTTTTATAAGTACTGTTAGACCGCAAGTGAGTTACCCTAGTCCCATATAAGTTCTCCTTGACCCAAAGTGAGTTACCCTAGCCCCTTTATAAGTACTCCCAGACCCCAAGTGAGTTACCCTAGTCCCATAGAATTACTACCTGACCCCAAGTGAGTTACCCTAGCCCCTTTATATGTACTCTCTTACCGCAAGTGAGTTACCCTAGCCCATTTATATGTACACTCTGACCGCAAGTGAGTTATCCTAGTCGCTTTATATGTACTCCCAGACCCCAAGTGAGTTACCTAATCCCATAGAAGTACTCCCTGACCCCAAGTGAGTTACCATAGCCCCTTTATGAGTACTCCCTGACCCCAAGTGAGTTACCATAGCCCCTTTATAAGTACTCCCTGAACCCAAGTGAGTTATCCTAGCCCCTTTATATGTACTCTCTGACCGCAAGTGAGTTACCCTGCTCCCATATATGTACTCCCTGACCCCAAGTGTGTTACCCTAGTCTCATATATGTACTCCCTGAACTCAAGTGTATTACCTTAGCCCCTTTATAAGTCCTCCCTGACCCCAAGTGAGTTATCCTAGCCCCTATATATGTACTCTCTGACCGCAAGTGAGTTACCCTAATCCCATATTAGTACTCCCAGACCCCAAGTGAGTTACCCTAGTCCCATAGAAGTACTCCCTGACCCCAAGTGAGTTACCCTAGCCCCTTATATAAGAACTCCCTGACCGCAAGTGAGTTATCCTAGCCCCTTTATATGTACTCTCTGACCGCAAGTGTGTTACCCTAGTCTCATATATGTACTCCCTGAACTCAAGTGTATTACCTTAGCCCCTTTATAAGTCCTCCCTGACCCCAAGTGAGTTATCCTAGCCCCTATATATGTACTCTCTGACCGCAAGTGAGTTACCCTAATCCCATATTAGTACTCCCAGACCCCAAGTGAGTTACCCTAGTCCCATAGAAGTACTCCCTGACCCCAAGTGAGTTACCCTAGACCCTTATATAAGTACTCTCTGACAGCAAGTGAGTTATCCTAGCCCCTTTATATGTACTCTCTGACCGCAAGTGAGTTACCCTAGTCCCATAGAAGTACTCCCTGACCCCAAGTGAGTTACCATAGCCCCTTTATGAGTACTCCCTGAAACCAAGTGAGTTATCCTACCCCCTTTATATGTACTCTCTGACCGGAAGTGAGTTATCCTAGCCCCTTTATATGTACTCTCTGACCGCAAGTGAGTTACCCTAATCCCATATTAGTACTCCCAGACCCCAAGTGAGTTACCCTAGTCCCATAGAAGTACTCTCTGACCCCAAGTGAGTTACCCTAGCCCCTTATATAAGTACTCTCTGACCGCAAGTGAGTTACCCTAGTCCCATATATGTACTCCCTGACCCCAAGTGAGTTACCATAGCCCCTTTATAAGTACTCCCTGACCCCAAGTGAGTTATCCTAACACCTTTATATGTACTCTCTGACCGCAAGTGAGTTACCGCAGTCCCATAGTATTAGTCCCTTACCACAAGTGAGTTATCCTAGCCCCTTCATATGTACTCTCTGACCGCAAGTGAGTTACCCTAGTCCCATAGAATTACTACCTGACCCCAAGTGAGTTACCCTAGCCCCTTTATATGTACTCTCTTACCGCAAGTGAGTTACCCTAGCCCATTTATATGTACACTCTGACCGCAAGTGAGTTATCCTAGTCGCTTTATATGTACTCCCAGACCCCAAGTGAGTTACCTAATCCCATAGAAGTACTCCCTGACCCCAAGTGAGTTACCATAGCCCCTTTATGAGTACTCCCTGACCCCAAGTGAGTTACCATAGCCCCTTTATGAGTACTCCCTGAAACCAAGTGAGTTATCCTACCCCCTTTATATGTACTCTCTGACCGGAAGTGAGTTATCCTAGCCCCTTTATATGTACTCTCTGACCGCAAGTGAGTTATTCAAACCCCTTATAAGTACTCCCTGACCCCATGTGTGTTACCCTAGTCTCATATATGTACTCCCTGAACTCAAGTGTATTACCTTAGCCCCTTTATAAGTCCTCCCTGACCCCAAGTGAGTTATCCTAGCCCCTATATATGTACTCTCTGACCGCAAGTGAGTTACCCTAATCCCATATTAGTACTCCCAGACCCCAAGTGAGTTACCCTAGTCCCATAGAAGTACTCCCTGACCCCAAGTGAGTTACCCTAGCCCCTTATATAAGTACTCTCTGACCGCAAGTGAGTTACCCTAGTCCCATATATGTACTCCCTGACCCCAAGTGAGTTACCATAGCCCCTTTATAAGTACTCCCTGACCCTAAGTGAGTTATCCTAACACCTTTATATGTACTCTCTGACCGCAAGTGAGTTACCGCAGTCCCATAGTATTAGTCCCTTACCACAAGTGAGTTATCCTAGCCCCTTCATATGTACTCTCTGACCGCAAGTGAGTTACCCTAGTCCCATAGAAGTACTCCCTGACCCCAATTGAGTTACCATATCACCTTTATATGTACTCCCTGAACCCAAGTGAGTTATCCTACCCCCTTTATATGTACTCTCTGACCGCAAGTGAGTTACCCTAGTCCCATATAGGTACTCCCTGACCCCAAGTGAATTACCCTAGACCCATATTAGTACTCCCAGACCCCAAGTGAGTTACCCTAGTCCCATAGAAGTACTCCCTGTCCCCAAGTGAGTCACCATATCACCTTTATAAGTACTCCCTGACCCCAAGTGAGTTATCCTAGCCTCCTTATATGTACTCTCTGCCTGCAAGTGAGTTACCTAATCTCATAGAAGTACTCCCTGACCCCAAGTGAGTTACCATAGCCCCTTTATGAGTACTCCCTGAAACCAAGTGAGTTATCCTACCCCCTTTATATGTACTCTCTGACCGGAAGTGAGTTATCCTAGCCCCTTTATATGTACTCTCTGACCGCAAGTGAGTGATCAAACCCCTTATAAGTACTCCCTGACCCCAAGTGTGTTACCCTAGTCTCATATATGTACTCCCTGAACTCAAGTGTATTACCTTAGCCCCTTTATAAGTCCTCCCTGACCCCAAGTGAGTTATCCTAGCCCCTATATATGTACTCTCTGACCGCAAGTGAGTTACCCTAATCCCATATTAGTACTCCCAGACCCCAAGTGAGTTACCCTAGTCCCATAGAAGTACTCCCTGACCCCAAGTGAGTTACCCTAGCCCCTTATATAAGTACTCTCTGACCGCAAGTGAGTTACCCTAGTCCCATATATGTACTCCCTGACCCCAAGTGAGTTACCATAGCCCCTTTATAAGTACTCCCTGACCCCAAGTGAGTTATCCTAACACCTTTATATGTACTCTCTGACCGCAAGTGAGTTACCGCAGTCCCATAGAATTACTACCTGACCCCAAGTGAGTTACCCTAGCCCCTTTATATGTACTCTCTTACCGCAAGTGAGTTACCCTAGCCCATTTATATGTACACTCTGACCGCAAGTGAGTTATCCTAGTCGCTTTATATGTACTCCCAGACCCCAAGTGAGTTACCTAATCCCATAGAAGTACTCCCTGACCCCAAGTGAGTTACCATAGCCCCTTTATGAGTACTCCCTGACCCCAAGTGAGTTACCATAGCCCCTTTATGAGTACTCCCTGAAACCAAGTGAGTTATCCTACCCCCTTTATATGTACTCTCTGACCGGAAGTGAGTTATCCTAGCCCCTTTATATGTACTCTCTGACCGCAAGTGAGTTATTCAAACCCCTTATAAGTACTCCCTGACCCCAAGTGTGTTACCCTAGTCTCATATATGTACTCCCTGAACTCAAGTGTATTACATTAGCCCCTTTATAAGTCCTCCCTGACCCCAAGTGAGTTATCCTAGCCCCTATATATGTACTCTCTGACCGCAAGTGAGTTACCCTAATCCCATATTAGTACTCCCAGACCCCAAGTGAGTTACCCTAGTCCCATAGAAGTACTCCCTGACCCCAAGTGAGTTACCCTAGCCCCTTATATAAGTACTCTCTGACCGCAAGTGAGTTACCCTAGTCCCATATATGTACTCCCTGACCCCAAGTGAGTTACCATAGCCCCTTTATAAGTACTCCCTGACCCTAAGTGAGTTATCCTAACACCTTTATATGTACTCTCTGACCGCAAGTGAGTTACCGCAGTCCCATAGTATTAGTCCCTTACCACAAGTGAGTTATCCTAGCCCCTTCATATGTACTCTCTGACCGCAAGTGAGTTACCCTAGTCCCATAGAAGTACTCCCTGACCCCAATTGAGTTACCATATCACCTTTATATGTACTCCCTGAACCCAAGTGAGTTATCCTACCCCCTTTATATGTACTCTCTGACCGCAAGTGAGTTACCCTAGTCCCATATAGGTACTCTCTGACCCCAAGTGAATTACCCTAGACCCATATTAGTACTCCCAGACCCCAAGTGAGTTACCCTAGTCCCATAGAAGTACTCCCTGACCCCAAGTGAGTCACCCTAGCCCCTTTATATGTACTCTCTGACCGCAAGTGAGTTACCCTAATCCCATATAAGTACTCCCAGACCCCAAGTGAGTTACCCTGGTCCCATAGAAGTACTCCCTGACCGGAAGTGAGTTATCCTAGCCCCTTTATATGTACTCTCTGACCGCAAGTGAGTTACCCTAGTCCCATAGAAGTACTCCCTGTCCCCAAGTGAGTCACCATATCACTTTTATAAGTACTCCCTGACCCCAAGTGAGTTATCCTAGCCCCCTTATATGTACTCTCTGCCTGCAAGTGAGTTACCTAATCTCATAGAAGTACTCCCTGACCCCAAGAGAGTTAACATAGCCCCTTTATGAGTACTCCCTGACCCCAAGTGAGTTATCCTACCCCCTTTATATGTCCTCTCTGACCGCAAGTGAGTTACCCTAGTCCCATATATGTACTTCCTGACCCCAAGTGAGTTACCCTAGCCCCTTTATATGTACTCTCTTACCGCAAGTGAGTTACCCTAGCCCATTTATATGTACACTCTGACCGCAAGTGAGTTATCCTAGTCGCTTTATATGTACTCCCATACCCCATGTGAGTTACCTAATCCCATAAAAGTACTCCCTGACCCCAAGTGAGTTACCATAGTCCCTTTATGAGTACTCCCTGACCCCAAGTGAGTTATCCTACCCCTTTTATATGTACTCTCTGACCGCAAATGAGTTACTTTAGTCCCATATAGGTACTCCCTGACCCCAAGTGAGTTACCATAGCCCCTTTATAAGTACTTCCTGAACCCAAGTGAGTTACCATAGCCCCTTTATGAGTACACCCTGACCCCAAGTGAGTTACCATAGCCCCTTTATGAGTACTCCCTGACCCGAAGTGAGTTATCCTACCCCCTTTATATGTAATCTCTGACCGCAAGTGAGTTACTTTAGTCCAATATAGGTACTCCCTGACCCCAAGTGAGTTATCATAGCCCCTTTATAAGTACTTCCTGAACCCAAGTGAGTTACCATAGCCAGTTTTTAAGTACTCCCTGACCCCAAGTGAGTTATCCTAGCCCCTTTATATGTACTCTCTGACCGCAAGTGAGTTATACAAACCCCTTATAAGTACTCCCTGACCCCAAGTGTGTTACCCTAGTCTCATATATGTACTCCCTGAACTCAAGTGTGTTACCTTAGCCCCTTTATAAGTACTCCCTAACCCCAAGTGAGTTATCCTACCCTCTTTATATGTACTCTCTGACCGCAAGTGAGTTACCCCAGTCCCATATAAGTTCTCCCTGACCCCAAGTGAGTTACCATAGCCTTTTTATAAGTACTCTTAGACCGCAAGTGAGTTACCCTAGTCCCATATAAGTTCTCCTTGACCCAAAGTGAGTTACCCTAGCCCCTTTATAAGTACTCCCAGACCCCAAGTGAGTTACCCTAGTCCCATAGAATTACTACCTGACCCCAAGTGAGTTACCCTAGCCCCTTTATATGTACTCTCTTACCGCAAGTGAGTCACCCTAGCCCATTTATATGTACACTCTGACCGCAAGTGAGTTATCCTAGTCGCTTTATATGTACTCCCAGACCCCAAGTGAGTTACCTAATCCCATAGAAGTACTCCCTGACCCCAAGTGAGTTACCATAGCCCCTTTATGAGTACTCCCTGACCCCAAGTGAGTTACCATAGCCCCTTTATGAGTACTCCCTGACCCCAAGTGAGTTATCCTACCCCCTTTATATGTACTCTCTGACCGCAAGTGAGTTACCCTACTCCCATATAGGTACTCCCTGACCCCAAGTGAGTTACCATAGCCACTTTATAAGTACTCCCTAACCCCAAGTGAGTTACCATAGCCCCTTTATGAGTACTCCCTGACCCCAAGTGAGTTATCCTACCCCCTTTATATGTACTCTCTGACCGCAAGTGAGTTACCCTACTCCCATATATGTACTCCCTGAACTCAAGTGTATTACCTTAGCCCCTTTATAAGTCCTCCCTGACCTCAAGTGATTTATCCTAGCCCCTTATATAAGTACTCCCTGACCGCAAGTGAGTTATCCTAGCCCCTTTATATGTACTCTCTGACCGCAAGTGAGTTACCCTAGTCCCATAGAAGTACTCCCTGACCCCAAGTGAGTTACCCTAGCCCCTTATATAAGTACTCCCTGACCGCAAGTGAGTTATCCTAGCCCCCTTTATATGTACTCTCTGACCGCAAGTGTGTTACCCTAGTCTCATATATGTACTCCCTGAACTCAAGTGTATTACCTTAGCCCCTTTATAAGTCCTCCCTGACCCCAAGTGAGTTATCCTAGCCCCTATATATGTACTCTCTGACCGCAAGTGAGTTACCCTAATCCCATATTAGTACTCCCAGACCCCAAGTGAGTTACCCTAGTCCCATAGAAGTACTCCCTGACCCCAAGTGAGTTACCCTAGCCCCTTATATAAGCACTCTCTGACCGCAAGTGAGTTACCCTAGTCCCATATATGTACTCCCTGACCCCAAGTGAGTTACCATAGCCCCTTTATAAGTACTCCCTGACCCCAAGTGAGTTATCCTAACACCTTTATATGTACTCTCTGACCGCAAGTGAGTTACCGCAGTCCCATAGTATTAGTCCCTTACCACAAGTGAGTTATCCTAGCCCCTTCATATGTACTCTCTGACCGCAAGTGAGTTACCCTAGTCCCATAGAAGTACTCCCTGACCCCAATTGAGTTACCATATCACCTTTATATGTACTCCCTGAACCCAAGTGAGTTATCCTACCCCCTTTATATGTACTCTCTGACCGCAAGTGAGTTACCCTAGTCCCATATAGGTACTCCCTGACCCCAAGTGAATTACCCTAGACCCATATTAGTACTCCCAGACCCCAAGTGAGTTACCCTAGTCCCATAGAAGTACTCCCTGACCCCAAGTGAGTCACCCTAGCCCCTTATATAAGTACTCTCTGACCGCAAGTGAGTTATCCTAACCCCTTTATATGTACTCTCTGACCGCAAGTGAGTTACCCTAATCCCATATAAGTACTCCCAGACCCCAAGTGAGTTACCCTGGTCCCATAGAAGTACTCCCTGACCGGAAGTGAGTTATCCTAGCCCCTTTATATGTACTCTCTGACCGCAAGTGAGTTACCCTAGTCCCATAGAAGTACTCCCTGTCCCCAAGTGAGTCACCATATCACCTTTATAAGTACTCCCTGACCCCAAGTGAGTTATCCTAGCCCCCTTATATGTACTCTCTGACTGCAAGTGAGTTACCTAATCTCATAGAATACTCCCTGACCCCAAGAGAGTTAACATAGCCCCTTTATGAGTACTCCCTGACCCCAAGTGAGTTATCCTACCCCCTTTATATGTCCTCTCTGACCGCAAGTGAGTTACCCTAGTCCCATATATGTACTTCCTGACCCCAAGTGTGTTACCCAAGCCCCTTTATATGTACTCTCTTACCGCAAGTGAGTTACCCTAGCCCATTTATATGTACACTCTGACCGCAAGTGAGTTATCCTAGTCGCTTTATATGTACTCCCATACCCCATGTGAGTTACCTAATCCCATAAAAGTACTCCCTGACCCCAAGTGAGTTACCATAGTCCCTTTATGAGTACTCCCTGACCCCAAGTGAGTTATCCTACCCCCTTTATATGTACTCTCTGACCGCAAATGAGTTACTTTAGTCCCATATAGGTACTCCCTGACCCCAAGTGAGTTACCATAGCCCCTTTATAAGTACTTCCTGAACCCAAGTGAGTTACCATAGCCCCTTTATGAGTACACCCTGACCCCAAGTGAGTTACCATAGCCCCTTTATGAGTACTCCCTGACCCGAAGTGAGTTATCCTACCCCCTTTATATGTAATCTCTGACCGCAAGTGAGTTACTTTAGTCCCATATAGGTACTCCCTGACCCCAAGTGAGTTATCATAGCCCCTTTATAAGTACTTCCTGAACCCAAGTGAGTTACCATAGCCCCTTTATAAGTACTCCCTGACCCCAAGTGAGTTATCCTAGCCCCTTTATATGTACTCTCTGACCGCAAGTGAGTTATACAAACCCCTTATAAGTACTCCCTGACCCCAAGTGTGTTACCCTAGTCTCATATATGTACTCCCTGAACTCAAGTGTGTTACCTTAGCCCCTTTATAAGTACTCCCTAACCCCAAGTGAGTTATCCTACCCTCTTTATATGTACTCTCTGACCGCAAGTGAGTTACCCTAGTCCCATATAAGTTCTCCCTGACCCCAAGTGAGTTACCATAGCCTTTTTATAAGTACTGTTAGACCGCAAGTGAGTTACCCTAGTCCCATATAAGTTCTCCTTGACCCAAAGTGAGTTACCCTAGCCCCTTTATAAGTACTCCCAGACCCCAAGTGAGTTACCCTAGTCCCATAGAATTACTACCTGACCCCAAGTGAGTTACCCTAGCCCCTTTATATGTACTCTCTTACCGCAAGTGAGTTACCCTAGCCCATTTATATGTACACTCTGACCGCAAGTGAGTTATCCTAGTCGCTTTATATGTACTCCCAGACCCCAAGTGAGTTACCTAATCCCATAGAAGTACTCCCTGACCCCAAGTGAGTTACCATAGCCCCTTTATGAGTACTCCCTGACCCCAAGTGAGTTACCATAGCCCCTTTATAAGTACTCCCTGAACCCAAGTGAGTTATCCTAGCCCCTTTATATGTACTCTCTGACCGCAAGTGAGTTACCCTGCTCCCATATAAGTACTCCCTGACCCCAAGTGTGTTACCCTAGTCTCATATATGTACTCCCTGAACTCAAGTGTATTACCTTAGCCCCTTTATAAGTCCTCCCTGACCCCAAGTGAGTTATCCTAGCCCCTATATATGTACTCTCTGACCGCAAGTGAGTTACCCTAATCCCATATTAGTACTCCCAGACCCCAAGTGAGTTACCCTAGTCCCATAGAAGTACTCCCTGACCCCAAGTGAGTTACCCTAGCCCCTTATATAAGAACTCCCTGACCGCAAGTGAGTTATCCTAGCCCCTTTATATGTACTCTCTGACCGCAAGTGTGTTACCCTAGTCTCATATATGTACTCCCTGAACTCAAGTGTATTACCTTAGCCCCTTTATAAGTCCTCCCTGACCCCAAGTGAGTTATCCTAGCCCCTATATATGTACTCTCTGACCGCAAGTGAGTTACCCTAATCCCATATTAGTACTCCCAGACCCCAAGTGAGTTACCCTAGTCCCATAGAAGTACTCCCTGACCCCAAGTGAGTTACCCTAGACCCTTATATAAGTACTCTCTGACCGCAAGTGAGTTATCCTAGCCCCTTTATATGTACTCTCTGACCGCAAGTGAGTTACCCTAGTCCCATAGAAGTACTCCCTGACCCCAAGTGAGTTACCATAGCCCCTTTATGAGTACTCCCTGAAACCAAGTGAGTTATCCTACCCCCTTTATATGTACTCTCTGACCGGAAGTGAGTTATCCTAGCCCCTTTATATGTACTCTCTGACCGCAAGTGAGTTACCCTAATCCCATATTAGTACTCCCAGACCCCAAGTGAGTTACCCTAGTCCCATAGAAGTACTCTCTGACCCCAAGTGAGTTACCCTAGCCCCTTATATAAGTACTCTCTGACCGCAAGTGAGTTACCCTAGTCCCATATATGTACTCCCTGACCCCAAGTGAGTTACCATAGCCCCTTTATAAGTACTCCCTGACCCCAAGTGAGTTATCCTAACACCTTTATATGTACTCTCTGACCGCAAGTGAGTTACCGCAGTCCCATAGTATTAGTCCCTTACCACAAGTGAGTTATCCTAGCCCCTTCATATGTACTCTCTGACCGCAAGTGAGTTACCCTAGTCCCATAGAATTACTACCTGACCCCAAGTGAGTTACCCTAGCCCCTTTATATGTACTCTCTTACCGCAAGTGAGTTACCCTAGCCCATTTATATGTACACTCTGACCGCAAGTGAGTTATCCTAGTCGCTTTATATGTACTCCCAGACCCCAAGTGAGTTACCTAATCCCATAGAAGTACTCCCTGACCCCAAGTGAGTTACCATAGCCCCTTTATGAGTACTCCCTGACCCCAAGTGAGTTACCATAGCCCCTTTATGAGTACTCCCTGAAACCAAGTGAGTTATCCTACCCCCTTTATATGTACTCTCTGACCGGAAGTGAGTTATCCTAGCCCCTTTATATGTACTCTCTGACCGCAAGTGAGTTATTCAAACCCCTTATAAGTACTCCCTGACCCCAAGTGTGTTACCCTAGTCTCATATATGTACTCCCTGAACTCAAGTGTATTACCTTAGCCCCTTTATAAGTCCTCCCTGACCCCAAGTGAGTTATCCTAGCCCCTATATATGTACTCTCTGACCGCAAGTGAGTTACCCTAATCCCATATTAGTACTCCCAGACCCCAAGTGAGTTACCCTAGTCCCATAGAAGTACTCCCTGACCCCAAGTGAGTTACCCTAGCCCCTTATATAAGTACTCTCTGACCGCAAGTGAGTTACCCTAGTCCCATATATGTACTCCCTGACCCCAAGTGAGTTACCATAGCCCCTTTATGAGTACTCCCTGACCCCAAGTGAGTTACCATAGCCCCTTTATGAGTACTCCCTGAAACCAAGTGAGTTATCCTACCCCCTTTATATGTACTCTCTGACCGGAAGTGAGTTATCCTAGCCCCTTTATATGTACTCTCTGACCGCAAGTGAGTTATTCAAACCCCTTATAAGTACTCCCTGACCCCAAGTGTGTTACCCTAGTCTCATATATGTACTCCCTGAACTCAAGTGTATTACCTTAGCCCCTTTATAAGTCCTCCCTGACCCTAAGTGAGTTATCCTAACACCTTTATATGTACTCTCTGACCGCAAGTGAGTTACCGCAGTCCCATAGTATTAGTCCCTTACCACAAGTGAGTTATCCTAGCCCCTTCATATGTACTCTCTGACCGCAAGTGAGTTACCCTAGTCCCATAGAAGTACTCCCTGACCCCAATTGAGTTACCATATCACCTTTATATGTACTCCCTGAACCCAAGTGAGTTATCCTACCCCCTTTATATGTACTCTCTGACCGCAAGTGAGTTACCATAGTCCCATATAGGTACTCCCTGACCCCAAGTGAATTACCCTAGACCCATATTAGTACTCCCAGACCCCAAGTGAGTTACCCTAGTCCCATAGAAGTACTCCCTGTCCCCAAGTGAGTCACCATATCACCTTTATAAGTACTCCCTGACCCCAAGTGAGTTATCCTAGCCCCCTTATATGTACTCTCTGCCTGCAAGTGAGTTACCTAATCTCATAGAAGTACTCCCTGACCCCAAGTGAGTTACCATAGCCCCTTTATGAGTACTCCCTGAAACCAAGTGAGTTATCCTACCCCCTTTATATGTACTCTCTGACCGGAAGTGAGTTATCCTAGCCCCTTTATATGTACTCTCTGACCGCAAGTGAGTTATTCAAACCCCTTATAAGTACTCCCTGACCCCAAGTGTGTTACCCTAGTCTCATATATGTACTCCCTGAACTCAAGTGTATTACCTTAGCCCCTTTATAAGTCCTCCCTGACCCCAAGTGAGTTATCCTAGCCCCTATA
This sequence comes from Prorops nasuta, assembly GCF_024137725.1. Classification (NCBI taxonomy): domain Eukaryota; kingdom Metazoa; phylum Arthropoda; class Insecta; order Hymenoptera; family Bethylidae; genus Prorops; species Prorops nasuta. The sequence goes on along the minus strand of NW_027116825.1, from coordinate 2,466,649 downwards.
TATGTACTCTCTGACCGCAAGTGAGTTACCCTAATCCCATATTAGTACTCCCAGACCCCAAGTGAGTTACCCTAGTCCCATAGAAGTACTCCCTGACCCCAAGTGAGTTACCCTAGCCCCTTATATAAGTACTCTCTGACCGCAAGTGAGTTACCCTAGTCCCATATATGTACTCCCTGACCCCAAGTGAGTTACCATAGCCCCTTTATAAGTACTCCCTGACCCCAAGTGAGTTATCCTAACACCTTTATATGTACTCTCTGACCGCAAGTGAGTTACCGCAGTCCCATAGAATTACTACCTGACCCCAAGTGAGTTACCCTAGCCCCTTTATATGTACTCTCTTACCGCAAGTGAGTTACCCTAGCCCATTTATATGTACACTCTGACCGCAAGTGAGTTATCCTAGTCGCTTTATATGTACTCCCAGACCCCAAGTGAGTTACCTAATCCCATAGAAGTACTCCCTGACCCCAAGTGAGTTACCGTAGCCCCTTTATGAGTACTCCCTGACCCCAAGTGAGTTACCATAGCCCCTTTATGAGTACTCCCTGAAACCAAGTGAGTTATCCTACCCCCTTTATATGTACTCTCTGACCGGAAGTGAGTTATCCTAGCCCCTTTATATGTACTCTCTGACCGCAAGTGAGTTATTCAAACCCCTTATAAGTACTCCCTGACCCCAAGTGTGTTACCCTAGTCTCATATATGTACTCCCTGAACTCAAGTGTATTACATTAGCCCCTTTATAAGTCCTCCCTGACCCCAAGTGAGTTATCCTAGCCCCTATATATGTACTCTCTGACCGCAAGTGAGTTACCCTAATCCCATATTAGTACTCCCAGACCCCAAGTGAGTTACCCTAGTCCCATAGAAGTACTCCCTGACCCCAAGTGAGTTACCCTAGCCCCTTATATAAGTACTCTCTGACCGCAAGTGAGTTACCCTAGTCCCATATATGTACTCCCTGACCCCAAGTGAGTTACCATAGCCCCTTTATAAGTACTCCCTGACCCTAAGTGAGTTATCCTAACACCTTTATATGTACTCTCTGACCGCAAGTGAGTTACCGCAGTCCCATAGTATTAGTCCCTTACCACAAGTGAGTTATCCTAGCCCCTTCATATGTACTCTCTGACCGCAAGTGAGTTACCCTAGTCCCATAGAAGTACTCCCTGACCCCAATTGAGTTACCATATCACCTTTATATGTACTCCCTGAACCCAAGTGAGTTATCCTACCCCCTTTATATGTACTCTCTGACCGCAAGTGAGTTACCCTAGTCCCATATAGGTACTCCCTGACCCCAAGTGAATTACCCTAGACCCATATTAGTACTCCCAGACCCCAAGTGAGTTACCCTAGTCCCATAGAAGTACTCCCTGACCCCAAGTGAGTCACCCTAGCCCCTTTATATGTACTCTCTGACCGCAAGTGAGTTACCCTAATCGCATATAAGTACTCCCAGACCCCAAGTGAGTTACCCTGGTCCCATAGAAGTACTCCCTGACCGGAAGTGAGTTACCTTAGCCCCTTTATAAGTACTCCCTAACCCCAAGTGAGTTATCCTACCCTCTTTATATGTACTCTCTGACCGCAAGTGAGTTACCCCAGTCCCATATAAGTTCTCCCTGACCCCAAGTGAGTTACCATAGCCTTTTTATAAGTACTCTTAGACCGCAAGTGAGTTACCCTAGTCCCATATAAGTTCTCCTTGACCCAAAGTGAGTTACCCTAGCCCCTTTATAAGTACTCCCAGACCCCAAGTGAGTTACCCTAGTCCCATAGAATTACTACCTGACCCCAAGTGAGTTACCCTAGCCCCTTTATATGTACTCTCTTACCGCAAGTGAGTTACCCTAGCCCATTTATATGTACACTCTGACCGCAAGTGAGTTATCCTAGTCGCTTTATATGTACTCCCAGACCCCAAGTGAGTTACCTAATCCCATAGAAGTACTCCCTGACCCCAAGTGAGTTACCATAGCCCCTTTATGAGTACTCCCTGACCCCAAGTGAGTTACCATAGCCCCTTTATGAGTACTCCCTGACCCCAAGTGAGTTATCCTACCCCCTTTATATGTACTCTCTGACCGCAAGTGAGTTACCCTACTCCCATATAGGTACTCCCTGACCCCAAGTGAGTTACCATAGCCACTTTATAAGTACTCCCTAACCCCAAGTGAGTTACCATAGCCCCTTTATGAGTACTCCCTGACCCCAAGTGAGTTATCCTACCCACTTTATATGTACTCTCTGACCGCAAGTGATTTATCCTAGCCCCTTATATAAGTACTCCCTGACCGCAAGTGAGTTATCCTAGCCCCTTTATATGTACTCTCTGACCGCAAGTGAGTTACCCTAGTCCCATAGAAGTACTCCCTGACCCCAAGTGAGTTACCATAGCCCCTTTATATGTACTCTCTGACCGCAAGTGAGTTATCCTACCCCCTTTATATATACTCTCTGACCGCAAGTGAGTTACCCTAATCCCATATAAGTACTCCCAGACCCCAACTGAGTTACCCTAGTCCCATAGAAGTACTCCCTGACCGCAAGTGAGTTATCCTAGCCCCTTTATATATACTCTCTGACCGCAAGTGAGTTACCCTAGTCCCATAGTAGTACTCCCTTACCCCAAGTGAGTTATCCTAGCCCCTTCATATGTACTCTCTGACCGCAAGTGAGTTACCCTAGTCCAATATAAGTACTCCCTGACTCCAAGTGAGTTACCATAGCCCCTTTATAAGTACTCCCTGAACCCAAGTGAGTTATCCTGGCCCCTTTATATGTACTCTCTGACCGCAAGTGAGTTACCCTAATCCCAAATAAGTACTCCCAGACCCCAAGTGAATTACCCTAGTCCCATTGAAGTACTCCCTGACCTAAAGTGAGTTACCCTAGCGCCTTTATATGTACTCTCTTACCGCAAGTGAGTAACCCTAGCCCATTTATATGTACACTCTGACCGCAAGTGCGTTATCCTAGTCGCTTTATATGTACTCCCAGACCCCAAGTGAGTTACCCTAGTCCCATAGAAGTACTCCCTAACCCCAAGTGAGTTATCCTAGCCCCTTTTTATGCACTCTCTGACCGCAAGTGAATTATTCAAACCCCTTATAAGTACTCCCTGACCCCAAGTGAGTTACCCTAGACCCTAATAAGTACTCCCAGACCCTAAGTGAATTACCCTAGTCCCATAGAATTACTCCCTGACCCCAAGTGAGTTATCCTAGCCCCTTTATAAGTACTCTCTTACCGCAAGTGAGTTACCCTAGCCCATTTATATGTACACTCCAACCGCAAGTGAGTTATTCTAGTCGCTTTATATGTACTCCCAGACCCCAAGTGAGTTACCCTAGTCCCATAGAAGTACTCCCTGACCACATGTGAGTTACCCTAGCCCCTTATATAAGTACACCCTGACCGTAAGTGAGTTATCCTAGCCCCTTCATATGTACTCTCTGACCGCAAGTGAGTTACCCTAGTCCCATAGAATTACTCCCTGACCCCAATTGAGTTACCATATCACCTTTATATGTACTCCCTGACCCCAAGTGAGTTATCCTAGCCCCCTTATATGTACTCTCTGACCGCAAGTGAGTTATTCAAACCCCTTATAAGTACTCCCTGACCCCAAGAGTGTTACCCTAGTCTCATATATGTACTCCCTGAACTCAAGTGTATTACCTTAGCCCCTTTATAAGTCCTCCCTGACCCCAAGTGAGTTATCCTAGCCCCTATATATGTACTCTCTGACCGCAAGTGAGTTACCCTAATCCCATATTAGTACTCCCAGACCCCAAGTGAGTTACCCTAGTCCCATAGAAGTACTCCCTGACCCCAAGTGAGTTACCCTAGCCCCTTATATAAGTACTCCCTGACCGCAAGTGAGTTATCCTAGCCCCTTTATATGTACTCTCTGACCGCAAGTGTGTTACCCTAGTCTCATATATGTACTCCCTGAACTCAAGTGTATTACCTTAGCCCCTTTATAAGTCCTCCCTGACCCCAAGTGAGTTATCCTAGCCCCTATATATGTACTCTCTGACCGCAAGTGAGTTACCCTAATCCCATATTAGTACTCCCAGACCCCAAGTGAGTTACCCTAGTCCCATAGAAGTACTCCCAGACCCCAAGTGAGTTACCCTAGCCCCTTATATAAGTACTCTCTGACCGCAAGTGAGTTATCCTAGCCCCTTTATATGTACTCTCTGACCGCAAGTGAGTTACCCTAGTCTCATAGAAGTACTCCCTGACCCCAAGTGAGTTACCATAGCCCCTTTATGAGTACTCCCTGAAACCAAGTGAGTTATCCTACCCCCTTTATATGTACTCTCTGACCGGAAGTGAGTTATCCTAGCCCCTTTATATGTACTCTCTGACCGCAAGTGAGTTATTCAAACCCCTTATAAGTACTCCCTGACCCCAAGTGTGTTACCCTAGTCTCATATATGTACTCCCTGAACTCAAGTGTATTACCTTAGCCCCTTTATAAGTCCTCCCTGACCCCAAGTGAGTTATCCTAGCCCCTATATATGTACTCTCTGACCGCAAGTGAGTTACCCTAATCCCATATTAGTACTCCCAGACCCCAAGTGAGTTACCCTAGTCCCATAGAAGTACTCCCTGACCCCAAGTGAGTTACCCTAGCCCCTTATATAAGTACTCTCTGACCCCAAGTGAGTTATCCTAGCCCCTATATATGTACTCTCTGACCGCATGTGAGTTACCCTAATCCCATATTATTACTCCCAGACCCCAAGTGAGTTACCCTAGTCCCATAGAAGTACTCCCTGACCCCAAGTGAGTTACCCTAGCCCCTTATATAAGTACTCTCTGACCGCAAGTGAGTTATCCTAGCCCCTTTATATGTACTCTCTGACCGCAAGTGAGTTACCCTAGTCCCATAGAAGTACTCCCTGACCCCAAGTGAGTTACCATAGCCCCTTTATGAGTACTCCCTGAAACCAAGTGAGTTATCCTACCCCCTTTATATGTACTCTCTGACCGGAAGTGAGTTATCCTAGCCCCTTTATATGTACTCTCTGAACGCAAGTGAGTTATTCAAACCCCTTATAAGTACTCCCTGACCCCAAGTGTGTTACCCTAGTCTCATATATGTACTCCCTGAACTCAAGTGTATTACCTTAGCCCCTTTATAAGTCCTCCCTGACCCCAAGTGAGTTATCCTAGCCCCTATATATGTACTCTCTGACCGCAAGTGAGTTACCCTAATCCCATATTAGTACTCCCAGACCCCAAGTGAGTTACCCTAGTCCCATAGAAGTACTCCCTGACCCCAAGTGAGTTACCCTAGCCCCTTTATAAGTACTCCCAGACCCCAAGTGTGTTACCCTAGTCCCATAGAATTACTACCTGACCCCAAGTGTGTTACCCTAGCCCCTTTATATGTACTCTCTTACCGCAAGTGAGTTACCCTAGCCCATTTATATGTACACTCTGACCGCAAGTGAGTTATCCTAGTCGCTTTATATGTACTCCCAGACCCCAAGTGAGTTACCTAATCCCATAGAAGTACTCCCTGACCCCAAGTGAGTTACCATAGCCCCTTTATGAGTACTCCCTGACCCCAAGTGAGTTACCATAGCCCCTTTATGAGTACTCCCTGACCCCAAGTGAGTTATCCTACCCCCTTTATATGTACTCTCTGACCGCAAGTGAGTTACCCTACTCCCATATAGGTACTCCCTGACCCCAAGTGAGTTACCATAGCCACTTTATAAGTACTCCCTAACCCCAAGTGAGTTACCATAGCCCCTTTATGAGTACTCCCTGACCCCAAGTGAGTTATCCTACCCCCTTTATATGTCGTCTCTGACCGCAAGTGAGTTACCCTACTCTCATATATGTACTCCCTGAACTCAAGTGTATTACCTTAGCCCCTTTATAAGTCCTCCCTGACCTCAAGTGATTTATCCTAGCCCCTTTATATGTACTCTCTTACCGCAAGTGAGTTACCCTAGCCCATTTATATGTACACTCTGACCGCAAGTGAGTTCTCCTAGTCGCTTTATATGTACTCCCAGACCCCAAGTGAGTTACCTAATCCCATAGAAGTACTCCCTGACCCCAAGTGAGTTACCATAGCCCCTTTATGAGTACTCCCTGACCCCAAGTGAGTTATCCTACCCCCTTTATATGTACTCTCTGACCGCAAGTGAGTTACCCTACTCCCATATAGGTACTCCCTGACCCCAAGTGAGTTATCCTACCCCCTTTATATGTACTCTCTGACCGCAAGTGAGTTACCCTACTCCCATATATGTACTCCCTGAACTCAAGTGTATTACCTTAGCCCCTTTATAAGTCCTCCCTGACCTCAAGTGATTTATCCTAGCCCCTTATATAAGTACTCCCTGACCGCAAGTGAGTTATCCTAGCCCCTTATAAGTACTCCCTGACCCCAAGTGTGTTACCCTAGTCTCATATATGTACTCCCTGAACTCAAGTGTATTACCTTAGCCCCTTTATAAGTCCTCCCTGACCCCAAGTGAGTTATCCTAGCCCCTATATATGTACTCTCTGACCGCAAGTGAGTTACCCTAATCCCATATTAATACTCCCAGACCCCAAGTGAGTTACCCTAGTCCCATAGAAGTACTCCCTGACCCCAAGTGAGTTACCCTAGCCCCTTATATAAGTACTCTCTGACCCCAAGTGAGTTATCCTAGCCCCTATATATGTACTCTCTGACCGCAAGTGAGTTACCCTAATCCCATATTAGTACTCCCAGACCCCAAGTGAGTTACCCTAGTCCCAAAGAAGTACCCCCTGACCCCAAGTGAGTTACCCTAGCCCCTTATATATGTACTCTCTGACCGCAAGTGAGTTATCCTAGCCCCTTTATATGTACTCTCTGACCGCAAGTGAGTTACCCTAGTCCCATAGAAGTACTCCCTGACCCCAAGTGAGTTACCATAGCCCCTTTATGAGTACTCCCTGAAACCAAGTGAGTTATCCTACCCCCTTTATATGTACTCTCTGACCGGAAGTGAGTTATCCTAGCCCCTTTATATGTACTCTCTGACCGCAAGTGAGTTATTCAGACCCCTTATAAGTACTCCCTGACCCCAAGTGTGTTACCCTAGTCTCATATATGTACTCCCTGAACTCAAGTGTATTACCTTAGCCCCTTTATAAGTCCTCCCTGACCCCAAGTGAGTTATCTTAGCCCCTATATATGTACTCTCTGACCGCAAGTGAGTTACCCTAAACCCATATTAGTACTCCCAGACCCCAAGTGAGTTACCCTAGTCCCATAGAAGTACTCCCTGACCCCAAGTGAGTTACCCTAGCCCCTTATATAAGTACTCTCTGACCGCAAGTGAGTCACCCTAGTCCCATATATGTACTCCCTGACCCCAAGTGAGTTACCATAGCCCCTTTATAAGTACTCCCTGACCCCAAGTGAGTTATCCTAACACCTTTATATGTACTCTCTGACCGCAAGTGAGTTACCGCAGTCCCATAGTATTAGTCCCTTACCACAAGTGAGTTATCCTAGCCCCTTCATATGTACTCTCTGACCGCAAGTGAGTTACCCTAGTCCCATAGAAGTACTCCCTGACCCCAATTGAGTTACCATATCACCTTTATATGTACTCCCTGAACCCAAGTGAGTTATCCTACCCCCTTTATATGTACTCTCTGACCGCAAGTGAGTTACCCTAGTCCCATATAGGTACTCCCTGACCCCAAGTGAATTACCCTAGACCCATATTAGTACTCCCAGACCCCAAGTGAGTTACCCTAGTCCCATAGAAGTACTCCCTGACCCCAAGTGAGTCACCCTAGCCCCTTATATAAGTACTCTCTGACCGCAAGTGAGTTATCCTAGCCCCTTTATATGTACTCTCTGACCGCAAGTGAGTTACCCTAATCCCATATAAGTACTCCCAGACCCCAAGTGAGTTACCCTGGTCCCATAGAAGTACTCCCTGACCGGAAGTGAGTTATCCTAGCCCCTTTATATGTACTCTCTGACCGCAAGTGAGTTACCCTAGTCCCATAGAAGTACTCCCTGTCCCCAAGTGAGTCACCATATTACCTTTATAAGTACTCCCTGACCCCAAGTGAGTTATCCTAGCCCCCTTATATGTACTCTCTGACTGCAAGTGAATTACCTAATCTCATAGAAGTACTCCCTGACCCCAAGAGAGTTAACATAGCCCCTTTATGAGTACTCCCTGACCCCAAGTGAGTTATCCTACCCCCTTTATATGTCCTCTCTGACCGCAAGTGAGTTACCCTAGTCCCATATATGTACTTCCTGACCCCAAGTGAGTTACCCTAGCCCCTTTATATGTACTCTCTTACCGCAAGTGAGTTACCCTAGCCCATTTATATGTACACTCTGACCGCAAGTGAGTTATCCTAGTCGCTTTATATGTACTCCCATACCCCATGTGAGTTACCTAATCCCATAAAAGTACTCCCTGACCCCAAGTGAGTTACCATAGTCCCTTTATGAGTACTCCCTGACCCCAAGTGAGTTATCCTACCCCCTTTATATGTACTCTCTGACCGCAAATGTGTTACTTTAGTCCCATATAGGTACTCCCTGACCCCAAGTGAGTTACCATAGCCCCTTTATAAGTACTTCCTGAACCCAAGTGAGTTACCATAGCCCCTTTATGAGTACACCCTGACCCCAAGTGAGTTACCATAGCCCCTTTATGAGTACTCCCTGACCCGAAGTGAGTTATCCTACCCCCTTTATATGTAATCTCTGACCGCAAGTGAGTTACTTTAGTCCCATATAGGTACTCCCTGACCCCAAGTGAGTTATCATAGCCCCTTTATAAGTACTTCCTGAACCCAAGTGAGTTACCATAGCCCCTTTATAAGTACTCCCTGACCCCAAGTGAGTTATCCTAGCCCCTTTATATGTACTCTCTGACCGCAAGTGAGTTATACAAACCCCTTATAAGTACTCCCTGACCCCAAGTGTGTTACCCTAGTCTCATATATGTACTCCCTGAACTCAAGTGTGTTACCTTAGCCCCTTTATAAGTACTCCCTAACCCCAAGTGAGTTATCCTACCCTCTTTATATGTACTCTCTGTCCGCAAGTGAGTTACCCTAGTCCCATATAAGTTCTCCCTGACCCCAAGTGAGTTACCATAGCCTTTTTATAAGTACTCTTAGACCGCAAGTGAGTTACCCTAGTCCCATATAAGTTCTCCTTGACCCAAAGTGAGTTACCCTAGCCCCTTTATAAGTACTCCCAGACCCCAAGTGAGTTACCCTAGTCCCATAGAATTACTACCTGACCCCAAGTGAGTTACCCTAGCCCCTTTATATGTACTCTCTTACCGCAAGTGAGTTACCCTAGCCCATTTATATGTACACTCTGACCGCAAGTGAGTTATCCTAGTCGCTTTATATGTACTCCCAGACCCCAAGTGAGTTACCTAATCCCATAGAAGTACTCCCTGACCCCAAGTGAGTTACCATAGCCCCTTTATGAGTACTCCCTGACCCCAAGTGAGTTACCATAGCCCCTTTATGAGTACTCCCTGACCCCAAGTGAGTTATCCTACCCCCTTTATATGTACTCTCTGACCGCAAGTGAGTTACCCTACTCCCTTATAGGTACTCCCTGACCCCAAGTGAGTTACCATAGCCACTTTATAAGTACTCCCTAACCCCAAGTGAGTTACCATAGCCCCTTTTTGAGTACTCCCTGACCCCAAGTGAGTTATCCTACCCCCTTTATATGTACTCTCTGACCGCAAGTGAGTTACCCTACTCCCATATATGTACTCCCTGAACTCAAGTGTATTACCTTAGCCCCTTTATAAGTCCTCCCTGACCTCAAGTGATTTATCCTAGCCCCTTATATAAGTACTCCCTGACCGCAAGTGAGTTATCCTAGCCCCTTTATATGTACTCTCTGACCGCAAGTGAGTTACCCTAGTCCCATAGAAGTACTCCCTGACCCCAAGTGAGTTACCATAGCCCCTTTATGAGTACTCCCTGACAGCAAGTGAGTTATCCTACCCCCTTTATATATACTCTCTGACCGCAAGTGAGTTACCCTAATCCCATATAAGTACTCCCAGACCCAACTGAGTTACCCTAGTCCCATAGAAGTACTCCCTGACCGCAAGTGAGTTATCCTAGCCCCGTTATATGTACTCTCTGACCGCAAGTGAGTTACCCTAGTCCCATAGTAGTACTCCCTTACCCCAAGTGTGTTATCCTAGCCCCTTCATATGTACTCTCTGACCGCAAGTGAGTTACCCTAGTCCAATATAAGTACTCCCTGACCCCAAGTGAGTTACCATAGCCCCTTTATAAGTACTCCCTGAACCCAAGTGAGTTATCCTGGCCCCTTTATATGTACTCTCTGACCGCAAGTGAGTTACCCTAATCCCAAATAGGTACTCCCAGACCCCAAGTGAATTACCCTAGTCCCATTGAAGTACTCCGTGACCTAAAGTGAGTTACCCTAGCGCCTTTATATGTACTCTCTTACCGCAAGTGAGTAACCCTAGCCCATTTATATGTACACTCTGACCGCAAGTGAGTTATCCTAGTCGCTTTATATGTACTCCCAGACCCCAAGTGAGTTACCCTAGTCCCATAGAAGTACTCCCTAACCCCAAGTGAGTTATCCTAGCCCCTTTTTATGCACTCTCTGACCGCAAGTGAATTATTCAAACCCCTTATAAGTACTCCCTGACCCCAAGTGAGTTACCCTAGACCCTAATAAGTACTCCCAGACCCCAAGTGAATTACCCTAGTCCCATAGAATTACACCCTGATCCCAAGTGAGTTATCCTAGCCCCTTTATAAGTACTCTCTTACCGCAAGTGAGTTACCCTAGCCCATTTATATGTACACTCCGACCGCAAGTGAGTTATTCTAGTCGCTTTATATGTACTCCCAGACCCCAAGTGAGTTACCCTAGTCCCATAGAAGTACTCCCTGACCACATGTGAGTTACCCTAGCCCCTTATATAAGTACTCCCTGAACGTAAGTGAGTTATCCTAGCCCCTTCATATGTACTCTCTGACCGCAAGTGAGTTACCCTAGTCCCATAGAATTACTCCCTGACTCCAAGTGAGTTATATTAGCCCCTTTATATGTACTCTCTGACCGCAAGTGAGTTATTCAAACCCCTTATAAGTACTCCCTGACCCCAAGTGTGTTACCCTAGTCTCATATATGTACTCCCTGAACTCAAGTGTGTTACCTTAGCCCCTTTATAAGTACTCCCTGACCCCAAGTGAGTTATCCTACCTCCTATATATGTACTGTCTGACCGTAAGTGAGTTACCCTAGTCCCATATAAGTTCTCCTTGACCCCAAGTGAGTTACCATAGCCTCTTTATAAGTACTCTTAGACCCCAAGTGAGTTACCTAATCCCATAGAAGTACTCCCTGACCCCAAGTGAGTTACCATAGCCCCTTTATGAGTACTCCCTGACCCCAAGTGAGTTATCCTGCCCCCTTTATATGTACTCTCTGACCGCAAGTGAGTTACTTTAGTCCCATATAGGTACTCCCTGACCCCAAGTGAGTTACCATAGCCCCTTTATAAGTACTCCCTGAACCCAAGTTAGTTACCATAGCCCCTTTATAAGTACTCCCTGACTCCAAGTGAGTTATCCTAGCCCCCTTATATGTACTCTCTGACCGCAAGTGAGTTACCCTAGTCCCATATAAGTTCTCCTTGACCCCAAGTGAGTTACCATAGCCTCTTTATAAGTACTCTTAGACCCCAAGTGAGTTACCCTAGTCCCATATAAGTTCTCCTTGACCCAAAGTGAGTTACCCTAGCCCCTTTATAAGTACTCCCAGACCCCAAGTGAGTTACCCTAGTCCCATAGAAGTACTCCCTAACTCCAAGTGAGTTATACTAGCCCCTTTATATGTACTCTCTGACCGCAAGTGAGTTATTCAAACCCCTTATAAGTACTCCCTGACCCCAAGTGTGTTACCCTAGTCTCATATATGTACTCCCTGAACTCAAGTGTGTTACCTTAGCCCCTTTATAAGTACTCCCTGACCCCAAGTGAGTTATCCTACCCCCTATATATGTACTCTCTGACCGCAAGTGAGTTACCCTAGTCCCTTATATGTACTCCCTGACCCCAAGTGTGTTACCCTAGACCCATATAAGTACTCCCAGACCCCAAGTGAGTTACCCTAGTCCCATAGAAGTACTCCCTGACCCCAAGTGAGTTACCATAGCCCCTTTATGAGTACTCCCTGACAGCAAGTGAGTTATCCTACCCCCTTTATATATACTCTCTGACCGCAAGTGAGTTACCCTAATCCCATATAAGTACTCCCAGACCCAACTGAGTTACCCTAGTCCCATAGAAGTACTCCCTGACCGCAAGTGAGTTATCCTAGCCCCGTTATATGTACTCTCTGACCGCAAGTGAGTTACCCTAGTCCCATAGTAGTACTCCCTTACCCCAAGTGTGTTATCCTAGCCCCTTCATATGTACTCTCTGACCGCAAGTGAGTTACCCTAGTCCAATATAAGTACTCCCTGACCCCAAGTGAGTTACCATAGCCCCTTTATAAGTACTCCCTGAACCCAAGTGAGTTATCCTGGCCCCTTTATATGTACTCTCTGACCGCAAGTGAGTTACCCTAATCCCAAATAGGTACTCCCAGACCCCAAGTGAATTACCCTAGTCCCATTGAAGTACTCCGTGACCTAAAGTGAGTTACCCTAGCGCCTTTATATGTACTCTCTTACCGCAAGTGAGTAACCCTAGCCCATTTATATGTACACTCTGACCGCAAGTGAGTTATCCTAGTCGCTTTATATGTACTCCCAGACCCCAAGTGAGTTACCCTAGTCCCATAGAAGTACTCCCTAACCCCAAGTGAGTTATCCTAGCCCCTTTTTATGCACTCTCTGACCGCAAGTGAATTATTCAAACCCCTTATAAGTACTCCCTGACCCCAAGTGAGTTACCCTAGACCCTAATAAGTACTCCCAGACCCCAAGTGAATTACCCTAGTCCCATAGAATTACTCCCTGATCCCAAGTGAGTTATCCTAGCCCCTTTATAAGTACTCTCTTACCGCAAGTGAGTTACCCTAGCCCATTTATATGTACACTCCGACCGCAAGTGAGTTATTCTAGTCGCTTTATATGTACTCCCAGACCCCAAGTGAGTTACCCTAGTCCCATAGAAGTACTCCCTGACCACATGTGAGTTACCCTAGCCCCTTATATAAGTACTCCCTGAACGTAAGTGAGTTATCCTAGCCCCTTCATATGTACTCTCTGACCGCAAGTGAGTTACCCTAGTCCCATAGAATTACTCCCTGACTCCAAGTGAGTTATATTAGCCCCTTTATATGTACTCTCTGACCGCAAGTGAGTTATTCAAACCCCTTATAAGTACTCCCTGACCCCAAGTGTGTTACCCTAGTCTCATATATGTACTCCCTGAACTCAAGTGTGTTACCTTAGCCCCTTTATAAGTACTCCCTGACCCCAAGTGAGTTATCCTACCTCCTATATATGTACTGTCTGACCGTAAGTGAGTTACCCTAGTCCCATATAAGTTCTCCTTGACCCCAAGTGAGTTACCATAGCCTCTTTATAAGTACTCTTAGACCCCAAGTGAGTTACCCTAGTCCCATATAAGTTCTCCTTGACCCAAAGTGAGTTACCCTAGCCCCTTTATAAGTACTCCCAGACCCCAAGTGAGTTACTCTAGTCCCATAGAATTACTCCCTGACCCCAAATTAAGTTACCCTAGCCCCTTTATATGTACTCTCTTACCGCAAGTGAGTTACCCTACCCCATTTATATGTACACTCTGACCGCAAGTGAGTTATCCTAGTCGCTTTATATGTACTCCCAGACCCCAAGTGAGTTACCTAATCCCATAGAAGTACTCCCTGACCCCAAGTGAGTTACCATAGCCCCTTTATGAGTACTCCCTGACCCCAAGTGAGTTATCCTGCCCCCTTTATATGTACTCTCTGACCGCAAGTGAGTTACTTTAGTCCCATATAGGTACTCCCTGACCCCAAGTGAGTTACCATAGCCCCTTTATAAGTACTCCCTGAACCCAAGTTAGTTACCATAGCCCCTTTATAAGTACTCCCTGACTCCAAGTGAGTTATCCTAGCCCCCTTATATGTACTCTCTGACCGCAAGTGAGTTACCCTAGTCCCATATAAGTTCTCCTTGACCCCAAGTGAGTTACCATAGCCTCTTTATAAGTACTCTTAGACCCCAAGTGAGTTACCCTAGTCCCATATAAGTTCTCCTTGACCCAAAGTGAGTTACCCTAGCCCCTTTATAAGTACTCCCAGACCCCAAGTGAGTTACCCTAGTCCCATAGAAGTACTCCCTAACTCCAAGTGAGTTATACTAGCCCCTATATATGTACTCTCTGACCGCAAGTGAGTTATTCAAACCCCTTATAAGTACTCCCTGACCCCAAGTGTGTTACCCTAGTCTCATATATGTACTCCCTGAACTCAAGTGTGTTACCTTAGCCCCTTTATAAGTACTCCCTGACCCCAAGTGAGTTATCCTACCCCCTATATATGTACTCTCTGACCGCAAGTGAGTTACCCTAGTCCCTTATATGTACTCCCTGACCCCAAGTGTGTTACCCTAGACCCATATAAGTACTCCCAGACCCCAAGTGAGTTACCCTAGTCCCATAGAATTACTCGCTGACCCCAAATGAGTTACCATATCATCTTTATAAGTACTCCCTGACCCCAAGTGAGTTATCCTAGCCCCTATATATGTACTCTCTGACCGCAAGTGTGTTACTCTAGTCCCATATAAGTTCTCCTTTACCCAAAGTGAGTTACCCTAGCCCCTTTTGTAAGTACTCCCTGCCCCAAGTGAGTTATCATATCACGTTTATAAGTACTCTCTGACCGCAAGTGAGTTACCGTAGTCCAATAGTAGTACTCCCTTACCCCAAGTGAGTTATCCTAGCCCCTTTATATGTACTCTCTGACCGCAAGTGATTTACCTAATCCCATAGAAGTACTCCCTGACCCCAAGTGAGTTACCATATCACCTTTATAAGTACTCCCTGACCCCAAGTGAGTTATCCTAGCCCCTATATATGTACTCTCTGACCGCAAGTGTGTTACTCTAGTCCCATATAAGTTCTCCTTTACCCAAAGTGAGTTACCCTAGCCCCTTTTGTAAGTACTCCCTGCCCCAAGTGAGTTATCATATCACGTTTATAAGTACTCTCTGACCGCAAGTGAGTTACCGTAGTCCAATAGTAGTACTCCCTTACCCCAAGTGAGTTATCCTAGCCCCTTTATATGTACTCTCTGACCGCAAGTGAGTTACCTAATCCCATAGAGATACTCCCTGACCCCAAGTGAGTTATCCTAGCCCCTATATAAGTACTCCCTGAACCCAAGTGAGTTACCATAGCCCCTTTATAAGTATTCCCTGACCCCAAGTGAGTTATCCTAGCCCCTTTATATGTACTCTCTGACCGCAAGTGAGTTATACAAACCCCTTATAAGTACTCCCTGACCCCAAGTGTGTTACCCTAGTCTCATATATGTACTCCCTGAACTCAAGTGTGTTACCTTAGCCCCTTTATAAGTACTCCCTAACCCCAAGTGAGTTACCCTAGTCCCATATAAGTACTCCCTGACCACAAGGGAGTTACCCTAGCTTCTTATATAAGTACTCCCTGACCGCAAGTGAGTTATCCTAGCCCCTTTATATGTACTCTCTGACCGCAAGTGAGTTACCTAATCCCATAGAAGTACTCCCTGACCCCAAGTGAGTTACCATAGCCCTCTTATGAGTATTCCCTGACCCCAAGTGAGTTATCCTACCCCCTTTATATGTACTCTCTGACCGCAAGTGAGTTACCCTAATCCCATATAAGTACTCCCAGACCCCAAGTGTGTTACCCTAGCCCCTTATATAAGTACTCCCTGACCGCAAGTGAGTTATCCTAGCCCCTTTATATGTACTCTCTGACCGCAAGTGAGTTACCCTAGTCCCATACAAGTACTCCCTGACCCCAAGTGAGTTACCATATCACCTTTATAAGTACTCCCTGACCCCAAGTGAGTTATCCTAGCCCCCTTATATGTACTCTCTGACCGCAAGTGAGTTACCTAATCCCATAGAAGTACTCCCTGACCCCAAGTGAGTTATCCTACCCCCTTTATATGTACTCTCTGACCGCAAGTGAGTTACTTTAGTCCCATATAGGTACTCCCTGACCCCAAGTGAGTTACCATAGCCCCTTTATAAGTACTCCCTGAACCCAAGTGAGTTACCATAGCCCCTTTATAAGTACTCCCTGACCCCAAGTGATTTATCCTAGCCCCTTTATATGTACTCTCTGACCGAAAGTGAGTTATACAAACCCCTTATAAGTACCCCCTGACCCCAAGTGTGTTACCCTAGTCTCATATATGTACTCCCTGAACTCAAGTGTGTTACCTTAGCCCCTTTATAAGTACTCCCTAACCCCAAGTGAGTTATCCTACCCTCTTTATATGTACTCTCTGACTGCAAGTGAGTTACCCTAGTCCCATATAAGTTCTCCTTGACCCCAAGTGAGTTACCATAGCCTCTTTATAAGTACTCTTAGACCCCAAGTGAGTTACCCTAGTCCCATATAAGTTCTCCTTGACCCAAAGTGAGTTACCCTAGCCCCTTTATAAGTACTCCCAGACCCCAAGTGAGTTACCCTAGTCCCATAGAATTACTCCCTGACCCCAAGTGAGTTACCCTAGCCCCTTTATGAGTACTCCCTGACCCCAAGTGAGTTATCCTACACCCTTTATATGTACTCTCTGACCGCAAGTGAGTTAATTTAGTCCCATTTAGGTACTCCCTGACCCCAAGTGAGTTACCATAGCCCCTTTATAAGTACTCCCTGAACCCATGTGAGTTACCATAGCCCCTTTATAAGTACTCCCTGACTCCAAGTAGTTATCCTAGCCCCTTTATATGTGCTCTCTGACCGCAAGTGAGTTACCCTAGTCCCATAGAAGTACTCCCTGACCCCAATTGAGTTACCATATCACCTTTATAAGTACTCCCTGACCCCAAGTGAGTTATCCTACCCCCTTTATATGTACTCTCTGACCGCAAGTGAGTTACCCTAGTCCCATATAGGTACTACCTGACCCCAAGTGAGTTACCCTAGACCTATATAAGTACTCCCAGACCCCAAGTGAGTTACCCTAATCCCATAGAAGTACTCCCTGACCACAAGTGAGTTACCCTAGCCCCTTATATAAGTACTCCCTGACCGCAAGTGAGTTATCCTAGCCCCCTTATATGTACTCTCTGACCGAAAGTGAGTTACCCTACTCCCATATAAGTACTCCCTGACCCCATGTGAATTACCATAGCCACTTTATAAGTACTCCCTGACCCCAATTGAGTTACCATAGCCCCTTTATGAGTACTCCCTGACCCCAAGTGAGTTATCCTACCGCCTTTATATGTACTCTCTGACCGCAAGTGAGTTACTTTAGTCCCATATAGGTACTCCCTGACCCCAAGTGAGTTACCATAGCCCCTTTATAAGTACTCCCTGAACCCAAGTGAGTTATCCTAGCCCCTTTATATGTACTCTCTGACCGCAAGTGAGTTACCCTACTCCCATATAAGTACTCCCTGACCCCAAGTGAGTTACCATAGCCCCTTTAAGAGTACTCCCTGACCCCAAGTGAGTTATCCTACCCCCTTCATATGTACTCTCTGACCGCAAGTGAGTTATTCAAACCCCTTATAAGTACTCCCTGACCCCAAGTGTGTTACCCTAGTCTCATATATGTACTCCCTGAACTCAAGTGTATTAGCTTAGCCCCTTTATAAGTCCTCCCTAACCCCAAGTGAGTTATCCTAGCCCCTATATATGTACTCTCTGACCGCAAGTGAGTTACACTAATCCCATATTAGTACTCCCAGACCCCAAGTGAGTTACCCTAGTCCCATAGAAGTACTACCTGACCCCAAGTGAGTTACCCTAGCCCCTTATATAAGTACTCCCTGACCGCAAGTGAGTTATCCTAGCCCCTTTATATGTACTCTCTGACCGCAAGTGTGTTACCCTAGTCTCATATATGTACTCCCTGAACTCAAGTGTATTACCTTATCCCCTTTATAAGTCCTCCCTGACCCCAAGTGAGTTACCCTAATCCCATATTAGTACTCCCAGACCCCAAGTGAGTTACCCTAGTCCCATAGAAGTACTCCCTGACCCCAAGTGAGTTACCCTAGCCCCTTATATAAGTACTCTCTGACCCCAAGTGAGTTACCCTAGTCCCATAGAAGTACTACCTGACCCCAAGTGAGTTACCCTAGCCCCTTATATAAGTACTCCCTGACCGCAAGTGAGTTATCCTAGCCCCTTTATATGTACTCCCTGACCCCAAGTGAGTTACCCTAATCCCATATTAGTACTCCCAGACCCCAAGTGAGTTACCCTAGTCCCATAGAAGTACTCCCTGACCCCAAGTGAGTTACCCTAGCCCCTTATATAAGTACTCTCTGACCGCAAGTGAGTTACCCTAGTCCCATAGAAGTACTCCCTGACCCCAAGTGAGTTACCCTAGCCCCTTATATAAGTACTCTCTGACCGCAAGTGAGTTATCCTAGCCCCTTTATATGTACTCTCTGACCGCAAGTGAGTTACCCTAGTCCCATAGAAGTACTCCCTGACCCCAAGTGAGTTACCATAGCCCCTTTATATGTACTCTCTGACCGCAAGTGTGTTATCCTAGCCCCTATATATGTACTCTCTGACCGCAAGTGAGTTACCCTAATCCCATATTAGTACTCCCAGACCCCAAGTGAGTTACCCTAGTCCCATAGAAGTACTCCCTGACCACAAGTGAGTTACCCTAGCCCCTTATATAAGTACTCCCTGACCGCAAGTGAGTTATCCTAGCCCCCTTATATGTACTCTCTGACCGAAAGTGTATTACCTTAGCCCCTTTATAATTCCTCCCTGACCCCAAGTGAGTTATCCTAGCCCCTATATATGTACTCTCTGACCGCAAGTGAGTTACCCTAATCCCATATTAGTACTCCCAGACCCCAAGTGAGTTACCCTAGTCCCATAGAAGTACTCCCTGACCCCAAGTGAGTTACCCTAGCCCCTTATATAAGTACTCTCTGACCGCAAGTGAGTTATCCTAGCCCCTTTATATGTACTCTCTGACCGCAAGTGAGTTACCCTAGTCCCATATATGTACTCTCTGACCGCAAGTGAGTTACTTTAGTCCCATATAGGTACTCCCTGACCCCAAGTGAGTTACCATAGCCCCTTTATAAGTACTCCCTGAACCCAAGTGAGTTATCCTAGCCCCTTTATATGTACTCTCTGACCGCAAGTGAGTTACCCTACTCCCATATAAGTACTCCCTGACCCCAAGTGAGTTACCATAGCCCCTTTAAGAGTACTCCCTGACCCCAAGTGAGTTATCCTACCCCCTTCATATGTACTCTCTGACCGCAAGTGAGTTATTCAAACCCCTTATAAGTACTCCCTGACCCCAAGTGTGTTACCCTAGTCTCATATATGTACTCCCTGAACTCAAGTGTATTACCTTAGCCCCCTTATAAGTCCTCCCTAACCCCAAGTGAGTTATCCTAGCCCCTACATATGTACTCTCTGACCGCAAGTGAGTTACCCTAATCCCATATTAGTACTCCCAGACCCCAAGTGAGTTACCCTAGTCCCATAGAAGTACTCCCTGACCCCAAGTGAGTTACCCTAGCCCCTTATATAAGTACTCTCTGACCGCAAGTGAGTTATCCTAGCCCCTTTATATGTACTCTCTGACCGCAAGTGAGTTACCCTAGTCTTATAGAAGTACTTCCTGACCCCAAGTGAGTTACCATAGCCCCTTTATGTGTACTCCCTGAAACCAAGTGAGTTATCCTACCCCCTTTATATGTACTCTCTGACCGGAAGTGAGTTATCCTAGCCCCTTTATATGTACTCTCTGACCGCAAGTGAGTTATTCAAACCCCTTATAAGTACTCCCTGACCCCAAGTGTGTTACCCTAGTCTCATATATGTACTCCCTGAACTCAAGTGTATTACCTTAGCCCCTTTATAATTCCTCCCTGACCCCAAGTGAGTTATCCTAGCCCCTATATATGTACTCTCTGACCGCAAGTGAGTTACCCTAATCCCATATTAGTACTCCCAGACCCCAAGTGAGTTACCCTAGTCCCATAGAAGTACTCCCTGACCCCAAGTGAGTTACCCTAGCCCCTTATATAAGTACTCTCTGACCGCAAGTGAGTTATCCTAGCCCCTTTATATGTACTCTCTGACCGCAAGTGAGTTACCCCAGTCCCATATATGTACTCCCTGACCCCAAGTGAGTTACCATAGTCCCATAGAAGTACTCCCTGACCCCAATTGAGTTACCATATCACCTTTATATGTACTCCCTGAACCCAAGTGAGTTATCCTACCCCCTTTATATGTACTCTCTGACCGCAAGTGAGTTACCCTAGTCCCATATAGGTACTCCCTGACCCCAAGTGAATTACCCTACACCCATATTAGTACTCCCAGACCCCAAGTGAGTTACCCTAGTCCCATAGAAGTACTCCCTGACCCCAAGTGAGTCACCCTAGCCCCTTATATAAGTACTCTCTGACCGCAAGTGAGTTATCCTAGCCCCTTTATATGTACTCTCTGACCGCAAGTGAGTTACCCTAATCCCATATAAGTACTCCCAGACCCCAAGTGAGTTACCCTGGTCCCATAGAAGTACTCCCTGTCCCCAAGTGAGTCACCATATCACCATTATAAGTACTCCCTGACCCCAAGTGAGTTATCCTAGCCCCCTTATATGTACTCTCTGACTGCAAGTGAGTTACCTAATCTCATAGAAGTACTCCCTGACCCCAAGAGAGTTAACATAGCCCCTTTATGAGTACTCCCTGACCCCAAGTGAGTTATCCTACCCCCTTTATATGTCCTCTCTGACCGCAAGTGAGTTACCCTAGTCCCATATATGTACTTCCTGACCCCAAGTCAGTTACCCTAGCCCCTTTATATGTACTCTCTTACCGCAAGTGAGTTACCCTAGCCCATTTATATGTACACTCTGACCGCAAGTGAGTTATCCTAGTCGCTTTATATGTACTCCCATACCCCATGTGAGTTACCTAATCTCATAGAAGTACTCCCTGACCCCAAGAGAGTTAACATAGCCCCTTTATGAGTACTCCCTGACCCCAAGTGAGTTATCCTACCCCCTTTATATGTACTCTCTGACCGCAAATGAGTTACTTTAGTCCCATATAGGTACTCCCTGACCCCAAGTGAGTTACCATAGCCCCTTTATAAGTACTTCCTGAACTCAAGTGAGTTACCATAGCCCCTTTATGAGTACACCCTGACCCCAAGTGAGTTACCATAGCCCCTTTATGAGTACTCCCTGACCCGAAGTGAGTTATCCTACCCCCTTTATATGTAATCTCTGACCGCAAGTGAGTTACTTTAGTCCCATATAGGTACTCCCTGACCCCAAGTGAGTTATCATAGCCCCTTTATAAGTACTTCCTGAACCCAAGTGAGTTACCATAGCCCCTTTATAAGTACTCCCTGACCCCAAGTGAGTTATCCTAGCCCCTTTATATGTACTCTCTGACCGCAAGTGAGTTATACAAACCCCTTATAAGTACTCCCTGACCCCAAGTGTGTTACCCTAGTCTCATATATGTACTCCCTGAACTCAAGTGTGTTACCTTAGCCCCTTTATAAGTACTCCCTAACCCCAAGTGAGTTATCCTACCCTCTTTATATGTACTCTCTGACCGCAAGTGAGTTACCCTAGTCCCATATAAGTTCTCCCTGACCCCAAGTGAGTTACCATAGCCTTTTTATAAGTACTCTTAAACCGCAAGTGAGTTACCCTAGTCCCATATAAGTTCTCCTTGACCCAAAGTGAGTTACCCTAGCCCCTTTATAAGTACTCCCAGACCCCAAGTGAGTTACCCTAGTCCCATAGAATTACTACCTGACCCCAAGTGAGTTACCCTAGCCCCTTTATATGTACTCTCTTACCGCAAGTGAGTTACCCTAGCCCATTTATATGTACACTCTGACCGCAAGTGAGTTATCCTAGTCGCTTTATATGTACTCCCAGACCCCAAGTGAGTTACCTAATCCTATAGAAGTACTCCCTGACCCCAAGTGAGTTACCATAGCCCCTTTATGAGTACTCCCTGACTCCAAATGAGTAATCCTACCCCCTTTATACGTACTCTCTGACCGCAAATGAGTTACTTTAGTCCCATATAGGTACTCCCTGACCCCAAGTGAGTTACGATAGCCCCTTTATAAATACTCCCTGACCCCAAATGAGTTACCCTATCACCTTTATAAGTACTCCCTGACCCCAAGTGAGTTATCCTAGCCCCTTTATATGTACTCTCTGACAGCAAGTGAGTTACCCTAGTCCCATATAAGTTCTCCTTGACCCAAGGTGAGTTACCCTAGCCCCTTTTGTAAGTACTCCCTGCCCCAAGTGAGTTACCATATCACGTTTATAAGTACTCTCTGACCGCAAGTGAGTTACCCTAGCCCCTTATATAAGTACTCCCTGACCCCAAGTGAGTTATCCTACCCCCTTTATGTGTACTCTCTGACCGCAAGTGAGTTACCCTAGTCCCATATAAGTTCTCCCTGACCCCAAGTGAGTTACCATAGCCTCTTTATAAGTACTCCCAGGCCCCAAGTGAGTTACCCTAGTCCCATATAAGTTCTCCTTGACCCAAAGTGAGTTACCCTAGCCCATTTATATGTACTCTCTGACCGCAAGTAGGTTATCATAGTCGCTTTATATGTACTCTCTGACCCCTAGTGAGTTACCCTAGACCCATATAATTACTCCCAGACCCAAAGTGAGTTACCCTAGTCCCATAGAATTACTCCCTGACCCCAAGTGAGTTACCATATCACCTTTATAAGTACTCCCTGACCCGAAGTGAGTTATCCTAGCCCCTTTATATGTACTCTATGACCGCAAGTGAGTTACCCTAGTCCCATATATGTTCTCCTTGACCCAAAGTGAGTTACCCTAGCCCCTTTTGTAAGTACTCCCTGCCCCAAGTGAGTTACCATATCACGTTTATAAGTACTCCCTGACCCCAAGTGAGTTTTCCTAGCCCCTTTATATGTACTCTCTGACCGCAAGTGAGTTACCGTAGTCCCATAGTAGTACTCCCTGATTCCAAGTGAGTTACCATAGCCCCTTTATAAGTACTCCCTGAACCCAAGTGAGTTATCCTAGCCCCTTTATATGTACTCTCTGACCGCAAGTGAGTTACCCTAGTCCCATATAAGTACTCCCTGACCCCAAGTGCGTTACCATACCACCTTTATAAGTACTCCCTGACCCCAAGTGAGTTATCCTAGCTCCCTTATTTGTACTCTCTGACCGCAAGTGAGTTACCCTAATCCCATATAAGTACTCCTAGACCCCAATGAGTTACCCTAGTCCCATAGAAGTACTCCCTGACCCCAAGTGAGTTACCCTAGCCCCTTATATCAGTACTCCCTGAACTCAAGTGTGTTACCTTAGCCCCTTTATAAGTACTCCCTGACCCCAAGTGAGATATCCTACCCCCTTTATATGTACTCTCTGACCGCAAGTGAGTTACCCTAGTTCCATATAAGTTCTCCCTGATCCCAATTGAGTTACCATAGCCCCTTTATAAGTACTCCCAGACCCCAAGTGAGTTACCCTAGTCCCATATAAGTTCTCCTTGGCCCAAAGTGAGTTACCCTAGCCCCTTTATAAGTACTCCCTGACCCCAAGTGAGTTACCCTAGACTCATATAAGTACTCCCAGACCCAAAGTGAGTTACCCTAGTCCCATAGAATTACTCTCTGACCGCAAGTGAGTTACCGTAGTCCCATAGTAGTACTCCCTGATTCCAAGTGAGTTACCATATCACCTTTATAAGTACTCCCTGACCCGAAGTGAGTTATCCTAGCCCCTTTATATGTACTCTATGACCGCAAGTGAGTTACCCTAGCCCATTTATATGTACACTCTGACCGCAAGTGAGTTATCCTAGTCGCTTTATATGTACTCCCAGACCCCAAGTGAGTTACCTAATCCCATAGAAGTACTCCCTGACCCCAAGTGAGTTACCATAGCCCCTTTATGAGTACTCCCTGACTCCAAATGAGTAATCCTACCCCCTTTATACGTACTCTCTGACCGCAAATGAGTTACTTTAGTCCCATATAGGTACTCCCTGACCCCAAGTGAGTTACGATAGCCCCTTTATAAATACTCCCTGACCCCAAATGAGTTACCCTATCACCTTTATAAGTACTCCCTGACCCCAAGTGAGTTATCCTAGCCCCTTTATATGTACTCTCTGACAGCAAGTGAGTTACCCTAGTCCCATATAAGTTCTCCTTGACCCAAGGTGAGTTACCCTAGCCCCTTTTGTAAGTACTCCCTGCCCCAAGTGAGTTACCATATCACGTTTATAAGTACTCTCTGACCGCAAGTGAGTTACCCTAGCCCCTTATATAAGTACTCCCTGACCCCAAGTGAGTTATCCTAGCCCCTTTATATGTACTCTATGACCGCAAGTGAGTTATTCAAACCCCTTATAAGTACTTCCTGACCCCAAGTGTGTTACCCTAGTCTCATATATGTACTCCCTGAACTCAAGTGTGTTACCTTAGCCTTTTTATAAGTACTCCCTGACCCCAAGTGAGTTATCCTACCCCCTTTATATGTACTCTCTGACCGCAAGTGAGTTATACAAACCCCTTATAAGTACTCCCTGACCCCAAGTGTGTTACCCTAGTCTCATATATGTACTCCCTGAACTCAAGTGTGTTACCTTAGCCCCTTTATAAGTACTCCCTAACCCCAAGTGAGTTATCCTACCCCCTTTATATGTACTCTCTGACCGCAAGTGAGTTACCCTAGTCCCATATAAGTTCTCCCTGACCCCAAGTGAGTTACCATAGCCTCTTTATAAGTACTCTTAGACCACAAGTGAGTTACCCTAGTCCCATATAAGTTCTCCTTGACCCAAAGTGAGTTACCCTAGCCCCTTTATAAGTACTCCCTGACCCCAAGTGAGTTACCCTAGACCCATATAAGTAGTCCCAGACCCCAAGTGAGTTACCCTAGACCCATAGAATTACTCCCTGACCCCAAGTGAGTTATCCTAGCCCCTTTATATGTACTCTCTTACCGCAAGTGAGTTACCCTAGCACATTTATATGTACACTCTGACCGCAAGTGAGTTATCCTAGTCGCTTTATATGTACTCCCAGACCCCAAGTGAGTTACCCTAGTCCCATAGAAGTACTCCCTGACCACAAGTGAGTTACCCTAGCCCCTTATATAAGTACTCCCTGACCGCAAGTGACTTATCCTAGCCCCTTTATATGTACTCTCTGACCGCAAGTGAGTTACCCTAGTCCCATATAAGTTCTCCCTGACCCCAAGTGAGTTACCATAGCCTTTTTATAAGTACTCTTAAACCGCAAGTGAGTTACCCTAGTCCCATATAAGTTCTCCTTGACCCAAAGTGAGTTACCCTAGCCCCTTTATAAGTACTCCCAGACCCCAAGTGAGTTACCCTAGTCCCATAGAATTACTACCTGACCCCAAGTGAGTTACCCTAGCCCCTTTATATGTACTCTCTTACCGCAAGTGAGTTACCCTAGCCCATTTATATGTACACTCTGACCGCAAGTGAGTTATCCTAGTCGCTTTATATGTACTCCCAGACCCCAAGTGAGTTACCTAATCCCATAGAAGTACTCCCTGACCCCAAGTGAGTTACCATAGCCCCTTTATGAGTACTCCCTGACTCCAAATGAGTAATCCTACCCCCTTTATACGTACTCTCTGACCGCAAATGAGTTACTTTAGTCCCATATAGGTACTCCCTGACCCCAAGTGAGTTACGATAGCCCCTTTATAAATACTCCCTGACCCCAAATGAGTTACCCTATCACCTTTATAAGTACTCCCTGACCCCAAGTGAGTTATCCTAGCCCCTTTATATGTACTCTCTGACAGCAAGTGAGTTACCCTAGTCCCATATAAGTACTCCTTGACCCAAGGTGAGTTACCCTAGCCCCTTTTGTAAGTACTCCCTGCCCCAAGTGAGTTACCATATCACGTTTATAAGTACTCTCTGACCGCAAGTGAGTTACCCTAGCCCCTTATATAAGTACTCCCTGACCCCAAGTGAGTTATCCTAGCCCCTTTATATGTACTCTATGACCGCAAGTGAGTTATTCAAACCCCTTATAAGTACTTCCTGACCCCAAGTGTGTTACCCTAGTCTCATATATGTACTCCCTGAACTCAAGTGTGTTACCTTAGCCTTTTTATAAGTACTCCCTGACCCCAAGTGAGTTATCCTACCCCCTTTATATGTACTCTCTGACCGCAAGTGAGTTATACAAACCCCTTATAAGTACTCCCTGACCCCAAGTGTGTTACCCTAGTCTCATATATGTACTCCCTGAACTCAAGTGTGTTACCTTAGCCCCTTTATAAGTACTCCCTAACCCCAAGTGAGTTATCCTACCCCCTTTATATGTACTCTCTGACCGCATGTGAGTTACCCTAGTCCCATATAAGTTCTCCCTGACCCCAAGTGAGTTACCATAGCCTCTTTATAAGTACTCTTAGACCACAAGTGAGTTACCCTAGTCCCATATAAGTTCTCCTTGACCCAAAGTGAGTTACCCTAGCCCCTTTATAAGTACTCCCTGACCCCAAGTGAGTTACCCTAGACCCATATAAGTAGTCCCAGACCCCAAGTGAGTTACCCTAGACCCATAGAATTACTCCCTGACCCCAAGTGAGTTATCCTAGCCCCTTTATATGTACTCTCTTACCGCAAGTGAGTTACCCTAGCACATTTATATGTACACTCTGACCGCAAGTGAGTTATCCTAGTCGCTTTATATGTACTCCCAGACCCCAAGTGAGTTACCCTAGTCCCATAGAAGTACTCCCTGACCACAAGTGAGTTACCCTAGCCCCCTATATAAGTACTCCCTGACCGCAAGTGACTTATCCTAGCCCCTTTATATGTACTCTCTGACCGCAAGTGAGTTACACTAGTCCCATAGAAGTACACCCTGACCCCAATTGAGTTACCATATCACCTTTGTAAGTACTCCCTGACCCCAAGTGAGTTATCCTACCCCCTTTATATGTACTCTCTGACCGCAAGTGAGTTACCCTAGTCCCATATAAGTTCTCCTTGACCCAAAGTGAGTTACCCTAGCCCCTTTTGTAAGTACTCCCAGCCCCAAGTGAGTTACCATATCACGTTTATAAGTACTCTCTGACCGCAAGTGAGTTACCCTAGCCCCTTATATAAGTACTCCCTGACCCCAAGTGAGTTATCCTAGCCCCTTTATATGTACTCTCTGACCGCAAGTGAGTTATTCAAACCCCTTATAAATACTCCCTGACGCCAAGTGTGTTACCCTAGTCTCATATATGTACTCCCTGAACTCAAGTGTGTTTCCTTAGCCCCTTTATAAGTACTCCCTGACCCCAAGTGAGTTATCCTACCCCCTTTATGTGTACTCTCTGACCGCAAGTGAGTTACCCTAGTCCCATATAAGTTCTCCCTGACCCCAAGTGAGTTACCATAGCCTCTTTATAAGTACTCCCAGGCCCCAAGTGAGTTACCCTAGTCCCATATAAGTTCTCCTTGACCCAAAGTGAGTTACCCTAGCCCATTTATATGTACTCTCTGACGGCAAGTGAGTTATCATAGTCGCTTTATATGTACTCTCTGACCCCTAGTGAGTTACCCTTGACCCATATAATTACTCCCAGACCCAAAGTGAGTTACCCTAGTCCCATAGAATTACTCCCTGACCCCAAGTGAGTTACCATATCACCTTTATAAGTACTCCCTGACCCGAAGTGAGTTATCCTAGCCCCTTTATATGTACTCTATGACCGCAAGTGAGTTACCCTAGTCCCATATATGTTCTCCTTGACCCAAAGTGAGTTACCCTAGCCCCTTTTGTAAGTACTCCCTGCCCCAAGTGAGTTACCATATCACGTTTATAAGTACTCCCTGACCCCAAGTGAGTTTTCCTAGCCCCTTTATATGTACTCTCTGACCGCAAGTGAGTTACCGTAGTCCCATAGTAGTACTCCCTGATTCCAAGTGAGTTACCATAGCCCCTTTATAAGTACTCCCTGAACCCAAGTGAGTTATCCTAGCCCCTTTATATGTACTCTCTGACCGCAAGTGAGTTACCCTAGTCCCATATAAGTACTCCCTGACCCCAAGTGCGTTACCATACCACCTTTATAAGTACTCCCTGACCCCAAGTGAGTTATCCTAGCTCCCTTATTTGTACTCTCTGACCGCAAGTGAGTTACCCTAATCCCATATAAGTACTCCTAGACCCCAATGAGTTACCCTAGTCCCATAGAAGTACTCCCTGACCCCAAGTGAGTTACCCTAGCCCCTTATATCAGTACTCCCTGAACTCAAGTGTGTTACCTTAGCCCCTTTATAAGTACTCCCTGACCCCAAGTGAGTTATCCTACCCCCTTTATATGTACTCTCTGACCGCAAGTGAGTTACCCTAGTTCCATATAAGTTCTCCCTGATCCCAATTGAGTTACCATAGCCCCTTTATAAGTACTCCCAAACCCCAAGTGAGTTACCCTAGTCCCATATAAGTTCTCCTTGGCCCAAAGTGAGTTACCCTAGCCCCTTTATAAGTACTCCCTGACCCCAAGTGAGTTACCCTAGACTCATATAAGTACTCCCAGACCCAAAGTGAGTTACCCTAGTCCCATAGAATTACTCCCTGACCCCAAGTGAGTTACCATATCACCTTTATAAGTACTCCCTGACCCGAAGTGAGTTATCCTAGCCCCTTTATATGTACTCTATGACCGCAAGTGAGTTACCCTAGTCCCATATATGTTCTCCTTGATCCAAAGTGAGTTACCCTAGCCCCTTTTGTAAGTACTCCCTGCCACAAGTGAGTTACCATATCACGTTTATAAGTACTCCCTGACCCCAAGTGAGTTTTCCTAGCCCCTTTATATGTACTCTCTGACCGCAAGAGAGTTACCTTAATCCCATATAAGTACTCCCAGACCCAAAGAGAGTTATCCTACCCACTTTATATGTACCCTCTGACCGCAAGTGAGTTACCCTAGTCCAATATAGGTACTCCCTGACCCCAATTGTGTTACCCTAGTCTCATATATGTACTCCCTGAACTCAAGTGTGTTACCTTAGCCCCTTTATAAGTATTCCCTTACCCCAAGTGAGTTATCCTACCCCCTTTATATGTACTCTCTGAACGCAAGTGAGTTACCCTAGTCCCATATAAGTTCTCCCTGATCCCAAGTGAGTTACCATAGCCCCTTTATAAGTACTCCCAGACCCCAAGTGAGTTACCCTAGTCCCATATAAGTTCTCCTTGACCCAAAGTGAGTTACCCTAGCCCCTTTCTAAGTACTCCCTGACCCCTAGTGAGTTACCCTAGTCCCATAGAATTACTCCCTGACCCCAAGTGAGTTACCATATCACCTTTATAAGTACTCCCTGACCCGAAGTGAGTTATCCTAGCCCCTTTATATGTACTCTATGACCGCAAGTGAGTTACCCTAGTCCCATATATGTTCTCCTTGACCCAAAGTGAGTTACCCTAGCCCCTTTTGTAAGTACTCTCTGCCCCAAGTGAGTTACCATATCACGTTTATAAGTACTCCCTGACCCCCAGTGAGTTACCCTAGCCCCTTTCTAAGTACTCCCTGACCCCTAGTGAGTTACCCTAGTCCCATAGAATTACTCCCTGACCCCAAGTGAGTTACCATATCACCTTTATAAGTACTCCCTGACCCGAAGTGAGTTATCCTAGCCCCTTTATATGTACTCTATGACCGCAAGTGAGTTACCCTAGTCCCATATATGTTCTCCTTGACCCAAAGTGAGTTACCCTAGCCCCTTTTGTAAGTACTCTCTGCCCCAAGTGAGTTACCATATCACGTTTATAAGTACTCCCTGACCCCCAGTGAGTTTTCCTAGCCCCTTTATATGTACTCTCTGACCGCAAGTGAGTTACCCTAGTCCCATAGAAGTACTCCCTGACCCCAAGTGAGTTACCCTAGCCCCTTATATAAGTACTCCCTGACCCCAAGTGTGTTACCCTAGTCTCATATATGTACTCCCTGAACTCAAGTCAGTTTCCCTAGTCCAATATAGGTACTCCCTGACCCCAAATGTGTTACCCTAGTCTCATATATGTACTCTCTGAACTCAAGTGTGTTACCTTAGCCCCTCTATAAGTACTCCCTGACCCCAAGTGAGTTATCCTACCCCCTTTATATGTACTCTCTGACAGCAAGTGAGTTACCCTAGTCCCATAGAAGTACTCCCTGACCCCAAGTGAGTTACCCTAGCCCCTTATATAAGTACTCCCTGACCCCAAGTGTGTTACCCTAGTCTCATATATGTACTCCCTGAACTCAAGTGTGTTACCTTAGCCCCTTTATAAGTACTCCCTGACCCCAAGTGAGATATCCTACCCCCTTTATATGTACTCTCTGACCGCAAGTGAGTTACCCTAGTCCAATATAGGTACTCCCTGACCCCAAATGTGTTACCCTAGTCTCATATATGTACTCCCTGAACTCAAGTGTGTTACCTTAGCCCCTTTATAAGTACTCCCTGACCCCAAGTGAGTTATCCTTGCCCCTTTATATGTACTCTCTGACCGCAAGTGAGTTACCCTAATCCCATATATGTACTCCCTGACCCTATGTGAGTTACTCTAGCCCCATTATAAGTACTCCCTGACCCTAAGTGAGTTATCCTACCCCCTTTATATGTACTCTCTGACCGCAAGTGAGTTACCCTAGTCCCATATAAGCTCTCACTGATCCCAAGTGAGTTACCATAGCCCCTTTATAAGTACTCCCAGACCCCAAGTGAGTTACCCTAGTCCCATATAAGTTCTCCTTGACCCAAAGTGAGTTACCCTAGCCCCTTTATAAGTACTCCCTGACCCCAAGTGAGTTACCCTAGACTCATATAAGTACTCCCAGACCCAAAGTGAGTTACCCTAGTCCCATAGGATTACTCCCTGACCCCAAGTGAGTTACCATATCACCTTTATAAGTACTCCCTGACCCGAAGTGAGTTATCCTAGCCCCTTTATATGTACTCTATGACCGCAAGTGAGTTACCCTAGTCCCATATATGTTCTCCTTGATCCAAAGTGAGTTACCCTAGCCCCTTTTGTAAGTACTCCCTGCCCCAAGTGAGTTACCATATCACGTTTATAAGTACTCCCTGACCCCAAGTGAGTTTTCCTAGCCCCTTTATATGTACTCTCTGACCGCAAGTGAGTTACCGTAGTCCCATAGTAGTACTCCCTGACCCCAAGTGAGTTACCATAGCCCCTTTATAAGTACTCCCTGACCCCAAGTGAGTTACCATAACCCCTTTATAAGTACTCCCAGACCCCAAGTGAGTTACCCTAGTCCCATATAAGTTCTCCTTGATCCAAAGTGAGATACCCTAGCCCCTTTTGTAAGTACTCCCTGCCCCAAGTGAGTTACCATAACACGTTTATAAGTACTCTCTGACCGAAAGTGAGTTACCGTAGTCCAATATAGGTACTCCCTTTCCCCAAATGTGTTACCCTAGGCTCATATATGTACTCCCTGAACTCAAGTGTGTTACCTTAGCCTCTTTATAAGTACTCCCTGACCCAAAGTGAGTTATCCTACCCACTTTATATGTACTCTCTGACCGCAAGTGAGTTACCCTAGTCCAATATAGGTACTCCCTGACCCCAATTGTGTTACCCTAGTCTCATATATGTACTCCCTGAACTCAAGTGTGTTACCTTAGCCCCTTTATAAGTACTCCCTGACCCCAAGTGAGTTATCCTACCCCCTTTATATGTACTCTCTGAACGCAAGTGAGTTACCCTAGTCCCATTTAAGTTCTCCCTGATCCCAAGTGAGTTACCATAGCCTCTTTATAAGTACTCCCAGACCCCAAGTGAGTTACCCTAGTCCCATATAAGTTCTCCTTGACCCAAAGTGAGTTACCCTAGCCCCTGTATAAGTACTCCCTGACCCCTAGTGAGTTACCCTAGACCCATATAATTACTCCCAGACCCAAAGTGAGTTACCCTAGTCCCATAGAATTACTCCCTGACCCCAAGTGAGTTACCATATGACCTTTATAAGCACTCCCTGACCCGAAGTGAGTTATCCTAGCCCCTTATATGTACTCTATGACCGCAAGTGAGTTACCCTAGTCCCATATATGTTCTCCTTGATCCAAAGTGAGTTACCCTAGCCCCTTTTGTAAGTACTCCCAGCCCCAAGTGAGTTACCATATCACGTTTATAAGTACTCCCTGACCCCAAGTGAGTTTTCCTAGCCCCTTTATATGTACTCTCTGACCGCAAGTGAGTTACCGTAGTCCCATAGTAGTACTCCCTGACCCCAAGTGAGTTACCATAGCCCCTTTATAAGTACTCCGTGACCCCAAGTGAGTTACCATAGCCCCTTTATAAGTACTCCCTAAACCCAAGTGAGTTATCCTAGCCCCTTTATATGTACTCTCTGACCGCAAGAGAGTTACCTTAATCCCATATAAGTACTCCCAGACCCAAAGTGAGTTACCCTAGTCTCATAGAAGTACTCCCTGATCCCAAGTGAGTTACACTAGCCCCTTATATAAGTACTCCCTGACCGCAAGTGAGTTATCCTAGCCCCTTTATATGTACTCTCTGACCGCAAGTGAGTTACCCTAGTCCTATATAAGTACTCCCTGACCCCAAGTGCGTTACCATACCACCTTTATAAGTACTCCCAGACCCCAAGTGAGTTACCCTAGTCCCATAGAAGTACTCCCTGACCCCAAGTGAGTGACCCTAGCCCCTTATATAAGTACTCCCTGACCCCAAGTGTGTTACCCTAGTCTCATATATGTACTCCCTGAACTCAAGTGTACCTTAACCCCTTTCTAAGTACTCCCTGACCCCAAGTGAGTTATCCTAACCCCATTATATGTACTCTCTGACAGCAAGTGAGTTACCCTAATCCCATATAAGTACTCCCAGACCTCAAGTGAGTTACCCTAGTCTCATATATGTACTCTCTGAACTTAAGTGTGTTACCTTAGCGCCTTTATAAGTACTCCCTGACCCCAAGTAAGTTATCCTAGCCCCTTTATATGTACTCTCTGACCGCAAGTGAGTTATCCTAGTCGCTTTATATGTACTCCCAGACCCCAAGTGAGTTACCCTAGTCCCTTATAAGTACTCCCTGATCCTATGTGAGTTACCCTAGCCCTTTAATAAGTACACCCTGGCCCCAAGTGAGATACCCTAGTCCCATATAAGTAATCCTTGACCCAATGTGAGTTACCCTAGCCCCTTTATAAGTACTCCCTAACCCCAAGTGAGTTACCATATCACCTTTATAAGTACTCCCTGACCACAAGTGAGTTACCCTAGCCCCTTTATATGTACTCTCTGACAGCAAGTGAGTTACCCTAGTCCCATATACGTACTCCCTAACCCCAAGTGAGTTACCATACCACCCTTATAAGTACTCCCTGACCCCAAGTGAGTTATCCTAGCCCCCTTATATGTACTCTCTGACCGCAAGTAAGTTACCCTAATCCCATATAAGTACTCCCTGACCCCAAGTGAGTTTCCATAGCCCCTTTATAAGTACTCCCTGACCCCAAGTGAGTTATCCTAGCCCCATTATATGTACTCTCTGACCGCAAGAGAGTTACCTTAATCCCATATAAGTACTCACAGACCCCAAGTGAGTTACCCTAGTCCCATAGAAGTACTCCCTGAACCCAAGTGAGTTACCCTAGCCCCTTATATAAGTACACCCTGACCGCTAGTGAGTTATCCTAAACCCCTTTATATGTTCTGTCTGACCGCAAGTGAGTTACCCTAGTCCCATATAAGTACTCCCTGACCCCAAGTGCGTTACCATACCACCTTTATAAGTACTCCCTGACCCCAAGTGAGTTATCCTAGCCCCCTTATTTGTACTCTCTGACCGCAAGTGAGTTACCCTAATCCCATATAAGTACTCCCAGACCCCAATGAGTTACCCTAGTCCCATAGAAGTACTCCCTGACCGCAAGTGAGTTACCCTAGCCCCTTATATCAGTACTCCCTGACCCCAAGTGTGTTACCCTAGTCTCATATATGTACTCCCTGAACTCAAGTGAGTTACCCTAGTCTAATATAGGTACTCCCTGACCCCAAATGTGTTACCCTAGTCTCATATATGTACTCCCTGAACTCAAGTGTGTTACCTTAGACCCTTTATAAGTACTCCCTGACCCCAAGTGAGTTATCCTACTTCCTTTATATGTACTCTCTGACCGCAAGTGAGTTACCCTAGTCCCATAGAAGTACTCCCTGAACCCAAGTGAGTTACCCTAGTCCCTTATATAAGTACTCCCTGACCGCTAGTGAGTTATCCTAAACCCCATTATATGTTCTGTCTGACCGCAAGTGAGTTTCCCTAGTCCCATATAAGTATTCCCTGACCCCAAGTGCGTTACCATACCACCTTTATAAGTACTCCCTGACCCCAAGTGAGTTATCCTAGCCCATTATATGTACTCTCTGACCGCAAGAGAGTTACCTTAATCCCATATAAGTACTCACAGACCCCAAGTGAGTTACCCTAGTCCCATAGAAGTACTCCCTGACCCCAAGTGAGTTACCCTAGCCCCTTATATCAGTACTCCCTGACCCCAAATGTGTTACCCTAGTCTCATATATGTACTCCCTGAACTCAAGTGTGTTACCTTAGCCCCTTTATAAGTACTCCCTGACCCCAAGTGAGTTATCCTACTTCCTTTATATGTACTCTCTGACCGCAAGTGAGTTACCCTAGTTCCATATAAGTTCTCCCTGATCCCAAGTGAGTTACCATAGCCCCTTTATAAGTACTCCCAGACCCCAAGTGAGTTACCATACCACCTTTATAAGTACTCCCTGACCCCAAGTGAGTTATCCTAGCCCCCTTATATGTACTCCCTGAACTCAAGTGTGTTACCTTAGCCCCTTTATAAGTACTCCCTGACCCCAAGTGAGTTATCCTACTTCCTTTATATGTACTCTCTGACCGCAAGTGAGTTACCCTAGTTCCATATAAGTTCTCCCTGACCCCAAGTGAGTTTCCATAGCCCCTTTATAAGTACTCCCTGACCCCAAGTGAGTTATCCTAGCCCCTTTATATGTACTCTCTGAACTCAAGTGTGTTACCTTAGCACCTTTATAAGTACTCCCTGACCCCAAGTAAGTTATCCTAGCCCCTTTATATGTACTCTCTGACCGCAAGTGAGTTATCCTAGTCGCTTTATATGTACTCCCAGACCCCAAGTGAGTTACCCTAGTCCCTTATAAGTACTCCCTGATCCTATGTGAGTTACCCTAGCCCTTTAATAAGTACACCCTGGCCCCAAGTGAGATACCCTAGTCCCATATAAGTAATCCTTGACCCAAAGTGAGTTACCCTAGCCCCTTTATAAGTACTCCCTAACCCCAAGTGAGTTACCATATCACCTTTATAAGTACACCCTGACCACAAGTGAGTTACCCTAGCCCCTTTATATGTACTCTCTGACAGCAAGTGAGTTACCCTAGTCCCATATACGTACTCCCTAACCCCAAGTGAGTTACCATACCACCTTTATAAGTACTCCCTGACCCCAAGTGAGTTATCCTAGCCCCCTTATATGTACTCTCTGACCGCAAGTAAGTTACCCTAATCCCATATAAGTACTCCCTGACCCCAAGTGAGTTTCCATAGCCCCTTTATAAGTACTCCCTGACCCCAAGTGAGTTATCCTAGCCCCATTATATGTACTCTCTGACCGCAAGAGAGTTACCTTAATCCCATATAAGTACTCACAGACCCCAAGTGAGTTACCCTAGTCCCATAGAAGTACTCCCTGAACCCAAGTGAGTTACCCTAGCCCCTTATATAAGTACTCCCTGACCGCTAGTGAGTTATCCTAAACCCCTTTATATGTTCTGTCTGACCGCAAGTGAGTTACCCTAGTCGCATATAAGTACTCCCTGACCCCAAGTGCGTTACCATACCACCTTTATAAGTACTCCCTGACCCCAAGTGAGTTATCCTAGCCCCCTTATTTGTACTCTCTGACCGCAAGTGAGTTACCCTAATCCCATATAAGTACTCCCAGACCCAAATGAGTTACCCTAGTCCCATAGAAGTACTCCCTGACCCCAAGTGAGTTACCCTAGCCCCTTATATAAGTACTCCCTGACCCCAAGTGTTCTACCCTAGTCTCATATATGTACTCCCTGAACTCAAGTCAGTTTCCCTAGTCCAATATAGGTACTCCCTGACCCCAAATGTGTTACCCTAGTCTCATATATGTACTCCCTGAACTCAAGTGTGTTACCTTAGCCCCTCTATAAGTACTCCCTGACCCCAAGTGAGTTATCCTACCCCCTTTATATGTACTCTCTGACAGCAAGTGAGTTACCCTAGTCCCATAGAAGTACTCCCTGACCCCAAGTGAGTTACCCTAGCCCCTTATATAAGTACTCCCTGCCCCAAGTGTGTTACCCTAGACTCATATATGTACTCCCTGAACTCAAGTGAGTTACCCTAGTCCCATAGGATTACTCCCTGACCCCAAGTGAGTTACCATATCACCTTTATAAGTACTCCCTGACCCGAAGTGAGTTATCCTAGCCCCTTTATATGTACTCTATGACCGCAAGTGAGTTACCCTAGTCCCATATATGTTCTCCTTGATCCAAAGTGAGTTACCCTAGCCCCTTTTGTAAGTACTCCCTGCCCCAAGTGAGTTACCATATCACGTTTATAAGTACTCCCTGACCCCAAGTTAGTTTTCCTAGCCCCTTTATATGTACTCTCTGACCGCAAGTGAGTTACCGTAGTCCCATAGTAGTACTCCCTGACCCCAAGTGAGTTACCCTAGTCCCATATAAGTTCTCCTTGATCCAAAGTGAGATACCCTAGCCCCTTTTGTAAGTATTCCCTGCCCCAAGTGAGTTACCATAACACGTTTATAAGTACTCTCTGACCGAAAGTGAGTTACCGTAGTCCAATATAGGTACTCCCTGACCCCAAATGTGTTACCCTAGGCTCATATATGTACTCCCTGAACTCAAGTGTGTTACCTTAGCCTCTTTATAAGTACTCCCTGACCCCAAGTGAGTTATCCTACCCACTTTATATGTACTCTCTGACCGCAAGTGAGTTACCCTAGTCCAATATAGGTACTCCCTGACCCCAATTGTGTTACCCTAGTCTCATATATGTACTCCCTGAACTCAAGTGTGTTACCTTAGCCCCTTTATAAGTACTCCCTGATCCCAAGTGAGTTATCCTACCCCCTTTATATGTACTCTCTGAACGCAAGTGAGTTACCCTAGTCCCATTTAAGTTCTCCCTGATCCCAAGTGAGTTACCATAGCCCCTTTATAAGTACTCCCAGACCCCAAGTGAGTTACCCTAGTCCCATATAAGTTCTCCTTGACCCAAAGTGAGTTACCCTAGCCCCTTTATAAGTACTCCCTGACCCCTAGTGAGTTACCCTAGACCCATATAATTACTCCCAGACCCAAAGTGAGTTACCCTAGTCCCATAGAATTACTCCCTGACCCCAAGTGAGTTACCATATGACCTTTATAAGCACTCCCTGACCCGAAGTGAGTTATCCTAGCCCCTTATATGTACTCTATGACCGCAAGTGAGTTACCCTAGTCCCATATATGTTCTCCTTGATCCAAAGTGAGTTACCCTAGCCCCTTTTGTAAGTACTCCCTGCCCCAAGTGAGTTACCATATCACCTTTATAAGTACTCCGTGACCCCAAGTGAGTTACCATAGCCCCTTTATAAGTACTCCCTAAACCCAAGTGAGTTATCCTAGCCCCTTTATATGTACTCTCTGACCGCAAGAGAGTTACCTTAATCCCATATAAGTACTCCCAGACCCAAAGTGAGTTACCCTAGTCTCATAGAAGTACTCCCTGATCCCAAGTGAGTTACACTAGCCCCTTATATAAGTACTCCCTGACCGCAAGTGAGTTATCCTAGCCCCTTTATATGTACTCTCTGACCGCAAGTGAGTTACCCTAGTCCTATATAAGTACTCCCTGACCCCAAGTGCGTTACCATACCACCTTTATAAGTACTCCCAGACCCCAAGTGAGTTACCCTAGTCCCATAGAAGTACTCCCTGACCCGAAGTGAGTGACCTTAGCCCCTTATATAAGTACTCCCTGACCCCAAGTGTGTTACCCTAGTCTCATATATGTACTCCCTGAACTCAAGTGTACCTTAGCCCCTTTCTAAGTACTCCCTGACCCCAAGTGAGTTATCCTAACCCCATTATATGTACTCTCTGACAGCAAGTGAGTTACCCTAATCCCATATAAGTACTCCCAGACCTCAAGTGAGTTACCCTAGTCTCATATATGTACTCTCTGAACTTAAGTGTGTTACCTTAGCACCTTTATAAGTACTCCCTGACCCCAAGTAAGTTATCCTAGCCCCTTTATATGTACTCTCTGACCGCAAGTGAGTTATCCTAGTCGCTTTATATGTACTCCCAGACCCCAAGTGAGTTACCCTAGTCCCTTATAAGTACTCCCTGATCCTATGTGAGTTACCCTAGCCCTTTAATAAGTACACCCTGGCCCCAAGTGAGATACCCTAGTCCCATATAAGTAATCCTTGACCCAAAGTGAGTTACCCTAGCCCCTTTATAAGTACTCCCTAACCCCAAGTGAGTTACCATATCACCTTTATAAGTACTCCCTGACCACAAGTGAGTTACCCTAGCCCCTTTATATGTACTCTCTGACAGCAAGTGAGTTACCCTAGTCCCATATACGTACTCCCTAACCCCAAGTGAGTTACCATACCACCTTTATAAGTACTCCCTGACCCCAAGTGAGTTATCCTAGCCCCCTTATATGTACTCTCTGACCGCAAGTAAGTTACCCTAATCCCATATAAGTACTCCCTGACCCCAAGTGAGTTTCCATAGCCCCTTTATAAGTACTCCCAGACCCCAAGTGAGTTACCCTAGTCCCATAGAAGTACTCCCTGACCCCAAGTGAGTGACCTTAGCCCCTTATATAAGTACTCCCTGACCCCAAGTGTGTTACCCTAGTCTCATATATGTACTCCCTGAACTCAAGTGTACCTTAGCCCCTTTCTAAGTACTCCCTGACCCCAAGTGAGTTATCCTAACCCCATTATATGTACTCTCTGACAGCAAGTGAGTTACCCTAATCCCATATAAGTACTCCCAGACCTCAAGTGAGTTACCCTAGTCTCATATATGTACTCTCTGAACTTAAGTGTGTTACCTTAGCACCTTTATAAGTACTCCCTGACCCCAAGTAAGTTATCCTAGCCCCTTTATATGTACTCTCTGACCGCAAGTGAGTTATCCTAGTCGCTTTATATGTACTCCCAGACCCCAAGTGAGTTACCCTAGTCCCTTATAAGTACTCCCTGATCCTATGTGAGTTACCCTAGCCCTTTAATAAGTACACCCTGGCCCCAAGTGAGATACCCTATTCCCATATAAGTAATCCTTGACCCAAAGTGAGTTACCCTAGCCCCTTTATAAGTACTCCCTAACCCCAAGTGAGTTACCATATCACCTTTATAAGTACTCCCTGACCACAAGTGAGTTACCCTAGCCCCTTTATATGTACTCTCTGACAGCAAGTGAGTTACCCTAGTCCCATATACGTACTCCCTAACCCCAAGTGAGTTACCATACCACCTTTATAAGTACTCCCTGACCCCAAGTGAGTTATCCTAGCCCCCTTATATGTACTCTCTGACCGCAAGTAAGTTACCCTAATCCCATATAAGTACTCCCTGACCCCAAGTGAGTTTCCATAGCCCCTTTATAAGTACTCCCTGACCCCAAGTGAGTTATCCTAGCCCCATTATATGTACTCTCTGACCGCAAGAGAGTTACCTTAATCCCATATAAGTACTCACAGACCCCAAGTGAGTTACCCTAGTCCCATATAAGTACTCCCTGACCCCAAGTGCGTTACCATACCACCTTTATAAGTACTCCCTGACCCCAAGTGAGTTATCCTAGCCCCTTTATATGTACTCTATGACCGCAAGTGAGTTACCCTAGTCCCATATATGTTCTCCTTGATCCAAAGTGAGTTACCCTAGCCCCTTTTGTAAGTACTCCCTGCCCCAAGTGAGTTACCATATCACGTTTATAAGTACTCCCTGACCCCAAGTTAGTTTTCCTAGCCCCTTTATATGTACTCTCTGACCGCAAGTGAGTTACCGTAGTCCCATAGTAGTACTCCCTGACCCCAAGTGAGTTACCCTAGTCCCATATAAGTTCTCCTTGATCCAAAGTGAGATACCCTAGCCCCTTTTGTAAGTATTCCCTGCCCCAAGTGAGTTACCATAACACGTTTATAAGTACTCTCTGACCGAAAGTGAGTTACCGTAGTCCAATATAGGTACTCCCTGACCCCAAATGTGTTACCCTAGGCTCATATATGTACTCCCTGAACTCAAGTGTGTTACCTTAGCCTCTTTATAAGTACTCCCTGACCCCAAGTGAGTTATCCTACCCACTTTATATGTACTCTCTGACCGCAAGTGAGTTACCCTAGTCCAATATAGGTACTCCCTGACCCCAATTGTGTTACCCTAGTCTCATATATGTACTCCCTGAACTCAAGTGTGTTACCTTAGCCCCTTTATAAGTACTCCCTGATCCCAAGTGAGTTATCCTACCCCCTTTATATGTACTCTCTGAACGCAAGTGAGTTACCCTAGTCCCATTTAAGTTCTCCCTGATCCCAAGTGAGTTACCATAGCCCCTTTATAAGTACTCCCAGACCCCAAGTGAGTTACCCTAGTCCCATATAAGTTCTCCTTGACCCAAAGTGAGTTACCCTAGCCCCTTTATAAGTACTCCCTGACCCCTAGTGAGTTACCCTAGACCCATATAATTACTCCCAGACCCAAAGTGAGTTACCCTAGTCCCATAGAATTACTCCCTGACCCCAAGTGAGTTACCATATGACCTTTATAAGCACTCCCTGACCCGAAGTGAGTTATCCTAGCCCCTTATATGTACTCTATGACCGCAAGTGAGTTACCCTAGTCCCATATATGTTCTCCTTGATCCAAAGTGAGTTACCCTAGCCCCTTTTGTAAGTACTCCCTGCCCCAAGTGAGTTACCATATCACCTTTATAAGTACTCCGTGACCCCAAGTGAGTTACCATAGCCCCTTTATAAGTACTCCCTAAACCCAAGTGAGTTATCCTAGCCCCTTTATATGTACTCTCTGACCGCAAGAGAGTTACCTTAATCCCATATAAGTACTCCCAGACCCAAAGTGAGTTACCCTAGTCTCATAGAAGTACTCCCTGATCCCAAGTGAGTTACACTAGCCCCTTATATAAGTACTCCCTGACCGCAAGTGAGTTATCCTAGCCCCTTTATATGTACTCTCTGACCGCAAGTGAGTTACCCTAGTCCTATATAAGTACTCCCTGACCCCAAGTGCGTTACCATACCACCTTTATAAGTACTCCCAGACCCCAAGTGAGTTACCCTAGTCCCATAGAAGTACTCCCTGACCCGAAGTGAGTGACCTTAGCCCCTTATATAAGTACTCCCTGACCCCAAGTGTGTTACCCTAGTCTCATATATGTACTCCCTGAACTCAAGTGTACCTTAGCCCCTTTCTAAGTACTCCCTGACCCCAAGTGAGTTATCCTAACCCCATTATATGTACTCTCTGACAGCAAGTGAGTTACCCTAATCCCATATAAGTACTCCCAGACCTCAAGTGAGTTACCCTAGTCTCATATATGTACTCTCTGAACTTAAGTGTGTTACCTTAGCACCTTTATAAGTACTCCCTGACCCCAAGTAAGTTATCCTAGCCCCTTTATATGTACTCTCTGACCGCAAGTGAGTTATCCTAGTCGCTTTATATGTACTCCCAGACCCCAAGTGAGTTACCCTAGTCCCTTATAAGTACTCCC
This sequence comes from Prorops nasuta, assembly GCF_024137725.1. Classification (NCBI taxonomy): domain Eukaryota; kingdom Metazoa; phylum Arthropoda; class Insecta; order Hymenoptera; family Bethylidae; genus Prorops; species Prorops nasuta. The sequence continues at coordinate 2,424,529 of NW_027116825.1, read as the reverse complement.
TGATCCTATGTGAGTTACCCTAGCCCTTTAATAAGTACACCCTGGCCCCAAGTGAGATACCCTAGTCCCATATAAGTAATCCTTGACCCAAAGTGAGTTACCCTAGCCCCTTTATAAGTACTCCCTAACCCCAAGTGAGTTACCATATCACCTTTATAAGTACTCCCTGACCACAAGTGAGTTACCCTAGCCCCTTTATATGTACTCTCTGACAGCAAGTGAGTTACCCTAGTCCCATATACGTACTCCCTAACCCCAAGTGAGTTACCATACCACCTTTATAAGTACTCCCTGACCCCAAGTGAGTTATCCTAGCCCCCTTATATGTACTCTCTGACCGCAAGTAAGTTACCCTAATCCCATATAAGTACTCCCTGACCCCAAGTGAGTTTCCATAGCCCCTTTATAAGTACTCCCAGACCCCAAGTGAGTTACCCTAGTCCCATAGAAGTACTCCCTGACCCCAAGTGAGTGACCTTAGCCCCTTATATAAGTACTCCCTGACCCCAAGTGTGTTACCCTAGTCTCATATATGTACTCCCTGAACTCAAGTGTACCTTAGCCCCTTTCTAAGTACTCCCTGACCCCAAGTGAGTTATCCTAACCCCATTATATGTACTCTCTGACAGCAAGTGAGTTACCCTAATCCCATATAAGTACTCCCAGACCTCAAGTGAGTTACCCTAGTCTCATATATGTACTCTCTGAACTTAAGTGTGTTACCTTAGCACCTTTATAAGTACTCCCTGACCCCAAGTAAGTTATCCTAGCCCCTTTATATGTACTCTCTGACCGCAAGTGAGTTATCCTAGTCGCTTTATATGTACTCCCAGACCCCAAGTGAGTTACCCTAGTCCCTTATAAGTACTCCCTGATCCTATGTGAGTTACCCTAGCCCTTTAATAAGTACACCCTGGCCCCAAGTGAGATACCCTATTCCCATATAAGTAATCCTTGACCCAAAGTGAGTTACCCTAGCCCCTTTATAAGTACTCCCTAACCCCAAGTGAGTTACCATATCACCTTTATAAGTACTCCCTGACCACAAGTGAGTTACCCTAGCCCCTTTATATGTACTCTCTGACAGCAAGTGAGTTACCCTAGTCCCATATACGTACTCCCTAACCCCAAGTGAGTTACCATACCACCTTTATAAGTACTCCCTGACCCCAAGTGAGTTATCCTAGCCCCCTTATATGTACTCTCTGACCGCAAGTAAGTTACCCTAATCCCATATAAGTACTCCCTGACCCCAAGTGAGTTTCCATAGCCCCTTTATAAGTACTCCCTGACCCCAAGTGAGTTATCCTAGCCCCATTATATGTACTCTCTGACCGCAAGAGAGTTACCTTAATCCCATATAAGTACTCACAGACCCCAAGTGAGTTACCCTAGTCCCATATAAGTACTCCCTGACCCCAAGTGCGTTACCATACCACCTTTATAAGTACTCCCTGACCCCAAGTGAGTTATCCTAGCCCCCTTATTTGTACTCTCTGACCGTAAGTGAGTTACCCTAATCCCATATAAGTACTCCCAGACCCCAATGAGTTACCCTAGTCCCATAGAAGTACTCCCTGACCCCAAGTGAGTTACCCTAGCCCCTTATATCAGTACTCCCTGACCCCAAGTGTGTTACCCTAGTCTCATATATGTACTCCCTGAACTCAAGTGAGTTACCCTAGTCCAATATAGGTACTCCCTGACCCCAAATGTGTTACCCTAGTCTCATATATGTACTCCCTGAACTCAAGTGTGTTACCTTAGACCCTTTATAAGTACTCCCTGACCCCAAGTGAGTTATCCTACTTCCTTTATATGTACTCTCTGACCGCAAGTGAGTTACCCTAGTCCCATAGAAGTACTCCCTGAACCCAAGTGAGTTACCCTAGCCCCTTATATAAGTACTCCCTGACCGCTAGTGAGTTATCCTAAACCCCTTTATATGTTCTGTCTGACCGCAAGTGAGTTTCCCTAGTCCCATATAAGTACTCCCTGACCCCAAGTGCGTTACCATACCACCTTTATAAGTACTCCCTGACCCCAAGTGAGTTATCCTAGCCCCCTTATTTGTACTCTCTGACCGCAAGTGAGTTACCCTAATCCCATATAAGTACTCCCAGACCCCAGTGAGTTACCCTAGTCCCATAGAAGTACTCCCTGACCCCAAGTGAGTTACCCTAGCCCCTTATATCAGTACTCCCTGACCCCAAGTGTGTTACCCTAGTCTCATATATGTACTCCCTGAACTCAAGTGAGTTACCCTAGTCCAATATAGGTACTCCCTGACCCCAAATGTGTTACCCTAGTCTCATATATGTACTCCCTGAACTCAAGTGTGTTACCTTAGCCCCTTTATAAGTACTCCCTGACCGCAAGTGAGTTATCCTACTTCCTTTATATGTACTCTCTGACCGCAAGTGAGTTACCCTAGTTCCATATAAGTTCTCCCTGATCCCAAGTGAGTTACCATAGCCCCTTTATAAGTACTCCCAGACCCCAAGTGAGTTACCATACCACCTTTATAAGTACTCCCTGACCCCAAGTGAGTTATCCTAGCCCCCTTATATGTATTCTCTGACCGCAAGTAAGTTACCCTAATCCCATATAAGTACTCCCTGACCCCAAGTGAGTTTCCATAGCCCCTTTATAAGTACTCCCTGACCCCAAGTGAGTTATCCTAGCCCCTTTATATGTACTCTCTGACGGCAAGTGAGTTACCCTAATCCCATATAAGTACTCCCAGACCCCAAGTGAGTTACCCTAGTCCCATAGAAGTACTCCCTGACCCCAAGTGAGTTACCCTAGCCCCTAATATAAGTACTCCCTGACCGGAAATGAGTTATCCTAGCCCCTTTATATGTACTCTCTGACCGCAAGTAAGTTACCCTAGTCCCATAGAAGTACTCCCTTACCCCAAGTGAGTTACAATATCACCTTTATAAGTACTCCCTGACCCCAAGTGAGTTATCCTAGCCCCCTTATATGTACTCTCTGACCGCAATTGAGTTACCTAATCCCATAGAAGTACTCCCTGACCTCAAGTGAGTTTCCATAGCCCCTTTATAAGTACTCCCTGACCCCAAGTGAGTTATCCTACCCCCTTTATATGTACTCTCTGACCGCAAGTGAGTTACCCTAATCCCATATCAGTACTCCCAGTCCCCAAGTGAGTTACCCTAGTGCCATAGAAGTACTCCCTGACCCCAAGTGAGTTACCCTAGCCCCTTATATAAGTACTCCCTGAACTCAAGTGTATTACCTTAGCCCCTTTCTAAGTACTCCCTGACCCCAAGTGAGTTATCCTAACCCCATTATATGTACTCTCTGACAGCAAGTGAGTTACCCTAATCCCATATAAGTACTCCCAGACCTCAAGTGAGTTACCCTAGTCTCATATATGTACTCTCTGAACTCAAGTGTGTTACCTTAGCACCTTTATAAGTACTCCCTGACCCCAAGTAAGTTATCCTAGCCCCTTTATATGTACTCTCTGACCGCAAGTGAGTTATCCTAGTCGCTTTATATGTACTCCCAGACCCCAAGTGAGTTACCCTAGTCCCTTATAAGTACTCCCTGATCCTATGTGAGTTACCCTAGCCCTTTAATAAGTACACCCTGGCCCCAAGTGAGATACCCTAGTCCCATATAAGTAATCCTTGACCCAAAGTGAGTTACCCTAGCCCCTTTATAAGTACTCCCTAACCCCAAGTGAGTTACCATATCACCTTTATAAGTACACCCTGACCACAAGTGAGTTACCCTAGCCCCTTTATATGTACTCTCTGACAGCAAGTGAGTTACCCTAGTCCCATATACGTACTCCCTAACCCCAAGTGAGTTACCATACCACCTTTATAAGTACTCCCTGACCCCAAGTGAGTTATCCTAGCCCCCTTATATGTACTCTCTGACCGCAAGTAAGTTACCCTAATCCCATATAAGTACTCCCTGACCCCAAGTGAGTTTCCATAGCCCCTTTATAAGTACTCCCTGACCCCAAGTGAGTTATCCTAGCCCCATTATATGTACTCTCTGACCGCAAGAGAGTTACCTTAATCCCATATAAGTACTCACAGACCCCAAGTGAGTTACCCTAGTCCCATAGAAGTACTCCCTGACCCCAAGTGAGTTACCCTAGCCCCTTATATCAGTACTCCCTGACCCCAAGTGAGTTATCCTAGCCCCCTTATTTGTACTCTCTGACCGCAAGTGAGTTACCCTAATCCCATATAAGTACTCCCAGACCCCAATGAGTTACCCTAGTCCCATAGAAGTACTCCCTGAACTCAAGTGAGTTACCCTAGTCCAATATAGGTACTCCCTGACCCCAAATGTGTTACCCTAGTCTCATATATGTACTCCCTGAACTCAAGTGTGTTACCTTAGACCCTTTATAAGTACTCCCTGACCCCAAGTGAGTTATCCTACTTCCTTTATATGTACTCTCTGACCGCAAGTGAGTTACCCTAGTCCCATAGAAGTACTCCCTGAACCCAAGTGAGTTACCCTAGTCCCTTATATAAGTACTCCCTGACCGCTAGTGAGTTATCCTAAACCCCATTATATGTTCTGTCTGACCGCAAGTGAGTTTCCCTAGTCCCATATAAGTATTCCCTGACCCCAAGTGCGTTACCATACCACCTTTATAAGTACTCCCTGACCCCAAGTGAGTTATCCTAGCCCATTATATGTACTCTCTGACCGCAAGAGAGTTACCTTAATCCCATATAAGTACTCACAGACCCCAAGTGAGTTACCCTAGTCCCATAGAAGTACTCCCTGACCCCAAGTGAGTTACCCTAGCCCCTTATATCAGTACTCCCTGACCCCAAATGTGTTACCCTAGTCTCATATATGTACTCCCTGAACTCAAGTGTGTTACCTTAGCCCCTTTATAAGTACTCCCTGACCCCAAGTGAGTTATCCTACTTCCTTTATATGTACTCTCTGACCGCAAGTGAGTTACCCTAGTTCCATATAAGTTCTCCCTGATCCCAAGTGAGTTACCATAGCCCCTTTATAAGTACTCCCAGACCCCAAGTGAGTTACCATACCACCTTTATAAGTACTCCCTGACCCCAAGTGAGTTATCCTAGCCCCCTTATATGTACTCTCTGACCGCAAGTAAGTTACCCTAATCCCATATAAGTACTCCCTGACTCCAAGTGAGTTTCCATAGCCCCTTTATAAGTACTCCCTGACCCCAAGTGAGTTATCCTAGCCCCTTTATATGTACTCTCTGAACTCAAGTGTGTTACCTTAGCACCTTTATAAGTACTCCCTGACCCCAAGTAAGTTATCCTAGCCCCTTTATATGTACTCTCTGACCGCAAGTGAGTTATCCTAGTCGCTTTATATGTACTCCCAGACCCCAAGTGAGTTACCCTAGTCCCTTATAAGTACTCCCTGATCCTATGTGAGTTACCCTAGCCCTTTAATAAGTACACCCTGGCCCCAAGTGAGATACCCTAGTCCCATATAAGTAATCCTTGACCCAAAGTGAGTTACCCTAGCCCCTTTATAAGTACTCCCTAACCCCAAGTGAGTTACCATATCACCTTTATAAGTACACCCTGACCACAAGTGAGTTACCCTAGCCCCTTTATATGTACTCTCTGACAGCAAGTGAGTTACCCTAGTCCCATATACGTACTCCCTAACCCCAAGTGAGTTACCATACCACCTTTATAAGTACTCCCTGACCCCAAGTGAGTTATCCTAGCCCCCTTATATGTACTCTCTGACCGCAAGTAAGTTACCCTAATCCCATATAAGTACTCCCTGACCCCAAGTGAGTTTCCATAGCCCCTTTATAAGTACTCCCTGACCCCAAGTGAGTTATCCTAGCCCCATTATATGTACTCTCTGACCGCAAGAGAGTTACCTTAATCCCATATAAGTACTCACAGACCCCAAGTGAGTTACCCTAGTCCCATAGAAGTACTCCCTGAACCCAAGTGAGTTACCCTAGCCCCTTATATAAGTACTCCCTGACCGCTAGTGAGTTATCCTAAACCCCTTTATATGTTCTGTCTGACCGCAAGTGAGTTACCCTAGTCGCATATAAGTACTCCCTGACCCCAAGTGCGTTACCATACCACCTTTATAAGTACTCCCTGACCCCAAGTGAGTTATCCTAGCCCCCTTATTTGTACTCTCTGACCGCAAGTGAGTTACCCTAATCCCATATAAGTACTCCCAGACCCAAATGAGTTACCCTAGTCCCATAGAAGTACTCCCTGACCCCAAGTGAGTTACCCTATCCCCTTATATAAGTACTCCCTGACCCCAAGTGTTTTACCCTAGTCTCATATATGTACTCCCTGAACTCAAGTCAGTTTCCCTAGTCCAATATAGGTACTCCCTGACCCCAAATGTGTTACCCTAGTCTCATATATGTACTCCCTGAACTCAAGTGTGTAACCTTAGCCCCTCTATAAGTACTCCCTGACCCCAAGTGAGTTATCCTACCCCCTTTATATGTACTCTCTGACAGCAAGTGAGTTACCCTAGTCCCATAGAAGTACTCCCTGACCCCAAGTGAGTTACCCTAGCCCCTTATATAAGTACTCCCTGCCCCAAGTGTGTTACCCTAGACTCATATATGTACTCCCTGAACTCAAGTGAGTTACCCTAGTCCCATAGGATTACTCCCTGACCCCAAGTGAGTTACCATATCACCTTTATAAGTACTCCCTGACCCGAAGTGAGTTATCCTAGCCCCTTTATATGTACTCTATGACCGCAAGTGAGTTACCCTAGTCCCATATATGTTCTCCTTGATCCAAAGTGAGTTACCCTAGCCCCTTTTGTAAGTACTCCCTGCCCCAAGTGAGTTACCATATCACGTTTATAAGTACTCCCTGACCCCAAGTTAGTTACCCTAGCCCCTTATATAAGTACTCCCTGCCCCAAGTGTGTTACCCTAGACTCATATATGTACTCCCTGAACTCAAGTGAGTTACCCTAGTCCCATAGGATTACTCCCTGACCCCAAGTGAGTTACCATATCACCTTTATAAGTACTCCCTGACCCGAAGTGAGTTATCCTAGCCCCTTTATATGTACTCTATGACCGCAAGTGAGTTACCCTAGTCCCATATATGTTCTCCTTGATCCAAAGTGAGTTACCCTAGCCCCTTTTGTAAGTACTCCCTGCCCCAAGTGAGTTACCATATCACGTTTATAAGTACTCCCTGACCCCAAGTTAGTTTTCCTAGCCCCTTTATATGTACTCTCTGACCGCAAGTGAGTTACCGTAGTCCCATAGTAGTACTCCCTGACCCCAAGTGAGTTACCATAGCCCCTTTATAAGTACTCCCTGACCCCAAGTGAGTTACCATAGCTCTTTTATAAGTACTCCCAGACCCCAAGTGAGTTACCCTAGTCCCATATAAGTTCTCCTTGATCCAAAGTGAGATACCCTAGCCCCTTTTGTAAGTATTCCCTGCCCCAAGTGAGTTACCATAACACGTTTATAAGTACTCTCTGACCGAAAGTGAGTTACCGTAGTCCAATATAGGTACTCCCTGACCCCAAATGTGTTACCCTAGGCTCATATATGTACTCCCTGAACTCAAGTGTGTTACCTTAGCCTCTTTATAAGTACTCCCTGACCCCAAGTGAGTTATCCTACCCACTTTATATGTACTCTCTGACCGCAAGTGAGTTACCCTAGTCCAATATAGGTACTCCCTGACCCCAATTGTGTTACCCTAGTCTCATATATGTACTCCCTGAACTCAAGTGTGTTACCTTAGCCCCTTTATAAGTACTCCCTGATCCCAAGTGAGTTATCCTACCCCCTTTATATGTACTCTCTGAACGCAAGTGAGTTACCCTAGTCCCATTTAAGTTCTCCCTGATCCCAAGTGAGTTACCATAGCCCCTTTATAAGTACTCCCAGACCCCAAGTGAGTTACCCTAGTCCCATATAAGTTCTCCTTGACCCAAAGTGAGTTACCCTAGCCCCTTTATAAGTACTCCCTGACCCCTAGTGAGTTACCCTAGACCCATATAATTACTCCCAGACCCAAAGTGAGTTACCCTAGTCCCATAGAATTACTCCCTGACCCCAAGTGAGTTACCATATGACCTTTATAAGCACTCCCTGACCCGAAGTGAGTTATCCTAGCCCCTTATATGTACTCTATGACCGCAAGTGAGTTACCCTAGTCCCATATATGTTCTCCTTGATCCAAAGTGAGTTACCCTAGCCCCTTTTGTAAGTACTCCCTGCCCCAAGTGAGTTACCATATCACGTTTATAAGTACTCCCTGACCCCAAGTGAGTTTTCCTAGCCCCTTTATATGTACTCTCTGACCGCAAGTGAGTTACCGTAGTCCCATAGTAGTACTCCCTGACCCCAAGTGAGTTACCATAGCCCCTTTATAAGTACTCCGTGACCCCAAGTGAGTTACCATAGCCCCTTTATAAGTACTCCCTAAACCCAAGTGAGTTATCCTAGCCCCTTTATATGTACTCTCTGACCGCAAGAGAGTTACCTTAATCCCATATAAGTACTCCCAGACCCAAAGTGAGTTACCCTAGTCTCATAGAAGTACTCCCTGATCCCAAGTGAGTTACACTAGCCCCTTATATAAGTACTCCCTGACCGCAAGTGAGTTATCCTAGCCCCTTTATATGTACTCTCTGACCGCAAGTGAGTTACCCTAGTCCTATATAAGTACTCCCTGACCCCAAGTGCGTTACCATACCACCTTTATAAGTACTCCCAGACCCCAAGTGAGTTACCCTAGTCCCATAGAAGTACTCCCTGACCCCAAGTGAGTGACCTTAGCCCCTTATATAAGTACTCCCTGACCCCAAGTGTGTTACCCTAGTCTCATATATGTACTCCCTGAACTCAAGTGTACCTTAGCCCCTTTCTAAGTACTCCCTGACCCCAAGTGAGTTATCCTAACCCCATTATATGTACTCTCTGACAGCAAGTGAGTTACCCTAATCCCATATAAGTACTCCCAGACCTCAAGTGAGTTACCCTAGTCTCATATATGTACTCTCTGAACTTAAGTGTGTTACCTTAGCACCTTTATAAGTACTCCCTGACCCCAAGTAAGTTATCCTAGCCCCTTTATATGTACTCTCTGACCGCAAGTGAGTTATCCTAGTCGCTTTATATGTACTCCCAGACCCCAAGTGAGTTACCCTAGTCCCTTATAAGTACTCCCTGATCCTATGTGAGTTACCCTAGCCCTTTAATAAGTACACCCTGGCCCCAAGTGAGATACCCTAGTCCCATATAAGTAATCCTTGACCCAAAGTGAGTTACCCTAGCCCCTTTATAAGTACTCCCTAACCCCAAGTGAGTTACCATATCACCTTTATAAGTACTCCCTGACCACAAGTGAGTTACCCTAGCCCCTTTATATGTACTCTCTGACAGCAAGTGAGTTACCCTAGTCCCATATACGTACTCCCTAACCCCAAGTGAGTTACCATACCACCTTTATAAGTACTCCCTGACCCCAAGTGAGTTATCCTAGCCCCCTTATATGTACTCTCTGACCGCAAGTAAGTTACCCTAATCCCATATAAGTACTCCCTGACCCCAAGTGAGTTTCCATAGCCCCTATATAAGTACTCCCTGACCCCAAGTGAGTTATCCTAGCCCTATTATATGTACTCTCTGACCGCAAGAGAGTTACCTTAATCCCATATAAGTACTCACAGACCCCAAGTGAGTTACCCTAGTCCCATATAAGTACTCCCTGACCCCAAGTGCGTTACCATACCACCTTTATAAGTACTCCCTGACCCCAAGTGCGTTACCATACCACCTTTATAAGTACTCCCTGACCCCAAGTGAGTTATCCTAGCCCCCTTATTTGTACTCTCTGACCGTAAGTGAGTTACCCTAATCCCATATAAGTACTCCCAGACCCCAATGAGTTACCCTAGTCCCATAGAAGTACTCCCTGACCCCAAGTGAGTTACCCTAGCCCCTTATATCAGTACTCCCTGACCCCAAGTGTGTTACCCTAGTCTCATATATGTACTCCCTGAACTCAAGTGAGTTACCCTAGTCCAATATAGGTACTCCCTGACCCCAAATGTGTTACCCTAGTCTCATATATGTACTCCCTGAACTCAAGTGTGTTACCTTAGCCCCTTTATAAGTACTCCCTGACCGCAAGTGAGTTATCCTACTTCCTTTATATGTACTCTCTGACCGCAAGTGAGTTACCCTAGTTCCATATAAGTTCTCCCTGATCCCAAGTGAGTTACCATAGCCCCTTTATAAGTACTCCCAGACCCCAAGTGAGTTACCATACCACCTTTATAAGTACTCCCTGACCCCAAGTGAGTTATCCTAGCCCCCTTATATGTATTCTCTGACCGCAAGTAAGTTACCCTAATCCCATATAAGTACTCCCTGACCCCAAGTGAGTTTCCATAGCCCCTTTATAAGTACTCCCTGACCCCAAGTGAGTTATCCTAGCCCCTTTATATGTACTCTCTGACGGCAAGTGAGTTACCCTAATCCCATATAAGTACTCCCAGACCCCAAGTGAGTTACCCTAGTCCCATAGAAGTACTCCCTGACCCCAAGTGAGTTACCCTAGCCCCTAATATAAGTACTCCCTGACCGGAAATGAGTTATCCTAGCCCCTTTATATGTACTCTCTGACCGCAAGTAAGTTACCCTAGTCCCATAGAAGTACTCCCTTACCCCAAGTGAGTTACAATATCACCTTTATAAGTACTCCCTGACCCCAAGTGAGTTATCCTAGCCCCCTTATATGTACTCTCTGACCGCAATTGAGTTACCTAATCCCATAGAAGTACTCCCTGACCTCAAGTGAGTTTCCATAGCCCCTTTATAAGTACTCCCTGACCCCAAGTGAGTTATCCTACCCCCTTTATATGTACTCTCTGACCGCAAGTGAGTTACCCTAATCCCATATCAGTACTCCCAGTCCCCAAGTGAGTTACCCTAGTGCCATAGAAGTACTCCCTGACCCCAAGTGAGTTACCCTAGCCCCTTATATAAGTACTCCCTGAACTCAAGTGTATTACCTTAGCCCCTTTCTAAGTACTCCCTGACCCCAAGTGAGTTATCCTAACCCCATTATATGTACTCTCTGACAGCAAGTGAGTTACCCTAATCCCATATAAGTACTCCCAGACCTCAAGTGAGTTACCCTAGTCTCATATATGTACTCTCTGAACTCAAGTGTGTTACCTTACCACCTTTATAAGTACTCCCTGACCCCAAGTAAGTTATCCTAGCCCCTTTATATGTACTCTCTGACCGCAAGTGAGTTATCCTAGTCGCTTTATATGTACTCCCAGACCCCAAGTGAGTTACCCTAGTCCCTTATAAGTACTCCCTGATCCTATGTGAGTTACCCTAGCCCTTTAATAAGTACACCCTGGCCCCAAGTGAGATACCCTAGTCCCATATAAGTAATCCTTGACCCAAAGTGAGTTACCCTAGCCCCTTTATAAGTACTCCCTAACCCCAAGTGAGTTACCATACCACCTTTATAAGTACTCCCTGACCCCAAGTGAGTTATCCTAGCCCATTATATGTACTCTCTGACCGCAAGAGAGTTACCTTAATCCCATATAAGTACTCACAGACCCCAAGTGAGTTACCCTAGTCCCATAGAAGTACTCCCTGACCCCAAGTGAGTTACCCTAGCCCCTTATATCAGTACTCCCTGACCCCAAATGTGTTACCCTAGTCTCATATATGTACTCCCTGAACTCAAGTGTGTTACCTTAGCCCCTTTATAAGTACTCCCTGACCCCAAGTGAGTTATCCTACTTCCTTTATATGTACTCTCTGACCGCAAGTGAGTTACCCTAGTTCCATATAAGTTCTCCCTGATCCCAAGTGAGTTACCATAGCCCCTTTATAAGTACTCCCAGACCCCAAGTGAGTTACCATACCACCTTTATAAGTACTCCCTGACCCCAAGTGAGTTATCCTAGCCCCCTTATATGTACTCTCTGACCGCAAGTAAGTTACCCTAATCCCATATAAGTACTCCCTGACTCCAAGTGAGTTTCCATAGCCCCTTTATAAGTACTCCCTGACCCCAAGTGAGTTATCCTAGCCCCTTTATATGTACTCTCTGAACTCAAGTGTGTTACCTTAGCACCTTTATAAGTACTCCCTGACCCCAAGTAAGTTATCCTAGCCCCTTTATATGTACTCTCTGACCGCAAGTGAGTTATCCTAGTCGCTTTATATGTACTCCCAGACCCCAAGTGAGTTACCCTAGTCCCTTATAAGTACTCCCTGATCCTATGTGAGTTACCCTAGCCCTTTAATAAGTACACCCTGGCCCCAAGTGAGATACCCTAGTCCCATATAAGTAATCCTTGACCCAAAGTGAGTTACCCTAGCCCCTTTATAAGTACTCCCTAACCCCAAGTGAGTTACCATATCACCTTTATAAGTACACCCTGACCACAAGTGAGTTACCCTAGCCCCTTTATATGTACTCTCTGACAGCAAGTGAGTTACCCTAGTCCCATATACGTACTCCCTAACCCCAAGTGAGTTACCATACCACCTTTATAAGTACTCCCTGACCCCAAGTGAGTTATCCTAGCCCCCTTATATGTACTCTCTGACCGCAAGTAAGTTACCCTAATCCCATATAAGTACTCCCTGACCCCAAGTGAGTTTCCATAGCCCCTTTATAAGTACTCCCTGACCCCAAGTGAGTTATCCTAGCCCCATTATATGTACTCTCTGACCGCAAGAGAGTTACCTTAATCCCATATAAGTACTCACAGACCCCAAGTGAGTTACCCTAGTCCCATAGAAGTACTCCCTGAACCCAAGTGAGTTACCCTAGCCCCTTATATAAGTACTCCCTGACCGCTAGTGAGTTATCCTAAACCCCTTTATATGTTCTGTCTGACCGCAAGTGAGTTACCCTAGTCGCATATAAGTACTCCCTGACCCCAAGTGCGTTACCATACCACCTTTATAAGTACTCCCTGACCCCAAGTGAGTTATCCTAGCCCCCTTATTTGTACTCTCTGACCGCAAGTGAGTTACCCTAATCCCATATAAGTACTCCCAGACCCAAATGAGTTACCCTAGTCCCATAGAAGTACTCCCTGACCCCAAGTGAGTTACCCTATCCCCTTATATAAGTACTCCCTGACCCCAAGTGTTTTACCCTAGTCTCATATATGTACTCCCTGAACTCAAGTCAGTTTCCCTAGTCCAATATAGGTACTCCCTGACCCCAAATGTGTTACCCTAGTCTCATATATGTACTCCCTGAACTCAAGTGTGTAACCTTAGCCCCTCTATAAGTACTCCCTGACCCCAAGTGAGTTATCCTACCCCCTTTATATGTACTCTCTGACAGCAAGTGAGTTACCCTAGTCCCATAGAAGTACTCCCTGACCCCAAGTGAGTTACCCTAGCCCCTTATATAAGTACTCCCTGCCCCAAGTGTGTTACCCTAGACTCATATATGTACTCCCTGAACTCAAGTGAGTTACCCTAGTCCCATAGGATTACTCCCTGACCCCAAGTGAGTTACCATATCACCTTTATAAGTACTCCCTGACCCGAAGTGAGTTATCCTAGCCCCTTTATATGTACTCTATGACCGCAAGTGAGTTACCCTAGTCCCATATATGTTCTCCTTGATCCAAAGTGAGTTACCCTAGCCCCTTTTGTAAGTACTCCCTGCCCCAAGTGAGTTACCATATCACGTTTATAAGTACTCCCTGACCCCAAGTTAGTTACCCTAGCCCCTTATATAAGTACTCCCTGCCCCAAGTGTGTTACCCTAGACTCATATATGTACTCCCTGAACTCAAGTGAGTTACCCTAGTCCCATAGGATTACTCCCTGACCCCAAGTGAGTTACCATATCACCTTTATAAGTACTCCCTGACCCGAAGTGAGTTATCCTAGCCCCTTTATATGTACTCTATGACCGCAAGTGAGTTACCCTAGTCCCATATATGTTCTCCTTGATCCAAAGTGAGTTACCCTAGCCCCTTTTGTAAGTACTCCCTGCCCCAAAGTGAGTTACCATATCACGTTTATAAGTACTCCCTGACCCCAAGTTAGTTTTCCTAGCCCCTTTATATGTACTCTCTGACCGCAAGTGAGTTACCGTAGTCCCATAGTAGTACTCCCTGACCCCAAGTGAGTTACCATAGCCCCTTTATAAGTACTCCCTGACCCCAAGTGAGTTACCATAGCTCTTTTATAAGTACTCCCAGACCCCAAGTGAGTTACCCTAGTCCCATATAAGTTCTCCTTGATCCAAAGTGAGATACCCTAGCCCCTTTTGTAAGTATTCCCTGCCCCAAGTGAGTTACCATAACACGTTTATAAGTACTCTCTGACCGAAAGTGAGTTACCGTAGTCCAATATAGGTACTCCCTGACCCCAAATGTGTTACCCTAGGCTCATATATGTACTCCCTGAACTCAAGTGTGTTACCTTAGCCTCTTTATAAGTACTCCCTGACCCCAAGTGAGTTATCCTACCCACTTTATATGTACTCTCTGACCGCAAGTGAGTTACCCTAGTCCAATATAGGTACTCCCTGACCCCAATTGTGTTACCCTAGTCTCATATATGTACTCCCTGAACTCAAGTGTGTTACCTTAGCCCCTTTATAAGTACTCCCTGATCCCAAGTGAGTTATCCTACCCCCTTTATATGTACTCTCTGAACGCAAGTGAGTTACCCTAGTCCCATTTAAGTTCTCCCTGATCCCAAGTGAGTTACCATAGCCCCTTTATAAGTACTCCCAGACCCCAAGTGAGTTACCCTAGTCCCATATAAGTTCTCCTTGACCCAAAGTGAGTTACCCTAGCCCCTTTATAAGTACTCCCTGACCCCTAGTGAGTTACCCTAGACCCATATAATTACTCCCAGACCCAAAGTGAGTTACCCTAGTCCCATAGAATTACTCCCTGACCCCAAGTGAGTTACCATATGACCTTTATAAGCACTCCCTGACCCGAAGTGAGTTATCCTAGCCCCTTATATGTACTCTATGACCGCAAGTGAGTTACCCTAGTCCCATATATGTTCTCCTTGATCCAAAGTGAGTTACCCTAGCCCCTTTTGTAAGTACTCCCTGCCCCAAGTGAGTTACCATATCACGTTTATAAGTACTCCCTGACCCCAAGTGAGTTTTCCTAGCCCCTTTATATGTACTCTCTGACCGCAAGTGAGTTACCGTAGTCCCATAGTAGTACTCCCTGACCCCAAGTGAGTTACCATAGCCCCTTTATAAGTACTCCGTGACCCCAAGTGAGTTACCATAGCCCCTTTATAAGTACTCCCTAAACCCAAGTGAGTTATCCTAGCCCCTTTATATGTACTCTCTGACCGCAAGAGAGTTACCTTAATCCCATATAAGTACTCCCAGACCCAAAGTGAGTTACCCTAGTCTCATAGAAGTACTCCCTGATCCCAAGTGAGTTACACTAGCCCCTTATATAAGTACTCCCTGACCGCAAGTGAGTTATCCTAGCCCCTTTATATGTACTCTCTGACCGCAAGTGAGTTACCCTAGTCCTATATAAGTACTCCCTGACCCCAAGTGCGTTACCATACCACCTTTATAAGTACTCCCAGACCCCAAGTGAGTTACCCTAGTCCCATAGAAGTACTCCCTGACCCCAAGTGAGTGACCTTAGCCCCTTATATAAGTACTCCCTGACCCCAAGTGTGTTACCCTAGTCTCATATATGTACTCCCTGAACTCAAGTGTACCTTAGCCCCTTTCTAAGTACTCCCTGACCCCAAGTGAGTTATCCTAACCCCATTATATGTACTCTCTGACAGCAAGTGAGTTACCCTAATCCCATATAAGTACTCCCAGACCTCAAGTGAGTTACCCTAGTCTCATATATGTACTCTCTGAACTTAAGTGTGTTACCTTAGCACCTTTATAAGTACTCCCTGACCCCAAGTAAGTTATCCTAGCCCCTTTATATGTACTCTCTGACCGCAAGTGAGTTATCCTAGTCGCTTTATATGTACTCCCAGACCCCAAGTGAGTTACCCTAGTCCCTTATAAGTACTCCCTGATCCTATGTGAGTTACCCTAGCCCTTTAATAAGTACACCCTGGCCCCAAGTGAGATACCCTAGTCCCATATAAGTAATCCTTGACCCAAAGTGAGTTACCCTAGCCCCTTTATAAGTACTCCCTAACCCCAAGTGAGTTACCATATCACCTTTATAAGTACTCCCTGACCACAAGTGAGTTACCCTAGCCCCTTTATATGTACTCTCTGACAGCAAGTGAGTTACCCTAGTCCCATATACGTACTCCCTAACCCCAAGTGAGTTACCATACCACCTTTATAAGTACTCCCTGACCCCAAGTGAGTTATCCTAGCCCCCTTATATGTACTCTCTGACCGCAAGTAAGTTACCCTAATCCCATATAAGTACTCCCTGACCCCAAGTGAGTTTCCATAGCCCCTATATAAGTACTCCCTGACCCCAAGTGAGTTATCCTAGCCCTATTATATGTACTCTCTGACCGCAAGAGAGTTACCTTAATCCCATATAAGTACTCACAGACCCCAAGTGAGTTACCCTAGTCCCATATAAGTACTCCCTGACCCCAAGTGCGTTACCATACCACCTTTATAAGTACTCCCTGACCCCAAGTGCGTTACCATACCACCTTTATAAGTACTCCCTGACCCCAAGTGAGTTATCCTAGCCCCCTTATTTGTACTCTCTGACCGTAAGTGAGTTACCCTAATCCCATATAAGTACTCCCAGACCCCAATGAGTTACCCTAGTCCCATAGAAGTACTCCCTGACCCCAAGTGAGTTACCCTAGCCCCTTATATCAGTACTCCCTGACCCCAAGTGTGTTACCCTAGTCTCATATATGTACTCCCTGAACTCAAGTGAGTTACCCTAGTCCAATATAGGTACTCCCTGACCCCAAATGTGTTACCCTAGTCTCATATATGTACTCCCTGAACTCAAGTGTGTTACCTTAGCCCCTTTATAAGTACTCCCTGACCGCAAGTGAGTTATCCTACTTCCTTTATATGTACTCTCTGACCGCAAGTGAGTTACCCTAGTTCCATATAAGTTCTCCCTGATCCCAAGTGAGTTACCATAGCCCCTTTATAAGTACTCCCAGACCCCAAGTGAGTTACCATACCACCTTTATAAGTACTCCCTGACCCCAAGTGAGTTATCCTAGCCCCCTTATATGTATTCTCTGACCGCAAGTAAGTTACCCTAATCCCATATAAGTACTCCCTGACCCCAAGTGAGTTTCCATAGCCCCTTTATAAGTACTCCCTGACCCCAAGTGAGTTATCCTAGCCCCTTTATATGTACTCTCTGACGGCAAGTGAGTTACCCTAATCCCATATAAGTACTCCCAGACCCCAAGTGAGTTACCCTAGTCCCATAGAAGTACTCCCTGACCCCAAGTGAGTTACCCTAGCCCCTAATATAAGTACTCCCTGACCGGAAATGAGTTATCCTAGCCCCTTTATATGTACTCTCTGACCGCAAGTAAGTTACCCTAGTCCCATAGAAGTACTCCCTTACCCCAAGTGAGTTACAATATCACCTTTATAAGTACTCCCTGACCCCAAGTGAGTTATCCTAGCCCCCTTATATGTACTCTCTGACCGCAATTGAGTTACCTAATCCCATAGAAGTACTCCCTGACCTCAAGTGAGTTTCCATAGCCCCTTTATAAGTACTCCCTGACCCCAAGTGAGTTATCCTACCCCCTTTATATGTACTCTCTGACCGCAAGTGAGTTACCCTAATCCCATATCAGTACTCCCAGTCCCCAAGTGAGTTACCCTAGTGCCATAGAAGTACTCCCTGACCCCAAGTGAGTTACCCTAGCCCCTTATATAAGTACTCCCTGAACTCAAGTGTATTACCTTAGCCCCTTTCTAAGTACTCCCTGACCCCAAGTGAGTTATCCTAACCCCATTATATGTACTCTCTGACAGCAAGTGAGTTACCCTAATCCCATATAAGTACTCCCAGACCTCAAGTGAGTTACCCTAGTCTCATATATGTACTCTCTGAACTCAAGTGTGTTACCTTACCACCTTTATAAGTACTCCCTGACCCCAAGTAAGTTATCCTAGCCCCTTTATATGTACTCTCTGACCGCAAGTGAGTTATCCTAGTCGCTTTATATGTACTCCCAGACCCCAAGTGAGTTACCCTAGTCCCTTATAAGTACTCCCTGATCCTATGTGAGTTACCCTAGCCCTTTAATAAGTACACCCTGGCCCCAAGTGAGATACCCTAGTCCCATATAAGTAATCCTTGACCCAAAGTGAGTTACCCTAGCCCCTTTATAAGTACTCCCTAACCCCAAGTGAGTTACCATATCACCTTTATAAGTACACCCTGACCACAAGTGAGTTACCCTAGCCCCTTTATATGTACTCTCTGACAGCAAGTGAGTTACCCTAGTCCCATATACGTACTCCCTAACCCCAAGTGAGTTACCATACCACCTTTATAAGTACTCCCTGACCCCAAGTGAGTTATCCTAGCCCCCTTATATGTACTCTCTGACCGCAAGTAAGTTACCCTAATCCCATATAAGTACTCCCTGACCCCAAGTGAGTTTCCATAGCCCCTTTATAAGTACTCCCTGACCCCAAGTGAGTTATCCTAGCCCCATTATATGTACTCTCTGACCGCAAGAGAGTTACCTTAATCCCATATAAGTACTCACAGACCCCAAGTGAGTTACCCTAGTCCCATAGAAGTACTCCCTGAACCCAAGTGAGTTACCCTAGCCCCTTATATAAGTACTCCCTGACCGCTAGTGAGTTATCCTAAACCCCTTTATATGTTCTGTCTGACCCCAAGTGAGTTATCCTAGCCCCCTTATTTGTACTCTCTGACCGCAAGTGAGTTACCCTAATCCCATATAAGTACTCCCAGACCCAAATGAGTTACCCTAGTCCCATAGAAGTACTCCCTGACCCCAAGTGAGTTACCCTAGCCCCTTATATAAGTACTCCCTGACCCCAAGTGTGTTACCCTAGTCTCATATATGTACTCCCTGAACTCAAGTGTGTTACCTTAGCCCCTCTATAAGTACTCCCTGACCCCAAGTGAGTTACCCTAGTCTCATATATGTACTCCCTGAACTCAAGTGAGTTATCCTACCCCCTTTATATGTACTCTCTGACAGCAAGTGAGTTACCCTAGTCCCATATAAGTTCTCCTTGACCCAAAGTGAGTTACCCTAGCCCCTTTATAAGTACTCCCTGACCCCAAGTGTGTTACCCTAGTCTCATATATGTACTCCCTGAACTCAAGTGAGTTACCATAGCCCCTTTATAAGTACTCCCAGACCCCAAGTGAGTTACCCTAGTCCCATATAAGTTCTCCTTGACCCAAAGTGAGTTACCCTAGCCCCTTTATAAGTACTCCCTGACCCCAAGTGAGTTTCCCTAGTCCAATATAGGTACTCCCTGACCCCAAATGTGTTACCCTAGTCTCATATATGTACTCCCTGAACTCAAGTGTGTTACCTTAGCCCCTCTATAAGTACTCCCTGACCCCAAGTGAGTTATCCTACCCCCTTTATATGTACTCTCTGACAGCAAGTGAGTTACCCTAGTCCCATAAAAGTACTCCCTGACCCCAAGTGAGTTACCCTAGCCCCTTATATAAGTACTCCCTGACCCCAAGTGTGTTACCCTAGTCTCATATATGTACTCCCTGAACTCAAGTGAGTTACCATAGCCCCTTTATAAGTACTCCCAGACCCCAAGTGAGTTACCCTAGACTCATATAAGTACTCCCAGACCCAAAGTGAGTTACCCTAGTCCCATAGGATTACTCCCTGACCCCAAGTGAGTTACCCTAGACTCATATAAGTACTCCCAGACCCAAAGTGAGTTACCCTAGTCCCATAGGATTACTCCCTGACCCCAAGTGAGTTACCATATCACCTTTATAAGTACTCCCTGACCCGAAGTGAGTTATCCTAGCCCCTTTATATGTACTCTATGACCGCAAGTGAGTTACCCTAATCCCATATAAGTACTCCCTGACCCCAAGTGAGTTTCCATAGCCCCTTTATAAGTACTCCCTGACCCCAAGTGAGTTATCCTAGCCCCATTATATGTACTCTCTCACCGCAAGAGAGTTACCTTAATCCCATATAAGTACTCACAGACCCCAAGTGAGTTACCCTAGTCCCATAGAAGTACTCCCTGAACCCAAGTGAGTTACCCTAGCCCCTTATATAAGTACTCCCTGACCCCAAGTGTGTTACCCTAGTCTCATATATGTACTCCCTGAACTCAAGTGAGTTACCATAGCCCCTTTATAAGTACTCCCAGACCCCAAGTGAGTTACCCTAGTCCCATATAAGTTCTCCTTGACCCAAAGTGAGTTACCCTAGCCCCTTTATAAGTACTCCCTGACCCCAAGTGAGTTTCCCTAGTCCAATATAGGTACTCCCTGACCCCAAATGTGTTACCCTAGTCTCATATATGTACTCCCTGAACTCAAGTGTGTTACCTTAGCCCCTCTATAAGTACTCCCTGACCCCAAGTGAGTTATCCTAACCCCATTATATGTACTCTCTGACAGCAAGTGAGTTACCCTAATCCCATATAAGTACTCCCAGACCTCAAGTGAGTTACCCTAGTCTCATATATGTACTCTCTGAACTCAAGTGTGTTACCTTAGCACCTTTATAAGTACTCCCTGACCCCAAGTAAGTTATCCTAGCCCCTTTATATGTACTCTCTGACCGCAAGTGAGTTATCCTAGTCGCTTTATATGTACTCCCAGACCCCAAGTGAGTTACCCTAGTCCCTTATAAGTACTCCCTGATCCTATGTGAGTTACCCTAGCCCTTTAATAAGTACACCCTGGCCCCAAGTGAGATACCCTAGTCCCATATAAGTAATCCTTGACCCAAAGTGAGTTACCCTAGCCCCTTTATAAGTACTCCCTAACCCCAAGTGAGTTACCATATCACCTTTATAAGTACACCCTGACCACAAGTGAGTTACCCTAGCCCCTTTATATGTACTCTCTGACAGCAAGTGAGTTACCCTAGTCCCATATACGTACTCCCTAACCCCAAGTGAGTTACCATACCACCTTTATAAGTACTCCCTGACCCCAAGTGAGTTATCCTAGCCCCCTTATATGTACTCTCTGACCGCAAGTAAGTTACCCTAATCCCATATAAGTACTCCCTGACCCCAAGTGAGTTTCCATAGCCCCTTTATAAGTACTCCCTGACCCCAAGTGAGTTATCCTAGCCCCATTATATGTACTCTCTGACCGCAAGAGAGTTACCTTAATCCCATATAAGTACTCACAGACCCCAAGTGAGTTACCCTAGTCCCATAGAAATACTCCCTGAACCCAAGTGAGTTACCCTAGCCCCTTATATAAGTACTCCCTGACCGCTAGTGAGTTATCCTAAACCCCTTTATATGTTCTGTCTGACCCCAAGTGAGTTATCCTAGCCCCCTTATTTGTACTCTCTGACCGCAAGTGAGTTACCCTAATCCCATATAAGTACTCCCAGACCCAAATGAGTTACCCTAGTCCCATAGAAGTACTCCCTGACCCCAAGTGAGTTACCCTAGCCCCTTATATAAGTACTCCCTGACCCCAAGTGTGTTACCCTAGTCTCATATATGTACTCCCTGAACTCAAGTGTGTTAACTTAGCCCCTCTATAAGTACTCCCTGACCCCAAGTGAGTTATCCTACCCCCTTTATATGTACTCTCTGACAGCAAGTGAGTTACCCTAGTCCCATAGAAGTACTCCCTGACCCCAAGTGAGTTACCCTAGCCCCTTATATAAGTACTCCCTGACCCCAAGTGTGTTACCCTAGTCTCATATATGTACTCCCTGAACTCAAGTGAGTTACCATAGCCCCTTTATAAGTACTCCCAGACCCCAAGTGAGTTACCCTAGTCCCATATAAGTTCTCCTTGACCCAAAGTGAGTTACCCTAGCCCCTTTATAAGTACTCCCTGACCCCAAGTGAGTTTCCCTAGTCCAATATAGGTACTCCCTGACCCCAAATGTGTTACCCTAGTCTCATATATGTACTCCCTGAACTCAAGTGTGTTACCTTAGCCCCTCTATAAGTACTCCCTGACCCCAAGTGAGTTATCCTACCCCCTTTATATGTACTCTCTGACAGCAAGTGAGTTACCCTAGTCCCATAAAAGTACTCCCTGACCCCAAGTGAGTTACCCTAGCCCCTTATATAAGTACTCCCTGACCCCAAGTGTGTTACCCTAGTCTCATATATGTACTCCCTGAACTCAAGTGAGTTACCATAGCCCCTTTATAAGTACTCCCAGACCCCAAGTGAGTTACCCTAGTCCCATATAAGTTCTCCTTGACCCAAAGTGAGTTACCCTAGCCCCTTTATAAGTACTCCCTGACCCCAAGTGAGTTACCCTAGACTCATATAAGTACTCCCAGACCCAAAGTGAGTTACCCTAGTCCCATAGGATTACTCCCTGACCCCAAGTGAGTTACCATATCACCTTTATAAGTACTCCCTGACCCGAAGTGAGTTATCCTAGCCCCTTTATATGTACTCTATGACCGCAAGTGAGTTACCCTAATCCCATATAAGTACTCCCTGACCCCAAGTGAGTTTCCATAGCCCCTTTATAAGTACTCCCTGACCCCAAGTGAGTTATCCTAGCCCCATTATATGTACTCTCTCACCGCAAGAGAGTTACCTTAATCCCATATAAGTACTCACAGACCCCAAGTGAGTTACCCTAGTCCCATAGAAGTACTCCCTGAACCCAAGTGAGTTACCCTAGCCCCTTATATAAGTACTCCCTGACCCCAAGTGTGTTACCCTAGTCTCATATATGTACTCCCTGAACTCAAGTGAGTTACCATAGCCCCTTTATAAGTACTCCCAGACCCCAAGTGAGTTACCCTAGTCCCATATAAGTTCTCCTTGACCCAAAGTGAGTTACCCTAGCCCCTTTATAAGTACTCCCTGACCCCAAGTGAGTTTCCCTAGTCCAATATAGGTACTCCCTGACCCCAAATGTGTTACCCTAGTCTCATATATGTACTCCCTGAACTCAAGTGTGTTACCTTAGCCCCTCTATAAGTACTCCCTGACCCCAAGTGAGTTATCCTAACCCCATTATATGTACTCTCTGACAGCAAGTGAGTTACCCTAATCCCATATAAGTACTCCCAGACCTCAAGTGAGTTACCCTAGTCTCATATATGTACTCTCTGAACTCAAGTGTGTTACCTTAGCACCTTTATAAGTACTCCCTGACCCCAAGTAAGTTATCCTAGCCCCTTTATATGTACTCTCTGACCGCAAGTGAGTTATCCTAGTCGCTTTATATGTACTCCCAGACCCCAAGTGAGTTACCCTAGTCCCTTATAAGTACTCCCTGATCCTATGTGAGTTACCCTAGCCCTTTAATAAGTACACCCTGGCCCCAAGTGAGATACCCTAGTCCCATATAAGTAATCCTTGACCCAAAGTGAGTTACCCTAGCCCCTTTATAAGTACTCCCTAACCCCAAGTGAGTTACCATATCACCTTTATAAGTACACCCTGACCACAAGTGAGTTACCCTAGCCCCTTTATATGTACTCTCTGACAGCAAGTGAGTTACCCTAGTCCCATATACGTACTCCCTAACCCCAAGTGAGTTACCATACCACCTTTATAAGTACTCCCTGACCCCAAGTGAGTTATCCTAGCCCCCTTATATGTACTCTCTGACCGCAAGTAAGTTACCCTAATCCCATATAAGTACTCCCTGACCCCAAGTGAGTTTCCATAGCCCCTTTATAAGTACTCCCTGACCCCAAGTGAGTTATCCTAGCCCCATTATATGTACTCTCTGACCGCAAGAGAGTTACCTTAATCCCATATAAGTACTCACAGACCCCAAGTGAGTTACCCTAGTCCCATAGAAGTACTCCCTGAACCCAAGTGAGTTACCCTAGCCCCTTATATAAGTACTCCCTGACCGCTAGTGAGTTATCCTAAACCCCTTTATATGTTCTGTCTGACCCCAAGTGAGTTATCCTAGCCCCCTTATTTGTACTCTCTGACCGCAAGTGAGTTACCCTAATCCCATATAAGTACTCCCAGACCCAAATGAGTTACCCTAGTCCCATAGAAGTACTCCCTGACCCCAAGTGAGTTACCCTAGCCCCTTATATAAGTACTCCCTGACCCCAAGTGTGTTACCCTAGTCTCATATATGTACTCCCTGAACTCAAGTGTGTTACCTTAGCCCCTCTATAAGTACTCCCTGACCCCAAGTGAGTTATCCTACCCCCTTTATATGTACTCTCTGACAGCAAGTGAGTTACCCTAGTCCCATAGAAGTACTCCCTGACCCCAAGTGAGTTACCCTAGCCCCTTATATAAGTACTCCCTGACCCCAAGTGTGTTACCCTAGTCTCATATATGTACTCCCTGAACTCAAGTGAGTTACCATAGCCCCTTTATAAGTACTCCCAGACCCCAAGTGAGTTACC